>NC_091454.1:175824433-176473541 GCF_027789765.1 Dendropsophus ebraccatus | reverse complement strand
TGCAATGAGTGTTCCAGTCTTATCTGTCATTGGATTTACTAAACAGGAGAAGCTAGAATATTCTGAGTGTTCATTGACCAGTGTGAAAATGACTTTACAGAATGACACGGATAGAAAGACACAAATGGTTTACGTCATTTTAGTGTCAAACAAGAATTAAACAATAGGTCATTTCCTGCTGATGGATTCCCTTACATCTGGAACCATTGAATCTAAAAAAACCCTTATAAAAAGTAAATTCGTATGGTAGCTGTATATCTTTTTACGTCCAACACAGCCTATTATGTGTATTACTACATCATAAAGTGCTGGAGCTGTATTTTGAGGTTTAGAGGATAATTCTTTTCTGTAGTCTGGATCTTCTGAAACACTTCATTTTCTACACTTGGCACCAACTTTCAGAAAATAGAAGATACAGACAAGATTATGGATAATCGGCTTTACAAACTCTTCAGAATACTAGTATCAGGATAATGTTACGGTTTTTTTTTTCTGATCCTTTTGCAAGATGGCTGAATTTTCTTTTAGTCAAAACATCTTTCTTGGAAGTTGTGATCTTCCTAACAGAAAAAAAGTACAAAAAAAAGTAATAGGTAGACAAATTATAACATGTAACCCTTTATATATGATGAAGCTGTACTCGGTGGGATATTCCTTCTTCACTCAACTAATTTCAATGCATCTGTCAGGAGTGTGACTTTGCGTTCCTTGGTCTGTGCTGGGCGATCGAGGAAGCGCTGAGTTTATCTGTTTTTTTGCACTGTATAGGTTGTCTGAATTGTGTCTTACTTTCCATCCACACCCGCCTTGCTTGTCAGACTTTGGCAGTGCAGGGGTTACTGCACTGCTAGGTCTGTATAGCTGAACTTGGTGCTGGGATCAGGGCTGATCCAATCAGCTGCTGGACCTAAGCTCTGATCCTGGTTAAAAAGAAGCCAGTTGCTCACTTCCCTGCTGGCTATTAGAGTAATCTAGTCCCAGCTCCCCTTATCTCTGTCCTGCGTACCCTGTCCTATCTACCCGCTGTTGTTACTCTGTTACCTGACCTCCTGCCTGTTACCAACTATCCGCTATCTTCCTGATTTTGTACTTCGCTGCCCGTGTATTGCTGACTTGGCCTGTTTGACTCCGCTCTATTGTGTTTGTTGGTCTGTCTGCGTTTTGTGTTTCACTTACATCAGTATAGGGATCGGCACCGTGGTTGTCCGCGACCGCTTAGGGTCGTTTGCGGCAAGTAGGTAGGGTCAGAGGGTGGGTCTAGCTTCAGGGCTCACTGTCTCATGCTGTTTCTGCCTACCGAGTCTGACAGCATCATTGCAGGCCTTACTTACATGTCCATAATGCGGCCCGTAATTTCAGACCTGCAGACCTGTGGATCACACTACAGATGTGCATCCATAGTGGTCCGCAATCCACTGCATTGAAGATAATGACCTGTGCTATAATTGCAGGTTTGTACTAGGACCTGCCCTCCCCCTCCCCCTCCCCCTTTTTTTTTCTTTTTTTTGAATCACGGCCCTGTACACATGTATGGATTTGTGAAGGGGGCATTGAAATGTATAAGTCCTATGTTCTGTCATAATTGTGGACAAGTGAATGAGACCTTACAGTCCCTAGAAGTAAACAAAATAATCCTGTATGGTCAAAATTTCAACCCCAATGCTATGTTATATAAGCAGTAGTAGAATTATACTGACTATACAATAACAATTTCTCATTGCAGTTGACCAGTTAAAGGTGGAGAATGGTGATAGATGCAAAAAGAGGAATTGGCACTAGTGTGGTTCCTCCATTGGTGAGACAGTACTGCAATGAAGACCAACATTGGTAATGGACATGCGCTAGTATTGGCCTACTGTAACAACAATAAAAGTCAGCATTGCTAAGACTCTTGCAATGGTGATATAGTTCAATAATATACTTTAAAGACCAGAACTCATGATAAACTTACTTGTCATGAGTAATGAATCAAAAGTAAAGAAAACACTCTAGTATTCAACGTGACCTGTATTTGTGAATGCAATAAATGCAATATTAAGTAGCCTAAGTAAAGTAAAGGAGAATAATAAAAATAAAGGTCCATTAGTAATAGTGCAGTCCTAATTTCACCTGTTCTTAACTACTTTGATAATGTGCCCTAAACAATGGTCCTTAACTGGTGGACAGTTGGGAGATTAATTTTGGCGGCACCTGGCTACCTCATGACTATACTACATGACACCATGTTACTCTAAATTTTGTTTGAAATGTTGTGGTCAAATAATAACCCAGCAATATGTGTGGCAATCTTGTATTTTGTCATCACTTCTTTCTGGGAATTATTCTAGGAATAATTTAGAAATCCTCAAAATTCCATATCCACATAACAGTTTACAGCTTTGCATTTAAATTTTGACAAATTCCACCACCAGTATTAACAGTCTCTCATCCTATTCTCATTACCTGCAAAGTGCCTTCTGCTTGACTTTTAAAGTCTCCTTTCCTTCCTAATCTACCGGGATGATAAGGAGAATTAATTCTCAATGTAGACAAAAAAACTACTTCTTTTAACCAAATCATAGCTGAAATCATAAAAAAACAGCTATTTGCTGTTAACTGAAGGATACAGTCATTACATACACTTTTTAGTACAGTTTACTATTTTAGATATGGACGTTCTATATACTGGAATAAAATGTATTGCTAAAAAAAAAAACACCATGGGTGATTGGAATGCATAGTCCATGGCAAGTGACGGAGCATTTGTATGCAATGGCCCACATAGCTAAGTAACATGCGGTTTATACAATACGTATATGACTTACACATATGTCATTTATCTACAAATCAGATCAGAGAAAATGCTTCATATCATCTAGAAAAATAGATTTTATTAAAGCACATTAGAAAAGGCAATCACATTATGTTTATGTAACTAATGTCACATGTTTGGACACATTGATAGTATTAGGGAAACAACAGGAAATTAGCAGGAGTGATTTCCTTATCATCGTAATAAATACAACATGAGTGTGTAGGAGTGTGCAGAATGAACGCTTCAGCTGTTCTCTAAGTTAAACGACAATAAGGAATAATGAAGAGTGAAAAGGTAAATAGATAGTGTGGATATAAATTTGGTATAAAAATCCATCAATACGTTAGAAATATGTCTCAGTTCTCCTGACTTGTCTGTTTTAGTAAATTCTTGTATTTCCAAGATATACTGTGTATATATATATATATATATATACATATATATTTATTCTTAGAACTCTGCACTTCTATGTTTCGCTGTTATTCCTCCAGGAATTTTGGAGGGGGAATGGTACCATCCGCTATTCATTTCTTCATCTATATCCAAGAGGAGTAACAAGGGAATAGCACAGCTCAAGTTTTCTAAGAAAAGATGTTTCAGTATTATTATTTTATGGAAAAAGTGTGGAAGTGTTTAATAACACATCAGTAGAATTGACAGGTTTTCCAACACCTTCTAAATAAAACTTAACTACTGAGATCAAAGGGGTTAGAAAAAATTTAAAATGTTTTGTTTTTTTCTTCCAACCTCTCCTCATGTTGTGCCTTCATTTTTTTTCATCAGTGCCGACCCCTTTGTTTGGGGAGAGATAAGCTGCAGTGAAAACGCTCTTGCTGCATCTAACCCCTCCCCTCCCATAGAGAACAAAGTGACGTTCAGCCATGCTGAATGTTCCTGTGTATGAGGAAGACAGCAGCAAGCTGGAGTCATAACTTATTACTCAGTTATTGAAGGTGTATGGCCCCCCATAAGACAGTACTCCCTGGTGTTACCCACCAACTGGTCCAGTAGCACAGCGGATCCACATCCTTTGCCTGTTACTCCATCATAAGCCTCTGATCTCTTCAGAAGAAAAAGGAGGTAGATTTTTTTTCTCTCCAAAACCCATCAGTTTGTCCTGGGATTGCAGTGAGGTCACTGATCACTATGGTAATAAAATGGAGCAGTTACAAACAGCTGAGGCTACAGACCATTGCCCATAAGAGGGTGGTAACCTCAATAAAATTATTAAGCTCTGCCTTAAACAATGCAAACTCTCAGTAATGGGAGAATCAATAAAATATAATAAATGACTCCAGACTATTAAGACTAAGGTTCTCAACAGTTTAACTTATTAAAACAAAGTATAAAAATATTTTGCTCCCGAGAATTTATCCTACTGCCAGTACAGACTTAGGAAGGAATTTTTCCTTGGTATCAGGCAAAATTGACCTCAGTTGTTTGGGGTTTCTTTTTAGCTTCTTCCTAAAAAAAAATATCTAGCAACAGTGAACTTGATGGAGTCTCAGCAACTTATATAACAAGGCATATAAGTAATATTTTTGTAATGCAACAGTTGTGTAACAGTTTAACGATTGGAGCCAGATACTAAAAGATGTTCCTTTATTCTTATCTGTTTTTATTTTTTTATTGTGATTTAAATTTTAATGTTATTTTATTATTATAGGGGCAGACATCTTGTATAATCTGTTTTTAACAGCATTTGGTTATATGCTTTACAGCAATCGCCATGAATTAAGAATAAACATTTCCAGACCCTATTTTTTTGTATGAAACAATTTGTAAACATGTTCTGTGACCTCTGTGACCTGTGCAGATATTATTCTACAGGGGGTAGGGGCTGAAGTCATTTTGCCTTCTCTATTTATAGATGAAAAATATGTATGAAACAACATTAGTACACAAAAACTGCCAGTAAATCACCAACATAACTAAACAAAACAAAAAAAAAGTGCAATTTTACCCCTCGCTGATTGATAAGTACACATCCTTAGGGAAAAGTGGGGTATATCCATAGCCATCATCCTTAGGCAGATTATAAAAGGTATGGCTCCTCTGGATAAATATCGGCATATCCAAACAGCTGGAAAAGGTCGGTATTGCAATAGGAGAAGGCAGCCAGTCCCTGTCACTACCCAAATTATCAATCATTGGCATTGTCCCTCCAAACAAAGCCTTCATCTGAAGGCAACTCTCACCCTATTGGTGCCTAATAGACCCCATAATATGGTGGGTGTCCAACAAAAAGCATAACAACTTTTAATTAGGATTAAAAATTTGTTAGGCTTTTTGGTGGCCACCATATCATAGCGTCTATGAGGGACCCATAGGGTGAGAGTGGTGGAGTTGCCCTTTTAAAGGTTCCGATCAGTCTAAGCACCTAATTTGTCAATACAGAATTTTTAACCCAATAAAACATTTACCTTAAAACCCACTTTATAATATAGCTGAATACAGGATTTACCAGATTCATCAATGCAAATGGAAGTACCATACATATTTTTGGCATTGACTGAGGGTTATAATATAGAAGAACAAATTCCATTTCTACTGGGAGTTTGTTCTTTCCACTTCCTAATAATGTTAGGTTTGCTGTATATATGCAACCCCAAGGTGATTTCATATGAGATGTTGTCAAAGATTTTAGAGCACACCAGTAGAATGAGGCTGCAAAAAAAATAAATACATATACAGTGGTGCCTTGGATTACGAGCATAATTCGTTCTGGGACTTTGCTTGTAATCCAAATCTACTCTTAAACCAAAGCAAATTTTCCCATAAGAAATCACTGATATGCAGACAATTGGTTCCACTGCCAAAAATAATGATTTTATATTTTGAATAACATGTAAGACAAATGAAACAAACATTTATAAACAGCTGAATATGTGATATTATAGGTTACTGTGCAGTATAGCAATCAGCATGTGGAGTAAAATGTACAGTATAATAAGTGCATAAACCTGAAACACAGCAGCAGTTTGTAGATACAGGGTGGAACTGCAGATCACTATAATGCAGTAGCCTAGTACAACATGCTAGAATAGAGAAGCAGGGCTGCTGTCAGAGGTCTGTATGGTCACATGACAGCAATGAAGAAGGGGTGTGTGCTCAGCATGGACTCATCAGGACTGACAGAGACTGCAGGGAGCATGAAGGACTGAGCAGTACAGATGTGGGTACATACATGCAGCACTCTCTGTCCGGGGAGAGAGGGGTTACAGCTATGAAGAGATTACCTCCCCAGTCCTGTCCCCTGATGTAAGCCCCAGCCTGAAGTGGATCTGCTATGATTTGGAAGGCAAGGGAGACTTCCTGGGTCTACAGTGAGTACAGTGCTGTATACCCCGCTATATAGACCATGTCCCTCCCCAACTCGCGCTCCCACCTAGTACAGGGAGCTCTTAAACCAAAACAATGCTCTTAAACCAAGTCACAATTTTGTAAAACTGTGAGCTCTTAAACCAAAACGCTCTTAAACCAAGTTACTCTTAAACCAAGGTACCACTGTATTTTGTAGCAACCAGTATAAGGCTTTGTTCACACATGGTGAACGACCGGTCATTCCGTGACCCCAGCCGAGTCACTGAACGGCCGGTCTCTGCACAGATCATCTCGGACGGTACTGCAGTACCGTCCAGATGATCTTTATGGCCGTAGTGTTCTGATGTGGGCGCATCAACGCACGCCTGCATCAGAACTCCCCATAGGACAAAATGAAGCAAGCGGCCGAAGCCGCTCACTTCATTGTGTGAACTGACAGGCTTTCCTACGGCCGCAATTCACTGAATTGCGACCGCAGAAAACTGACATGTCAGTTCTTTGCGGCGCCGCACGGGATTCTGGCCGGAGCGTATACGACGTGTATATGCTCAGGCTGGGATCCCGTAGAACAATAGGCTATGTTCCTCTTCGCACAAAGTACGGCGATGGCAACAACGGCCGTACTTTTACGTAGTGTGAACATAGCCTAAAATAGTATAGAGTAGGGGAATCATTTGGAAAATATAAAGATGTTTTGTGGACAGCTAAGAAAATATCAGATAGGTCATAGATGCATGTTATACCATCTCAATAGGGCCTAGGGGAAATACACACCTGGCGGCCTTTGGGTCCCGAGATAGCTCCAGGGTGCAGTACTGCTACAGCTGAATCCCCTATGGCTAGACCGCTAGTCTTATGTAATCACTACCATCTTCTCCTATAGAGATCCCTCTGGCCAATGATGGTACATGTGGCTTTAGGTGGAGAAGAGTATATTCATATACTTAATTACTTCCATCGATTATATATGTCTAGATAGATAGATAGATAGATAGATAATAGCGAGATAGATAGACAGACGGACTGGAGTAGACAGGTAACCTTAAGGGTGTGGTGTATTTCTTCTGCCAGAAATAATGCAGGTTATTTCTTTCCAGCCTCTTATATCCTGCCTGATCCCTGTATTTGAAAGGTCACCATTTATTTCACATTATTATTTGAACACTGCCAAACCAAAGCAAAGACAGAGATATTAACAGCTTGTAAATGAAACACAGCCTAGTTCTTGGAAATGCTGTGGTGTAATGCTTAACTTCATCTAAAAAAGTGACATGAAAATCCGTAATGAAAAAATAGCTGAATGCCAAAATGTGTCCCATGACCTAACATCTGTTTGGCTAACACAATGGAACATAGCACCTGCAAACATGGAGAGTGTTTATTTTGTAACTATTTTTCTCATATCCACATGAAAATATGTCTTTAAGCTGTTACAGCCTATTTCCTGCCAGGGTAAGACTGTTGTGATATGTTGTGCTGTTTGTATTGGACTCTTCCCATGCAGGCATATATTACATGTAGACAGTCCAGGAGCAGCACTTCCACAAATGGAATTTTTAAAATCACTGTTAAACAGAAAAAGTTAAAATTGTAAAACCTGACAAACCTACAGGTCTCTATGGTAGAAACCACACAACCTGCTTCTTGTTATACTGTAGAATATTTACAATCATTATAAAAATTACAAACATAAAACCCCTATGTCATTTTAGAATGGTATATCGCACTGTATGTTTACTTATCAGACTACTGTCTTCTCTTTAATAACTAAATTTTGTAAGGTGCTACTACCTATGCCCTCCCTGAGTCCAATAATAAGAAACCTCCATGACTTACAGTAGGACTAGATTGTATAACAACCAGATAGTCACAAAAACAAATATAGTAAAGCACATAATAATATTACTAAGTAACAAGAACAAGTTATGTAAGTATCTATTTAAACCTCAAGTCTTCCAGCTGCTGTATGTTCTGCAGGAAGTGGTGTATTCTTTCCAGTCTGACATAAGACTCTCTGCTGCCACCTCTGTCCATGTCAGGAACTGTCCAGAGCAGCAGAAAATCCCCATAGAAAACCTCTCCTGCTCTCCAGACTGGAAAGAATGCCACTTCCCTGCAAGATATACAGCAGCTGATAAGTACTGGAACACTTGAGATTTTTAAATAGAAGTAAATTACAAATCTCTGCCACTTTCTGGCACCAGTTGATTTAACCCCTTAACGACATCGGGCGTAAACTTACGCCCTCGCGCCCTGGTACTTGGCGCATCAGGGCGTAAATTTACGCCCGATGTTTCCCCGTTCGCTGCGTGTTCACACACAGCGGTCGGGGAAGATGGCCTGCTATAAATCATAGCAGGCCATCTTAGCTTCACGGCACGGGGGGTGGTTAACACCCCCGTGCTTACGATCGCCGCTATAGGCTGATCAATTCAGATCAGCCAATAGCGGCGATTGGAACCTTTCCGGGTCATCGGTGACCCGATGACCCGGAAAAAAATGGCGGTCGGTGCTGTCCAAGGACGGCACCGACCGCCATTACTGTAAAAAGTAATGGTGATCGCCGTGCCACCGGCTTGATCGCCGTGAACGGCCGGCCGGCCGTTCACGGCGATCAGGCCGGTGGCACGGCGATCAGAGTCCCACAAAATAGTAAATACCTGCCCTGGACCCCTCAGCTAGGTAGCCGAGGGGTCCAGAGCAGGTATTTGTACATTACTCACCTGTCCCGGGCTCCTGATCGGCGTCTTCCGTGTTAGCGGCATCCTCGTCTTCGTTCGGGTCTTCGGCTTCTTCCGTGACGTCACGTTCGGCTTCTCTCGGCTATTTTCGGCTCCAGCGTCGGCTCTTTCCGTATTTTGCGCTCTGCTGCCCTCTAGCGGCTGATATGTGTAATACACTTATCAGCAGCTACAGGGATGTTCAGAATGTAGAATTTTTTTTTTTTTTTTTTCAAATTTTTTTTTTCTATTTTCCGCACCCTATCGCCGCTGAGTGTTGATCAGCATCGCACGAAAGTGCGCTGCTAATCAGCAACTCCTCCTTTTTGGCGTAGGGTGTTTTTTTTCTATATTCTACTGCCACAGTCTGCTAATAAGTGCCGCACATAAGTGCGGCATTTATCAGCAACTCCTTTGTTGGCGTAGGTTTTTTTTTTATACTTACTGTAAAAAACACTACATTACACCACACTACATTGAATAAAGTTTGACACTACACCACTACATACCCCATATATCAATCCCCGTATACAAATGGCCCCCAGAGTGTTTTCGGCGTCAGAGGGATACGTTATTATTACCTCCGACACCGAAACAGCCAGTGAGGATGAATGGGGGGGATCCTTCTTTCCTCCAATCATCCTCATCATCCTTATCATCCAGTGACGTATCTGGGGGTAGCGTAGCCTACGCTGCCCCCTAGACACGTCTTTTCCGCCAGTACCATCCCAATAAGAGATGACGGTATGGTGTGAAATTCTACAAACTCTGTGAGAGTACCTCAGGGTACACTTACAGATTTAGGGTACGTGCACACTGCGGAATGGCGAAGGATAACTCTTTGTGCATTCCGCAGCTGGCATCCGCCGGCGGACTGATGCAGGCGCGTGTCTCCGCCCGTGTCATAGACTCCATTCTATGCACGGGCGGATTCCATCGTCCATCCAAAGAATGAACACGTTGGACGGAGAGCGGAATCCGCCCGTGCATAGAATGGAGTCTATGACACGTGTGGAGACGTGCGCCTGCATCAGTCCGCCGGAGGGTGCCAACTGCGGAATGCATGAAGGGTTATCTGTCGCGATTCCGCAGTGTGCATGTACCCTTAGAGTGTATGTAGGAAGGGACACCCGAATGCAGCCCCCAGATGCCCACTCCCCCCCCATCCTCGGAGTTAGTGGGAAGATCGTCCGGGAACTGATCTTCCCACTGCTGGATAGAGGTCACCACCTGTACGGGGATAACCTTTATACCAGCACCCCCTCTTCCGGTCCCTCGCTGCCCGAGCTACTGTAGCTTGCGGCACGATCCGAACATATCAGAAGTAGTAATAGAGCCCTAATATTTAGCAGCCATGGAGCGGACCCAGCGCTTCTGGATATGAAGGACCCCGTATCGCACCAGGGCAACATTCTCCAGGTGACGTCCCCCACACTGGAGAACGGGAGACCCCAGAAGAAGTGCAGAGTGTGGGGTAACAGGGAGATCAGGAAGGACACCATTTTCCAGTGTGACACCTGTCCTGATCACCCCGGCCTCTGCATACTGGATCGCTTCCAGGTACACCACACGTCATTGGGGTTCTACATTATCTAAATTCTGTCCCTTATTCCTATTTCAGGGGTCACGTTGATCCAGGGATTATTCTGATCGCCATTATGGAGTCGGGAAGGAATTTTTCCCCTGTGATGAGGCTTCTGTCGTCTGCCTCACGAGGGGTTTTTTTTGCCTTCCTCTGGATCAACACAGGTTGAGTTTGATGGACACCTGTCATTTTCAACCTTATAAACTAATAATTGGCCTAATACCCCCAAATAAATTAGAATTGTCCCTTTTCCCCAGCTAAGTAGGTATGGCCGCCATTCCCATTAGAGGATGCCATGATGCAATTACAAAGCCTCTGTGCGGCCAGGACAGTAGAAACCCCCCACAAGTGACCCCATTCTGGAAACTACACCCCAAAAGGAATCTAAGAAGGGGGGCAGCGGGGATATGGCCCCCTGGTGACGGCCACATTTGGGACGTGAAAATGAAAAAAATTGTATTTTTTATTTTCTCGGCACATGTTCTACGTAAGTGCCCGTCACCAGTGGGGTCCATATGCTCACTGCACCCTTTGTTAGATTCCTTATGGGGTGTAATTTCCAGAATGGGGTCACTTGTGGGGGGTTTCTACTGTTCTGGCAGCACAGGAGCTTTGTAATTGCGACTTGGCCTCCATCCTCCATTCCAGCCTCTAAATGGCGCTTTGTCCCTTTGGTGACTTGCCCTGTGCCCATATGGCACATTATGCCCACAAGTGGGGTATTTTCGTACTCAGGGGACACTACCCTACACGTTTTGTGTTCATTTTCTTTTTTAACCCCTTGTGGAAATGGAAAAAAATCAAGGCTAGACCAACATTTAGTGTAATTTTTGTAAAATTTTTACTCTAAATCATTAATCTTGTCATGTTTTTTCATTTTCACAAGGGCTTAAAAGATAAAAAAAACATTTAATGTGTAGAGCAATTTCCCCTGAGTACGGAAATACCCCACATGTGGACATAAAGCGCCATGCGGGTGCAGGAAAAGCCTCCGAAGGGAAGAAGCGCCATTTGGTTTTTGAAGGCTGGATTTGGATGGAATGGATTTCGAGGGGCCATGTTGCATTCAAAAGGCCCCTGTGTTGCCAAGACAGTTGAAACCCCCCACAAGTGACCCCATTATGGAAACTGCACCCCTCAAGGAATGTAACAAGGGGTGTAGTGAGCATATGGACCCCACTGGTGACGGACACAAATGTGGAACAATGTGGCGTGAAAATGAAATATTACATTTTTTACACTATAATGTTGGTTTAGCCTTGAATATATCATTTTCACAAGGGGTTAAAAGAGGAGAATAAAAACAAAATGTGTAGCGCAATTTCCCCCGAGTCCGTAAATACCCCACATGTGGACATAAAGCGCCATTCGGGTGCAGGGTAAGCCTCCGAAGGGAAGGAGCACCATTTCGTTTTTGAAGGCTGGATTTGGATGGAATGGATTTTGAGGGGCCATGTTGCATTCAAAAGGCCTCTGTGTTGCCAAGACAGTTGAAACCCCCCACAAGTGACCCCTTTATGGAAACTACACCCCTCAGGGAATGTAACAAGGGGTATAGTGAGCATATGGACCCCACTGGTGACAGGCACAAATGTGGAACAATGTGGCGTGAAAATGAAATATTACATTTTTTACACTATAATGTTGGTTTAGCCTTGAATTTATCATTTTCACAAGGGGTTAAAAGAGAAAAAAACACACAATATGTGTAGAGCAATTTCCCCCGAGTCCGTAAATACCCCACATGTGGACATAAAGCGCCATGTGGGCGCAGGGCAAGCCTCCGAAGGGAAGGAGCGCCATTTGGATTTTGGAGGTTGGATTTGGCTAGAATGGATGATGAACGCCATGTCGCATTTACAGAGCCCTCGTGCTGCCAAAACACTGGAAACCCCCCACAAGTGACCCCATTCTGGAAAGTACACCCCTCAGGGAATCTAACAAGGGGTGCAGTGAGGATATGGACCCCTTGATGACGGGCACATTTGTGCCATGAAAGTGAAAAAATGAAATTTTTCCCTTTCACGTCACATTGTTCCACATTTGTGCCCGTCACCAGTGGGGTCCATATGCTCACTGAACCCCTTGTTAGATTCCTTGAGGGGTGTAGTTTCCAGAATGGAATCACTTGTGGGGGGTTTCCAGTGTCTTGGCAGCACGAGGGCTCTGTAAATGCGACATGGCCCTTGAAATCCTTTTCAGTGAAATTCAGCTTCCAAAAGCCAATTGGCGCTCCTTCCCTTTGGAGGCTCGTCCTGCGCCCCCTTGGCACTCTATCGCCACATGTGGGGTATTTCTGTACTCGGGAGAAACTGCGCTACACATTTTTTGTCTTTTTTTGCCTCTTATCCCTTTAAGAAAATGAAAAATTGAAGGCTAGAACAACGTTTTAGTGTAAAAAATGAATGTTTCTTTTTTCACGCCATATTGTTCGGAAAATCTGTGAAGCACCTGTGGGGTCCAGATGCTCACCGCACGCCTTGTTACATTCCTTGAGGGGTGTAGTTTTCTAAATGGTGTCCCTTTAGGGGTGTTTTTTAGGTTTTGACACCCCAGAGCCTCTGCCAACCTGAAGTGGTACAGTCAAAAATGACCAAATATAACGGAGGCGTTGAAATTCACTAGGCGCTCCCTTATATCTGAGGCTTGTGGTTGCGTCAAATAGCGCAATAGGGCCACATATGGGGTATTTCTATAAACTGCAGAATCGGGGCAATAATTATTGGGGTGCATTTCTCTGGTAATAGGTTTATAATTATGAAAAATATTGGATTACAATAAAATCTCTGCACAGAAAATTAAAATTTTCAAATTCCTTACACACTTAGCTTTTATTTCTGTGACTCCCCTAAAGGGTTAAAACACTTTCTGGATATGCTTTTGCAGAGTTTGGGGGGTGCAGTTTCTGAAATGGGGTGTTTTGTGGGGCTTTCTAACATACAGGCCCCTCAAATACACTTTAAATCTGAACAGGTCCCTAAAAATATCTGATTTTGAAATTTTACTGAAAATTTGGAAATTTGCTGCTAATGTTTTAAGCTTCCTATCGTCTAAAAAAAATGAAAGATAGTTTAATAAATGCCGCCAACATAAAGTAGACATGTTGCTAATGCTATTTAATATATAATTTATGTGGTATAACCACTTTCTGTATACGCAAAGAAGTTTCAAAGTTGGAAAAATGCATTTTTTCACATTTTTTCACATTATTTGGGTTTTTTTCATAAAGATTTGTTATGAGTATCGACTCCAATTTACCAGAAATGTAAAGTACAATATGTCACGAGAAAACAATCTCAGAATCAGCCGGATAGGTAAAAGCATCCCGAAGTTATTAATGACTAAAGTGACACTGGTCATATTCATAAAATTTGTCTCTGTCATTAAGGCCATTTCAGGCTCTGTCCTTAAGGGGTTAAGAGAATTTATTTATTTATTTATTTATTTTGCTGAACTATCCTTTTAACTTGTGTACTAATCCAAGTAGACACTGCATACAGCAGAATTACCTAGAGAGTAAAGTAAAGAGGGGTAAAGGACAGGGGAGAGATTAAAGAAACATTTGCTTATACTTACATGTTAATATACGATTGCATGACCATAGCTTTAAAATGGTTGACTATGGTTTTCCGAATTACAGTAAGAAGAACAATTCTTTTTGTTCTCCTCTAACACATGATATTTTGTGCTGATGAAGAGAAACACCTACAGTACACCTACAGGACTGATTGTATCTATGCAGGGGGCAGAGGTAATAGGGACCCTCAGTTCTTGGTGCCAAACAGTTCAAATGTCCATGGTAGATGGAGAACCTTTTAGAAATTTCAAGTGAGGCCATTAAACGAACATTTTAAACAGGTATTCCCATCTCAACAAATATAGTTATTCTTGTAGAGCTCCTCAATTTAAAAAAAATTCAAAAACATTAATTTCCCAAATTTGCCTCCTTCCCTGATATTCTGCTCCTTACTTTTGATTGTTGACAGCTTGTTGTCTAAGTTTCAGACCACCACTCTGCTCTAAAAGCAAGGGTCGTACTGAAATAAATTTTTTTTTATATATATATATATATATATATATATATATATATATATATATATGAATTTATGGAGACCAGCGTACTCTTTTTCCACAGCCAGAATTAGGAATTAGGCCCCCTAGCTCTTCCTTGCCAACCCCCCCCCCCCCCAAGACCACAACAGTACAGCAGCCCCCCCTTCCTGCGCCCTCCCATCAGGTGAGCAGGGGATACGGCAGGCAATCGAGAATGGGCAAATCTGCATACACCTCGGGTGGACCCTTCATAAATGTCCCCCTTAATAATAAAGTATAGTGATATATATATATATATATATATGACACCCCAACTACTCTACCCTGTAGCCTAAAGCAAGGCACCTCCCCCCTGAAAACAAGGCACCCCCTACTCTAAACTAGGGCACCCCTGAAAGTAAGGTTCCCCGGCAAAAGTAAGGCCACCCATTGCTACTCACCGTCGTCAGCCAGGACTCACTTAATCCTCTCGTGGACCTCCGAAGCCAGCGCCGCATGAAACCTGGTCCATGTATTTGCAATATTTACCTTGACGAGCGCTACAAGGACAGTATAACTATGTTAGTTGTGTTGGGAATACTCCTTTAACATATTCCTAAAACTCTTATTTTCCACAAGTAAAAAAAAAATCATTTTTATGATTTGTAAAATAGAATATATTGCTATTCTTTTTAATGTTATACTGTAATCATTAATATTCCAAATACATCATAAGCTCTAAGACTTACTGCTTAGAAAAACAGTAAAACACGTCCGTTCTCTCCTCTTCTTGTTCTTGGAACCCTGAAAATGACCAACTATTTCAGGAAAATGTCTCATTAAACGTGTAAGGTCGTAAATTTGTGGCTAGTAAACCGGTTTTCGGAAGATGAAAGGCTTGTGAAAACAAATCAATAATGCTGCAATATATTAGGTGTAGTAAAAAATCAATACAAACAAAATTATATTTCGACAATGTTTTTGAGATGGTGGCTGGTAGTAGCAATGTTCAGAAATAGAAGGTGGAGTATGCTTCTCTGCTTCATTATGAAGGATCATACAGGGAAACAGAGATGGATAGATATTACTGCAGATAGTTATACATATAGACGCATACATACACAGAGAGAAGGGAATATATGTAGATAGATATAGGTTCATAGGGACATATATAACTCATTAGGACACCCAGCATACTGTACATAGCTATTGCACACAGAAATAGGCAAATAAAGGGGGTTGTTCATTATATGACCTATGCCCCATAAAGACCCAGTTATAGTAATAAAAGCATTTGGGAAGTCTCTTAAAGATTAACATTTTACTCCCCATTATTAGCATTTGTCCCATTTCCTAAAGAGGCATATGAAGTTTTTTTTAGCACCTTTGGCTGACAGTCTCCTAAATTAGATATTATTGCTGGGTTGTAATGTTCATGGATTTCTGAGGTCTTCCAGGGCTAGGAACTAGATTAATAGGACTTATTGGAAAGGAGTTGCTTATACCAGATAACCCCTTTAAGACTACGTTCACACAACGTATATTTTCGTAAAACCACGGCCCTTGTACAACGGCCCTGATTATTAGGAAAGTATACATTACCTGCTGTCTATGGGATCCCAGCCGGAGCGTATACACATGGTATACACTCTAGCTGGGATACCTAGCAGTGCCGCAAACAAGTGACAGTTTTCTGCAGTTGCTATTCATTGAATAGCAGCCGTAGAAAACCCTGTCAGTGCACACTGTGGAGCGAGTGGCTCCGACCACTCTCTCCATAGCGTGCAGTGGAGAGTTCTGATGCGGGCGTGCACAGATGGGCCCGCATCAGAACTTTGCAGCTGCAAAGATCATCCGGCCAGTACTGCAGTGCCATCCGGGATGATCTTTTCAGAGACCGGCCGTTTCGTGACCCAGCCGGGTCACGGAACGGCCGGTTTCATACGTTGTGTGAACATAGCCTAATAGTGGAAATTAGCTGAGCTATTATACCTTGTTCTGAGTATCTGATTACAAGAACAAAGCTGTTGTTTTATGTTACTAACAAAATATTGTAATTATAATCTATATATTGACGTAGCAGGAAATGTGTCAGTAACGGCCATAGTGGCTAGAGGTAGGATTTCTAATTCAGAGGTCAGGCTTCCATATAGAGAAAAGTCTTCCTGCTCCATTATTATTATTATTATTATTATTTTCTTTACAATAAGTGTCAAAGATTTTCAAAGCTGAACATTACACCAATCTCAGTATTGATAATTATTAGAGATGAGCGAACCTCGAGCATGCTCAAGTCGATCCGAACCCGAACGTTCGACATTTGATTAGCGGTGGCTGCTGAACTTGGATAAAGCCCTAAGGCTATGTGGAAATCATGGGTATAGTCATTGGCTGTATCCATGTTTTCCAGACAACCTTAGAGCTTTATCCAAGTTCAGCAGCCCCAGCTAATCAAATGCTGATCGTTCGGGTTTGGATGGACTCGAACCCGAACCCGGTTCGCTCATCTCTAATAATTATGATAATTAAAAGCTCTTTCTGACCAAGTAAATATTAAGTAAAATTAAATTATTATTATTATTATTATTATTATTATTATTATTATTATTTCATTTGACACAAGTAATGTTACTGTAATGTGCTGGAGAGTTTGGAGGAGACCGGCCTCTTGTGGCTGGAGGCTGAATACTGCCTACAACCACAATTGTATTTAAAAAAAAATAAAGAGGCTTGATGGGCAATGCCAGTAACGAATAGGGTGCAGATCAGTATGTCAAAGGACTAAATAATGCAAAGTAAAGCAACAATACTATGTATAGAGATGCACATTCGAGATATACTGAATAAATAGACAATAATGTTTATTTAAGCATAAGACAACAGCACAAAATGATAAACGCAGCGGTGTGGACTCCGTTTGAAATTCCGAACAAATTCTGTAGCGTGAACGGACTCTTAAAGTATAAATTAAATTATGTACTACCCCCTCCCTCCTAATTCAGTTCATTACATTATTCCTGACCTCAACCAGACTCCTAAATACAGACATTGGTCCCCAAAATTAATTTAGATTCCAAATTACCCCCTTTCCTTACACACACTGCTCCTATGACCCTGCTCTCTTGTGTATCTACCCTCACCCCAGACTGGTCAGCTTGTAGCCTCCTGCCCCCATTCCAGACAGGGTACCCTGTATCCTCCTGCCCCCACTCCAGACTGATAACCCTGTATCCTCCCACGCCCACCTCAGACTGGTCATCCTGTAACCTCCTGCCTCCACCCTAGACTGGTCAACCTGTATATTCCTCTCTACAGTAATTGTCCTCCCTGTCCCTTTCCACATACCTGTAGCTTTCGTATTCCTTCTCCATAGTGCAGACTGTAAAGGACCTGCGGTGACATCATAGTCACATATTAAGGTCCTTCAGTATCTACTGTTACTGGATTGTCTCCTGACGGCAGTTTTGTCCTGATTTGTACAAAGTTGCTGTAAAATAAAACAGTGGGGGTTTTTTTGCAAATTGTGGCAGAATTGTAGCCAGGAGACAATAGAGCACTAAAAGTATGAGCCTGTTTAGGTGGCCATGGGCCCCCCAGGAGATCAGGGCCCCGGACTACCGCCAAAAACCAACCTATTATAATCTGCTACTGATAACTAGGATCTACAGGGGAGGGGGGAGAGAGATATGGGAAGATGAAAGTGTTGAAACAGGGAGAAAGTTTTAGGTATTTGGGAATAGAGATGTCAGGAAAGATCAGCGAATTTCATGGAAACAACACATATAAGGTATTAAGAACTATAAATGATAAAGTAGATATATGGATA
This sequence comes from Dendropsophus ebraccatus, assembly GCF_027789765.1. NCBI lineage: Eukaryota > Metazoa > Chordata > Amphibia > Anura > Hylidae > Dendropsophus > Dendropsophus ebraccatus. The sequence continues at coordinate 176,455,260 of NC_091454.1, read as the reverse complement.
AACCTTATACACTCCAAAGCGGATAGAGTCATGCTTGCCCAAACAATAATCCTGCCCAAGCTACTGTATATATTCTGTGCTACTCCAGTATGGATAGAGGAGAATATCTTTAAAAAAATAGAAGCAATGTTAAATAAACTTATTTGGGGGAGGAAGAGAGTAAGATTGCGACAAAAATTTCTTTGCCTGCCGAAAGGAGAGGGGGGAGTAGGGTTGCCGGACATGAGGCTGTACTTCCTAGCTGCGCAATTAAATTATTTAGGGAATAGGAGGGGAGTGAAATTGTATAAATATTTAGAGGGAAGGTTAGGTAGGGTTCACGACGGTATGATGGGGATGTTAGAAGTGGGAGTTTTAGAAGAGTTAGAATGGAGTAAGTATCCCGCGGTATCTATGCTAGTTAAGGTATGGAGGAATCTTAAAAAGCTATTGGGGGTCAAAAATGCGATAGATATTACACCCTTATGGAATAACAACAGATTGAGGGAAATATGTAAATTAGGAATACTTAAAAATCTTAAAAGAGCAGGGATTAGTAAAGTAAAAGACGCCTTCCGAGATGGGAAATTGAAAACTTGGCAGCATTTGAGGGATGAGTTTGGTCTGGAGGGGAAAGAATGGTACGAATACGAACAGCTGAAGCATGCCGTTGGGGATACTGAGAATGGAGAGTTGCTTATAGTGGGAACTACTCCGGAAATAATATCACTCCTAAGTAGAGGTATGGGTATTAAAAAGGGAGTATCACGAATATATGGGAAATTAATGGATGAAAATCAGGGGAAGATGGAAATGGGATGTAGGGGGAAATGGGAGAAGGAATTAGGTAAAATGTCGGAGGGGCAATGGGAGAGTATATTAAAAAATGTTAAGAAAGTGTCGGTAAACCAAAATCACCAGATGGTGCAGCTTCATGTTCTGCACCGTTTGTACTACACTCCCTCTTTTCTGGTAAAAATAGGCAAAAGATCCACGGCCGACTGTGCAAGATGTGGGGAAGAGGTAGAAGATTGGCTGCACATCTTTTGGACATGTACGGCCCTGGGAAAATTCTGGCGGGAAATAATAAAGGCAGTAGAAGAAGAACTGGAATATAGAATAGTACCGTATCCAGCATTGATAATATTGGGAGATGATTCACAAATGGCGGGAATGGATAGGAAAAAAAAGGAAGTGTTGGGTAGGAGATTGTTTGTGGCAAGACTTATGATTGTACGGAGTTGGAATACAAATGAAATATTACGAGCAGAGACTTGGAATAATTTGGTAAAACAGTATGTTGAGTATGAAAAGGTATGGGAAAGAGGAAGAGAGTAGTGAAGAAGAAAGTAGGAGTGAAAATAGAAACACTGGTCTGGTCGGGTTTGAGTATTGGAGGTCCACCTGGGGAAGGGGGGGGGGGGAGGGGAAGGGATAAGGGAGGAGGGGGGTATTGGAAAAAGGGGAAAACTGGATAACTTGTTTGTGTGTAAAACTTTTTTGTATTTATGGATGTGACAATAAAAAAAGTTTTTTTGAAAAAAAAAAAAAAAAAACTAGGATCTACAGTTCACAAGTGAATCCCTACAATATTGCCTTATTGCTCAGAGCACAGGAGAACACAGACATTTTGGACACTTTTCTGATTCTACCAACACAAAATGGATTCAGCAAGTCATTTTTCAGCATTAAAATGCATATTACCACAAAGCAAAGCAGAAATTTTTCTCAGGAAAGAGAAGAACTCAATGACATGGCCAGTAAATGGTTCAGATCTTAATCTGGAACAAAAAAAAAAAAAAAAAATAGGTCTTTCATATGGCTCCTTCCTGTAGAGCTGATCTATTGGCAACTCTGACAAAATTGCAACCACTTTGAATATCACATGGTTTATCATTAATGCTGTCAATGTCTCAATTAAAGGGGTTATCTGGTATCAGAAAATTGTAAACACAAAAATACAGAAAAATGCAACAGCTCACCGCAATGGTAAGATACAGACCCATTACAGACATGAAAATAGTTAAAAGCCCCAAAAACTTCCACAAAAATAATGAGGCTCTTGGATACCTTTTGAAAATGGTGTAAACTACCCCACCACTTTATGGTGGCCTCATACTGGGGCAGTCCTACACTGTACTATGGCCTCTCAAAAAATTGTGCATAAATAAAACTCCCCAAGTCACTCCAAGACATATAACTAATATATACTATATACTAATATAGTGTAATAGTATTAGCTTCAGCATGCTTTTGCAAGGCTCCGCCCCTTGTCTTGCACCAAGGGTGATGTCACCTTCCAGTGTACATTCCCATTTTCCTTTCATATACACAGATACATACATATCTTTATTGGGACATTTATGGACAGTGGGATGTGTTTACAACATGCTGCCTTGTGCTGAATGTTGCAGCAGGTGCTGCAACCTTACTGGTACAATAGTCTGCAGGAAATTTGCAATAGTCTGCAAGGGTTGGCGGACTATTATGAACAGCTGGGGGAAAGGAATACATTCTGGGAATTGTAATACTAAGCAACTGCGTAACCAGGAATTACAACCATGAAATAAAACACCCCAAACAAATAGATTTTTGTTAGTTTCAGAGCTGGGGAAGATAGATAAGCAATGCTATCTGCTTCTGCAGCATGTATATTTTTATCAGAGTACTCCTTTAAGATGATAATAATTTTTTAAAGCCAGAATGTTCTGCTTTTTAGCAAACAATTGCATTTGTTATATGTGTGATTTGTGTATTTGCTACCAGGTAAAAAAGAAAATTCTGTTAAATGTGATGATTCTATCATTTTTGACGGGTTGCACAGCACTTACCCTTGTGTACATGGTGATAACATAGATGTTATTTATCTCTACATTTTCATTTCAGGAGCATGTTTAGTCCTATTATCTTATCGCTTATTGCCATGTCAGGCAGTGTTTGTAACAAGCTTCGAAAAAAATGCCAGTTTTTATATATAACATGAACACATAATGGATTTCAGTAACACTTGACTGCAGAGCTGTTGTGTTTATAATGTTGGATCAATAGAATCCTCCAGTGAATTTGCTCCTCATTATAGAGGCAGCAGGTAGAGCATTATGTGTTTGATATCAAGCCAATACTTAGCCCTTCACCCTTGCAGCCGCTTCTTACTGTGCAAGGTCTGTGCTCGGGCTATCTAGCAGTCATTACAGTTAATGCATGATTGGAAATAAAAGAAACCAAGATATACAACCTGCAGCAATTTCATGCTTTCGTGCAGATAATTGGTTTCACCTGCCTGAACCTTGGCTAGAAAAGCAAACCACAAGGAAGCATATATATAGTTCTGCATATTTTTGGTTACATTGTTACATTTCAATGTTAATCTAAATAACTGTAAAAGTAAACTTGAGTTAAAAGGGAGACTATCAACAGGTTCATACATCCGAACTTGCTTATACTGTATGTACCTGTAGGGCAGGAGCTGCTAATCCTGGTGCTGGTGTTTAGGTAATTAGATCCGAAGCCAATTTGTAAATTATGGTACTTTTACACGGAGCGATAATTTGCCCGATCGCACGATTAACGATTTTGAATCAACAATGTTTTTTTTAATAACGATTAGCGTTTAGACGGAACGATACATTGTATGGAAAAATCGTTATGCGATCATTTTGCGATCCCTTAAGCCTATCTTACACATAGGTGAAATCGTTGAAAGAATGCTCACACTGAACGATCTGCAATTTTTTTTGCGAACGATCAACGACGATTTGAGAACATGTTAAAAGATCAAAATGAACGATTTCTCCCTCGTCGTTTGATCGTTCGCTATGTTTACACGGAACGATTATCGCTCTAATGCGATCGTTATCGCGAAAATTCAAACGATAATGGTTCAGTGTAAAACCACCAGTAGTCTGCTTGATGCACTATGGGAGTTCCTCTGCCCCTCAGTGCAGTGTCCTGCCTCTCAACTTGTACGTCACCTTCTACTCTCCAAGGAGAGAGACGTGGCTACTTATGCATTGATGAATATGCATAAGTAGGAGCCGTCAGGAGGGGCAGTGCACTGAGGGGCTGGGAAACTCCCCCAGAGCACCAAGCAGACTAATTCACATATTGGCTTTGGATCTAACTAATCAAAAACGGCACAATGAAGGGAAGTAAGAAGACCTGTGGAAGAATCATCAGCTCCTACCCTACAGGTACTTATCAGCAGGTTTCTGTATGAACCCCTTGATAGTTTTCCTTTAAAGGAGGTAAGAGGGTGCAATGGGAATCAAGATGTAATAATGTGTCGCAAGGGACGTTTCTTAACATTTATTAGGCTAAAAAATAAAAAGGGGCGTGTCCCCTGGAAAATGGGTGTGGCTTAAGGTGCAACACTGTGCGCCAAAATCTGGCTCCAAAATCTGGCTCACATAAAGCAAACTCTGGCAATCATTCTGGAGGAGGCAGGGCTTGAAGTTACAGCTGGTAGCAGGAGGATTGGAGACCTTGATCCTGGATCACAAGCAGCACGGATGTGAGTGTATACTGCTGCTTGTAATCTTTAAACTGACAGAACAGATATATACATATTGTTATATCAGTTATCTTTTATCGTTACCGGTCATACATAACCCTGTGTGGCCAACAACAATAAGTTTTAAAGCCTGCTATAAAGACCGATCGGCTACGGATCAGCAATTTTCCTGTCCTCAGCTCAGTCCATGGCTGATTATCGCCTGCAGGAGCATTTCTAGCTGTGCTTATGGTCGATAATCGTCCCATGTAAAAGGTCCTTAGATTATACAGTCCATTCGATATTTATGGTATTCGTAGCTATAGAAAGAATTAAAAAAGGTAGAAAACCGCAGCACTCCAAGTAGAATCAAAAAACGTGATGTTTATTCCACCCAAAACTTGCGACGTTTCGCTCCCACACTGGGAGCTTTTTCAAGCAGTGTAACAACATCAGTGTGGGAGCGATAAATCACATCCATATAATATCACTATACATACACGTATAATTGTACACTTATGTTGGCACTTGGATTTGTTTTTTGTACAGTGATACAATATGTATATGAATTTTTTTGCACTTTATTTATTGATTGGCTGTCAATCATCTTATTGTAATATGAGCACATATAAACCTGTATTGAGCACATGTTGTTACACTGCTTGAAAAAGCTCCCAATGTGGGAGCGAAACGTCGCAAGTTTTGGGTGGAATAAACATCACGTTTTTTTTATTCTACTTGGAGTGCTGCGGTTTTCTACCTTTTTTATACACTAAGCACTGTTGGTCCCTTGTGCTGACCGCTTGGCACCCACCTTCTTATACATTGAGGAGTGCTGCAGGACTTTCTTGCTTTATATAGACAGAATTAGATTGTTTTGGTAAATGTGGACCAAAGAACACTTTCCTTCATCCTGAATACTCCACTAATCACAGCAGAAAGCTTGCAGTCAGCAGTCCGTCCATGTACACATAGTCAGCTATTCTTTTGAAAGGACCACATGTAATCCTACAACTTGTGCTGCAAGGAAAATGTTTTGTTCTGTGCATGTTTTTCAGGCAACGTCACCTGATCATTGGGGGCCTAAGTAGAAGCGGCAATGATAAGCTAAATGTATGGCTTTAGTTTGATGATAAGGCTAGACCAGTGATTTTCAACCTTTTTTGAGCTGCGGCACACTTTTTATACTTAAAAAATCCCGGGGCACACCAGCAACCAAAATGGCACAAAATGATACTAAAACAGTACATATTATACATATAGTTCACGGAGTTCACTCTTGGGGGGTTTAAATCAGCTTCTTATCACCACAAGAGCTGCTTTTTAAGCCCTCAAGAGTGAAATATGCCTGGCAGAGGTCCTTTAAATAAATAATTTTAAAAAAAGTGAAATAAAAAAGGATAACCCCCTCATATATACAATCCCATGTAACCTCATACATACAGTCCCATGTATTCCTATATATATATATATATATATATATATATATATATATATATATAAATACAGTCCCATGTAAACTCGTACATACAGTCCCACGTATATGAGCACATAATTATCAGCACCATATACTATGGTGATGTGCACTGTATAGCGCCACAGTATATGGTGCTGATAATTATGTGGCTCATATACTGCAATATAAAGGGGTACAATGAGAAGTACTATGGCCATGAGGCCAGAGTACAAGTGCCCCCTGCTTTTCCCTCATACAGTAATAATGCCACTTGCAGTATGCCCCCATATATTAATAATGCCCCCTGCAGTATGCCCCCATATAATAATAATGCCCCCTGCAGTATGACCCCATATTACATAGTTACATAGTTAATACGGTTGAAAAAAGACACATGTCCATCAAGTTCAACCAAGGAGGGGATGGATACAGGGAAGGGGGAGGGGCGATAGGTTCTATACATATGCATTTATATTATTTTGCTCTAAGAACTTGTCTAGGCCGGTTTTGAAGCCCTCTACTGTTTTTGCTGTGACCAGATCCTGTGGTAGACTGTTCCACAGATTCACAGTTCTCATGGTAAAGAAGGCTTGTCGCCTCCGGAGATTGAACCTTTTTTTCTCCAGGCGGAGGCAGTGCCCTCTTGTCCTTTCAGGGGGTTTTACCTGGAACATCTTTTCCCCATATTTCTTGTAGGGGCCATTTATATATTTAAATAAGTTAATCATATCTCCCCTTAAACGTCTCTTCTCCAGACTAAACAAATGTAATTCTTTTAATCTCTCCTCATAACTAAGATGCTCCATTCCCCTTATTAGTTTAGTTGCCCGTCTTTGTACCCTCTCCAGTTCTAGAACATCCTTTTTATGAATCGGGTTCCAAAACTGGACGGCATACTCCAGATGGGGCCGCACCAAAGCTTTATAAAGCGGTAATATTATATCCCTGTCCCGTGAGTCCATGCCTGTTTTTATGCATGACAATATCCTGCTGGCCTTAGAAGCAGCTGACTGACATTGTGTGCTGTTCTGTAGTCTATTATCTACAAGTACACCCAGATCCTTCTCCATCAGCGACTCTCCCAGAGTAACTTCCCCCAGGACATATGATGCATGCAGGTTATTAGTACCCAGGTGCATAACTTTACATTTATCCACATTGAACCTCATTTGCCAAGTGGACGCCCAAACACTCAGTGTGTCTAAGTCATCCTGTAACATCTGCACATCCTCCATAGACTGTACTGTACTACAAAGCTTGGTGTCATCTGCAAAGATAGAAACATTGCTGTTAATTCCATTCTCAATATCATTAATAAACAACAGAAGAGGGCCCAGTACTGACCCTTGGGGTACACCACTTATTACCGGGGACCATTCGGAGTAGGAATCATTGACCACCACTCTCTGGGTACGATTATTAAGCCAGTTTTCAATCCAGTTACACATTAAATTTTCCAAACCGATAGACTTTAACTTACCCCCGATAGACTTTAACTTACCCCACGATAGACTTTAATGCCCCCTGCAGTATTCCCCCGTATATTAATAATGCCCCCTGCAGTATGCCCCCATATATTAATAATGCCCCCTGCAGTATGCCCCCATATAATAATAATGCCCCCTGCAGTATGCCCCCATATAATAATAATGCCCCCTGCAGTATGCCCCCATATATTAATGCCCCCTGCAGTATGCCCCCATATAATAATAATGCCCCCTGCAGTATGCCCCCATATAATAATAATGCCCCCTGCAGTATGCCCCCATATATTAATGCCCCCTGCAGTATGCCCCCATATAATAATAATGCCCCTTGCAGTATGCCCCCATATAATAATAATGCCCCCTGCAGTATGCCCCCATATAATAATAATAATGCCCCCTGCAGTATGCCCCCATATATTAATAATGCCCCCTGCAATATGCCCCCATATATTAATAATGCCCCCTGCAGTATGCCCCCATATATTAATAATGCGCCCTGCAGTATACCAATATGCACCAATAGTTTAAAAAAAAAAAAAAAGGCTCCATCTTGTGAGCCGCGGGGACTGAACCTCCGGCAGATGTGAAAACGTCACATCATCACGCCTGCCGGAGAGGTCACGTCCCGGCGTCCCATAGGCTGCTGGCATGAAGTGCCGCGGCCTATGGGAGTGAATGTCAGAGCAGGACGCTGACAGGTCCTGCTCCGACATTCTGCTCAATTGAATGTTTCGCCCGCTCACTGTGTGAGTGGGCGGAACATCAAACCGATCGACATATCCCTAGAAGCTGCGCGGCCGCAGCTTCTAGGCATATTAAAGGGACGGTGTCGCATTTCCCACCGGGATCCCGCAGCACCCCTGGCGGGTTCTCACGGCACACCAGTGTGCCGCAACACTCCGGTTAGGAAACGCTGGGCTTGACAATGCAATATTGAGAAGCTAATACCAAATGCATCCCAGACAAAGCAACTCATGCAACTGAAAGATTAATGCTGGAATCACACATGGCAATCACACATGGCAAACTCTAGACCAAAACTCTACAGGAAACTGGTAAAAGGTTCTGAAGCTCCTAAAATATCATCCAAAAGGGAGAAAAATGAACTATCAATGCTGAATTTCATTGCTGATTCCTTACTGAAATATTTTGCAGAGCCAAATTCCATTGATTTCAATGAAATTTGTGCTCTGCAGTTTACATAGCAAAATTTCTGCGCTGAATTTTCTGTAGCAGATCCCCTTTCCGCCATAGCAATTGACATGTCAATTTATCTTGCGGATTCCGCTGCTGGAATGCCATTGAAATTAATTGAGCAGCGAGTTTCTGCTCTGAAATTCTTCAGTGCCGAATACTCGCAGAAATTTAGCGCGGAATTGGTAAAAATGAATGAGTTTTATCAAATGAAAAATTATTTTGCGTGGAATTCTGCCAGAGGTGATTTCGCGAGAACACTTTCCTCACTGATTCCGCACTGAAATAAGCAAATAACTAATATGGACAAAGCAAGTCCTTACATACAGGTCAGAAAGAGCTACTGGAGACTGTAAATGACCTTTATGTAAAGGACCGAAGCATTTTCAGGTCCTATACAGATCACACAGGGTCCCAAAATAAAACAAAGCCGCCCAAGAAGCAACTCATTCTGTCAAAGGTAAAGAGGAGTATAGAAGATGTAGTATCACACTGTACTGCAGAGAGGCGCTACCAGACAGCCAATCACTGTATGCACTGCAGTAATACTGGGGTTAAACAGAAAAATTGCCACTTTTATTGGTCAGTCATCTAGTTATTCACATGCGCCGCAGATCTGGACTTTCTGTAGCATTGTATGATGAGTCTGGTCTCAAGTTACGATGATCCAGAAAGGAACATTGTATGTTGAAATTATTGTAACCTGAGGCCATTGTAAGTTGTAAGAGGGACCACGGTATAATAAGAGAGACTGGGGATAAATCACTTATATCTTAGTGCAGACAAAGAACTTCTCGGTTGCTAACACCTATTATCTGCTCATTTGTAATGTTCATGACAGTCATTAGGATTTCTTATGTCCTGTCTTCATCTTTGTGAGAATAGAATAAAGAGTTATTCGGTAATTGGCATCTACTGTAAAGCTTTCTTTTTACCCATGGGCCTTACCCTGACAGCAACTCATCTCTTCTACAGCTAGAGAGGCTTCAAATGTCAGAGCTTATTGATCTGTCAAAATGATGCAGGCCAGACATTAACCTGTTTATTGCTGGGAAGCCAATATCCTGGATACTCTACAGTGTATAGGCAGTAAAAGAAATGCTGAAGTAGTTAAATTCACTCAGCCTTTTCAATATATTTCTTTAGAATGAGTGCTAGCTTTATTTTAAGAGAAGACATCTTCTAAGTGGTTACAACCGCAATCAGAATGTGAGAAGACCAGACTTTGGCATAGATAAGGCAATCATTGTCTTGCAGTTCTCATTGGTTGACATTTACAGCGGTGGAAAAATAGGGGCTAATTTAATGTTAGCAGCCTTGGCAAAATATGACATGACCTTTTAGTCTTCTTAACTCATATGACTGAGCAGGCCATATGCAGGGACCTTGCAGAAGAACAGTTAGAGTCACTGTGGGTTCATACCATGTGTACTATGCAATAAATCACATTTATCACATTTTTGGAGTGACTGAGTTATAGGGGTTTTCTGGGCAGAATGTATTGATGATCTGCCCTCAACATAGGCCATCTATAGCCAATGGGTAAGGTACAGATACCTAGCACCCCTGCTGCATTGCTATACACAGTCAAACAGAAGTTTAGGGGCCCTTCTTGATTACTCCAGGTCATTGATTGTTCACTTCAATGGGAGCTGGAGGGCAATAACCCAGCTTGGCCACTCTCCGGATAAAGTTGGCGCACACTTTAGTATATCTGATTCCTGCTATAGAAAAAGTTTGCTACCTGCACTGTAAATGCAGTTTTATTCCTGCACACTCTGATATTGTAAGTAAATGTCTTCCTGTTCTGGGGGAATAAAGAGAGACATATGTATGTTTATTTCCTAGTCTCTGCTATGGTATTATTGTAGCTGGAAATAGACCAATAACCAATGCATGACTTTGAATGGCAATAATAAAAGGGAACCAATTAGGTCCAAAATCGATGTAATGCTATTAAACATTGCAAATACATGGGTGCACACACAAACACTGCCCAAACCTATAACTATTCCATCTTTCCCTGATCGCTGTGCTTCGTAAATATACTTTGATAACCTCCTGCAATATGTAAATTAGAGCAAATTGGGTGGTCCGTCTAAACTAGTTAAGGTGGTTGGGCTTGTCCAGTGCTGTAATCACGCCTCTCGGAGCATGATTACACCGCTATATACTTGCTGTGTCAAGAGAAGGTGAGCCTAGCTGTGCGGCACATGTTAGAAGATATACAGACATGGCAGCAGTTAATAGCGGCCAGAACTGCCTCCCTCTAACGTAGCAAATATACAGCCCTGTAATCACACCCAGTGATTACAGTTATTACAGCGCTGGACAAGCCCAACGGCTGTGACTAGTTTGGACATACAGACCGCCCAAATGATCTAGTTTGCCCTAATTTACATATGGCGCAGGAGATTATGAAAGTTTTGTTTTTAGGGCACAGGAGACAGGGACAGAGGGATTATATAAGTGGTTATATGTTTGGGCAGTGTATGTTTTTTTAATGTTTAATAGCTTTAGGCTATGTTCCCACAACATCTTACGTGAGTGAAAAATGTCCATCTTTCGATAAAGATGGGCGTCAATAATAATCATGATCATTACTGTTGTCCATCTATATCAAAAGACGGTTGTTTTTCATGTAAAAAGACGGATGTCACAGGATCACAGATCCATTTAAAAATGTACAGTGCTAGTTATAATAGTAAAAAAAAGTTAAAAAAAAATGAATTAGCTTAGCTAAAACATCACATCCATGTTTTCCATGGATTCAAGGATGTCAAATCTGTGGAATCCATAAAAAAACGATCCCAAAGACACCTATTGAGGAATGCATGCTCTGTACTATGTCCTATTTTGTAGTGGAATGGGTTGCAGATCCACGAAAACTCAGATCATGTAAATAGCCTTAAACAAATCAATGGGCCCTAATTAACTTCAGATCCGCGATCATGAGCAACTTTGCGGGATGTGTGAATGAGACCTAACAATCAGTCTTTATACCACACCAGTATGGGTACAAGCACTTACTGGCGCAGTTTCTAGCATTAGCCACACACTGTGGTTGATGCATGTAGACTCATCCATAGGCTATGTTCACTTGGTTCATTAATACCAAAATAAGACTGTAATTTTAAAGTGTCATTGTCATTTTGAAAAATTTTGACATGTCATAGAGACATTCCAATAAACAAAGAAAGATCAACTTGGGGGAGCAATATTCCAAACGGCTACTTAATTTCAATATAGGATGCACACTGGAAGGCCCATCATCCTTGTGGTGGGCACTGAAGACTTTAGAGAAGAAGAATTCCTACAGCATCTGTAGTGAAGTAACATGAAATTTATTCACAGCACCCCTGTACCCTGATATGTGAATACATTTGTTACCTCATTAAGGATGCTGTAGGAATTCTTCTCTAATGTCAGAGACATGTCAAAAGTTTTGATCGGTCTGGTCCGAGAGAAGACCATGGCAGGACAGCTCATTAATTGGCTCAGCGGAATGCCAGAGATAAGCGGCAGCTGGTGGGATATCTGGGCAAGCGCTACATTCTTCCAAGGGAATAAATATCCAATACGAGAATGTAGAACCATAGGGAATGACACTACAGAGAATTGAAGCAGATTTCACAGCAGAACTCGCAATCCGCTGCAATGCGTTACATGTAAAACTGGCCTTCCGCAGTTTACATAAGGCTATGTTCACACTACGTAAAACAACGACCGTTGTTTTCACCGGCCGGAATTTTGCGGTCAAAACAACGTTGTTTAATATTGCCTCCTAGCATGTTTTTAATCGGGCTGAAACATGTCATTTAATTGAAATACTGCGACTAGCCCAATAAACCACTCAGTAAATTTTTTACATTAAAATCAAGTTTAATTTGGCCGAAATAAATTTTATGTGTGCGGCCGCATTGAAATCCACGGCCGTAGTTGTAACATTACCGGCCGCAAATAAATGACATGTTCATTTTTCGCAGGTCCGTACGAACTACGGCCGTAGTCTTATACGCTGTGTGCATTGTACGACCGTAGTTCGTAGGAATTGCTATATTGTATCATCCTCAAAACAACGGCCGTTGTTTTACCTAGTGTGAACATAGCCTAAATCTTAAACCAGGGTGTTACTTTACTCCATGTGAGGGAGTGTCCACAACATTTATATTTGGTAATGCAGAGAAAAAATATGGATAAAAATGCTAAATCTCTGTCTCAATGTGATGAAAAATTTTTGAAATCATAATGATAAACCTTGTATGTTTCTCTATTTTTCACTATAATTTTTTTGATCTTATATTGTAGAATTATGTTTTGTTTAGTTTTTTGTTTAGTATTTAGTTTTTTTCTTTTTTTGCCAATTCTTAACTAGATGTAATTGCAAACTCACACATCGGCTATGTATATATTATTTAATAGTGGCATTTGATGTCAGGAGAAAGCAATACATAGTAATTGAGTTGTAAATGTGGAATACAAATAGGGAAATGTCAGCCTGGATCTGTCAAGGGCAGAGGTAAGAGCACTTAGTGCTAACAAGGGGAAGATTCACAGCTGTGTCTCCCTTTTAAGTGAGCTCTTTATTCACAGGAGCAAGCTTCGATAATCTAGGCTGACCTATTCCTGAGATAACCATCGTCCCGCCGGAATCAGAAATACATTATTATATCCCCAAGAGACACGCGTGACCTATTAAATATTTACATTATTTTCTTAACTGATTGCAGTTTTATGAAAAATGCAACATTCCCCACTAGTCAAGTGAACTCTAAAAGAAAACATTTATCCAAGAAAAGACGTTAACATATTGTAGCATGAGTATGTAGTGGGATAATCGCCTTCAGACATATGGGAAATTTAGTCCAGTGGGAATCTTAGTTCAGAAAGTGTTCACACTTTAAAATGGAATTTAAAATGAAATCTAAGACCATACAACAATTCAATTTCTTAGGACTGACAACCTTGTTCTTAGAATCCAATGGTCATGTTTGGTAGGGATTAGTGTAGCCCTGGTCTCATCCAACCACTGTCCATATCCGCCCTAAATGGCATCCCCCACTTGGTCATGGTGCACTTAAGGGTGAAAGAAATCTGATAGGCCAGGCTGATACCAATTGGCACGTAAAAGCAAAATCAGAAATCAGGATGAAGTCCAGACAGGTGACAAACAGAATAACATGTCAGGCAGGATTCTGGGCCAGGTCAGCATGATGTCCAAATTATTAGGCAAAGGGTCAGAGCATAAACAGGAAATTGGGATACCAGGTAAGCCTCATACAAAGCAATAGTAATAGTAGCACTGGACCTGATTAGCTCCGTGCTCCTGAATCTTTATTGGTAGTGTGCTCTGTATCATGTGTAGAAGAGTGGTCTGACATTTCACCATGACCATTTCCCTGACAGCCTAGGTAAGTGTCCCCAGAACAGTCAGAAACTTTGTCAGCACAGAAGAAGAGAATACTCAGGCATCTGTGGGGACATGTTGGTACATATTGAGAAATACTGAAAAGGTGATCTGATTGCTGCCATCCAGACTGCACTCTTCAGATTGAGCGGAGGGCTGTCTTTTTCTTCACTACTTCATAAACTAGACCTTATTGTTTTTTTACTTTTACAGAAAATCCATGTTACAGTTCAGGCACAAAGCATTGACATTAGAGATAAGCTAAATAAGTCCAGTGAAGCTGAAAATGTCCTTACTCCCCGTTGTTCTACACTGTTTCTCTGGTGTTGTCATCTGCCTCCATTCTGCTCAGCCAACTCTTGTCAGTCACTCTCCAGACAAAAGTGACCTCCTGCTCAGCCAATCCCTGGGCATGGTGCTGTTCCATCAGTGAGTCAGTCACTGATTGGCTGAGCGGGCTGTCACTCTCATCTCTGAAGTGACAACCTGCTCAGCCTCAGTATTTTGTCTTGGACACCGGAGACCAAAGACGAGGACACTGGTAGAGTGTGGAATGGAATGTATTGATGTTTTTTAAGGTTCAGTTTGCAAAGTTAAGGTTCAGTTTGCAAACCTACTGAACCTAACTTTTGAAAACTTTGCTCGTCTCTAATTGTGCTGCCAAGGCAAGAGACAGACAGAGCCTCCTTGGCTTTGCATAATAAGCTTTTGATGCTTCTGTTTCAAATTGGATGTAAAAAGAGAATGGCCCATAGCAGCCCATAACATCTGCAATCTAGATCTGCAATATGGTCACAAGTAGTGTTGAGCCAGCACTTAAATAATTGAGTGCTTGTTACTCGAGAGTACATTTAAAAGCCAGGATGTTGGTATATAATTTGATCAAACCATATTGCCTCATGTACCACGTGCAGGTCTTCTACCCCACGAGTTCCTACACTAAAAACAGCACTGAGCCGGTCATTGACCACCAACCCTGCCAAGCAAACACCAACAGGGGAGGGGGGCCACAGAATGGCCCTGCAACCCCACTGTCACAGGACCAAACCACTGAGCCCCCACACACCCTGCAGGTACAGCCGGTGGAGAAGACGGCCGCCAAGCAACTCAAGTGTGAATGAAGTGTTACTATTCACCATTGCACCAGCAGGTAGAATGGGAGAAAGAGGAGGTACTTACCATATGTGCACATGTGCTTCCTGCTAATTGGGGTCACATGGGTCATACAAGTGCTAGCCACATGGAGGAAAGAGAACATATAAAATGCAAAAATAGAGAAAGAGAGGCGGCTGCACCTTACACCCATGGCTGACACTAATGCCTCCTGGCTACATTTAAAAACCAACGCCAGGATGTTGGTATATAATTTGATCAAACCATATTGCCTCATGTACCATGTGCAGGTGTGTGGCCCTCCTTCCCTGCTTGCGCTTGCTTTACGGGGTTGGCATTCACTGACCGACACAGTGTTGTTTAGCGTAGGGACTCATGTATATCACAGACCTGCAGGTGGTACATGAGGCAATTTAATGTAGCTGATAGGCTTTCGTATCTACCATGGGTGAGATGTGCAGCCATTTCTGTCCTCCAGGCTTGTGAAAAATCAATAATAGCTTTCTACAAGACACATTGCAGCTCAGACAGAATACTGGCATTTGCCATTAGTTATTGAAGGTGTATGGCCAGTCTGCCATCTTTATCTGAGCATCTGAGCACCATGAGGTACTCAGTCATGCATCGAGCTTGATCAAGCACCCCAATGCTCATGTAAGCAGTATGCTTGACTAAGCATGCTCGATCAACACTACTGATGAGCATTTAAGGAAAGGCTGTTCCATCACTTAAAGTAATTATAACCTCTTCAAATCTATAGTTCTGTCCAGAGTATAGTAGAAAGTGTCTATATGGAAATCACCCCTGGGTCTCCCAGATCAATGTCTAAATGTCTTGAAAAGTGACAACTATAAGCCATAAATAGGCCCTCTTCACATTGCATAGATAGATTAAGACAGTATAGCAGATTTATTCATGTACAGCAATGGCAAAGCCAGAAAAGTTTTCAGTAAGAAGAGTAAAAGCTGGCAAGAATATCTTTTTCAGCAAGGACCCTTTCACATTATGTATATCAGATGGATTCATATGGCTTGCATAAAAAATATCTAAATGTATGCAGTGACCTATTGTGAATGTAAAAAATTAAAAATTCTCAGCACCCCTATGCGGTAGTAAAACTGAATGTGCAAGACTGAGCCAACCAATAATTCATTCTGTCTCGCCTTGATAAAGAAGAAAAGAGATGAAGACAAGTGATAGAGATAGGTAATGGAGCACTTTCCTTAATCACGAATGAGCTCACTCGCTAGATACAACACTCTTCTCTATTACAATAGTACATTACTTTTATCTTCAGACATGTTTCTTTTACTGTGTAGCCTGCGGACTCATCAGGGGTATGAATATACTGCAGCAGAGAATAGTGTTAGCACTCTTGGCTGCCATTAGCCACATGGTTGGTATGTTTTTACGCATACAGATCACCCTGCTGCATTAGCTATGGCTTTCTGTCTGTTACCCCTCTGCTATTAAGTTGGAGCAGGCATAAGTATAGTTAGTATGCAAGAAAACTGTACACCCAGTGTGTATAGAAATAAAACAACTTCTTTATTGTTCCAAAATCATTAAAGTAGATCCATTACAACATGAGTCACCACTGGGATGTATCCAATGCATTTTGACTGTTTTACGCAGTGTTATTTGTGGATAAATAGTGTTACTACTTGGGGCTCGAATAACGCATGCTACATGGGATATCTGCGCTCCAGGAATATTGATTTATACTGTGATTAGAGATGAGCGAGTAGTAAAATATTAAAATTTTCAAATATCGAGTTGAGTAGACCTCGATATTCGACTCTTCGACCGAATATTGAATCTCATTAAAGATGGAAGAAAAATGCTCGACACTTGGAAATCAAAATTTGACCACTTGGAGGTCACCAAGTCACCAAGTCACCTCAGGAAATAATGCCAACACCTATGGAATGCAACTAGGACAGCAGGGGAACCATGCCTGGCTGCATCTAACATGCCAAAGTTGCAGTACTACACCACTATCAAAGATAAATACATGAAAATAATCTTTCCTTTACAGTAGTATGGACAGAAAGCCACATTTTAAGTCAAAGAAATATTTTCATGCACCCCTTTAAATCATGTTGCCTATGACAACCACAGATGGCATAAGCAAGGGGGAAAACACACAGCACCCACCGCTAACTGCCATTGCATGTGTGATGCGGTCAGACACATCCTCTTTAAATTTTCAAAGTCATCTGCCACTTCCATATGCCCTTACTTACACATAAGGGAATGTGGGTCTCATGGCACACAAGGAGTATACAGCCGTATACCCTCCCTATGACGTATTAGAATGCCCTAAAGCAGGCAACAGGTGTTAGACTTTATGTTGCGCACAGCACGCAGAAGAGTTGTACCAGACTTTTACTTTTTGCCTTGGCACACAAGAGGTATACAGCTGTATACCCTCTCTATGACGTATTAGAAGAATGTTCTAAAGCAGGCAACAGACATTCGATTTTAATATGTGGCGCACAGTATGCATAACAGTAGCACCATGCTTATATTTTTTGCCTTGGCACACAAGTACACAGCCGTATACCCTCTCTGATGTATAATAGGAATGTCCTACAGCAGGCAATAGGCGTTCTACTTTATTATGTGGCACACAGCACGCAAATCAGTAGCACCACACTTTATACCCTATACAGACAGATACACTGCAGCTTTTTCCTCACAGTGAATACACTCCAGCTGCCTGTCTGAACACACCCATGTGACCTATGTGCTGCTAGCAGGTTTAATAGCTGTATATTTTTAAATAAATGTGTTCAGTCTATAGCTTTAGCCCTAACAAGGGCTTTTGGGGGTCTCTCCTGCCTAAAATCACCTAATACCTGACTGTCCCTGCCACACACTATCTCCCTGTCTAGCTGAAATCTGAAAAGAATCTCAAATCCACTATTCAATTACGGTGAAGGTGACATGGTTTAGCCAGCCAAGAAATATAGGTGATTTTTTTTTCACTGCCTGTGTGCTCCTAGTGCCTCGTTTGCAGATTTGCATGAAAATTTTCTGTAGCAAATCCAACCTATGTGGATTTACCTTAACTGTCAGTCCACCAGAAAAGTTAGTTCCAAATGCTGTATAGAACATTGACTGCTACTTTACTAAGAGACTCTGATACCGTAGGTTATTATAGGTGTTTTAGCATAATTGCTTGTTCTTAAAAGAAATTCATGCAATTATAAGGCAATAATAGTTGCATAAAATGGGCCTAATTTGTGCACTTTGGAATCCTCTAACATAATTAATGAAGATGTTTTACTACAAGGTGACACCCAGAAAACCTGGCCCACAATACCCTTTTCATTGCCACACACTCTCCCAAGGAGTTAAAGAAGTAATTTTGCTGAGGTGCTGATCCCTCATTTACTATGCAGCAGAATTATGCCTGGCTTCCCTGTGTCTTAATATCATTTTTTATGGTACCAGAGAATAATAATCCTTAATTGATAGCTTTTCCAACTGTTGTCAGATGATTTATCTGGAATATATTCTGCACCGAAACATAATTGCATTAGCACGGCAGCTGATTTATTGCTTTTTTTCCACAGTTACTAGGCATTTAGGACTAATTATTTCTCAGATCCAGTTTGGCTTTGGACACATGGTGAATCATCTCCATATGATATGACTAATATTAATGAAACTTCTTTATTCCTAATTAAACAGCAAGGGGCAGAAAGATTCTTCTTTCTCTAATGAGAAATTAAAAATGGGCCGGAATCACAAACAGGCACATAAAACAAGAGTAAAAAGTGACTCGCTAGCAAATGGAGAAATCAAGATGAAAGCACTTGCCTTAAACAAGGCTCATAATGGACATTGGTGACAGATTAGTATTACACACATGGGCGCACAGTGTACAATAAAATGAACCATTTAATAATGAAACAAAATGTTATGAGCCTTTTCACATATTCATGGCTTATTCATAATGGCACGCAAGTGGAGGGAACAGTTTGTACATACAATAGATTGAAAGTACACAGAGGGTTATAATGTCTACCTGTTAAAACACCACTTCCTGTCTTTACATTTTTGAAATGTAGATGTTTGTAAATATTATTAGATGAAACAATAACAGGTAAGTCCATTGTAATAATAATAATAATAATAATAATGTTATTATGGTTAAACTTTCTTATAGGCTCCTTAGAATTCTGGCAATCTTACATCTCTCTGGCCTACCAGCAGTCTTCAGGGTACTGGGAAGGTTCCCACTGTGACCTCAATCTAGCTTGCAATGGCGCTAGATTACTATGCCTTTTTTTCTGTAATGACAGCAGTCTTGGATTCGCTGTACCGCTGCTATCAATGGTGTAAGCCGCACCAGGGAGTGGAGTCTAAGGGGCCGCTGTTCTTAACCAGTGCCCACCGCAA
Source organism: Dendropsophus ebraccatus (assembly GCF_027789765.1). Classification (NCBI taxonomy): domain Eukaryota; kingdom Metazoa; phylum Chordata; class Amphibia; order Anura; family Hylidae; genus Dendropsophus; species Dendropsophus ebraccatus. Next base: position 176,435,725 of record NC_091454.1, on the reverse strand, counting down.
AGGCAGGGTGGACTTGCTGCAGCAGGCGACCCCCAGTTTGCTACCCCTGGCGACCCCCTGCAGAGGCTCCAACAGAGAGGCCAGGGGGTGCAGGAATTTATAGGGGAGTGACTTGGGTGCAGAACCAATTAGGAATGTACTGTCCCTTTAAATTGCCAAGAGCCAACCCACGTACTGGGCAGATCAGGAAGAGATTGTAGCGTGGCAGTGTAAAGTGCCCCTCAGAGCCGAATTGACAGCAACGCTGGGCCCCTGCGACTGGGCTCTAGCGCTTGCTGTATCCGGAGTGTGGGTGAAATCGGTGCGGTGGTCCGGAGCCATGACATTTTTGAAGAGGAACTGTCCCTACATATTTTGTACCAGACTACTGCCGCTACAGTAGAATACTTTGGGGAGGCCTGTGAGCCTACTTTCGTCACGTCTATCCTGGTGTCATGAGCCCCTGTGCCAGTCAGGGATACATACAAGGGTGATGTGTTCCTTATGCCTAGTATCAAACTCCAGAGGGGGAAATCCAAGAATAATAAGCCCTGGTTTCTACAGTTCAGCTTTCTGTCCTCTAATATACCTAAGTCCTTTTCCATGTCATTTTTACATAGTGTTTCCCATTTACTATGTAATAGTGACATTTATTTTTCCGTTCCAAGTGCATTACCTTACATTTATCTGTGTTAAACCTCACTGGCCATTGCTCTGCTAAAGTTTCCAACTTGTCCAAATACATCTAAAACATAATAATGTCCCCTTCTGTGTTTATTACCTTACACAGCTATGTCATCGGCTTTTGTAGGACTGGCATTAGTGTTTATTAATTAAAGGATAGCTATACTGTGGCATGGTGGGTCGGCGCCCTGCAGCGTTGGGAATGAATACATGGCACTGTGGAATATGTTAAATCTCTATAATAGCTATAGCAAAAATGATAACTTAATAATCACTACATTAATATGCTGCCAGCAGATTATTGCAGAGTAATTCCGATGATTCTTTTATTGCATCTCTTAAGCAAATGACCTATTATATACTCTTTTCAATAGTAAATTGTGCAGGAATGAACTGGTTTTCTACTCTGTAGTGCAATAGCTGCTTCTTATCCGCTGGACTTAAGACCAGAAGACGTTTTAATTATATATTTTAAGATAGCCCTTAGTATAAAAGCTATTATGTAAAATGGAAAGTTTTTCCATTTCTTTAGTATTTTACGCAATATTTTACTTTTATTGTTGGTTAATACAAAAAGGGCCCTTTAGTTTTTTCCTTTATTGGTTTTGTGTAGCATTAAATGAAAGCTTTGCTCTACAAACTAGAAGTAGATTATACACATTATAAAGTCAGATTTTGTATTTTCGGGGACTGAAATGAATTATATGTCTCTTTGAAGGATGAACGGGTAGTTGTAGTTGACATGCATTTTACATAAAGTCACACTGATATCTCAGGTAGTTATAGCGAGTGGCTAGCTCAATCTTTATGTTTCAACTGTTTTATTGACTTTACTCTGCATAATCTGAGAGTAGAGTTTGCCTTCTAAATTACTTTCAGCAACTTTTTGTCATCAGGGTTATGATAGTCTTCTGTGACTGATATTGAAGTATTACTTCCTGCACCTTCTACTTAGTTATTGAGAAATTCTGGAAAGAATGCTAATAAGTGATACTTATGCATAATCTTCTCTCTAAGTAATGAAATACTGGATAATAGCAGACACTATGTAATCCTCAAAATTATTTTTGAGGCAAAAGACCCCATATCTTTGATGGATATACTGAAATACTGTTTACTGATTTCCATATTCTCGTCAAACTTCTAAAGTTGAGAATGAGGACTGGGCACTCTTAGTGGTGTGGCCAAAGGATCTCCAAAGGATTCCACACATAGGTCTTGAGTGAAAAAAGATTACTTTATAAAAACATAATAAAATGCGCTGCTAATTTAGGAACCTGTGCTTTACTATGTAAAGTGCTGCGGAATCTGTGTGCGCTATACAAATAAAAGCATTGTTAATAATAATAATAATAATATTATTATTATTATTATTATTATTATTATTATTATTATTATTATTATTATTACGTTTAATCTGCCTTTGCTGTTAGGGCTGTATTTAGAGTCAACGCTGCTTTGGGTATTTATAGTGCTGTTGCATGGGTGGCATTGACAATTTTACTAAACAGTAGCAGAACTACAGGAAAAGGTTTTAGCTGAGTTGTTGATACTTTTTATTCTAAAAGAATGCTCTTAGAACAGCTATTATGCTTCTATTTTAATCACAGAAGAGGAAATAGGATTGGGCATGCTACAGTTTAAGGCTATGTTCACACTGCGTACGAGTCCGGCCGCATTTCGTACGCCGCCGTACATGTGCGGCTGAAACTACGGGCGTGTAGTACATTTATGCTTCCCTAGCTTCTTTCGAAACGATCTGAAACAGGTCATTTACTTGGAAATCTTCGCCCAGCCCCGTAAACCACACAGAACCTTTTGGATCGAAAAATCAAGTTCAATTTGGCTGAAATAAGTACTCCGTACGGGACCGCATGGGAAATCCACAGCCGTGAGTTTCAACATTTCCGTCCTCAAACAATGGTCGTGTTCATTTTTCATGCAGCCGTAATCATGCACTCACTTGCTGACTAAGGGATAGCGTCGCAGCCAGTGATTGGCTGAGCGGGCTGTCACTCTCGATCAGCCAATCACTGGCCATGGCACTGTCCCATCTCAGTCAGTTATTGGCTAAGCGGGCTAGAGGCGGCTGGAGATACCGAAGACACAGCGGAAGACACCAGAGGAGTGCAGACCATTCTTTTTTTAAATGCAAATTTAAAAAAGCTTGCATAAATTCACTTAGTTTGCAAATTTTGCTGCGAGTCCAGCCTCACTCATCCCTACTGGTAATCATAGAAACAGTGACTTTTATAGTGTCCAAAACAAAATAATTTTTATTTGCCAAGCTGAATCACTTGCAATGACTACAAATCCCTGTATTCTCTTCAATATCCACATTGCCACCAGACATTGATTCATTCCAAATTAGCATTTGTTATACAGCAACAAATGAGAGGGAGAACAGAGACTAAATGTGATCATCGAGAATGTAGATGAAAAATGTTCTAATGGATTTGGATTGGCCATGCAAACAGATTAGAACAAAGGTTAAAATTAACATTTTAGGTCAAAATGAATAAAAAGAAAAAGAAAAATGCAGAAACTTGCTCAGGAAGAACAGGAGTGAAGTAATTTAGGGTTATGGTGTAATTGTATTTATTTAATCATGCGGAACACATGCAAATCTGTTTTGTTAATTAAAACCTGAGATGAGAAGTCGACCGAGTGTATTATATTCCCTTTCCAGCAAACAATGAAATATGATTTAGTAGACATTTAATTTCCATTAAACTCATTTTAAATTCACTGTAATAGCTGTTTTGTATGGGTTCACTTTGTGTTTTACTATTTTTTGACTACATTGCTGTATCGATATGTGAACAGTAAGAGCAGCTTTGACTCTGGTTGCCCTGGTTTGTTTTTGTATTACATGGAGGGCTATTTAGCTAAACAATGATCGCCAGGGTGGCCAATTTTATAAATAAGGTTTAATCCACCTAATCCACCCCTCCCCCACTCTGTCTCTCCCCTCACTGGTTCACTGTCTCCCCATTGCCCAACAAATTCACTTTAAGTTCTTGACCATGACATAAAAAGGCCATCTACAATCTGTCCCCTCCGTATAGCTCTGACTTGATATCCCGCCAATGACTTACTTTTTTTTCCATTCCTTGTTCATACCTCACACAACCGCCGCAAAGATTTTGACCAAACTTCCCCCATGCACTGAAACTAGAGATGAACGAACCGGGTTCGGGTTTGAGTCGATCCGAACCCGAACGTTCGGTATTTGATTAGGGGGGGCTGCTGAACTTGGATAAAGCTCTAAGGTTGTCTGGAAAACATGGATACAGCCAATGACTATATCCATGATTTCCACATAGCCTTAGGGCTTTATCCAAGTTCAGCAGCCACCGCTAATCAAATGCCAAAAGTTCGGGTTCGGATCGACTCGAGCATGCTCGAGGTTTGCTCATCTCTAACTGGAACCCATTACCCTGATACATCTAGCTCTCACCCACCATCAAGACTTTCAAAAGCAACCTGACTCTTAAAACGACTCTTTAAATGGATACAACCTACAATTGCTCTGCACCACACTTTGACTTACTGCCCCTTACTTACTTTCTCCCTCCCCTTACCTTGTAGTACACCCTCATGGAAAGGGTACTCTATCTTTATGTACAAGTCTGTCATTTACCTTAGTCATGTTATGTTTTTTTTTTTTAATGTCCTGTTTGTTAACCCCTATTGCTTGTATTGTGCATTGGAATCAAGGGTTCTTTAAAAATAAAAATAATAATAATAAGGTTAGCAACAGAATAAAGACCCTGCAACAAAAATGAAAAAAGTGTGTGTGGGTTTAGTACACTGGTCTGACATCCACAGGCGATGTGCACTGTGGAGACAAATCAATTTCCCCCACCTCTGCGCCCTATTGTCTCAGGCATCGGGTCTCTCCTTGAGAGACTCTGTGTTTGGCTGGATAATTAGCTCCAGCCATTAGCAGTAAGAACAATGGGCTATGTGAGAGACAATAAGAGCTTGCTGGCTAGTTTGGACAAATTACCAACTATGGACAATGTCTCATGGCTTTCATGCGACGTTGTCGCATTATACTCTAATATTCCCCATGACATGGCGATCCATGCATTGGCCTATCATATAGGCAAGTACAGTAATTACAGCAAACAGTTGTCGGATTTCATTTTGCTGGTTACACGTTTTTTGCTATCTAATAATTTTTTCCAGTTCTGTGGTGATTTTTTTCTTCAGACCCTTGGTTGTCCCATGGGGGCCAGCTTCTCACCCTCCCTTGCTAACATCTATATGGCCTACTGGGAGGAGGTTGTTCTATATAGCGCCCATAACCCCTATTTAGGTTTTATTTTTTGGTATGGGCATTATATAGATGACCTCCTCCTAGTATGGCGGGGGTCCCCAGAAGAGGCTTTGTCCGTTACCTCAATGGCAATACCCTAAACTTACAGTTCACGTCACAGTATGAGCCAGACGCCATAGCTTTTCTTGATGTACAGTTGCGGTTTGAGGACGGTAAAATAGCCACTAGTTTGTATCGTAAACCCACTTCGGGTAATGGTGTACTACACGCCAGGAATAGCCACCCACCTCATGTCACGAGAAATCTCCCCATAGGGGAATATATCCGTCTCATCAGCAACTGTTCTAGCCAGGATAGCTACATACAGGAAGCAGACAATTTGGAGAAGCGACTCCTGGCTAGGGGTTATAAAATTCATATCATACATACACTCACCGGCCAATTTATTAGGTACACCATGCTAGTAACGGGTTGGACCCCCTTTTGCCTTCAGAACTGCCTCAATTCTTCGTGGCATAGATACAACAAGGTGCTGGAAGCATTCCTCAGAGATTTTGGTCCATATTGACATGATGGCATCACACAGTTGCCGCAGATTTGTCGGCTGCACATCCATGATGCGAATCTCCGATTCCACCACATCCCAAAGATGCTCTATTGGATTGAGATCTGGTGACTGTGGAGGCCATTGGAGTACAGTGAACTCATTGTCATGTTCAAGAAACCAGTCTGAGATGATTCTAGCTTTATGACATGGCGCATTATCCTGCTGAAAGTAGCCATCAGATGTTGGGTACATTGTGGTCATAAAGGGATGGACATGGTCAGCAACAATACTCAGGTAGGCTGTGGCGTTGCAACGATGCTCAATTGGTACCAAGGGGCCCAAAGAGTGCCAAGAAAATATTCCCCACACCATGACACCACCACCACCAGCCTGAATCGTTGATACAAGGCAGGATGGATCCATGTTTTCATGTTGTTGACGCCAAATTCTGACCCTACCATCCGAATGTCGCAGCAGAAATCGAGACTCATCAGACCAGGCAACGTTTTTCCAATCTTCTACTGTCCAATTTCGATGAGCTTGTGCAAATTGTAGCCTCAGTTTCCTGTTCTTAGCTGAAAGGAGTGGCACCCGGTGTGGTCTTCTGCTGCTGTAGCCCATCTGCCTCAAAGTTGGACGTACTGTGCGTTCAGAGATGCTCTTCTGCCTACCTTGGTTGTAACGGTTGGCTATTTGAGTCACTGTTGCCTTTCTATCAGCTGGAACCAGTCTGCCCATTCTCCTCTGACCTCTGGCATCAACAAGGCATTTCCGCCCACAGAACTGCCACTCACTGGATATTTTTTCTTTTTCGAACCATTCTCTGTAAACCCTAGAGATGGTTGTGCGTGAAAATCCCAGTAGATCAGCAGTTTCTGAAATACTCAGACCAGCCCTTCTGGCACCAACAACCATGCCACGTTCAAAGGCACTCAAATCACCTTTCTTCCCCATACTGATGCTCGGTTTGAACTACGGGAGATTGTCTTGACCATGTCTACATGCCTAAATGCACTGAGTTGCTGCCATGTGATTGACTGATTAAAAAATAAATGGTAACGTGCAGTTGGACAGGTGTACCTAATAAAGTGGCTGGTGAGTGTAGAGCAAGACGTATAGCTGAACAAAAGGATAGATCGTACCATCTGTGTGATAGGGCAGCAGATGCACAAGCAGACACTAATCCTTCAGTTAAACCCTTAACATTCTCTACCAGCTATAGTCCGCAATTTAGTGAAATTTGTAATATTATCAATAAATATATTCCATTGTTATATGCAGACACCAAGTGTGAACAGGTCCTGAATGCTAGGGTCAGGTATGTAGCCCGGAGAGGCCAAACCCTAGGAAATTTACTCTCACCGAGTGATATCAGCACTAGAGAGACAGATAGTGAGAACTGGCTCAAGTTGAAGGTTTTTTTTCGCTGTGCAGCACCACGCTGCAGCATGTGTGAATATGCATCTAAGCAGTCCTCAGTTTTTTCATGTGTTACGGGTCGGAGCTTCGGGATACGTTCCTTCATCAACTGCAGCTCCACGCACACAGTGTATGTTGCCACTGTACTGTGTGCAATCTGCAGTATGTGGGATCCAGTGTCCGGAAGCTCAAGACTCGTATCAGGGAGCATTTGAGTGACGTACGCACAGCTTTGGTCTCTACCCACCCACGCTCACTCTCTGGTTTCTCCAGACACTTTGTTGAGTGTCATGGAGGGGACTTGAATGGTCTGAAAATTTCAGCTGTAGAAAGGGTTAACAGACCCAAACGGGGGGGAGATTGGACCCATCTGTTACGCAAGAGGGAGGCACTGTGGATTCTCAACCTCAACACTAGATACCCGAAGATTTGTACTACATATACTAATGAAAAAAAAAATTTTTGTTGTTGTTTTTTTCTCACATGTTTATTTATATTATCATTTATTGTTTTTTGTTTTCAGCAATTTGTGTATATATTTGTATCTGATGTATATATTTTGTATTTGTTTTCATTTGTATTCTATGATGTTATACTAATGGATGTTAATGGTCATGTGACCTTACTCGGAACAGGTGCTCCCGTTCTCCTTTGTCTGGGGCGTGTCTATCCAGAGGCGGGACATCACATTCCATACACATATAAACCTGTAAGTTACCCACATACATTTGCCATGATTAAGGTGTTCTAACCCTGCAACACGTCAGCGTGTTTTTATCTTTTATTACTAAATTATTTTTTTTTTGTTTTCTTTTTTGTGATGACCCAATAAAGTTACCATAATTTTATTGAAGCCGTGGATGGAATTTTTCGTTTCATGGACTTTCCAGGTTGCAGCTCACAATACAGCCAGAACGTGCTTCACTTCCAGGAGGTCCACACACACCTGCGCTAATTGTGGCTATCAAGGGTGAGCTGACATATTCTCCTTTTATACAAAGTGAGAAGCCCCATCTCATTTAACCACTGTATGTGGCCGGAAGTGGGCCAAAGTGGCACTTATAAGCATATTCCAGTGCCGAATACATTTACTTTAAATTACTTTTGTGCACAGTGCTGAACAATAATCATTTATGGGGGGGGGAGACCCTGGAGGTACACTTTAAGCTGAAGAAGTAAATCATGATTTTGCAAACAGCATTAGCTAAGAAACAGGCATCATTTTATCTCATTGTCGGCTATCTGCCAATGCTCTAAGAATAATATAGATTCCTTTTCAGGCCATGTTCCCACTAGCCTTTCTGGACCATTTTTCAATGCAAAAAAAGGCCCCAAGCAACCCATGTTTACATCCTAAATAATATCCTCAAATACCTGTTTTTTACATTCAATTACATTCTATTGAAGTGAAACATTCTTAAAGGGGTAGTCCAGCAGGAAAAATTTTTTTAAAACATTTCCAATCTTCTAGTACTTATCAGCTGCTTTATGTCCTGCAAGAAGTGATGTATTTTTTCCAGTCAGACACATTGCTCTCTGCTGCCACCTCTGTCAATGACAATGAAGGAACTATTCAGAGCAGCAGTAAATTGTCGTAGAAAACCTCTCCTGCTCTCCAGACTGGAAAAAATGTAAAAGTAAATTAAATTTTTTAGTTATATATTTATTTTTCCTTGAGCACCTCTTTTAGTTCTCACACAGTTTCATCTTACACCCGTAAATACTACTGACATAAAATTAGTAGAGATGAGCGAACTTTTCAAAAGTTTGTTCCGACCGGACTTCCGGATTTTTTTTTAAAGTTCGGTTCGATCGGATTTCATAGTTTAAAGCATCTATATGATATGTGGGTAGTGTATTTGGTTGAATTTAGGGCTGGGAAAGCAGGGAATCAGTAATACAGGGATATATTAACCAATACAAGGATCGGCATTATTGCAGAGGATCGCTAACCCCGGTAATGCCGATCCCTGTATTGGTTAATATATTTAATTAATTAAAACGAATCCATACTTGTGCAATTAAATATACTGTTAAAATTAATATATATATATATATATATATATATATATATATATATATATATATATAATAAATGTGTGTGTATGTATATATATATATATATATATATATATATATATATATATTGTGACACCTATGCAGGAATGGTTGTGGAAAGGAGGTATATTTCTCCTAGGTTCCTCTCCTATGTCAGCTAACAGCCCAGGCCTCTCACCTGCAGGGTAATTAATGAAGCTGCTCAGAGGGCGGGTATATAAGAGAAGCCAGGAGGGCAGATAGATCTCTCTGGCTGGGGACACAGAAAGCCTGTCTGTGTGAGAGATTGGTGTGAGTAGTAAAGGTTGCTTAAGTGTTTGGTAAGCTGGCAGGAAGCAGCTCTCCAGTTGATAGTCAGGATACCTGAATGTATAGTAAGTGCCGGACAGGCAAGGATTTTCTTTCGTTGCTGTTTTGTTTTATTTTCTGCTTGCAACCTTTTAAATAAACCTGACTACGTGTCAGATTGCACCTATGTACGCTGTTGGCCTGATTTGGATGAACCAGATACGTGTCCTTTGACCCCAGCAAAGGCGATCCCAGTGACTTATATCACAATATATATATTTATTTACAGTATATTTAATTGCAAAAAAAACAAAATTCAGCAACACAAGAAGAAAAAAGAAGTTATGGGTGCAAGTCTCACCAAACCGGACCCAGGTTCGAATGGATAGTTCAAGAAGATGGAGGAGACCGCACTTCCAAAAAAGGAAAATCCACTTTATTCACACCAATGCAACGTTTCGGCTCTATGTGTGTAGCCTTTCTCAAGCAGTGATACAAAGCACTCCGAAAGCATAGTATATATGCAAGTGTACATAATTACAGATCATTAATCAATCATGTGGAAAGAAGTATAAACATTGTGTATAATACATGATCAATAATCAGGAAAAAGTGCATTCAAAAAAGTAATCATATAAAAGTAATCAGAGACCATACTCTCATGGTCATAAGTAGTGATCATCATAAATACAGTGCAGAAAACCAATATATATCATAATGAGGTGTCATTCACAGCTGTATAATAAATACAAAATAACAAGGATACATACACACAAAGCGCCAAAGCAGGGAATCCACATGGAGAGGACAGCGCCGGGAACGCTAGTGTCGCCCGCTGATGACGTCACACTCGGCTCTGCGTCCGGATCACGGCATATCGTATCACATGACAAGTGAATGTCAGGTGATCGGAGTGATCACGGACGCATGCGTCGGCCAGCCACCAGCCGACAGCGGCACACGCATGCCCAGTTGGGTCCAGTAAAAGAAGCCACCATATTGGAAAAGGGAAAAAGATGCCCTTACAGGATAAGTCATATAAAGTATGGGTAAGAATATTATGCTACAGGGCGTAAGATATACTGTGGCAAGAAGAGAGACTCAAGGTGACTAAAAAAGTATAATATAAAATAAATAGTGATATAAATATCTAATGACCGGTACCAAGATGGAGCAAGGGGTAAAGTGTCAGAAGGACCTTAGGGGATAAACAGCAGTAATGGGGTAGGTAACATGACCACCTCTGCTCCCCCATGGTAGCATAACCGTATTTACACAGCTTGGACAAAAAACCCATCCATATATCCATACCTTGGACAGCTTGGAAAAGTATAGATTTGTTTTATTTAAATTATTGAACAACGAAAGTGACTTTATTAGAACGAAAATGTGTTAATTAAATATTAACTATTAAAGGAAGCTCTATTAAAGGCGGTAATTCATATTTCCGGTGATAGAACTCACTGTAAGAATTAATAATTTACTCTAATTAAAACATCAAATGTTTCTTCTAATTATGCTATCACAATAGAATTATTAGAAGAAACATTTTGAATCATATGTGCGCTCAGCTGATTGGCTGAACGCACATATAAAGAGCCGGTCTGCAGCACAGTGACTTAATTGTGCTGCGGATGGCGAAGAAATAAGATGGAAGATAGAAGAGAGAACATCAAGACATCAGAGGGTAAGTATAAAGCTCTCCCCACCCCCTCCCCTGCACTGCACCCATCCCAGCAAGGACGGGGGGGCACTTAACCCCTTCCTTGCTGGTATGGGTGCAGCCTAACATCAGTCTGGCCCCCAAGGGGTTAAGGGGGATGTAATGCATCCTCTCTTAACCCCTTGGGGGCCAGACTGTAAGCAGCGATCTGTAAAGATGCTGCATACTGTAAGATGCACAACACCGCTCACAATGATGGGTGTTGTGCTCCTGTGTGTGTGTTTTTGGGTGTTTCTCCCTTTTTGTTTTTCAGATATCGGTATCCTGTGGATTACGTCAGATTTGATGGACTACGTCGATAAGCAGCAATTGTTTGGATTTTTTTTTAAATAAAATGGTCAATGAGGGGTGTGGGGGTGTTTTTATTTGGATAAAAAAAAATTTCACTTGTGTCTTGTCTTTATTTCTTTACTTTATAGACTTAGTAGTGGAAGCCGTCTAATAGATGGAATCCAAAACTAAGTCGGGGCTTAGTGTTAGCCGGTATAAAATGGCTAACACTAACCCCCCCATTATTACCCCAGTACTTAAAGGACAACTCCCAAGGAAAAAATCTTTTGCCTATTCAACACACATTACAAAGTTATATAACTTTGTAATGTGGTTAAATGCCCGGTCTTGCCCCCTTCCCCCACTTTCCGACCCCCGATCCCCCCCCCCCCCCCACGGAAGTTAAAGAATGTATATATTACCTATTACGATCGTCACGGTCCTCTTCTCCCGGGCGGCATCTGGTGACGACGACGTCAGAGCCGGGGGGCGGTCCGGGTCTTCTTCCTCCTCGGCGTCTTCATTGAAAGTGAATGGGAGAGAAAAGGCTGCTGGTGCACCAGCAGCCTTTTCATTGGCTGGAGTGCATCACATGGCTTCCAGCTTGCTCAGCCCTGATTGGCTAAGCTTGCTGGAAGCCATGTGATGCGCTCCAGCCAATGAAAAGGCTGCCGGTGTGCATAGCCTAAAAGTGCACAAAAAGGCAAAAACAAATTACCCTCAAAAAATGAGGACATGAGAAGTCTTGTAGACATCTCAGTACTATTTACGACATTTACGACAAGGGGGACATTTACAAAGGGGCATATGCCAAAGATAAGGTACAAATTTGCTTCCTTCTCCCTGCCGTATGCCCTGCTTGCCCAGTGGGCAGGCGGGGGGGGGGGGGGGGAGCGGCAAGGTGGGGAGGAGGCGTGACCTCAATTATCATGATTTATGTCTGCTCACAGGCATAAAATATGATTGAAATCTTCACCTGCTGGAAGCGTGTGCCTTTTTTGGAAGAGGGGAATTATCACAACCAATTATCAAGACCATAATATCTGTACACCAGTCTTAAGTAAATCTCCACCCAACCCACACTACATTTATCAAAGGTTGCATGACACCAAATCTAAGGATAGGCCTGTATATTCCCCATGGTTTAGGCCTGCTTGTCCTCTCTGTACCCTGCCGCATCATACCTCTAAATGCTACTAAAGCAAGAAAAATCACAAATTTTTGTGCACATCAGCCAACAATGATAACGCCCCCCCAAACATTTTAAATGCCTTCTATTATAGTATGAGGGATTTGGACACATCTTATGGTCCTGTAATCAAAGTCTAACTTTTTTTTGTGGGGGGGGATTACAAAATAATTGCAGAAAATTTAAGATGAATATTTCTTCTTCTCCGGTGGTTGCTATCTTCGGAGATGATTCAGGCATCAATTTTACAGTTCCAAAAATGGGAAAAGATTAAGCTATATTTCTTTGTATCTTAAAATCACTAGGAACTGGCTTTGGCCAACCCCTACCAGTAGGAAGAATCTGTTAAAATAATAGAAGCTTCCACTTCATTGTAAGATGATATGTAGAGTGTGTGTGTGTGTGTGTGTGTGTGTGTGTGTGTGTGTGTGTGTGTGTCTGTTTGTGGGGAGAGGTAATATGTAATAGATATCTAATAGATATTTTGCTCATTCATTGTATAAAAGATAAGCAAAAAAGAAAAGAAAAAAACAGAAAGTGCCAAACCTCTAACTCAAGCCCTGGTTTAGTTATAATCAATCTTGAAAGGGTACATTGCCAAGGATACATAGAAATGACAAGGCTTACTTCTATGACAGGTATAAAATCGCAGACTTTCATATATGAAACAATTTGTAACTAAGCTCGACAGGATTGTAGGAGGAATTGGCGCATTTCGGTGACACCACATTTTCTATCAGGTGTTTTTTCTGTGCAATATGTTCTGCCTTAAAGGGTTTGTTTACTGGATACGTGATACACGTAACAAAATCATTACCTGGAAGACTGCACCATCTATAGTTAAATTTGCCGGTATTGATATTCTCCACACAGCAGCGGAGGAGCGGCAATGAGGACTGCCTGTGATTATGACATATCTGTATTGGGTAACAAGAGACAATGCGCTGACACTGCACACCAAATTGAGTTTTGCTTCATGTTTCACAGTAAAGGTACTTGCCTTTCTGTTATAGAGAATCGATCCAGCCTAAACTAGTAGCAAAAACAAATTGCTACATTTGTCCTGATCTTTTCTCCAGACAGTTATGAGAGAAGAGTGCCGCTTCACATTTTGTAGTTCCTTTTTATTGTTAGGGGGTTTTTCTATCATAATTGTAATTATTGTTAAGGCCGGTGTTATTTCTCAGCCAGCTTAGTGCTGTGATGGCTGACATGAAAAGTAATCACTCCTGGCACTTGGCAGACATTTTATTTAATTTTCTGCATTGTTTTTCCTAAAAAAAAAATGTAATTGCTTGTAATAATGCCCATTGCACATAATATAGTAATTCAGTACAACAGATATGAGATTTCTATGATATATAATTAGCCAAATGCCTTCCATAGAATTTAATCTAGAAAAAAAAATTGCCAGATTTTCAACCTTTATCTCTTTACATTAAAGGGGTTATCCATTATTTTAAAAACATTAACGTAGAGACTCCAATTTGGTGAGAGACAGATGAAGTGGTGAGAACTAGCTGTGGCCCTTATGCTGCATATGACCATGGCTTGCATTGAATAAAAGAAGATTCTTTTACCGGTAAGCGACCCTGTATTTATTCTCTGCAAAAGTTACACCTAAATAGACATGTTCATATTCAGCTGAGAACCATTGGCTATATCTGCTGCACCACATTTATTTCTTGGTCAATGTTTACACTATCAGGATTTTGCTAGGAGCAGTGCCAACTGCTAACGATTTCTGTGTGTGTGGACCACGCATGGTGTGCTCCAGGGGATCACCATCATTTGTGTATCCCCCTCATCACAGTGCCAGCCAGACGAGTGTGGAAGAGCTAGAGAAGCCACTGTGACCACTGGAAACTTTACAACTACCACTATGGTCTACTACCCACATCTCAGAAACACCTACTGAACCTACAGTCACTGCACATGTTATCTCAGGACTGCTACACATCACTCGCCAATACCAGCCACCTTAAAGAATGATCCCCATACCTGTATCCACTTTATCCACAGGATATAGACTAGAGATGAGCATGCTCGGGTCTGTCAGAACTAGAGATGAGCGAACCGTCTGACTTTTGGTCTGACGGCATCTTCACTCAATTACAATGCCTGGGATGCCTGCAATCTGCGGGCAGGACTTTCCAGGGAATTCAAGATACATTCCCTGGATTTCCAATAAACATTGGGCCACTTTACCCAGAGGTGCAGCCACACTCTTTCTAGCTGTACCATCATTTATTGCCGATATCTCACTGCAGGAGACAATCTCCATTGGAAGACTATGGAGACAATTTCCAGCAGTAAGACAGAGATTGCAGAGAGCATAGGTTAACCAAGCACTTCTTCTAGCTATATGTAACATGGCAAAATCTGTCTTTAAGTATCTTTCAGACTCTTAGAAATAAAAAAAATAAAAAAACCTCAACAAGACATCAAATAAATTCTGCTTTTGGACACGTCAAGGCATTACTACCCAACGAATTGGCTAGTGGAGATATAAACAATACACCTGGTTGGAAATGTAACATTTTGGAGTCACAGAGACCCCTTAGATATATTGACCTCTTGTGCTAAAGAAGTCAACGTTAAAGTAATTTCCACATAAAAGAAATATAATCAGAAACCATGGATTGCACCATAAATAAACATTTGAATTTCCAAGTGGCAATAGACATTTCAGCCAACACACTGAAAGTATGTATTAGTTCTCTGCAGGTGAGCTGAAACATGGAAAAAATAGCACAAGCAATGCTCCCTTAAATTAGTTATTTTAGGGATTATATACATTTCTAATAAGAGTCAAACATCGCAAGGACATTCAATCATCTAAACTTACAGCTGAATTCCCCATCATAAAATACAGTCTCTGAAACAGCCGTCCTACATAGAATTTATTTCTTCTGCTTAAACAGCAATGGAATCATAATAAATCAGGATACAGAGTAACATTTATAGCGGCTTATGTCAAAACTTATACTACAAATGTCTGTTTCTCTCACAACGGAGAGAATACACATTGGTCATTTCAACCACGAATATATTCATTTTACTTTAAGGAACACACAGACATCTTCAAAAATATTACTACATTGTCCCTGGTTGTAATTTTTTTATGCATTTATACGATATAAATAATACTTTTTTATTAAATAACATACATTTTAGTTCAGTGGTGCTCAGAGGGTCTACCTCTTATTGTCTGTTTCTCAGTTGGAATGGCCTCTTTATTAGAGACACCTATCCGGTGGCATATTGGACCTTTTGCCTTCAGAACTGCAGCAATTCAGTGTGGCACAGATTCCACTAGGTCTTGAGCTGATTCTGCAGTAATTTTGGCCCATGTGGACAGAAGAACATTTTGTAGTTGGCCCTTATTTAATGAAGGTACTGGCATGCTTTAAACATCCCATTCTATATCATCTAGAGATAGTCTATAGCAAGGATGGGGAACTCTCTGCCCTATAGTTGTTGCAAAACTACAATTCACATCATGTCTGGACAGCCAAAGTTTTTAGCAGCATGGATATTGTTAGAGATGTCTGTAAAATAAAAGTGTAAAATAATAAACATTACACATACCTGTCCACACTCCCTGGTGTTCTTCTCATTTCTGCCCACTTCCTGCAGCTGCCACTGGAATTTTAGAGCCAGTTTCTGAAGTGACAGGTCACTCAGCCAATCACTGGCCAAGATGGGACAGCTCCGCAGCCAGTGATTGGCTCAATAGCCTGTCACTTCAAAGACTGGTGTAGACTGGGAGCGGGCTAAAGCTAGTAGCAGTCTCAGCGGTCAATGAATTTGAGGTAGGACCAAAAACACGATCAGCCAATGATCATTTTCATCAGCGGATTGTTGCCTCATCTCTATTACACAGAGTGATAATCTGCTGAATCTGATCCAGCAGATTATCGCTCTGTGCAATAGGGCCTTAAAAATGATAAAGACCAAGCCTGATTCTTGTGAGTAACTTACAGAGATACCATAAGTGCCCTTGGCCTGAGGCACAAATCTCTTGTGGTCTTCCAGGTGAAGTCCTGCATGCCTTATTCTAACCTAAGAAGTTTGTACTTATTTGAGGGCCTTGGTGAAACTCCAGTTTGGTTCAGACCAACCTTTGTGAATTTCCTCAAGACCCCAGAAACTAACTCAGAACACCTAAAGACTGGTATAGGTTAACTAACAGCCAAATCACCTGTTTTTTTATGTTGGAACTGTTGAAGAACCATGCCCCTAAGGCCTTATTTACACACTCAATGTTTTTCCCAGTCGCATTAAGGTTCGCTATTTTTACTTCGAGATTTGTGCAATTTGGTCAGTAATTGCATCCTGATGCATCCATATCTATCTAAAATGGTAAAAATGGTTAAAAAAAAAGACTAGTTTGCGTTGCCTTGCTTTGCTCTGATTTGATTTGTGTCTTTCACGGGCATCACGGATGTGACATCTGTGACGTCACACATTCCATAGACTGTTATTGGCTAATCCGTGCCATGATCACATCCAAATTATGTCATGTCCTATTTATTTTGGCCACGGATCGCAGCACGGATCATCTGAATAGACTCATAGGATTCAATGGCCCCTAAAATTGTTTGTGGTTGCAGATCTGCGATCACTGACAATTTCCACAAACGTGTGAATACAGCCGGAGTATGTGAGTGATCTTTTACTGTTTTAGTAATGTTACCTATTAAACTGTGCTGCTCTCTCTTCTTCTATCTCTCGGTAACAAAGTTACAGCTACAGTACTATAATATCAAGGGCACTAACAAGTACCATTGGCTGGAAACCGTAGGTGGTTGTGGGAAATCTGTGCAGCACATTATTACCTCTGGGGTAGTAAGCTGAAGGTCCCTTAGCCACTGGCTACCATTGAAACCAATATTGCTGTTTGTGAAGCTGCAGGTCTCAACTGACCCGTGAACTGCAACTGCAGACCCCTGTCAGTGTACTGCAGACTTTTTAAAGGTGATCTAAAGATGCTATTCTATTATTTCAAGTACATTGTTAAATACTAAAATATGACAGCTGATCAGGGCCTTCCTGAAAACCTTGCTGTGGATAATCTTGTATAATATTTATGATTTGTATATGACCTCTGAATCACCAGCAGTAACCTTGACATCTGAAGCTAGTACGGGCATTTCCATTGCGTGTCCAGGCAAGAAAAACAGCCGTATGACCATGGTTACGAGGTTCACTGAGATATTAAAATGCCTAATTGTAGGCACTGAAATATTTTGGCATTAAAAGGATCACTACCCACTGGTTCATCTACTGTCCCAGTCTACTTTTTGTGCCAAGATGATTTCTTATACCAAGAAGCATGTTCAGATGAATTATGGCGGAAAAAGATTCACGGCATCCCGGAAAAAAAGGTGTTTTGACTTCCATTCAGCTCCACTGTAGAGGAAAATGTAACGCATCAGTGGAGTATATTTACTGTGCAGTTAGAGCTAGATTAATCCATGTTAGCATGTCATAATAAGGTAACATGGGGCAAACATCTATATAATCCCACACATGACAAAGCTTGTAAGGCATTTTTCCACTCGAAGTGTAAGAACACTTTGATTGAACAAATAATTTTAATTTATTTACAATATGTATTTTCTACCAGTGCTTTCAACAGGCTAGGGAGTTCAGTATTCCCCATGTTGCACCATACTGACTGCAGGCCATCCAGCTGTACCATTATGAGCCTATAGGAGGTTACTGTCTGCCATAGCCTGCCCTACCTATACAGTATATTGCATGATTTGTATGGTTGTACCAGTCACAAAAAATATGTGCACCTCCTTGGTCCTCACACTCACTGTGCCACTACCTTTCTTGGAAACCCAAGTGCTCTAGGCTGCAAACATAACATTGGCTATACTTTGCACAACACCATAAATTAGTCCTCAAACCACAATGTGAAGAACACAATCAAATCCCTTTTTTAAGAAAGGGTTACAGTCTTTTTAAAAGACTATTCAACTTAACTTATGGCAATAGAGGAACTGAGACTTTGATACACAGCATCTCTTGCTTGCTGATCACAGAGTGGACAGAAATTGGTTAAAGCCTTCTTCTTGCCAGCACTGAAACTTTTTCTTTCACCCCCCTCCCTTCTGAGACGTGGGGGGATGGAGATAAGTCACAATCATCTCGGATGAAACCCGCAATATCAGAAATACTGTACAACTAGACTAGATGATCGCGACTTAGCCACATTCCACCCCCAGACCCCACCACCGGCGACATCTTTGAAGGCTTATTTCTGAGATGTGGAATCTCACAAAGTGTGTTCCGGTGGGCAGAAGATTTTAGCCATCTTCTACTCACCATACAACCCCTACAACCCCGTACAACCCCTGTCCCTCTTAAACCAACTAGCTCACTCACTTGGCTATGCTTGGATTGATAAGACCTTCTCTAGGCATAAGGGCAGCCATTCTCTTATTAATGTCAGGTCCCTGCAACTCCAGGCTAGCACACACCCACTCCCCCCACTGACCCAGAAAGCTTGGTCCAGGGCCACAGAATGGTGACATGGTGATCTTATCAATGGTGATCTTATCAAAATGTTATGTACCTCATACAGAGATCAGAAATTTGTAATTTCCTAATCTGGTGCTGATGGGAAATACATAGTGAGTAGAGATGAGTGAACCGGGTTCGGGTTCGAGTCGATCCGAACCCGAACGTTTCGTATTTGATTAGCGGGGGCTTCTGAACTTGGATAAAGCTCTAAGGTTGTCTGGAAAACATGGATACAGCCAATGACTATATCCATGATTTTCACATAGCCTTAGGGCTTTATCCAACTTCAGCAGCCACCGCTAATCAAATGCCGAAAGTTCAGGTTCAGAACGACTCTAGCATGCTCTAGGTTCGCTCATCTCTAATAGTAAGTCATTTCTCTCTGAAGCTCTGGGGACAAGGATCCCATATATCCTGACAAGAAAGGATGTGTGACACACGGAAAAAAAACAGGTATAAGGTGCAGCTGCTGACTTCTGATATTTCTTTTTCCTGGTAAGGGCCTGGGACTTGAGTCAAACCATGCAATGGAGTAGAGGCATGGTATGCAAGAGGCAGGAAGGTACAGTGAAGAGCCAATGCAGGATACCCATGTAATTACACAACTATATGTGATGAGTATTTGTGCAGTGAGGCACATGACAACTATAGTGACTTCCTATGAGAGTGTACATGGTGAAAAACTATTCTTACTCTAACCAAATAAAATAGATGATGCCGGGGGGGGGGGGGGGGAGTTTCATGCAGTTGGATTTTAATATCTCTGTTCCTTTTTTTCTCAGATTACCATAAGCTGCCAAAGGAGTCTGGCAGCAGTTTTCTACGCTATCCTTGCTAGGTTAGAAGAGATAACTTTTGACTGAATGAGCGCTGAGGCCAACAACTATCTAAAGTGTATGGCCAGCTTTATGCTCAATGGAGACCTGAGATTATCAACTGACAAAGAAACAATTATTTATATATGGGAAGGGTGACCATAAAGAGTGAACCCCAGTTCTAGAACAAGCTTTATGTTATTGTTAAACCAGACCCTTTAGCTGTGAAAACTCTTACTCCACTATTCTGGTTTATAGGGGTCTTTTGAGGCTGCTGCAATGAACAGAATTTCCTCCATTCCTCATGAAGTCAGTCGCTCCAGTTTTCATCACCTACAGAATGAAGAAAAATATATGACTGATACTGTGTATTCTTAAGCCCTCATAATGAATGACCTGACCATATGCTCTTTGATTCATGTCAATGTCATAGATAAATCCAAGGATATAAAGGCGGTACTCATGACCACCCCTAGACCTCTACTTAACCTTATAAAACTGTCTGCAGACCCATGATCCACAACGGTTAAACAAATCGTAATTTATGTGAATGTCAATACAGGTGCTTTTAAGAGAACAGGTGAACGCTTCTGATGTGGCAATTATAATGTAAAAGAAAACGTATAGATGCATTAAAAGACATTATTAAGCATATTTGTTACAACAGTAAAGCAAGACTTGCACACCGCACAGACTAACAGTCAAAAGTAAGCCAAATAGATGGGAGAATGAACAGAGCTGTCAGATTAATTTTTGCAAAGCGTCGTAAGGACACAGTCAATCCAGAAATGCCAGATCCTGTCAAACTGTCACCGATTCTGAGGGAAGTATTAATTCGAAGAAGCCAATGAGATGAACTCTGCTTGTTAGATATCTTCCACGGCCAGACTAGGGATTCTTGATATGCAAGAAATGTCATTTTTACAGGTAATAGGCAGAAAGGAAACAATAGATAGATAGATAGATAGAATGGTACATTCTTACAGCTAAACTGTATTGCTGTTTTGATGTATTATTCTTAAAGGGCAAAAAAAAATGACTTTCAAGGAAAAGTTGATGTCCATTTTTTCCCCATCATGTTACTTATAGGTCTCATATTCCTTGCTGATTAGAGAGTTATTTTTAATTTAAATAAATGAGTCCTGGTGCTGCAAACGTTTACCAATACTTAACACATACTGATCCCCCACCACTGCCATTCTGAAAGTAGTCAGTTTCCCATACTCTCCACTTCATGGAGGAACAGCCTTCTCAGCTAAACACTGGTTGTAGAGAGTCACCACGGATAATTTTACAGGACCCTGTAGAATAGGCTAACTATAATAAATATAAGGGTATATGCACACTGTGGAAATCACACGGATAACTTGCCGCGGATTCCGGCACTCGTCCCCGCGTGCCTCCATTTCACTCTCCTTCTTTTTATTAAAGGGTATGTAAAGATTGCTAAGAAACACCAACACGAACACGAGGAAGATTAAAAAAAAACTGTTTCCCAACTGTCCCTTTAAATAACTAAATATTCTGAATGCACGGCTCTTTGAGTACATAGCTACACAGGGAACATCAGAGCCTGCAGGAGGAATGATCTGCTACTCCAATTAGTGAGTGTGTTATTTGCTTCTAGTTAGGAAGCCTGCCTGTCAGATCATGTAATCGGCAGAAATAAAGAGAAGCATGTTTGTACTAGACAAATGTCCTCAGGATTGCTTAAAGGAAAAGTGATTTTGACATTAACATATGGAAAACAACTTAGCCAGAAAATATGTTAAGCATGACAGTGTCACACATCTACTTTTATCTACGAAGATATTCAGTTCACTTCATAAAGTTGAAGGTAGTTTATCAATGGCGGCATGGAAGGATGGTTATTATGTACATTTCATATTCTTTATGACTACCAAATTCCTCATCATTTAGTCAATTACCCTGCCTGCTACGCCTAATGCAAAAGCTTACTTATGGTGAATGAATTGGTGACTATAATGTATACTGTGCAAAAATAGATGTATTATTAGTTTATTGTTGCTAGAGATAAGTGAAACGCTCATCTAAACAAACCAAATCCCTTTGTTTGATCTGTGCTCTGCTCATCAAGCCACTGGTATTTCAGCACTGCTTCACTCCCTGCCACTCCTCCCAGGATGCCTGGAAAAGCAGGATCCAATCCTGGGAAATCTAAATCCAATCAATATGTGGTGTGGCCGCCCTTAAAGGGGTATTCTCCCAAACCTAGCTGGTCTTACTTACCAAATCCCTCTGAGTATTTTGAGCCATCTCCTGTCTTTCTAGCTGCTGCTGTTCCATAGTCACAGGTTTTTTAAAAAGCCGATCTATATCTAACATGGTGCTGGCCAGAAAACTGCATCTCCCATCATGCAATGCTTATGCCTGATTGGTCCATGATGCAGAAGAGCTGATATCCACAAGATATAGCAGAGTTGAGGCAGTGACGTAGCAGAGTTGAGTTGGGGTAGTGACAAAGCAGAGTTGAGATAGTGACATAGCAGAGTTGAGGTAGTGACATAGCAGAGTTGAGATGGTTACATAGCAGAGTGCTGGCAACCTCAGGTGAGCTCTGGGGCTGGGGGGCAAACAGTGCAGGTGCCGGGGGAACAGTGATCATCAGCAGCTGTCACTGTCTAGAAGCGCTATTCCAGCCCATTAAAGAGACAGAGGACACGTGATCCCAATACGAAGGGTAGGGGCCAGGGGCAGGGAGCGGTGTCAAAGTGGACTGAGACTTGATGATTCGATGCACCTAGATAACAGTAAAACTGTGCAGAATCCATAATAAATTGATATTGGAAAGATGGAAAGCTATGGGGGGGGGGGGCAATGTATTAATGCAAAAATAATTTTGGTGAAAATGCCCCAGTAACCTTTGAAGCAGGATCAATTCTTCTAGGTACTCTCCACTCAGTTTTTGGAAGAAAGGTTGCTCCAAACTTGTTGGTAAACCCCAGGTCTACTGCGGGTATAACTCTTCTATAAAGACCACTTCTGGTCAGACTTTTTCAAACTTTTCAGACTTTTTCAAGTGCTTCAGTATATATATATATATATATATATATATATATATATATATATATATATATATATACACTCACCGGCCACTTTATTAGGTACACCTGTCCAACTGCACGTTACCACTTAATTTCTAATCAGCCAATCACATGTCCGCAACTCAGTGCATTTAGGCATGTAGACATGGTCAAGACAATCTCCTGCAGTTCAAACCGAGCAACAGTATGGGGAAGAAAGGTGATTTGAGTGCCTTTAAAAGTGGCATGGTTGTTGGTGCCAGAAGGGCTGGTCTGAGTATTTCAGAAACTGCTGATCTACTGGGATTTTCACACACACAACCATCTCTAGGGTTTACAGAGAATGGTCCGAAAAAGAAAAAACATCCAGTGAGCGGCAGTTCTGTGGACGGAAATGCCTTGTTGATGCCAGAGGTCAGAGGAGAATGGGCAGACTGGTTTGAGCTGATAGAAAGGCAACAGTGACTCAAATAGCCAACCGTTACAACCAAGGTAGGCAGAAGAGCATCTCTGAACGCACAGTACGTCCAACTTTGTGGCAGATGGGCTACAGCAGCAGAAGACCACACCGGGTGCCACTGCTTTCAGCTAAGAACAGGAAACTGAGGCTACAATTTGCACAAGCTCATCGAAATTGGACAGTAGAAGATTGGAAAAACGTTGCCTGGTCTGATGAGTCTCGATTTCTGCTGTGACATTCGGATGGTAGGGTCAGAATTTGGCGTCAACAACATGAAAGCATGGATCCATCCTGCCTTGTATCAACGGTTCAGGCTGGTGGTGGTGGTGTCATGGTGTGGGGAATACTTTCTTGGCACTCTTTGGGCCCCTTGGTACCAATTGAGCATCGTTGCAACGCCACAGCCTACCTGAGTATTGTTGCTGACCATGTCCATCCCTTTATGACCACAATGTACCCAACATCTGATGGCTACTTTCAGCAGGATAATGCGCCATGTCATAAAGCTAGAATCATCTCAGACTGGTTTCTTGAACATGACAATGAGTTCACTGTACTCAAATGGCCTCCACAGTCACCAGATCTCAATCCAATAGAGCATCTTTGGGATGTGGTGGAACGGGAGATTCGCATCATGGATGTGCAGCCGACAAATCTGCGGCAACTGTGTGATGCCATCATGTCAATATGGACCAAAATCTCAGGAATGCTTTCAGCACCTTGTTGAATCTATGCCACGAAGAATTGAGGCAGTTCTGAAGGCAAAAGGGGGTCCAACCCGTTACTAGCATGGTGTACCTAATAAAGTGGCCGGTGAGTGTGTATATATATATATATATATATATATATATATATAAAGAGTAGCTGTGATCAAGGCTATCCATAGCCAAAACGTATCTAGAAAGAACGCTGTTTACTCATAAAATATTCAGATTTTAAGGACACTTTTTGCTTGTGGATACTGGCTTATTCCCAGGTTACTTTCAGGTGAGCTCCCTGCACACTCAATATTTGCACCATTGTTGATCTACCTGATCTCGTATTGTATTGTGTTATTGTGTTTTAATTTCTTTTTACTGTATCTTGAGAACCGCATGCCAATGTACCTTACTGTTATTACCTTTGCAGATTTCCCCATTGAGCTGTTATAGGACTCTTGTGGATTCTACTGGTATTTGGAGGACCTATTAGGCTGTTCATCTTCTCCCATGTAAATGATCCCACATCTGCCTCTGCTTTCAGGTTTGGACTTTGCTCATCACTTAATAGGACTCAACAGTCTTAAATTTACTTTCAACTGACCTAATACTGCACCTTGTTCATTCCCCCCTCATGCCTCTGTGTTTGTTGTATCCTGCTTATCTCCCCAGTTACTCCTTCAATGAGAATTTTAATTGCATTTCTGTATTATTTACTGAATATTAATAAACAAAGATTTGACTAAAAAATTACAGTCAGCTTTGAATTCTCTCTCTGAGAGAGACCTTACTAATTCAGTATAACTACCTTGTGTCTTGTTACTTTGCGCAGCTTTGCCATGGTGTACAACCTGTGACATAAAGCTGTCTTCTACAATCTCATCTTTGGTATAATTGGTTAATCATACATCTGACTACTATGGTGGGCAACTAAAGTGAAAATGGAATTAGTAGACTGCAGTACCCAAATTTAGTCAAGGTAGCACAATTTACGAAAAAGGCAGGGGGACCTAATAACTATGTATAAACATATTAAGGATGGAGCAATCTCTCATCTTTAAAAAATACAAGGGGCATCAAAATAAGGGGCATCCTCTATATCTAGAAAAAAGAAGAGCATAAAAGGGGATTTTATATTGTAAAAGCAATGAGAATATGGAACTCTCTGCCAAGGGAAGTTGCCAAGTTAAACTCACTAAAAGAGTTCAGAAAGTTCCTGTATGCCTTTCTTGAGTGTAATATAAGGTATGGTTGATAGAATATTGGAGAAAGGCCATTGATTCTGGTATTTATTCTGATTTCCATGCTTGACGTTGGAAGGGAAACTGTTGAGGAAGTTGAAAAAAAAATTCTTTGTCTCACAAGGGTTTTAGATAAAAGTTATAGGATGGTGGGCTAAACTGGATGGACTTTTTCTAGCCTAAGAAAATATGTTTATATGTTACTATGATATTTGCCTATAAAAAATGTACATGTCATTATAGCCATAGTGTATTACAAATGATCCAAGCTACAACTTTTGCTTATAAAACACATGATTTAGTCAATAGCAATAATCTCTGTACAATATGGGACCAAAAACATTCTGTATTTTGGAATATGAGTGACGTAATGGGGACACTGGTTTCATCTATCAATCCTTGCACTGTGTGTCCATTTTGCAGATATATACTCTTGCTGTATTAGTAAAAGACTCAGGAGCCCATGGCTGATGAAATCAGGTGGAGAAGAGCAGCACAATGAATAATGGTTTGAGTGAAAGTAAATTGCAGAGCCACAGAACCTGTACTGCTACAAATAGAACCATTAGTTACTGTCATGAGTTATCTCTGGCATTCTCGCCAGTCTACACTATAGCGGAATGTTATCTGAATCTTTTCATTTTTGTACATATATCCTTAGAGATATCGAATTCCTGCAGTTAAGTTTCCAATATATTGCTGAACTTTGTATGCAATAACTTGTATTAACAGAACACATTAGAGAATAGATATATACTATAAAAGTATAGTAGATGAAAAATCAAGCCAACCACCATACAGTCTCCATAAACGGTTCTCAGAAAATTACAATGTGGCACGCTCACATATACCACCTTTGTAATTTATCAGTTTAAAATATCTTCCTATAATATAACAATTCAGTGGCATCGTTCCATAGACCTAGAAATGTGTAACTAAATCGAGAAGGGTGTTACCAGTTGAAGGAATGGCCCTGCCAAAGTGTCAAACCAGTGCTGGCAATGTAGGCATACTCTTAACCCTTTGAGGACCAGGCCCAAAATGACCCAGTGGACCGTGCAAATTTTGATCTTAGTGTTTTCGTTTTTCCCTCCTCCCCTTCCAAGAGCTCTAGCACTCTCAGTTTTCTATCTACAGGCCATGTAAATGCTTGTTTTTTACAGGAATAGTTGTACTTTGTAATGGCGTCTTTCATTTTACCATAACATGTATGATGGAATTCCAAATATATTATTTATGAAGATATAAATAGGTGAAATCGTAAAAAAGAATGCAATATGGTAACGTTTGGGGGGTTCCTGTGTCTACGTAATACACTATATGGTAACAGCGACATGACACTATTATTCTATAGGTCAGCCCGGACACAACCATATGCAGGTTACACAGAATCTCTAATGTTATATATTTTTTTTTTTATGAAATCCTTTTTTTTGGCAATTAAATATTAATAAAATGGGCCTATTGTGACACTTATAACGGTTTTATTTTTTCATCTACGGGGCTGTATGGGGTGTCATTTTTTCCGCCATGATCTCTAGTTTTTATTAATACCATATTTGTGAAGATCGGACGTTTTGATCACTTTTTATTGATTTTTTTATATATAATGTAACATAAAATCGGTAATCTACGCACTTTTTCCCCTCTTTTCGTGTACGCCGTTCGCCGTTCGCAATGACGCTTGTTATATTTTAATAGATCGGACAATTACGCACGCTACGGTATATTATATGTTTATCTATTTATTTATTTTTATATGTTTTATTTATATTATGGGAAAGGGGGGTGATTTCAACTTTTATTGGGGGAGGGGTTTTGGGGTAGTGTAATAGTGTTTTTAACTTTTTTTTTTTTACACATTTGAAGTCCCTTTGGGGGACTTCTACATACACTACTTGGATTTTTACACTGACCATTGCTATGCTATAGGCACAGCATTGATCAGTGTTATCGGCGATCTGCTCATTGAGCCTGCCTGTACAGGCTTAGTGCAGCAGATCGCCGATCGGACCGCACGGAGGCAGGTAAGAGACCTCCGGCAGTCCGTTTCAACGATCGGGACCCCCGCAGTAACACTGCGGGGGTCCCGATCGGTAAGTGACAGGGGACTCCCCCTGTCACTTGCACTTAAACGCAGCGGTCGCGCCGTTTAAGGGGTTAATGACACGCGGCAGCGCGATCGCTGCAGCGTGTCATTACCGGTGAGGTCCCGGCTGCTCACTGCAGACGGCCCCCACCTGCTATGAAGCGCGCTCCGCTCCGGAGCGCGCTTCATAGCCGGAGAAACACCCAGGACGTAGGGTTACGTCCAGGGGCGTCTGGGGACAGACTTCCATGACGTAACCCTACGTCCAGGGTCGTCTAGGGGTTAAAGGGCAATGGGAACACCCATTTGTCAATTAATTCAGAAATTAGGAAGAACAGCAGAGAAGTGGCATTACCACTCCCTGAGCTTGAGGGGTGGTGCAACCGCTCCCTGAGCCCGTCTTCTGTGACGGTCACCGGAGCCCACACGCAGGGGACCAGGGCAGCCAACTCTTCGCCCAACCCGCCCCTTACATGTTCTGGCATCAGTCTCCTGCTCTCTCAGCCTAAGACGCTGCTCTGGATTTAAAGGGACAGTGCGCCCCTAAATGGTTGTGCACCTAATCACCTCCCCTATAAAGCTGTACCTGCCTTGTCATTCCCTGTTGGAGCCTCTTCATGCTTCCTAGTATGTGTTATCAGCTCTTTCTTGATTCCTGCCCATGATTACTGCCTGTGGTTCCTGCTATCTGTGGTTTCAGCCTTTATCTGCTGTCCCAGTTCAAGTCATGAGTCCTGCTGAGTCCCAGCCTGCCTACATGTCTTCAGCTGTACCTCACCCACCACCGATAGCAAGCCAAGCCAGGGCTAGCGACCTGGGGGTTGCCTACCCCAGCAAGTCCGCCCTGCCTTGCGATGGGCATTGGTGAAGACAAACGGCCCCTTAGACTCCACTCCCTGGTGTGGCTTACCTCATCGCTAGTGGAGATACAGCGGATCCATGACTCCAGCGGATCCATGACACTCGGGAACAGTTCTGGAAAAAAAAAATTCACTAGAAACATAAGTATTTTCTAAAAATAATATCACAAGAGCCGATGGGTCTTTAAGATAACAAAGGGGCCATTACAATTTGAATTATAACAAATTGCCTTCAAAATTAAAAGAGTTTATAAGAGTTTAATTTCCGACCCATAAACCACAAATTTTACAATATGCGTCTGCTGCTACTGGGACTGGAGTGTTGACTAATATGGGCAAGGGCTCTATTACATGGGCAGACCCATAGACTATAGACTTGTGCACTATGTAAGCTATAGAAGTGCATTTAATGAGCCTATTACATGCATCAACAATCATGCAGGTTGGACCACATGAACAGTTGCTGGATTGTTCATGTGGCCTTTTACTTTCACCCTTGTTAGCAGCACATCCACTAGTATACACAGAGATGCGTAGCTGACAATTTTTTTTAACTATCTTTAGGGATGGGATCCGCTGACAAACAAGGCATTTGTGTATTTATTGGGTGATGGCTGAGTCTATTACACATGGCAATATCAGCCTGTTGCAATAAAAATGCACAGTCTCCTCTATGAACCCTACTAATCTATGTATAAAAGAGATTTTGAACAAAACTAACTTACTTAAAACTTACTTTGAAGGGAATTTCTCATTTAGCAAATCTATTGTAACCCAGTTAGATCATTCAGAACTAATAGACAAGAGCGCTTTATGCCAATGCTGCTAATATGGAACTATTCTATATAATATAAGCTAAGGCCACACCGGAGACTTTTTATGAAATCTTAACTGCCAACAATAATGTTATTTAACTGTGTGTAAGTGGTATATTAGGCTACTGTTATTCATTGGACTAAATGGAGTTGCTACAATAGAAAATTCTGCAATTTCATCTCCTTAACTGGCCCGGTCAATTTTAATGCATAGATTGTGTGCAAATAAAATAGCTTTCCCATCCAGGGCCCTATGGGTACTAATAACTATGTAAATGATCCTGAGGTAAATGTCCCTATAAGTAATTATTTAATACTCCTTATTAACCTTCTTTCAAGCACATCATTTACTTCTACATTGTAATTAAATTTTGTGGAGTTTGTCACCCATACTTCTGTTTCCTTCTAATTCCTGAAGGAACTCGGTGCCCACGGTTCAGACCAAATATGACCATATAAATACAAACGCTAATGTTCCATCTGTGCATTTGCATTGTGAGTGGTACCTGCACTCTTTGTGTTGCCGGTAGTTTATATCCACAGCAACAAAACACTTAGCCTGCAGAAGGCACATACTGTTTCTTTAGTAGGAAGAACCTCGCTGTCCCTTCCTGGGAGAGGAGATGATATTTAACATCTTATCTAAAATCCTACATTCGGGTGTTCACAACTTTTCACTACTTCTGAATTTTCAGGGCATGTATAAGTCTGTGCCAGGTCTGTGCTGGCAGCTGAGAGTGTTACAAGCTCAGTAACTGTTAGCAAGGGCGCTGAGTTTCCATAGGAAATAATGAATCCATTATTTTCTTGGTAACCCACTCTCTGGAAGTAAAATGTGCTGAGCCTCTTGGCTAAAAGGCATTCCATTATCATGGGAGAACCATCTTTATTATAGTCTTAGAACCAAGATTAATTAGACCTCCAAGAATCTTTGAGATATAATAGAAGTCATATGTAAATGTTTAGAAAAAGTAGGAAACAAGAATTCAAACACAACTGTTACATTTTAAACATATGAGTTGGAAGGTAAGCCGGGGAAATTGTACACCGGTCTGTTGTCTAGTGTATGAGCCACGCATACATTTATAATAGGGGAGAGTGAATCTTTAATAAATATTAACCTCAATAAGAGGTACATAAAATAAACCTTGAGTCTTAGATTGTATGCAGAAGAAGACTGTCTTTTATCATTTATATAAAAAAGGATAGAGATGTAAAAGTTGAAACCAAGAAGAGTTGGCAGGGAATAAGCAGACAATCTGCTTCTCTGGCATCATTCATCAAAAGCAAAGCCATGCTGTCAGTCTCATTACTAGACCTCTGCTTGGGTATGATTAGACGGCACATATTCAAAATGTGCCTGCATTAGACGAATACTATGTATATGTTATATATGTTGTGTATAGTAAGTAGACGTTTGTGATAGATCTACCAGACATGTCATAAATGTCAGATTAATATGCCTCCGCTAAGAATCAAGCTGGTTCCCAAATGTGAACAGCGGAGTAGATGTGAAAGCGGGTGGCATGAATGAGAGTTAGGGAAACCAGCAAGCCGTTGCACTTAAGTTTTTTTAATGGACAATAAAAGCAAAGTTTCTATAAATTCTATTTTTTTTTTTTTAATAAAGAGTAAGGGCAGAATTTATCAAGACCCATACGTCTTAAAAAAAAGCCCATGCACCTTACCAGATTCACAGACCCTGGACCCGCTGTTGGGCAGGTGTAGATATTTGCCATGATAAATTAGGTGCAGGAGGAGGCCAATCCTCCTCCCTGTCTTGGCACATTGGCACCCCCCCCCCCCCCCCCCCCCCCGCCTTTTAGTTGGGATTGGGGCAGCTTTGGTGGCTACCTTAATGACATCACCAATCTTACTTTATGATATATCATTTATGATGTTTTTGTGGCTACATAAAATATGTTTTTCACTCCATTTTAATCAATAGAGTATAGACAACAAAGAAGAATGGGTCAGACTGTAGACTGATACATTTGATTAGTCATACATTTGATCATCATTCAACCTTTTTATTAGTAGTAACGCACAGAAATAGCTTTCAGTAACAATTGTAAGTACATTACTCGTGCACCTGTTGTATTTGAATCTAATTAGACTTCTCAGTAATGAGCTAGACAGCAGACTGGGGACCGTGACTCACATGTCTCAAGATTTCTTAGTAGTAAAAGAAAATATTTTAACAAACGAAATGGAGAAAGAATTGACATTTAAATAACGTGTAAATGGTCAGTATTGTTCCAAAAAAGTTTGTATAAATCAACAGTACAAGTGAATGTTTAATATATAAAGCTCTGCAATATATCTTAAAGGTGAAAAGCTTGTTTCTACTCCTGCCTTAGGGTTGTTGATCGTTCATTTAGATCTGACCCTAAAATCATCATGAATCGTACGCTGTAATTTAGCACTCGTTCACTAATCGTTTAGTGTAACTCCACATTGTTCCTTCCTTTGCTGGGACCAGGAGTAAACGGTCATAGTAGAGATTGCTGTAACGATCGTAACTAACGACCATCGTTCTGTGTAATAAGGTGAACGATTTCAGGTTAACAATAAATAATCTTGTTTCTGACCATTTATCGTTAATCGCTAATTGTTAAAAATCGCTTAGTCAAATAAGACCCTTACCCTTCCTCCTAAGCTTTCAATCACTTTCAAACACCTTCCTATAATATAACAATTCAGTGGCATCGTTCCATAGACCTAGAAATGTGTAACTAAATCGAGAAGGGTGTTACCAGTTGAAGGAATGGCCCTGCCAAAGTGCAAACCAGTGCTGGCAATGTAGGCATACTCTTAAAGGGCAATGGGAACACCCATTTGTCAATTAATTCATAAATTAGGAAGAACAGCAGAGAAGTGGCATTACCACTCCCTGAGCTTGAGGGGTGGTGCAACCGCTCCCTGAGCCCGTCTTCTATGATGGTCACCGGAGCCCACACGCAGGGGACCAGGGCAGCCAACTCTTCGCCCAACCCGCCCTTTACATGTTCTGGCATCAGTCTCCTGCTCTCTCAGCCTAAGACGCTGCTCTGGATTTAAAGGGACAGTGCGCCCCTAAATGGTTGTGCACCTAATCACCTCCCCTATAAAGCTGTACCTGCCTTGTCATTCCCTGTTGGAGCCTCTTCATGCTTCCTAGTATGTGTTATCAGCTCTCCCTTGACTCCTGCCCATGATTACTGCCTGTGGTTCCTGCTATCTGTGGTTTCAACCTTTATCTGCTGTCCCAGTTCAAGTCATGAGTCCTGTTGAGTCCCAGCCTGCCTACATGTCTTCAGCTGTACCTCGCCCACTACCGATAGCAAGCCAAGCCAGGGCTAGCGACCTGGGGGTTGCCTGCCCCAGCAAGTCCGCCCCGTTGCGATGGGCATTGGTGAAGACAAATGGCCCCTTAGACTCCACTCCCTGGTGTGGCTTACCTCATCGCTAGTGGAGATACAGCGGATCCATGACTCCAGCGGATCCATGACACTCGGGAACAGTTCTGGAAAAAAAAATTCACTAGAAACATAAGTATTTTCTAAAAATAATATTACAAGAGCCGATGGGTCTTTAAGATAACAAAGGGGCCATTACAATTTGAATTATAACAAATTGCCTTCAAAATTAAAAGAGTTTATAAAAGTTTAATTTCCGACC
Source organism: Dendropsophus ebraccatus (assembly GCF_027789765.1). Classification (NCBI taxonomy): domain Eukaryota; kingdom Metazoa; phylum Chordata; class Amphibia; order Anura; family Hylidae; genus Dendropsophus; species Dendropsophus ebraccatus. The sequence goes on along the minus strand of NC_091454.1, from coordinate 176,403,064 downwards.
CATAAACCACAAATTTTACAATAAGCGTCTGCTGCTACTGGGACTGGAGTGTTGACTAATATGGGCAAGGGCTCTATTACATGGGCAGACCCATAGACTATAGACTTGTGCACTATGTAAGCTATAGAAGTGCATTTAATGAGCCTATTACATGCATCAACAATCATGCAGGTTGGACCACATGAACAGTTGCTGGGTTGTTCATGTGGCTTTTACTTTCACCCTTGTTAGCAGCACATCCACTATTATACACAGAGATGCGTAGCTGACAATTTTTTTTAACCAGCTTTAGGGATGGGATCCGCTGACAAACAAGGCATTTGTGTATTTATTGGGTGATGGCTGAGCCTATTACACATGGCAACATCAGCCTGTTGCAATAAAAATGCACATGTATATGAACCCTACTAATCTATGTATAAAAGAGATTTTGAACAAAACTAACTTACTTAAAACTTACTTTGAAGGGAATTTCTCATTTAGCAAATCTATTGTAACCCAGTTAGATCATTCAGAACTAATAGACAAGAGCGCTTTATGCCAATGCTGCTAATATGGAGCTATTCTATATAATATAAGCTAAAGCCACACCGGAGACTTTTTATGAAATCTTAACTGCCAACAATAATGTTATTTAACTGTGTGTAAGTGGTATATTAGGCTACTGTTATTTATAGGACTAAATGGAGTTGCTACAATGGTGAGTTACCAATTTTCTACAAATGACTGAAGAATACATGTAGGAGCACAACTGATGGGCAAGATTAGCAGTTGCCTAAAGTACTTACTATCCCTAACGTCCATAAGTATAAGGTTGTCCATTGTTGTTGTTCCACCATATGTGTCTCCCGAATGTGAGCTTACACCAGCCTACATGTATATTTTTTCCACTTCACTTACAGATGTTACAAGACTGTTCTCAGCAAGTTGTGCATTTAATTGTTTTTAAGATGGAGTTTTGGGTTGCTATGTTATGTGCTAGATTATGCAAAATATACTTAGAAGAGGTCAATAGGTTACAGGACGTTAATGCAACATATGGTTCTCCATGATGAAGAAATCTACTTCTGGCAATAACATTGCATAGCTGTATTTAGAAATAGAAGCCAGAAATCCTACACAATGTCATCATGGTGTGCACATGCTAAAACCAGATGTGTTAGATTCTTTCTTTATGCATGGAAACATACCATTCTCATTGAGCATCCACATCTATAATGTCTTCTGTCTGTACTTCTGTATTCAGGTAATGTATATATTATACCCACTTGATGAGGGCTAACTAAATGTGTTGAAGACCCATTGAACCAATGGACCATCTGTAGTACGTGGCCATTTATTTGATCTTTTTAATTTTCTCATCATGTGTATGGTCAGTGTTAGGGATCTATGGACCCAACTTTACCTGGACAGACAAAAAAAAAACTCTTTATACTGCTGTCCTATGTAAGTGCTTAATTTAGATTTTGGAAAGAACTAGTGGTTTTTCCACTACAATTACTAAAGTTGTTGTTACAGCTGATAATTGCATGGTGTAATAGCTAGTGTTAAAAGGCAACGATCAACCAACGTTTACGATGTTGGCTGATCCTTGTCTTTCAACATGTTAAAAAAATTTACAACAATAACGATTGTCTGCTGGCTATCGCTCTGTGTAATAGGAGTGGCGGCAGCAGACCGCCATTATTTCCTTCTTGCTCCTCCATATCGGCCCGTGTAATAGGGCTTTTACCTGGCTTAACAACATTGTGATGATTTGAATGGATAGGTGCACATTAGCCTTAAATTAGATATTCCCCATTGAAAGAGGCATTTTCTGCTTCAGTTATGTTTTTTACCTTTTCAAGTAAAGAAAAGATTCGATCCATATTATATGATCCACTTAATAGAATAGACAGTGAACCAGAAGTCCAAGAATTCACTTGTTACACCATTATGTTTTGGAGCATCCTGTTTTTCCTACCTAGATGTTCTACATGTAAAAATTCTACAGGCTTGCAGCCAAGTATCATCCAGTTCACAGCTCACACCTCTGTGCATTGCCGTATAGACTGTTAGATTGTAAGGAGGATCGTAGTTAGGTTATGGTAAATTATGATAAATTTGTTGGATTGTGTTAAAGGAGAAGTTCTGCCATCTTTAAAATCTGGCAGCCAGCAGGGGCAGGGAGAAATTTGATCAGGAGTATGAACTTACCTCTCCCCTTTCCTACAGTGAGCGGTGGGACCGGCCACGGGATCCTTGTTAGGCTCTGGGATCTCCAGCGCTGACACGACACAATGGGGCTAGAGTCATTGATTGGCGGAGGGGATAGTCCATCAGCCGGGCCAGGCATTTTCCCTCAAAACATGACAAAAGGGCAAGGCCCTTTTGTGCCACACTGCACCCCATGCTTGCCCATGTGGCAAGCACAATGCAGACCCAACAAAAAGTTGTACTTTTTTATTGTCTATGCATAAACTTCCCACCTATGTGTGCATGTAGCCTTTACAGGATCTTAATTATTTTGATCTCTTACCCTACCCGTAATCTGGTAATAGCAATATACATAATACATAATATTCTATCATTTATCCCAAAGATATCCCTATAAATGAGACACGCTATAATGCAGGTAACACTCCTGTACCCGATGAACACTTACAACACCCTCATGTCTGCAATCAGAGAGAATAACTTAATGGTGCCGTTTCGTGGAATCACATCTTTTCTCTAAGTGATTGAGAAGGACAGCAACGTATTTAAAAGCCATCGTCTCTAGAATTCCAATCAGCATCCCGGCCTGAAATGTTCAGCTCTCCACAACAATAAAGCCCTCATTGTGAATAATTAATCATTTGTTCTGAGATGCAAATATTTTTTGGAAGCCCTGTGGCAACATGTTTCCTATAATTATGCTTTGCTGTAGATGGAAGCTAATTGAAAGGATAGACTGGAGATAAAAATACATGTAGCCTCAGACATTTCATGCATAATGTATCCTGTATCCAAGGCTAGACAAGGCTTGAATTGGAACTATATATATATATATATATATATATATATATATATATATAAACGGTAGGAAATTTGGAATAACACGTGATGAAACAAAAACTACTGTTTTGCCTTTTTGATCATGTTAGCAATTTTGATTTCATAAAAGGCTTTCCAGGTTCACAATATAAAGTGTCTCTACTTACGACAGGCCATCAATACCAGTATGGAGGGGAGACTCTTAGCTCTCCCGTAGATCAGCTGCCTGAAAGGGCCATAGTCCTCACCTGAACATGGTGGCCCCTTGAAACAGCCAATCGACAGAGGTGCTAAAGACAGGACATTATTATTGTGATTCCACCAAATCTCCATAAACTTTAGCAGCTATCTGAACTGATGGTTTCCAAGTACCTTTAATAGATTGTCCTGCCAAGATGTCACCTTTCCATATATTCTATTAGGATTCCTCGCTATGTCTCCTCTATTAGCCAGAGCATAGACCTGTTACCATAATGCTGCTCTCTTTAGGTGGACCCAGATGCCAGACCATCCTTATCATGATGCATTCATTTGAATTAGCCACCATTATTTTACCCCTAGTGATTGTCCAGAGGAAAAAAATATGTCTTTCTTGCCCTTGCACTTCTCTGTCAGGCATTTCAGGACAGGTGCAATATTCATGCTTCCCCTCTTTATCATACTTGGCCATCTGTAGTACAATCACTTTCATGCAAAGTCTTATGTATTATAATTACTGTAGCATTACCCCTTTTTATACATACTAATTAGAGATGAGCGAACCTGGAGCATGCTCGAGTCGATCCGAACCCGAACTTTCGGCATTTGATTAGCGGTGGCTGCTGAAGTTGGATAAAGCCCTAAGGCTATGTGGAAAACATGGATATAGTCATTGGCTGTATGCATGTTTTCCAGACAACCTTAGACCTTTATCCAAGTTCAGCAGCCCCAGCTAATCAAATGCCGAACGTTCCAGTTTCGGATCCACTCGAACCCGAACCCGGTTCGCTCATCTCTAATACTAATATATAAAACCTTTTCATGATGACCCCCAACCGGTTCCTAAAACCAGCATAGCTGAGTGCTTCTCTCCCCACTCTCTGTCTGTGAGATGCTCTCATTGTGTTAAATTGGGAGTCAGTATCCGTCACATGACACAGAGATTTATCAAGGGCCATACATTACAGCCTCTTAGTTCCTTCTGTATATAGTAGCAAGCTGACTGGGACACCGAGATGAATACTTTCACAGTCGTATGCAATAGCAGGAGCGCTAGTGAATATTTTCAGTCTTGTGCCAAAACTGTAATTAATAAGATTTGCAAATACTGTATTGTACTGCTTTTTGGTTACATAAAATGTAGCCTTGGCCCCACAGTCTCTCCATTTCAGAACAGTCAAGTGGGAATTAGAGGTGGAGCTCCTTCCTGAGTCCTTCGCAGACGTTGCGCAATGGTGCACATGTGCTTTGCTTGCATCTGTATTAATATACATCCTTATACTGTGTATACTGCCAGAGCAAAAACTGAAGTGTCTTCAATACTGTAGGTTTGAATGTGAATTTGTCACTATTAGAATAGTAAACCAGTCATTACTGATCACAGATTTATTGATACATATATGAAATTTCTACGCTCTGTATATTTTGTCCTGTCTGCTGGTAAAACAAGCGTAACTGTTCATCTACTACATACAGATTCTATTGAATATGCATTTGATTAAAAATTAATTGGAAACAGGGCTTATCCCTCCGAGCAGTCCGTGTGGACGAAAAGTAAATAACACAGTTTGGCCGCTGGCTCTATCATGCACTTGGCCAAAAGCCTCCCAGGTGTGTCTGAAAACAGTCAAAAGATCTGTGCAAGTCCCCTGATAGACTGTGTTTGTTCTGGGCCAGGTTCATCCCCCACTATTCTACCGCATGAAAAACTTATGTTTTTGCAAGGAGGTGAATAAGCAGACTTGACAAACATCCTGTTTAGTTCTATGGGCAGTTGTGCCATAGTGAAGGAGCTGTTCAAGCAGTTTTTGCTCCAGGAGTTGTGTTTAGAAGATGAGGTTATATGCATGCCAGGTTGCCAGTATATTAAATTATGCTTTACTACTTTGATTTATCACAGGGTCACTGGGGGTTACATATAATGTCACTAGTAGAGATGAGCAAAGCGAGTCTGGTGAATCAAAGTTCGCTACGAATCCGCTGCATTGCTGGGCGGGAGAAAAGGATTACCCATATTCCCTAGCTCCCAGTCCAATCAGCTGCTGGCCCCTCAGTGATGTCAGCACCTCCTCCTCTGTGATGTCAGCACCTCCCCCTCTGTGATGTCAGCACCTCCCCCTCTATATAAGGAGGTTCGTTAAGGAGGTGGCCAGTCAGCTGTGTGTGGAGGAGAGAGCAGGATTGCAGTAGGCAGTTAGAGCAGAGCATAGAGAGACTAACAGAGTGATTTAGGGACAGAGAGGAGAGGAATGGCAGTAATTGGATGATTGACTGGCTGATTGATTTTTTTTTTTAAATTGTGATTTTCAAATTTTTGTAATAGTCCCAGTATTGTAGCTACAATAGTTTTTGCTGTTTTAATGAAATTTGTTAAGGTTTGATTCACTAACCTTAAGTTTGCCCGAAAACTTGCAAAGCTCAAAAAACTAATTTCCGGCTACTTCTCTACTATCTAGTTACTAGGTCAGATTTATACATAATGCGGAGAGCAGAGGCGTGCAAGCTCTCCCATACAGACTCAGTTTGACAATGAATTCTGCCATATTTGCTCAGTTTGAACTGTTCACCTGTGATCTCCTGACTTGCTTAGAGGTACTAGTGTTTTTAGGCAGTTTTTAGCTCTTTATTTTGCAGTCCTAAATAAGCTTCCAGGTAGGTTATTAATCATTTAATAATTAACACTCATAACCAGTTCTCTTGACTGCTCCATTCATTCTCTATGGGCGTCAGACTCATCTCTGGTGAACGCGTACGGCTTCCGACGGGGGTTTGACGACGGCGGGACGGGGTCCGGGACCGGGACTTCGTGGAAGGGGTACGTATAAGGGTCTCCACCGGGGGGGGGGGGGTCGGGTGGCCTTCACCTCAGCAGCTGGGGTGACAGGTCTCCTTTAAAGCTGTACTCCCGCATTTTTGTTTTCAAATCAACAGGTGTCAGAAAGTTATATGGATTTGTAATTTAATCCTATTTAAAAATCTCTTTCTAAAAGTACCTTTCAACTGCTGTATGTCCTGTAGGAAGTGGTGTATTCTTTCCAGTCTTACTAAGGCTGGGTTCACACTATGTATATTTGAGGCTGTATTTGGTCCTCATGTCAGGTCCTCATAGCAACCAAAACCAGGAGTGGATTGTAAACACAGAAAGGATCTGTTCACATAATGTTGTAATTGAGTGGATGGTCGCCATATAACGGTAAATAACTTCCATTATTTCAATACAACAGCCGTTGTTTTAAAATAACAGCAAATATTTGCCATTAAATGACGGCCATCCACTCAATTACAACATTATGTGAACAGATCCTTTCTGTGTTTTCAATCCACTCCTTGTTTTGGTTGCTATACAGCCTCAAAAATACAGCCTCAAATATACGTAGTGTGAACCCAGCTTAACACAGTGCTCTCTGCTGCCACCTCTGTCCGTGGAACTGTCCTGAGCAGGAGAGGTTTTTATGGGGATTTGCTACTGCTCTGGACAGTTCCTGACATGGACAGAAGTGGCAGCAGAGAGTAGGAAGAATACACCACTTCCTGGAGGACATACAGCGGCTAATAAGCACTGGAAGACTTGAAGTTTTTAAATAGAAGTAAATTACAAATCTATATAACTAGTTGATTTGGGGGGAAAAAAATTGCTGGAGTTCCCCTATCAAAGCAAAAAAGTTGAACTAGAAAAAGTAATGAAGCAGCAGGTTTTTCATAGAGAACATAAGTCACATTTTCTAGATGACTATAACAATACTAATCAACCAGATTGTTTCAGCAAACAAAATGAACTATACACTCAATATGACAAATGATTCTGTGAACCTCATTGTGGGAGAGCTGCTTATCTCAAGTACAATAACTGCCGAGGGTAACTTTGTACAGAACAGTAACTAAGACCTAATATATAAAAGTAAGAGCAAAGTAAATTAAATAGAGAACAAACAATATTAACCGGAGCTGTCGTAAAAAAACAATAAACAATACGCCATAAAACTACAAAACTTTATTGATGTAGACAAGCACCTTAAAACATGCTGACCAGACACAAATGCCGACAATAAAATCCAGCGAGCTGTCCTAGAGACACTAAAATGATCCTTGGAGAAATAAAGATTTCACAGGTTATTAAAGTTTGTTGTCTAAACATATATATTTCATTTTCATCGCTTTGCTTCTTTCTCTGGGTTTTGGCAGCTTTTCAGCAGTGATGAATTTTAAGGTGTTTTACACAGCATGATCAGTTTGTAATAGCCAAAAAGATACTTAAATTTATAGAAAGTAATTTATGAAGAGAAAATAAATGGCGCACAGAGTGCAGGCTTGTTCCTCACTTTTGGTGCATTTTCAAGTATAACATATAAGAGTAAAAACAGTGGGTTAGACCCATGGGGTCATACATACTGTGCATTACAGATGTATAATTTTGTATACATATAAAACTTGTTTTTTATTTGATTAAAGTTATTGCCTTTTAAAAACATTACATTTTTTTTTTTAGGGGGGTTAACTCTGAATTGCTCTGAGGCAGCTGAAAGTACTTATGGAAACCAACAGACTTGACGGATACACAATTATTTTATTTGGATTTTTAGAAGAGCCCTCTGAATAAAACATCTTATGAAGCCAATTACTAATAAAATTATATAGAATGTTTCCCTTCTGTCACTATCGTTGCCCATTCTAAAGGTTTTCCTACATGGGATGACGTGTTTGTATAATTGACCCAGTGAATGAGATAATGCTCATTCTGATTGTATCTTTTGTGTGGCCAATATTTATCAGGCAAAGATTGGCCAGTGTAAGAGCGCCAACCAGCGAGATCTGCGCTAGCTTGAAGTACTTTTATAGGGCACGATCAATCGGTTGCTCTATATCATTTGTACAAACGTAAATGCATTGTTATCAGCCACACATTCTATTAAGACAGAGAGATGAACGGACGATAAGGATGATTTTTAACGGCTGCACGAAAGATTTAATCAGCCAAATTATCAGTAAAATGAGGATTTCTAGGATTGTGTTAGGACTCGGGCCGTGTGTTCGGTTCAGCGTTCATAGCAACCAGTATGACTATGTTTTTGCTATACTCTGCTCTGCTGCTCCTGGTTGTAGCAGTGTCCAGTGTTGCACTCCACCTGCTGATCAGCACAAGCTGTTCGCAATCTCAGTGATTTGACTGACAGCTGACAGTGCCTAGTCCCTAGTGCCTTGACCTAGCATCTCCTGCCGGGTGTATTCTGTTTACATGACCATTGGATTTCGTGACCTCGACCTCGCTTCTGGATTCTGACTTTGTACTTTTGCTGCCCGTTTGTCGCTGACCCTGACTTCTGACTATATCATTGTGTTTGTTTCTCTTGTATTGTTTTGTGTTGCACTTATTACAGCATAGGGAATGTCACACAGTTGTCGGCAGTTGTTTAGAACTGTTGTGGCAAGTAGGTAGGGCCAGCTGGGGCGGGTGCCGGTTGCAGGGTTGCATTAGTCTGTTGTCGTCCCAGACCGCTACCTGACAGATTGCTTTTCAACGATAATTGGCCGATGTAAAAGGGCCTTAAGCAGGCAATTTGAGGCATCAGGACCCCTGAGGAGAAGCTGATCAATTAAGGTCTGTTTAGATAGAGAGATCGGCCGACTAATTGCTTACTTTAAACACATCAAAAGATAATCCTCCATAGTCAGCACATCTCTCTGTGTAATAAGATATGTATGGCAAACAGATGATTACAGGAAATGGCTCCATGAAAAATGCTGCCCGCACGAATATTGAGCCATGTAAAAGGGTTGGTAAGCAAGAACTGATCTAGTACACTGACGATTGCTTACATCCTAGGTAATATGGCCTTTAGGGTCAGGGACTGGTACTAAATGTTTGGTTTGCTTGCAGCACCACCACGGAACAAAAGGAGCATTACACGGTTTCAATTTACATCAATGAGTTGCATGGGTATGTCAGGTGTTCCAAGAAGAGAGAAACTTTTCCACTTTCTACTACTCTGATAGGTGAAGATCTATACTGGGAACATCATCCCGTAATTTTAACAAATGATTGGGTACAAACATCACTTACTGGTTTTGTCCTAGTGTAAAAACTTTTGGACGCAATTTGACAGCAATGTCACATTATACAGTATAATGTTACTTTCTGGACTCAGTAAGCATGGTGTAATGGTGCTATATCCTTGGGAGGTATATAGTTCAAAAGCAGACATTATGTGAGTAATATTTTTGTTTACTCTGCCCTGTACAGGCAGGAGCGCTCAGTTGAAGGTGTTTCGGTTGCACAATGTATCATTGATCACAGGAATGAGTGTATATCTGGCATTGTTGGAATTTATTTGTACAGTAACTGAAAGGAAATGCTTCTCCTCCTAAGTCTATTCTTTTTTAATCAGTGCAAACAGAATGGGTGTGAAGAGCATACAAACGCTGCACCGGAATTCATCTTGACCTTCATGTGTATATTTGATAGAAAAAATAATAGTGCATGAAAGTTTTCTTGCTGAGGTTCATTTTATCGGTCCTTCATTCGGAAGTTATCTTGATATGCAGCTTTGAAGAGTGGACTTCTGAGAGTTGAGGAATCTTTGGAAACCACATTCAGAAATGTTTCATTCCACAACATGTTTTGCAGCCAGGAACTGTTATTTCTTTAAGACAGTCAATGCAAGTTAATATTTTTGGTTTGTACACAGGGAGATTTCCAAACAGGGGATATTAGGGGTGGGTTAGCAGAAAAAAGATGCCTGAGGAAGAGGAAAAAGTAAGAAATACATTCAATAAAACTTGCACAAGGCTGATAACTGGGTATACAATGTAATATAGAAAGACAAATTCGATTGAAAGCCTATCCTCAGGATAGGCCATCAATAGCCTATCCTAGCCTATCAATAGTCAACACCTGGCACCCCCACCAATCAGCTGTTTATGGTGAGGCAACAAGAGGCCACTTTTAAAGTACGATTGCACAAAAATGTGTTCAAGTCGAAGAGGATCTTGGTGGTTGTACTGATTTTCTGGGTGTGTATGACTAAAGGCACTCTACACAATGAATAAGGGAATAAAAAAACAGCCTCTGCGGCATTGGGACATCTTCAGAGAGTCCTTTGTTTCCTGCACATTTCATGTCTACAGGGACATAAACTACCCATGCTACGGCCCCCCATGCCTAAAGCCCAACCTGCTAGTGTAAAAATATTATATGCTGCAGAACATATATGTGCAGAACATTTGCAGCCTGTCCTTCATTAGTAATATATGTTCATTGGCAAAAAAGATGCACCAATATAATGCACCAAAAGATCAATGTAACTTTATGGGTGACATTTATGAAGACCGGTGTACTTGTACAGTTTTAAATTAGGCCTCGCCCCCAATTGGCCCCCGCCTCTTAGTGAAACCAGCCTGACCTGCGCCTACTGTCCGGCAGGTGCAGAAATCTACACCTGCTCCTGAGCAAGTGTAGATTTTTGCCATGATTTACGCATAAGCATAAATCATGGTAAATGAGGTGTGGGAGGAGGCCATGCCTCCTCTTTGCCTTGGCTCGCCCCCTCCCACCACCCCTGCCTGCCCATCGGGCAAGCAGGGGATACGGCAGGCATACGCCAGGAAGAAGGGGAGAATCTGCACCTTCTCCCCGGTGTAGACCACTGGCGTAGCCTTCATAAATGTCCCCCTATTATCAAGTATTTGCAATATTAGAGAGAAAAGATATGTATATTCAAAATATCCAGATAGCAGCACTTGGGTAAAAAAAACTTCAAATATTTATTCAACTAATGTTCAAAAACAGTGTGACGTTTCAACCTGTCTTAGATCTTTCTCAAGCCTTTTTGCTTGAGAAAGACCTAAGACATAGTTCAAAACATTTAGTTCAAACAAAGACATAGTTCAAAACATAGTTCAAACAATTTTTGCACATTTGTGGTGTCCCACCACGGGTTTTCTTCTCTCTTGTGCACCTGTCGAAAAAGTTTCTTACTCCAGGTTAAGTGGTGATGGAGTGCACTTTAAAGTTTCACCACTAGATGTCAGTATTTTTTATGTCTGTATGCTCTTATGTATTGTACAGCTGAAGTTAGGAATGGGTTATTGTTTTGTGCAAACCATGTGATTTTGTTAACCTGTAGGAGATGCTCTTAACTCTCAGCCTATGTCTTTCTTTTTCACACAATCCTTTCAACCACTCGCAGGGTAGATAACACATCCCCTGTAGGAAGATGTTACTTGGTGGGAGGAAGTGTAGCTTCAGTCTCAGTCTTATTCAGATTCTCAGAGAGGACAGACACAAACAAGACAGTCCCTGCTGTAGCCAAGCCAGGGCCAGGCTCTGCCAGGACCCTTATCCGGGACAAGTCAGTTCAGTGTGTGTCTAGTGAGTTTAAGACACGTGTATGCAGATGCAGATGCAGCTAGCGACAACCAGTTCTTTCAGTATTCCTACTGTATCTACTATGCAGTGCTAAACACTACAAAGAGAGAAGAGTCTGGGAACATCCTAGCCCACGCCGTGAACCAGTCTACAAAGTGCAGGACAGTATCCTGATAAAAAAGAGGAACTAGCCTGGATAGGACAAAGCTACCAGAAAGTCTACGTATCCTATCTTGCAGTGCAGGTAACTGGGACGCCCTGGGAACTTAACTTCATCCAGGTAACTCACTCGACACTGTAGGGCAGAAAGTGGTCAGCCTAAAGTCTATACACAGGTACAAGTAACTTCTCACTCTAAAGTATTCTCTACAAGTTCCGACAGAGTACATGGCTACATTGGGTTAGGACTCCCTTGACAAACTCCTCTCCTCTATGCTACTCTACTCTACTTTCAACTCTTCCAGCACCACTACAACTACCTCTACTCTACTCTACGTCTTTAAGCATCTCCTCCGTACAAACAAGTTTAAGCACTAAAGTCTTGCTGCACAAGTGTATTGTACTACTAAGAGACTGCACAGTAAAACTGTTTTATTTTTATATCATTGGGACTCAGTCATCCTTTCCTACGCACCAGCACCTATACACACTAGCTGCCAGGTAGCGATAGTCCGGGTGAGTCAATTGCCACTATGGACTATCGTGACAAGAGCCCAAGGGAGCTATCACAACCTGGCAGAACACCGACCATTTTGGGGAGTAGAGCCAGCCACAACACAAAGCAGGTACCAATATCATACCTGTGTTCTGGATTAGCACTGGTGTCACAACTATACCATCTCTGGCTGAGCTGTACAACAAAACCGACCAACAACCACAGAATTGGCTTTACTAGCAACACCTTAGCACGTCACTGGTCGAGTACCACACATTGACTGAATAAATGGGAATTGTTTTCACAGTGTGCTGCTATCTGGATATTTTGTTGATATGTAAGGGCAGAATTCTGGCCCTGAAAGCATGCACCCAACTGGAGAGTTTTGGCTTCAGCAGTGCTGCCCCTCAACAATACTTGTAAAAAAAAAAAAAACTGAACAATTTAGGGAGGGTCTAGTACCCTGTTGGGCACATCTAGCCGAAATACAAGAGAATCAGTTGGGCATGGAGGATACAGATTCTGTATGACATTTTGCATGTTTGCTCACAGATGTTGCAGCTGGGCCTATAAATCCTACACACTTGTAGATTACTAAAACTGGCTCACCATAAAGGCTCAATTGGCAATAAATCTAGTAACTGGGTGGGCCATGAAATTCTTGCAGTCTGTCAGAAGCGTTCCTGGAAACCCCCTGCTGTGCACGGGTGAGCATCATCTGCACATTATCATACCAGTAGATTAAGCAGATTGATGCTACATAGCAAAGCGCTCACCATGAGGCCTCCATACTTAAACCTCACTGTCATCAGATCCCAAACAGAACCTGGACTAGTCACTAAAGATGATTTGGTCGGTCTTTTTTTTTTTTCATGACACCACTGCAAACAAGGGCAACAGTAGCTGGCTATTAATGGCAGGAGACGTAATAGGTACAATAAAAAAAATGTCATAGTGCCTGAATATGATCCAGTCAGACAGCGTTGTGAAGGGACAACCTGTGTCAGGACAAGGAAAGTGTGTTTGCTGTTTCTGCTTGTCAGTAGATCATACAATCCTCTCTACTTGTGATCTGTCTCAGCTGTCTGGAGACTGTCCACCATGTGTACAGTACTGGACCTCATGTAACTACGGTTTTCAACACCTTCTTTACTCTAGGGTACTGCAGGGACCGTCCTGGCAAGCAGTAAGCTACATGCTTATTCACATACTAGAGGAGATTGCAGATCATATAGCGGAGTTCCCAAAACAATTACAGTGGTACCTTGGTTTAAGAGTAACTTGGATTAAGAGCATTTTGCAAGAAAGGCCTACAGTTTTTCAAAATTGTAACTTGGTCTAAGAGCATTGCTTTGGTTTAAGAGCTCCCTTTCCTGGTTGAGAGGAGGAGTGGAGGAGGGGCATGGTCTGCATAGCGGGGTCTACAGCACTGTACTGTGACCCAGGAAGTCTCAAAATCGCCTTCCAAATCATAGTAGATCCACTTCAGGCCGGGGCTTACATAAGGGGACAGGACTGTGGAGGTAATTTCTTCATAGCTGTAACCCCTCTCTCCCCAGACAGAGAGCGCTGCATGTATGTGCCCACATATGTCCTTCTCATTCCTTCATGCTCCCTGCAGTCTTTGTCAGCCCTTGTATTTCACATCCTCTTCATTCCTGCTATAATGTGCCTGCACTCACACTCAGCTATACACACTGCTGCTATAATATGCCTGCACTTACACTAAGACATTCATACTGCTGTATATAAAGCTTCTGTCTCTGTCCTCCTGCACAGCTCTATTTTTCTAACTTCCTGGTCCATCATGAACACACACCCTTCCCTATTGCTGTCAAGTGACAACACAGACCTCTGACAGCAGCCCTGCTTCTCTTTTCTAGCCTGTTGAACTAAGCTACTGCATTATGGGGATCTGCATCTCCATTCTGTATCTATATGGTGGTAAATACCTGCAATCAAAATATTTGCTGCTATATATATATATATATATATATATATATATATATATTTATTTATTTTTTATTTTTTTTATTTTTTTTTTTCTCTCTAACTATTCTGTATCTACAGACTGCTGCTATTTTTTCAGGTTTATGAACTTGCTATACATTATACTCCACATGCTGATTGCTATGCCGTGCAGTAACTTTTATACAGAATTTAAAAAATCATTATTTTAGGGGTGTGGAACCAATTGTCTGCATATCAGTTATTTCTTATGAGAAAATTTGCTTTGGTTTAAGAGTAGATTTGGATTACAAGCAAGATCCTGGAAAGAATTATGTTCGTAATCCAAGGCACCACTGAATGGACATATGGACAGCAATATTTCCCACTGCCTACTCATTTAATATTTCTTCAAACCAACACTGTCTTTTAGCATTCTAAAAAGACGTCAATGGCAACCCCATTTGAATACTTATATCCTATTGATGGGGTTAACTTAAAACTAATTGTAAAAATCACAAACGTATAAGCTACAAAATGGTCTTACAATACGCATATTCTCAGACGGACTGTTGTTAAATCATTTCCAGCTGTATAAACAAGCTGACTATATTGAACTGCTTTTTCTACTGTTACCATATAGATCTCCTCTGATACCATGGCACTGACAGTCTTATTATGGAGCATACACAGACTAAGGTAAAGAAAGGATAAACTAAATGGAAGCCACATCTCTAGGCAGGACATTGACTGCAATGTGGTCATCCCGGACTCAAGCAGATGGCAAAGGATCTGTTCTATTGTGTGTAAACATACTCCATGGTAACCTCCTGTGGCGGCTTAAAGTGTCACGTCATCTTATTTTATTTTTTAGAACTTTAATGTATTAACCCTTAGACGACCCAGGGCGTATAGTTACGCCATGGAAGTCTGTCCCCAGACGACCTAGGGCGTAACTGTACGCCCTGGGTGTTTCTCACGCTATGAAGCGTGCTCCGGAGCGGAGCGCGCTTCATAGCAGGTGGGGGCCGGCTGCAATCAGCAGCCGGGACCTCACCGGCAATGACACGCTGCAGCGATCGCGCTGCCGCGTGTCATTAACTCCTTAAACGCCGCGATCGCGGCGCGACCGCGGCGTTTATGTGTAAGTGACAGGGGGAGTCCCCTGTCACTTACCGATCGGGACCCCCGCAGTGTGACTGCGGGGGTCCCGATCGGTAAAACGGGCCGCCGGAGCTCTCTCACCTGCCTCCGTGCGGTCCGATCGGCGATCTGCTACACTGAGCCTGCACAGTCAGGCTCAATGAGCAGATCGCCGATAACACTGATCAATGCTATGCCTATGGCATAGCATTCATCAGTGTATAAATCAAAGTAATGTATGTACAAGTCCCCCAAAGGGACTTCAAAAGTGTAAAAAAAAAAAGTTAAAAACACTAACACACTACCCCAAAACCCCTCCCCCAATAAATGTCTAAATCACCCCCCTTTCCCATTATATAAATAAAACATATAAAAATAAATAAATAGATAAACATATAATATACCGTAGCGTGCGTAATTGTCCGATCTATTAAAATATAACAAGCGTCATTGTGACCGGTAAATGGCGTACACGAAAAGAGGGAAAAAAGTGCGCGGATTACCGATTTTATGTTACATTATATATATAAAAAAATTAATAAAAAGTGATCAAAACGTCCGATCTTCACAAATATGGTATTAATAAAAACTAGAGATCATGGCGGAAAAAAATGACACCCCATACAGCCCCGTAGGTGAAAAAATAAAACCTTTATAAGCGTCACAATAGTCCCATTTTATTTATAATTAATTGCCAAAAAAAAGGATTTCATTTAAAAAAATATATATAACATTAGAGAATCTGTGTAACCTGCATATGGTTGTGTTCTGACTGACCTATAGAATAATAGTATCATGTCGCTTTTACCATATAGTGCATTACGTAGACACAGGAACCCCCCAAACGTTACCATATTGCATTCTTTTTTGCGATTTCACTAATTTATATCTTCATAAATAATATATTTGGAATTCCATCATACATGTTATGGTAAAATGAATGACGCCATTACAAAGTACAACTATTCCTGTAACAAATAAGCCCTTACATGGCCTGTAGATAAAAAACTGAAAGTGCTGGAGCTCTTAGAAGGGGAGGAGGGAAAAACGGAAACACTAAGATCAAAATTTGCGCGGTCCACTGGGTCATTTTGGGCCTGGTCCTCAAAGGGTTAAGGCTCATTTTCAGAGCAGGAATCAATATGTTTAATTTAAAAAAAACTCAGGGTTTTACAATTAATTATTGTCAGGTGTTTAAACAAAAAGAATATTTGACCTACTTTTGTAAAAGTGAATAAATGATAGATTGAATGGTGTCCTGAATAATGATAAGTACAAAGCATTTAGACCCTTTCACTTTTGTTATGCTACGGACTTGTGCTAACATAAAACAAAGAACCTAGTTTTACACCATTGGGCTAGGTTCACACTATGTATCTGTGCGGCTGTATTGCGGGCGGTAAATCATCGGCCGGATTTTTCGGGTTCATGCGTACGCTGGAAAGTATACGATATACGGCTGCACAGTGCACACTATGTATGAATCTACGGCCCTATCGTAAACGGACCCGTAAAAAATGAACAAGACCATTGTTTGCGGCTGGAAATGCATCCGTGGATCGACAGGCGGTCTGTACGGAGTACTTCAAAAATAGCCGGCAATGATGCCGAATGCCGATGCCTCTAATAGTTAATATATTAAATTAATAAAACACATTTTCTTTGTAATAAAGTCCCTTTCGTTGTTCAATAATTTAATTCTAACGAATCCATCATTGTGCAATTAAATATACTGTTAAAATAAATATATATATATATATATATATATATATATATATATATATAAATATATATATATATATATATATATAAATAAATGTATATTTATATATATATTTATTTTTTGACAGTATATTTAATTGCACAATGATGGATTCGTTTAAATTAAATTATTGAACAACGAAACTGATTTTATTTCAACGAAAATGTGTTTTATTAATTTAATATTAATTAGTACAGGAAGCTCCAGTAAGCCGTTAATTCATATTCCCGGTAATAGAGCATTCTGTACTAATCATCACTTTACTTTATTTAAAACATCAAATGTTTCTTCTAATTATGTTGTCACAATAGCATTATTAGAAGAAACATTTAGAATTATATGTGCGCTCAGCTGATCGGCTGAGCGCACATATAAAGAGCCGGTCCGCAGTACAGTTACTTCATTGTGCTGCGGACCAGCGAAGAGGACACATCGGGGTGAGTATAAAGTTCTCCCCACCCCCTCCGCTGCACTGCACCCATCCCAGCAAGGAAGGGGGGTCACTTAACCCCTTCCTTGCTGGGATGGGTGCAGTCTGACATCCGTCTGGCCCCCAAGGGGTTAAGGGGGATACAATACATCCTCCCTTAGCCCCTTGGGGGCCAGACTGTAAGCAGCGATCTGTAAAGATGCTGCATACTGTAAGGAGCACAACACCGCTCACAATGATGGGTGTTGTGCTCCTGTTTGTGTGTTTTTTGTGTGTTTCTCCCTTTTTGTTTTTCAGATATCGGTATCCTGTCGATTACGTCGGATTCCGTGGACTACGTCGATGACCAGCGGTTGTTTGTTGTTTTTTTTTTAATAAAATGGTCAATGAAGGGTGTGGGGGTGTTTTTATTTGAATAAAAAAATTTTTTAACTTGTGTCTTGTCTTTATTTCTTTACTTTATAGACTTAGTAGGGGAAGCCGTCTAATAGACGGAATCCATTACTAAGTCGGGGCCTAGTGTTAGCCGGTATAAAATGGCTAACACTAACCCCCTATTATTACCCCAGTACCCAATGCCACCAGGGGTACTGGGAAGAGCCGGGTGCCAGTGGTCCCGGAGCGTCAAAATTGGCGCTTCTGGACCGGGCGGCAGCAGGCTGGTAATATTTAGGCTGGGGAGGGCCTAAAACAATGGCTCTACCCACCCTGGTGTTACCAAGCTGCTGTCATTTGGTTTTTAACCGGGCTGGTTATAAAAATAGGGGGGACCCTATGCGTTTTTTTTTAAAATTATTTATTTATTTTAAAAAAACGCATAGGGTCCCCCCTATTTTTATAACCAGCCGGGTTAAAAACCAAACGACAGCAGCCTGGTAACACCAGGGTGGGAAGAGCCATTGTTTTAGGCCCTCCCCAGCCTAAATCGTACCAGCCTGCTGCCGCCCGGTCCAGGAGCGCCAATTTTAACGCTCCGGGACCACTGGCACCCGGCTCTTCCCAGTACCCCTGGTGGCATTGGGTACTGGGGTAATAATGGGGGGTTAGTGTTAGCCATTTTATACCGGCTAACACTAGGCTCCGACTTAGTAATGGATTCCGTCTATTAGACGGCTTCCCCTACTAAGTCTATAAAGTAAAGAAATAAAGACAAGACACAAGTTAAAAAAAAAATTATTCAAATAAAAACACCCCCACACCCTTCATTGACCATTTAAAAAAAAAAAAAACAACAAACAACCGCTGGTCATCGACGTAGTCCACGGAATCCAACGTAATCCACAGGATACCGATATCTGAAAAACAAAAAAGGGAGAAACACACAAAAAACACACAAACAGGAGCACAACCCCCATCATTGTGAGCGGTGTTGTGCACCTTACAGTATGCAGCATCTTTACAGATCGCTGCTTACAGTCTGGCCCCCAAGGGGTTAAGGGAGGATGTATTGTATCCCCCTTAACCCCTTGGGGGCCAGACTGATGTCAGACTGCACCCATCCCAGCAAGGAAGGGGTTAAGTGACCCCCCTTCCTTGCTGGAATGGGTGCAGTGCTGGGGAGGGGGTGGGGAGAGCTGTATACTCACCCCGATGTGTCCTCTTCGCTGGTTCGCAGCACAATGAAGTCACTGTACTGCGGACCGGCTCTTTATATGTGCGCTGAGCCGATCAGCCAATCAGCTGAGCGCACATATAATTCTAAATGTTTCTTCTAATAATGCTATTGTGATAACATAATTAGAAGAAACATTTGATTTTTTAATTAAAGTAAAGTGATGATTAGTACAGAAAGCTCTATTGCCGGCAATATGAATTAACGGCTTAATGGAGCTTCCTGTACTAATTAATAAAACACATTTTCGTGGTAATAAAATCAGTTTCGTTGTTCAATAATTTAATTTAAACGAATCCATCATTGTGCAATTAAATATACTGTCAAAAAATAAATATATATATAAATATACATTTATATATATATATATATATATATATATATATATATATATATATATATATATATATTAACAGTATATTTAATTGCAAAATGATAGATTCGTTTAAATTTAATTATTGAACAATGAAAGGGACTTTATTACAACGAAAATGTGCTTTATTAATTAAATATATTAACCATGAGAGGCATCGGCATTACGGCAGAGGATCGCAAACCCCGGTAATAGCAATTCATGTAAACTGTGTTCCCTGCTTTCCCAGATGCATTCCCTGTTTGCATCACTTTCTAAAGATTTTATTTGTTATTTTTAGTTGAACCAGATTTTCCAAGTTAATGACCGTATGTTTTCAGCCGCATGTCTATTTTTTCCCACGGCCGTAGTTTCAGCCACACATTTCCAGCCGCATAAAAAATACAGCCGCACACATACATAGTGTGAACATAGCCTTATTCTGTACTCAGTGTTCAATAATGACAAAGTGAATGTTAAAAATGTGAAAACAAATGTTTGCTTTATTGAAAAGAAAAACTAAAATATTGCATTGAAACAAGTATTTAGATCCTTTTTGGGTACTAAGTTGAAACCCGTTCCAGCCTCCAGTCTTCTTGGGTATGATTTCTTCAAGATTTACAAACCTTGACTTGGGATCTTCTCAAGCTCTGTCAGGTTGGATTGGGGGGGGGGGGGGCACCATTTTCAAGTCTCTCATGAGATACTTGACTGTGTTTAAGGGCCCTATTCCACTGGACGATTATCGTTTAGATTATCGTTATATCGTTCGAATCTAAATGATAATTGTTCGGTTGAAATGCAGTTAACGATTAACAACTGAACGAGAAATCGTTGATCGCTTTATAAGACCTGGACCTATTTTTATGGTTGCTCGTTCACAAAACGTTTGCAAATCGTTCGCATTGAATAAGACATCGTTCGGTCGTTCGCAATAGATACAAATGCAATAGCGAATAAATAGCAAGGAAAAAACTATCGCAATTACGGTCATAAGTAACGATTATCATTCCATGGAAATGAGTGAAAGTTTTCAGGTCTTTCGCAATAACGTTCGTTTGCATAATCGTTAACGATTATGCAAACGTTAATTGTCCGGTGGAATAGGCCCCTAAGTCAGGGCTGTGGCTTAACCACAGCACTCCTGTGTTGTCTTGGCTGTGTGCTTAGGGTCAGCGTCTAGTAGGAAGGGAAGCCCAGTCTGAGGTCCAGAGCACTCCGAACCAGGTTTTTAGGGAATATCTCCATATTTTCCTCAAGGCACAAAGTCTGAGAGTCCTTAGGTGTTTATTACAAAGTTTTATGTTTTATGTTTTGTTTTGTTTTGTCCACTCTGACATAAAACCTATATTGGTGAAGTGCTGCATGCTGGTTAAAGGGGTTGTCCGGGAAGCAGAAGATGGCTAAAGCCCACTGTTCCCCACTACTTACTTCTGGCTTTTCCACTTTTTCAATTTGCACTTTTGTCATTTAATACTTTACAAGGTTTTTGTTTTCTATAAAAAGTTTTAAACATTTTATTACATAGTTAACATTTGTACATAGAGTTTTGTGACACTTGATGCAACATGAAGCAGACACTAGCCTGTGCTCACTGCTCATATCCTGGGTGTAGTGTATCAGGATGTCCTGGCTGGATCAATCCTCTAGGTATTAGAAATGTTTGATGGTGAATTTTTGGATTGAAAACTTATTTTAAAATGCAAACAGATGTTTCACTGGAACTTATTCAGTGACCTATGTCATGTAGTTTCATCAACGTGTATACCTCAATATGATCCATGTGTGTCCTAAACTTGCAGGGAAAAAAAAATATCTATCTATCTATATATATATATATATATATATATATATATATATATATATATATACACTATACAAGTGCACCTTAAAATGTCTGACTTTCTTAGGCTAAATATTGATATTTGAAGTGGTATTGCATGAGTATTTTGGTACCCAAACTTAAAGGGTAACTTTACGCAGGTTAGACGAATCAAACCTGCTGATATGTCCCTACTGCACACGAGAAGCCAAGGAGGAAGGTTTTTTTCTTATCTTCCTCCTCTGTGCCGTTCCTGTGCAGTTAGCCTTTTGCTCCATAGTCCGTTTAAGACTGTTAGGAGAACTGGCTCATCTGTTAGGAGTACTGCCCACCCCCATAGAGCTGATCTGTCCCACTGTATTCATTACTATTAGAAAGGGGTGAACCAGTGGAGGCGGATTGGTGCTGTAGGGGTGGCCAGTGCTCCTAATGGTCTCACCAGACCGTGGAGCAAACTACCAACTGGACACATACTACCTTAATCCTTGGCATCTCCTGTGCATTAGGGATCTATCAGCAGGTTGGAATTATCTAGCTTGACGATAGTTCCCTTTTAATGTTATCCTTAGAAGTGGTGCATACAGTATGTGGCAACAAAGTTTTTTTGTTGTTGTTTTGTTTTGCAGAAAATTCACGTATGTTATACATCAACTTCTGGCTTTGACTAAACAAAAAAATTAAATGCATGTAATAATCCATCTTAGGGCTCCTTTGCATATACTTTTTTAATGTTTTAAAATGCTTGTTAAAAACATTGTGCATTTCATGCCAGTTGCATTTGTATACATGGGAGAATCGGCATTTTGTTCCAATATCTTGTGACTGATTTATTAACATGTAGCACTGCCATAGTAAATGTATCTAAGTAAAAAGTCGCAAAAAATTGCGCAAGCATATTCACCTGGTACTGGCCAGACGTAAGCCTGCACCTTTTTGTGCGACTTTTCGCAAATAATATATTGGGCGCTTATCCCGGATTATGCTAACTTTTGGGTGAATACTCAAAACAGGCAGATTAAAAAAAAAAAGTTGCATCTAAAAATTATTCATAAATAGAACTTAGACCAAAACTGGGCGAAAAATTCACCTAAAAATAGGCGCAAAGCCCTTGATAAATTCCCCCCCTATCTCTCTACTGATCTTTTTTTTTCACAGAGGTTTTTCCATTTTTGTACTAAATACGTAGATTTGAGAGATGATAAACTTGATGGTTATATGTATTTCCATTTAACAAAATTGTTACCTTATAGCGTAAAGGACTGAAGACAACAAGAATGTCTATTATACTTAGAAATCTTTCCATTCCTAGCTGCTAGTTTCTGTAACCTCAATGAATATTGAAGACAGAGCCATTTCTTATCACCTCCCAATAGTCTGAACTAGAGGGCACCCTATTCCTGTGAATACGAGTCGCACACTCTCATCCCACACGCCTGTGCTTGGTTTTACAGACCTCAGGTTGATTCCAAGCCAGGTTAAATCCTTTTTATTGCTTTTTAAACCACATCTAAACCTAAGTGTGTGGTACACAATTTTTAGCCATATGAAATGATTGCAACAACCCTTCCATTGGTTCTGGCTCATATTTGTGGGTAGAAGAAATAGTTATTTGGGAACATCTATCCTGTAGAGTTATGGCTTATAACAGAACTTATATAAACTCTTTTTTCACCATTAAACTTTATGCTTTTGCCTCTAAAGGGTTAATGTTCTTGGTTTTTCTCAAAACACATACATAAACATGTGAATCATTACATTGAATACCGTGCAGTGAAAATACTGTAACACATTCAATAATTCAAATACAGAACATAAAATATCAGATTTTATGGAAATGATGACACAATACAGAGGAATTCTTTATAAGTACTTTTTGCATTACTATCAAAACCATCTTATAAAATGTTACATATTTCCTCTGCTAGGTTTATGGTAAACATACTGTAAAATGCACATAAATAAATTCCAAAAGGTGGATTATTAGGACCAACAGCACAAAAGAATATTGTGTCACTCAGGCTTAGTCCATCATATTCTAGAGAAAAGTGGTAGCGATTAAGGATGAACGAACCTGTCAAAATGTTTGCAATCCCCAACGTTATCAAATGCGCTCAGCATTTGATTTCCTGCGGTTGCATACGTTGGATGCACATTCTGTATTGACATCGGCTGTTGTTGACATGGCCGGTGTTACCCGTGTAAAATAATGGCCGATGTCCGATGCAATATTGGAATGCGGGCACATTTCGGTGTGCCGGCACACCAATTAGCCATAGACCACAATGTAAAGTAGGCCAGGAGACGTACTTTACATTGTAAGAACAGGCTACCTTGTGTGGATGCTATTCACTGAATAAAAAACAAACCACGGCCATAGTGTATACAGAGTGTATGCGCTATGGCCATGATTCCAAACAGTTTAATGTACACTGTCATTAAACAACGCCCGCTGTTGCAACCTGCAACAACGGCCTTTGTTTAATGTAAAAATACATAATGTGAACATGGCCATAGGCTGTATCCATTTATATAGAATGTATTCATCCATACCCCTTCAAAAATTTGAAATTCGATTAAAATAGCCCCCTATTTTCATATATTTGATCGAATATCGAATCCCATTGTAATCTAAAGGAGAAAAATACTCGGGACTTTGAAATCAATATTCGACCACTTGGAAGTCACCAAGTCCACAATGACACCTCAGGAAATGATGCCAACACCTTTGGAATGCATCTGGGACACCAGGGGAAGCATGCCTGGGCGCATCTAACTTTTGGAATTTGGAGTCCCTTCCTATCCAAGGGCCCTATCCCACGGGCCGATTATCGTTTGCTAACTATTGTTCGCTAATCGTTCGCTAATTGTTCGCTGTTCTGTGGGGAAGGTGGAAACAGTCCAAGTGCCGCCTGGAAAACAGGGATACAGCCACATGGTTTCTAAAGCATCTGTGCCCCAAGCCTGCAGTGCCTCTTTGTTTTTCTACCTTTCCTTTCTTCTTTGTCGGCATGCCCCTGGGGTGGATTTTCATCTTTAGCAGGTCTAGGGTTCAGGTGCTCTAGGCCCCGCCTTATTGACCCCAGTTCGCTAGAATAAACGTTCGTTTTTAAACTGAATACAGGCACCAGTAGACAAACAGATGCCAGGACCAGGCACTGTATTGAGGAAAACAACAGAATGGTACCGGCTATTTGGGGTCCGCTTTAAACAAAGTCAAACCTTTGTGTACATTGCTTCCAAATGTCATACATTTTCAGGCTTCATCTTCTTGTTTTTTTATTAAAGGAGAACTCCGGGCAAAATCTATTTTTAATATGTTATTACATAAGCAAAGTTTGACAAATCCCAATATACACTAATTATAGGAAATGCACATATAGTGCTATTTTCCTCAATTTCATAGATCAAGCAGGCTTCTATTTCTCTAAAATAAAAGTGATTTCACAACCAGGCCGATATACCTGAAGAGCCCAGCAGGGGGCGCAGTATACGTAGAAGTATAGAAGTAGAAGTGTATGTACAAAGTATATATAGTTGAATCATCCCCACACCCTCCCTGTGCTGCCCAGTGCCCGTGCATCTCCCTCCCTCCCCATGCTGCCCAGTGCCCGTGCATCTCCCTCCCTGTGCTGCCTGGTGCCAGTGCATCTCCCTCCCTCCCTGTGCTGCCCAGTGCCCGTGCATCTCCCTCCCTCCCACCCCGTGCAGCTCGGCAGTGGGCAGCATAGTGCAGTAGAGAGTTGCACAGGCACCTGGCAGCACAGAGAGGGATATGCACAGGCACCGGGCAGCACGGGAGGGGGGCAAAGAGGGAAGGAGATGCACAGGCATCGGGCAGCACAGGGAGGGGGGACCTTCAGGTATATTGATGGGGTCTTGATGTCATGTTTTTTGCCTGCCTGATCCACTAAATTGAAAAAATAGTATTATATGTGCATTTCCCATACTTAGTGTACATACTTAGGAATTTGTCTTTGCTTATGTAATAACATATTAAAAATATATTTTTTCCTTTAAGAATCTGACATATAGGGAATTTATTTTTATTAAGTTTAAAAATAGGAAACCCCTTATTTTATTATCTATGCCCATAGACTAGCCGAGAGCTAGCTGCTAGCTTTTTTCCCTTCTTAAATCACCTGTGTATTGGAATAAAGTAAAAATGTGCACTGTTGTTTTTTCCAGTGATCACTATTACTCACCTATGACTTTGCCCCCAGTGGTATCATTGTAAATGTCAAACTTCATACATGTCTAGTTACATTTTAATTATACTAGTGTAGTTAGGGTTGCAGAAGACAGCCATGGGCCATGTAAAATGATCCTTAAACCTATCTATAGATTTTCTGTGCACAAAAACAGACAGAAAGGGAAAAGGAGCTTTGTCTGATAACAAATTACATTCTAAGTTGTACAGACTTTTTTAAGGCCTGTGGCGAGACGTATCCTATTCTTTGCATAAGCTTTTGGTTGGAATCATGGAAACTAAGTACAACTTTGTACAGAACAAAATAATGTTCTGTAAAAACGTATGATGGCTCTCTCTGCCATCCTTTAATACAACCAAATGATACCCGTGTACTTTAATAAGATGCTTTTTAGAGAACACTTTCTGTTTACTGTCTTGGTTAGCTTTGGTAGCAGCATGTTTCATAACTCTTTGCTCAAGTCATTAAGTTGGACAGATAACGTGCATTAGACACTATAGTTATATAGATAATTCTTAAAGGGGTTATCCAGCACTAGAGATGAGCGAACCTCGAGCATACTCGAGTTGATCCGAACCCGAACCTTCGGCATTTAATCAGCGGTGGCTGCTGAACTTGGATAAAGCCCTAAGGCTATGTGGAAATCATGGATATAGTCATTGGCTGTATCCATGTTTTACAGACAACCTTGGAGCTTTATTCAAGTTCAGCAGCCCCAGCTAATCAAATACCAAACGTTCGGGTTCGGATCGACTCGAACCCAAACCCGGTTCGCTCATCTCTATCCATCACTACAAAAACATGGCCACTTTCTTCCAGAGACACCACCACTCCTGTCTACAGTTCAGGTGTGGTTTGCAATGGTTTGAAGATCCATTCATTTTAATGGAGCCGAGTTACAAAACCTACATCCAAACGGGGAGGGCTTAAGCCGCATCCAGAGAGTGCTTAGCACTCCTAGAACAAAGGGATCGGGTAGTGACTGCAGGAGGTATCGAAGACTTGTTGTCATTATCATCTACAAGAAGCAGCATCCAGGAGAGTCATGGGCAAAAGCAGAATATTTAATCACTTGTACGTCACCAAGTCCACAAGGACACCTCAGGAAATTATGTCAACACCTATGGAATGCCTCTGGGACACCAGGGAAAGCATGCCTGGGTGCATCTAACTTTGGGGGGGTCCCTTCCTACCCAAGGGCCCTATTACACGGGACGATTATCGTTTGCTAACTGTTGCTCGCTAATCGTTCGCTGTAATTCCACATTTGTTTGCTCAAGTTCTGCATTTGTTCACTAATCGTTCAGTGTAATTACACATTGTTCATTGTTTTGCTGGCATCAATGGAGTAAACGATCGTAGTAACGTTCACAATAATGATCGGTACTAACGACTATAGTTCTGTGTAATATTGTGAACGATGTCAGGTTAACAATAAACAATCTTGTTTGCAATCGTTTGTCGGTAAACGTTAAAAATTGCTTCGTCTAATAGGACCCTGAACACATTATCTCAAAACGCCTTCGAAATCTCTGCTTTCTATGCTTTTAGCCCTAACAAGGGCTTTTGGGGGTCCCTTCCTACCTAACTTCACCTAAAAGCTTTCTCTCCCTGGTATACAGTCTGTCCCTCTCTAGCTGCAACCAGCAAGTGACACGAATCTGAATCCTCTATTTGTATACTCAGGAGGTCACATGGTTTATTCAGCCAATCACAGTTAAAGCTTTTTTTTAAAGTTCTGCCTATTTCTAGTGCCTGTCCCTCCCCTCTGCATGTTAATTGGCTGGAAAAAAGCGCTAGGGGGGTGGGAGGGTGAATCAAATTTGTACTGCATTTTTGTTCAAATATTGGACTGAAAACGAATAGCTAGAATAGCGTAGTATTCGATCGAATAGCTATTCGTTCAAATACTATTCGGCCAACACTACTCCTGATACTCCTAAAATGCTGAGAAGATGATGGATCAGTGATAAGTATATGGATGAGCTGCCATAACCATTTTTCTTCCCATAGAATTACATAATATATTCTGTCCTCTCTTTTTTGTTTGGTTGTTTTTGTCCTGGCCCTGCACTCCTCCCCCACCCCAGGTGGTTTTAATTGGTAAGTGAATATATAGGGTCAACACCTAGCTTCCCTCAGTCCTTTGCACACGATGAGCTTTTTCTATCTGTTTCTGCTCGGTGTGGTTCCATGAAGCGGCCATTATTGCGGTGTCACAGTGTCTGTGGGGTGGTGGTGCCCAGAGCCCAGGGGGGCTATGTCTGGCAGCATTCGGGTTACTGGGCAAACAGGGTCACTCCTCCCTCTGGCACTGTTGTTGTTACAGTGGTGGGTGTTGCATGGGACTGCGCCATTTTTGAGCACTGTGCATGATGCTATCACAGCACAGAACACTGGACATCACTGAAGTAATAAATGGAATATGGGTAAATTTTTCCTAAGTAGATTCCAGTTTTAGAAGAATGCAGGAAAAAAAACCAACAAATAATAAATGTTTGAAATTTCCAAGCAAAAAATCCAAATTTTGAAACGGTGCATATTTAAGTTCTACCAATTCTCCCGCTGGTGGTTAAATTATGAGGGATTAGAAAATCCATAGTACTAAAATTAAAGCTAAATATACCTAAAAAAAAATAAGGGAATAACATAATGGCGGATTAGATGGACCAGTCTTTTTCCGATGGTAATCTATGTTGTTTGTGTTTCTTTTATTCCTTACAGGGTATATTTTTCTATATGACAATTATAGAACTCCATACTAATTAACACAGTGGATGCAGCAAGCACAGGCTATGGTTTAGCCCCACACAAGCTAAAAAACTCTTTACACATTTTACTCAACCTACTATTTCAAAGAGGATTCGAGTTTACTGAGCTGTGAAATAGCTTTGTAAGGCTGAATAATCTAAACCCAGGGAAGAGGAGACTTTCTTTCCAGATGATTTCAAACAATCATGGTGCATACAAAGAAGAATATCATAGAATGAACAAGGAGCATCCTAAACCCTAAACCAGTAAAAAGACAAAAGCAATACGTTTACTTGTAATTATGCATGGATTTCACTATTAGCTTCCCCTGTCCTGTCCTAACCTGCCGCTCTCATCATCAAACGAATTACACTGACACTTGAGAGAATGAGATATTATTGCAGCCCACAAAATACAAACAGTCTCTTGTTTGTCTTATCCTACGGTATACAGGTTTCCCAATGATATACTATTGGTATATAATTAGAGGGACTTTTTATACAAACCTAAAACGGTGTTGTTGAGCTTCACAAGCCAAAATAAGCATTCATCCCAACAATGGCTGCACTGTCACCGGCAGCATATTATGGAAGGGTGGTCCATTATGTAGGTGTATTGGATACAAAATGAATAGTTGTAGCACATGTTCTAACATGGCAGAATAGATAGGCTTATCACACCGGACAGGAATTTGGCAACCAGCGTGGCAGTTTGGAGCATAAAACAGTATGATGAATATGTATTTGCATTTTGTTTCATGCCTGCAGTTTAATTATGGATTTAGTATGATTTAATGATGCATATGATAAGAAAATTAATTTACAATTAACTTACTGGCAATAATCGTGTCACCGCTGACAGTTCTGAAGAAAGGATCCCTTACGGCGGGATTAGTCATCGCACATTGTACAATGAAACCTATTTAAGAAGGTCAACCAAAATTGCAATGAAAAGAGGGGTGGGCTTGTCAAAGAAAATGGTCACTGCATGTGCACACCGCATAGAATATATACTGTAATTGATTACGACCATCTAAATAATAAACTTGTTCATTATTTACCACCAGCTTTTTCAAAATACAGCCGTTTTATTTTTTTTCTCCATTTTTTTCTGTTTACACATTGCTTTATTTTTACTCAAGATCTAGCTTTGATCTGCCAGATCGGCACTCATTTACTGGGCCTATTACATGGCCCAATAATCATTTAGTAAAGGGTTGCATGGACATCGTTAGCAATGTCCGTGCAGCCCTTGCCCAATCAGTATATACTTCACCTGTCTCAGCTCACCGGTCTTCTCCTGTGCTCTGTATGCCTCCTGGCACCGCATGTTGTGGCTTCAGAGTGGTCTGTCTGAGATGACAGGCTGCTCAGCCAATATTTGCCTGCGGTGGTCCCGGACAGTGATTGGCTGAACGTCCTGTTAGCTCAGACAGGCCGCTCTGAAGCTGCAGCCTTGGGACCGGGATGGATACAGAGCACAGGAGAAGAATGGGAGCATGGACTGGTAAAGTATTACTTGTTTGGGCAGTCGTTACCCGGCGGTCGATAATTTAGGTCTGGGCCTAAAGAAAAGATCAGCCAATGATTGCTTCAACGATCGCTTCATTGGCTGATTGTTGTCTCTATTACATGGAGCGTTTACCATCCGAATCGGGCGGATTTGGCCGATTATCGTTCCATATAATAGGGCCCTTAGTCTAAGGGTGCCTTTACACAAAGAGATTTATCTGACAGATTTTTGATGCCAAAGTTAGGAATGGATTTGAGAAGAGAAGAAATCTCAATCTTTCCTTTATGACCTGTTCCCTGTTTATAGTTTGTTCCTGTCATTGGCTTCAAAAATCTGTCAGATAAATCTCTCTGTGTAAATGCACCCTTAGGCTGGGTTCACACGCTGTAACTGTGCGGCTGTATTTTTTATGCGGCTGTAAATGTGCGGGTGAAACTCCGGCCGTGGGAAAAAATAGACATGCGGCTCAAAACATACGGTCATTTACTTGGAAATCTGGTTCAACTAAAAATAACAAATAAAATGTTAAGAAAGTGATGCAAACACCTCTGGATGCATCTGGGAAAGCAGGGAACACAGTTTACATGAATTGCTATTACCGGGGTTTGCGATCCTCTGCACTATAGCCGATGTCTCTCATGGTTAATCTATTGAATTAATAAACCACATTTTCTGTCTAATAAAGTCCCTTTTATTGTTCAATAATTAAATGTAAACGATTCCATCATTTTGCAATTAAATATACTGTTAAAATAAATATATATATAAATAAATGTATATTTATCTATATATTTATTTTTTGACAGTATATTGAATTGCACAATGATGGATTCGTTAGAATTAAATTATTGAACAAAGAAACTGTATTTATTTCAACGAAAATGTGTTTTATTAATTAAATATTAATTAGTACAGGAAGCTCTATAAGCCGTTAATTCATATGCCGGCAATAGAGCATTCTGTACTAATCATCACTTTACTTTAACCCTTAGGGGACACAGCCAGTTTTCATTTTTGCGTTTTCGTTTTTCCCTCCTCGTGTATATAAGGCCATAGCGCCTGCATTTTTCCACCTAGAGACCCAAATGAGCCCTTATTTTTTGCGCAACTAATTGTACTTTGCTAAGGCAGATGTAATTTTTGCCTAAAATGTGCCGGGAAACCAGAAAAAAATTATATGTGTGGTGAAATTGAAAAAAAAAACGCATTTCTTTTATTTGGGGGAAATGTGTTTTTACGCCATTCGCCCTGGGGTAAAACTGACTTGTTATGCATGTTCCTCAAGTCGTTACGATTAAAACGATATGTAACATGTATAACTTATATTGTATCTGATGGCCTGTATAAAATTCAAACCGTTGTTAACCAATATACGTTCCTTAAAATCGCTCCATTCCCGGGCTTATAGCGCTTTTATCCTTTGGTCTATGGGTCTGTGTGAGGTGTCATTTTTTGCGCCATGATGTGATCTTTCTATCGGTACCTTGATTGCGCATATATGACTTTTTGATCGCTTTTTATTACAATTATTCTGGATTTGATGCGACCAAAAATGCGCAATTTTGCACTTTGGGATTTTTTTGCGCTGACGCCGTTTACCGTGTGAGATCAGGAATGTGATTAATTAATAGTTCGGGCGATTACGCACGCGGCGATAGCAAACATGTTTGTTTATTAATTTATTTATTTATTTTTATTTATAAAATGGGGAAAGGGGGGTGATTCAGACTTTTATTAGGGGAGGGGGTTTTGTGTTATTAAAAATACTTTTTTCTTTTACTTTAGACATATACTAGAAGCCCCCCTGGGGGGCTTCTAGTATATGCACTCTGATCTCTCATAGAGATCCATGCAGTATAGTTATACTGCATGAATCCATGAGATCGGTGTTCTATTACTTTTGGCTGCTGCAGCCAAAAGCAATAGAATGCCGAGCCGGGATCAGCGCCATTACGGAGCAGACCCCGGCCCGGTATGGATGCAGGGATCGCCCCCCCGCAATCGCGCCGCAGGGGGGCGATCCCCCCACTAGACCACCAGGGATGTGTAACCGCAAGTATTTAGAAGCAGCTGTCAACTTTGACAGCTGCTTCTAAGTACTTAATTAGCGGGCACGGCGATCGGACCGTGCCCGCTAATAGCCGCGAGCCCGGGCTACTCGCGGCACCCGGGATCGCGGCAGTTCAGAGGGTGGTCGCCGCGCGACCCCCCTCTGAACTCCCATAGCGGCACGAGGACGTTAAATAACGTCCTGGTGCAGCTATGGGTTAATGAAAACATCAAATGTTTCTTCTAATTATGTTGTGACAATAGCATTATTAGAAGAAACATTTCGAATTATATGTGCGCTCAGCTGATTGGCTGTTCGGCTGAGCGCACATATAATAAGCCGGTCCGCAGTACAGTCACTTCATTGTGCTTCGGACCAGCGAAGAGGACACATCGGGGTGAGTATAGAGCTCTCCCCACCCCCTCCCCGGCACTGCACCCCTCCCAGCAAGGAAGGAGGGTCACTTAACCCCTTCCTTGCTGGGATGGGTGCAGTCTGACATCAGTCTGGCCCCCAGGGGGTTAAGGGGGATGCAATATATCCTCCCTTAACCCCTTGGGGGTCAGACTGTAAGCAGCGATCTGTAAAGATGCTGCATACTGTAAGGAGCACAACACCGCTCACAATGATGGGTGTTGTGCTCCTGTTTGTGTGTTTTTTGTGTGTTTCTCCCTTTTTGTTTTTCAGATATCGGTATCCTGGGGATTACGTCGGATTCCATGGACTACGTCGATGACCAGCGGTTGTTCTTTGAATTTTTTTAATAAAAAAAGCCTGCTGCCGCCCGGTCCAGGAGCGCCAATATTGACGCTCCGGGACCACTGGCACCCGGCTCTTCCCAGTACCCCTGGTGGCATTGGGTACTGGGGTAATAATAGGGGGTTAGTGTTAGCCATTTTATACCGGCTAACACTAGGCCCCAACTTAGTAATGGATTCCGTCTATTAGACGGCTTCCAATACTACGTCTATAAAGTAAAGAAATAAAGACAAGACACAAGTTTAAAATATTTTTTATTCAAATAAAAACACCCCCACACCCCTCATTGACCATTTTATTAAAAAAATTCAAAGAACAACCGCTGGTCATCGACGTAGTCTACGGAATCCGACGTAATCCCCAGGATACCGATATCTGAAAAACAAAAAGGGAGAAACACACAAAAAACACACAAACAGGAGCACAACACCCATCATTGTGAGCGGTGTTGTGCACCTTACAGTATGCAGCATCTTTACAGATCGCTGCTTACAGTCTGACCCCCAAGGGGTTAAGGGAGGATGTATTGCATCCCCCTTAACCCCCTGGGGGCCAGACTGATGTCAGACTGCACCCATCCCAGCAAGGAAGGGGTTAAGTGACCCCCCTTCCTTGCTGGGAGGGGTACAGTGCCGGGGAGGGGGTGGGGAGAGCTCTATACTCACCCCGATGTGTCCTCTTCGCTGGTCCGCAGCACAATGAAGTCACTGTGCTGCGGACCGGCTCATTATATGTGCGCTCAGCCGAACAGCCAATCAGCTGAGCGCACATATAATTCTAAATGTTTCTTCTAATAATGCTATTGTCATAACATAATTAGAAGAAACATTTGATGTTTGCATTAAAGTAAAGTGATGATTAGTACAGAATGCTCTATTGCCGGCATATGAATTAACGGCTTATAGAGCTTCCTGTACTAATTAATATTTAATTAATAAAACACATTTTTATTGAAATAAATACAGTTTCTTTGTTCAATAATTTAATTCTAACGAATCCATCATTGTGCAATTCAATATACTGTCAAAAAATAAATATATAGATAAATATACATTTATTTATATATCTATTTTTTTAACAGTATATTTAATTGCAAAATGATGGATTCGTTAGAAATAAATTATTGACCAACAAAAGTGTCTTGATTACAAAGAAAATGTGTTTTAGTAATTTAATATATTAACTATTAGAGGCATCGGCATTCGGCATCATTGCCGGCTATTTTTGAAGTACTCCGTACGGACCGCCAGTCAATCCTCGTCCGCATGTCCAGCCGCAAACAATGGTCTTGTTCATTTTTTACGGGTCCGTTTACGATAGGGCCGTAGATTCAGACATAGTGTGCACTGTGCAGCCGCATATCCTATACTTCCAAGCATACACACGAACCACCAAAAATACCGCCGCACAATTACAGCCGCAAATACAGCAGCACTCTTACAACGTGTGAACCGGCCGTGATAGTTGAAAAAGGGTATGCCAATGTATACCACCCGGAAAAAAGCCAACATTCTAGTCTTGGTTAATGGGGTCCTATAGATGTGTAAAACATATGCACCAGAAACTTTTCCCAGCATATATGTAAAATGTAGGGCTTAGACTGTTTTTACAGCTACCTAGTAGTGTTTGCTCAGTGTCGCATAATCTATTGTCTTAAATTCAGCAGCTGTCAAGTTTGTAATTAATTTACGAGATGCTAATTTGAAACCAATATGCTGGAATTAAAATATGTGAAAAAATACATAGTGGAAACAACAGAAGCGGGTTCTGCAACCACATCTAGTGTCGTAACTCTGATCTCCTGGGGGAAAAGTTGGCTCTTCAGCTCAACAACTGTGGTACTGTATTCCAACAACAAGTCTTTGTAACATGCCAGACGTTTAGTGCACAGACAGGGTCCTGTGTGTAGGGCAAAGGCCCTTAATGTTGTTGACATCGAACATGGTCAGAGTAATTGCTGGGTCATAACAGAACGTATTCTTTCTTTGTGCATGCCTATTACAAACCAACCACAGCCAGGTGTTCGTGGGGGTGAGAACATTGGGTGGGACTATTAGTAAGCAGCAGAATGCCACATATTAAGGGGGGATGTGTTCAACACTAGTAATGACGCACAAACAAATCTAATTCTCTGGTTTATTCCCAGAAGCAGTCTGCATTTATGATAATCATGTAAAGTAGTAGAACTTGATTTTTTTTTTTTTTTTTTTGCTTATTCTGCTTAATATTTCTGATTAGGTAATTTTTGTTGTTGTTTGTTGATTTCTTTTTATTCATTTCATTTTTTATTTACTTTTATTTTATTTTATTTTACCAGTTCCTGTCATCAGGCCATATACTCTAATGAGCCATAACAGTAAAATCGCTTGCCTAATGTTGTGTAGGTTTCTTCTTGCCAGCATAATAGTTCAGACTTGCCAAGGCATTGACTTTAAAAGGTGTACAGGAGTCTTTCAGTCCTATAGGTTGTATAGTGGGGGTTCATGGATTGGATCTGGTTTTCCAGGACATTCCATAGATACATAATTAGATTAAGAAATGGGGAATTTGAAGGCCAAGTCAACATCTTGAACTTTGGCTCAAATCATAGGGAATAGTTCAGCTATAAAGGAGTGTATTTGTCTGTAACAATGTTTAGGTAGGTGTTAGGTGCCAGAGTAACATCTACAGATCCTGTTTCCTAGCAGAACATTCCCCAGGACATTTTACTGTCTCCACTGGCTTGCCTATTCCTATACTGCAGGGATGCGGAACCTTCAGCCCTCCAGCTGTTGCAAAACTACAATTCCCATCATGCCTGGCAGTGGTGTAACTAAAAATGGCTGGGCCCCATAGCATACTTTTGATTGGGCCCCCCCAACTAACCATTAAGTCGTTAAGTGTAGTCTTAACTGCATAACTGCAAGCGCTGGTCAGAAGTGCTTGAAGCTAAAGGGACATTTGCAGAACCTGGAAAGCCGCTCAGCCACTGGGTGCTCCAAATGATGCCAACTCAGGGGGCCCAGTGTATTGCTGGAGCAGGCTACCGGGGCCCCCTGATATGGCGGGCCCCATGTCAGCCGCTATGGCTGCTACAGTGGTAGTTACGCCCCTGCTGGGCAGCCAAAGTTAAAGGCATGATTGTAGTTTTACAGCAGCTGGAGGGCCGAAGGTTCCCCATCCCTGCTATACTGCATCCTGGTGCCATCTGTTCCCAAGGAAGGTGACCCCCCACACACACACCCAGATATATACTTGATATAGGACCAGCCACCATCTACCATTGCTTCATGGTCATGTTGTCAGTTTCCCATTGTATGGGAAGTAAGGGTCAGCATGGGTTCTATGACCACCTTTTGGCTACACAGACCCATACCCAGCAGGTTGTGCTGTCCTGTGTGCTCTGGCACCTTTCCATTATTACCAACATTATTTTTTATAACGATATGTGCTAGGAATTCTTCAGTAGAAGGATTCATGTGTTACCTTACTTAGACCACTTTTGGTAGGTATGAACCACTGCATACCAGGACAACCTCAGAAGACCAGCTGTTAAGGCACAAAACCTGATAACAGGGATGTACACAGGTGATGTGCAGTCTCACAGGTCACAGATACCTCAGGGCCAGGAGGCCTGATGCAGAATAAGATGTTGTATATGAGAGGGAGGTATCCACCCATACAAGCATTGTTCCATAGTGCAGACCCACAGTGACTGTTTGCTAATTTATACAGCAATACCAGTCAAATTTGCTTTTACATAGTTGAGTTTGGGGCCAGGTTAACACTACTTATTAGTTACATAATAGTGACATCAAAAATCCATTGTTTTGTAGACCCGAAGAGGTTGAAGAAATGACATGCCATCAGTGTGTCTCCAGATGGTGTCAAAACAGTGGTCATACATATAGCAACTGCTCAAGTAAAGGATTGTATTGTCCTCACTACATGATGTCACAATGACTGTGACTCTATTGAAACTCTGGAGCATAGCAACATTCTATAATTCCCAACTATTTGTACACAATATGGAAGTCAATCCAGTTTAGGAACCAATAACGTCTTCTTTCCCTCCTATGTAAAAAAAAAGGGACGCAAAAAGCAAAGGTAAGGGCAATTACCACTAGGGGCAGGCAAAAAGTATACACCTACAACTGAATTTGCCACTGTAATAACTATGACACACCAAATTACACAAAATGTAAAGTTTAGTCATGCATACTATCACAAAAAAACATGTCAAAGACCATGTGACTTTGGGAAAGGAGGCAAGACAGCTGGGGCTACTGAATGCAATATAAAGTTATTTTAGTATCATATCATATATGTGTGCTAACAGTAAAAAAAATACAATTGCATAAAACATACCTATAAAGTGCTAAAAAAAAAGTACTAAGCTCCTCCTACACTGCCTATATGCCTATTGTGTCTATACCAGCCTGAAGGAAGTCATCTGCTAATGTACTTCATGTCGTTTGTATGTTCTCTACATGTCTATGTGTGGGCTTCCTTCAGGTCCTCTGGGTTTTCTCCTATACACCAGAACATAGATATAGGTAAATTTGTAATTTAGATTGTGGGCCTCATGGGGGTCAGTGAGTAATGATGACAAACTGCTAAATATGTTAGTTTAGTATAATAATATAGTATATAAGCACAACATCATGATGCAATATAATACGATTATAATTTACAGTATGACATACATTATCCTATATATTATGAATCGTCAGAGGGAGCCCAGGGCATTGACTTTGTTCCCCTGCTGTGGTTTTACATTTGGTGTATGAGTAGCTTTTACATTACATTTACATTTCTAGTTCATTATATTGTCCTTCAACGTTTTACCCAATATATAATTTCCACTAGAGTTGCGTGATGGGGTAAGGTGCTTTATTACTATGACTACAATAAACATGTTACGTAATCATCACGGATCCTTACGCTCACAGTAGGACCTTCTTATTTGGAAGCTATTGATGTGAAAGAAATCTCTTGGAGTAGAGAAAACTAGTTAAAAAAAAGATCACTTTTTGTTATCCTTTCCATTTGTCCTCTGTAAACATATGCATGGGAAACCATTTTTCTTTACAAAAAAAAAGTTGCGGAAAAGTCTTGAAGGAGGCTGGAGAAATGATTTCACTCCCAGGATGTTGCTGGAACCAGGTGGAAGAGAGTTCATTCCTTCACTGGAACAAAACATCTGCTGAAAAGTTGCTCTGGAGAAAAAAAATGTAAA
Organism: Dendropsophus ebraccatus; assembly: GCF_027789765.1. Classification (NCBI taxonomy): domain Eukaryota; kingdom Metazoa; phylum Chordata; class Amphibia; order Anura; family Hylidae; genus Dendropsophus; species Dendropsophus ebraccatus. The sequence goes on along the minus strand of NC_091454.1, from coordinate 176,365,268 downwards.
GAGGAACAGCTTGAGCCTTCAGGTTAAAAGGCCATCCATTTCCCATCAGGGAGTCCCATTCAGCCCCTCACAACTGCTGCATTTGACATCTGAATGGAGGAGCAGAGGCCTAGTATGGTGGGTTACAAAGCATTCCGAATGAGAATGAGGAGAGCAAAATCTGCATCTCTTTACTTTCCATCTTCTTTCAGTTTTTTGCACAGTGTCATTCATTGCAGTGGCTTTTTCTTTCCTTGTTAAATTTAGACGGGGAGAACTGTGAGAAAGTTCACTTAGGAGAGGCTTGGATGAATAGCAAACCTGGTTACCAAACTCTGAAACGGAAAAACACAGTTTGGGGACATAAGTGATTAATTAGAAGCATTTTCAGCCATGTGAATGGATTTCTGAGAGAAAATAGGACCATCATGGTGATGAAAAAGTCCCGAAACTTTATCAATTTTTTGTCAGTTTAAACAATGAACAAAAACATACAGATAGAGTTGGACCTTAATGGGGTAAAATTGTATTTTTTTCGAGGCCATCATGCAAATAAAAATAAAATAAACCATTTATAAATTATTATTATTATTATTATTATTATTATTAAAAACAAAGCTTCCCTGATGCCATGGGAGCTTCCCAGTTCTTGACCAAGGACAACATTGCAACTTAAATAAGCCCAGCTCCATCGAGTGGTCACATGACCTGATCACTAACTGTAATACATATTGAGCCATATAAATACAATGTCAGGTCCATTGTCACATGACTAGGGACTGGTCTGTGGATGCACGTGTCTGCCCCGCTGCTTAGAGGGAGCTCAATTTTTATAAAAGGAATAACTTAAGCAAATTGATGTTAATCTTGACATCTGTCTTATTGATGCATCACATCTGTTGTCCCAGTGGGTTCAATATTAAGATAATGGTCAGGACTGTGAACTTTACATTGGACAAGACTGTCAGACAGTCTGTTGTTCCTTCTGCTGCCATTGCCAATAAAAACATAAAATTTGTACTGTGCACAAAATAAAAAATATGGAAAGAAAAAAAAACTGATTAGTGTGAACGGGATCTTACTTGAATTATTGTTTTTGTCAATAGTATGCCTTGAAAGGATTTTTTGACCTTTTTTTTAGCTTTTTTTTTTTTTAAACCATATAGTTTTTGAATATTCTCCATTAAAATTAATGGAAGATGGAAACCGCATATTTTGGATAACATCAACATACCAATCAACTGCCGCTCCAATGTCAATGCTATCCTAATTCCCTGTGGATTTCTGTTTACCCAGTTATGTCATCATGCTTCAAAATGTGACTACGGCAGACAATTAATGGCTTAGTTATACCAATCACATGACATGCCAAGTCATCACCACAGCTTAGATAACAAATGTGGCCCAGAATTGGGGGAAGAGTTGGCATGGGAGCAACAGGGAATTGGTAAGGTATTAGTCCTTTTGTCAGTGTGCACCTTTGTTAGCTGTTTATACATGTTTTCACTGGGATAGAATCTCCCTTAAATCTATTAACCTTTGAGTGCAAAATCATAATAAGACAACAATATTAAGAACTATATTTGCTTCCCCACTTACTTATTCCACCGAGTTAAATTTTAAGGGAACCAATTCCATTTATTGTAGACATTAGAGATGAGCGAAGCAAATCAGGAGAAGCAAAATTTGTTGCGAATTGGGCTGTCACTTCACTTCATTCTGCAAAGCAATTTCCTGCCCATTCGTTAAGGAAATTTGCAAAAAATAAAATGACAGTCACACATGTTAGCTGTCTGGAGTGTCACTGGGTGGGAGAAAGGGATTAACCATAATGCATTGTGCCAGTCCAATAAGCTGCAGGCCCCTCTGTGATGTCAGCAACCACCCCCCCACCCTCTGTATAAGGAGGTTCGGTAACACAGATGGCCAGTCAGCTGTGTGTGGAGGAGAGAGCAGGATGGCAGCAGATAGTTAGAGCAGAGCAGGGAGAGACTAACAGAGTTATATAGGGACAGAGAGGAGAGGATAAGAGGGCTGATTGTGGGGGATTTTTTTGATGGAGCTGTCAACCAGTCTACCAAGTAACTGGGTGCCTATAGGAATTTACTGGGGCCAGTGAAGACATAGTCCATATTATTCACTCACTGGGCACAGGGCAATGTAAACTCCTATAGAGTTTTACCAATTTACTGGGATCAGTGAATGGAGCATGCACCTTACATAACCAGTGCTCGCACTCCACTCCTACTGAGTTAAACAAGTTTGTTTTCATTACTGATCAGTGGTCGCACTTTACACCTACAGTGTTCCAAAAATTACTTTATTGTAGCAAACATAGCAGCGGACCAAGACAGGTGCAGGTGCAATGCATATACACCAGTCTTAAATAAATCCCCGTCCCCTTTTCCTTGGATGGATTTACTTTGAGGTACACACTTCTAAGTACAGCTGGGCGCAGGCACTGTGCAAAAATCTCTGAGCAAGGGAAGAAGCTGCATATGGCAGCGAAATATGCATGGGTTCAGTGGCTTGTCGTCTTCCTCCATCCTTCACTTTACCGCAGCTCTGGTACTTAGTTGTGTTATAGTAGGTATATCTCCCGTACTTGGATTAAGGTTTTTTTTCTCCCTCAGGTGAATTGCACTTTATTGCCCTTTGTTTAGATTGAGGAGATCGCCTCTATTTACTATCTCATTTTTATGTGCCTTGATAGTCTTTCTCAGGGCTTTTATATTCAGAGCAGTGGCACTTGTCCCTTTTTGACCAGCATTTTGTATCATAAGCCTGTGCTTCACATTATTTACCATGGGTGAGTCCCTGTGCCTCTTTTTTTCTGTTTATACTGCTTCTAGTACACAAATTTATGTGCATCTTCACATTATTGTATTTTATGTATTAAAATATGTGTGTGGCCTGTTTTGGCTATTTTTTTTTTTTTATATAATTGTGGGGTCAATAAAATGTGTAACAACTCTTTTTTGTTCATGCCATATTTAAAAGAGAGTGTGTTAAAAGCGGCATGCATTGAACCTAAACCTAAGCAACAAACCAACAGCCATCATTGCAATTTTGGGAGCCAACAACAGATGTTATTTTAGGCTCCAAAAAGCGGCAGTAGAAAAAACGTTGTGTGGGCATAGCCCCAAATCTGTTTAAATCTTTGCACTACTCTACTGACACACTGTGGCACATTCTGCATTATACCTTTTTTTCCCATGCTGTTTACATTTCCTTTTTTTAATTGCTTTTTTTAGTTAAAGGAATTGGCCACTTTATAGTAAAATTGTTCTGTATACAATATTAGTAAGTGTACTCATTGCACTTATTGACAGCAGCTCCTTGGATACCTCATAGAGCTGCAATCAGACTCCCCTACCCCAGGCTGTTCTGCCCTGCTCTGTAGTCAATCTGTCCATAAGATGGCCGACATGGAGAAGCATGTGACCATGCTCCGCCCCCTGTGTCTACCACTGAGCCTGTTTATGACTATGTTGAACACTGGGCGTGGGGCACGGTCACATTCTCATGTCAGCAATCTTATGCCTGTGACATTATTTTCTGTGACATTCCAATTACTTTTGAAAAAAAGACACATATGCTATATATATATATATATATATATATATATATATATATATATATAACACAAAAGACAAGGGACAGGGAACGTTTCTTTCTTTTTTTTTCAATCGTCTGACACAAAAAAAGCAAATAAAATCCTTTAGAATGTGTCTTTGTGGCGCTGCTTTACTATGTGATTTAAAGAAACTTCCTTTCTCTGCCTGCTCTTTTCTTCCAGAAATCTGTTCCCTTGTTAGGAATCCATTCATTGTCAACCAGCCAAGGCAGTTGTCATTGTCCCGGCCTGTGATTTCTCAGGCGGTCTCACAAAAGGTAAACAGGCTGAGATTTGCTTAAGATAATTCCCTTGCACCTGTGCGCGGAGATTCGTATTGAAAGATTGTATGAGCAGAGTGGAATCTTTGGCGGAGCCATTGTGTGCGGTATTCAGAAGAATATTTGAAATAGCACTGCACACACACACACGCACACACATACACACACACACCTTTCAGTGTAGCTCAGAATAAACAAAGGAAACATAAAGTTTTGACAGGACTCTGGCAACGTTTGATGTTGTTAGTTGATACAAAGTTGCCAAGTGGAATTTTAAATACACGACAATCGTCCCCTTTCTCTGCATTCACAAGATCAAGCTGTTCTTACATGTGTCTGACTGAAAATGCCATTTGCAGGCCATAGTTTTTAAAGCTGATCCCAAAAAAATGTAATATAGATTTTGTATGTTTTTCTATTATTTATCATTTCTGTTCTTATTACTAATTGCTTTTTTCTTTTCTGTGTTAAGAATAGAGACAGTTCAGTAAGTTCACAAACCGAATTTACTGTAAGTTTGCTGGTCTTTAGATAAGAATACATAGAATGAGGGTGCTGGGTTGGAATCCAGTCAAGGCCATAGTCTGCATGGATTCTGTATATTCAACCCGAGTTTGTGTGGGTTTTTCTGGATACACTAATTTACCCCCAAAAGATGATAGGCTAAGTGACTTCCTGTGAAATGTTTTCTTGTGTGAGTAGAGATGAGCGAACCTTGAGCATGCTCGAGACGATCCGAACCCGAACGTTCGGCATTTGATTAGCGGTGGCTGCTGAAGTTGGATAAAGCCCTAAGGCTATGTGGAAAACATGGATATAGTCATTGGCTGTATCCATGTTTTCTAGACAACCTTAGAGCTTTATCCAAGTTCAGCAGCCCCAGCTAACCAAATACCGATTGTTCGGGTTCAGATCAACCCGAACCCGGTTCGCTCATCACTATGTGTGAGTCCATATGTCTCAGGAGTGGGACCAAAACACAGAAAAAGGTGCTGATCTTCGCTTTACGCCCTATTCACACATCCTGTTCCTGTCCGCAATTGCGGATCCGCAAAAAAATAGGACCAATGTATTTCAATGGACCCATACACACATCCGTGTTGTGTACTGGGCTGCAATCCGTTCCGCAAAAAAAAAAGGACAAGCCCTAGTAACTGACACACCCAATACAACTCTATGGGGTCCGTATTTTTTTACGGATGCAATACGGATGCAATGCGGACTGAATTTGCGGATTGTTACTGACTGAAATTTGGAAAAATATACTGACGTGTGAATAAGGCATTATACTGGTTTCATACATGGCCGTTTTTGAGCCAAAACCAAAAGTGGATTTAAAGTAATGGGTAAAATAAAGGAAGCACTTATATGTCTCCTACCTGCCGGATTCACTCCTGGCTTTGGATCATAAAAATGCTGTGTCCATTTTCCCGAATACTGCCATAGTTTTCTGTGTGTCAGGTCCACTCCTGGATTTGTCCAAGAATAGATATGGTTTCAAATGATGAACAAAAACTGACCAAAGTATGACATGAGAAACAAGGAATATTACAAATTAAAGCCATGTGCTCAAAACAATGGCTGTTGTTTAGAGCAGTGATTTTCAACTTTTTTTGAGCCGCGGCACACTTTTTATACTTAAAAAATCCCGGGGCACACCACCAACCAAAATGACACAAAATGACACTAAAACAGTACATATTATACATATAGTTAATAATATAGATTCTAAATGTATTTATACTCACTCAGTGTGAAACCTGGACCTGTTTTCTTCTCTCCCCTGCTTCTCTCATGTGCTTCTCTCCACCATACTTCTTCACCCTGCTTCTCTCCTGTGCTTCTCTCCCCCATGCTTCTCTCCAACATACTTCTCCCCCCTGCTTCTCTCCTGTGCTTCTCCCCACCATACTTCTCCCAACTGCTTCTCTCCTGTGCTTCTCTCCCCCATGCTTCTCTCCTGTGCTTCTCTCCACCATACTTCTCCCCCCTGCTTCTCTCCTGTGCTTCTCTCCCCCCTGCTTCTCTCCTGTGCTTCTCTCCCCCATGCTTCTCTCCTGTGCTTCTCTCCCCCATGCTTCTCTCCTGTGCTTCTCTCCACCATACTTCTCCCCCCTATGCTTCTCTCATGTGCTTCTCTCCACCATACTTCTTCACCCTGTTTCTCTCCTGTGCTTCTCTCCTGTGCTTCTCTCCCCCATGCTTCTCTCCTGTGCTTCTCTCCAACATACTTCTCCCCCCTGCTTCTCTCCTGTGCTTCTCCCCACCATACTTTTTCCCACTGCTTCTCTCCTGTGCTTCTCTCCCCCATGCTTCTCTCCTGTGCTTCTCTCCACCATACTTCTCCCCCCTGCTTCTCTCCTGTGCTTCTCTCCCCCATGCTTCTCTCCTGTACTTCTCTCCCCCATGCTTCTCTCCTGTGCTTCTCTCCACCATACTTCTCCCCCCTGCTTCTCTCCTGTGCTTCTTTCCCCCATGCTTCTCTCCTGTGCTTCTCTCCCGTGCTTCTCTCCACCATACTTTTCTCCCCCCTGCTTCTCTCCGATGTTTCTCTCCCCCATCCCCAGGTTTCTTTCCCCCCCCCCCTTCCTCCTCACCTCCTCCGAGATGGTCGACCCGCTGCTGTCAGCCTCACCTACTGGCCACCCGTAGGGCCCGGACGTGCTCCTCCAATCAGCGGAGACCGGGAGCACGGTGCGCTGCGGCGGACCGTAGCGCACACGTTGATTGGATGCGTGCATCACGGCCTGCACCAGCGCACCACGCAACCGCCCACATTACAATCCGCCACTGATCGCTGCGCATTGCCAGGGAACAGAACACAGGGGCACCATAGTTTGGGGAACTTTCCCCGCGGCACACCCGACCATGTGTCACGGTACACTAGTGTGCCGTGGCACACCAGTTGAAAATCACTGGTTTAGAGTACCAAACAATGGCAGTAGTTTAGCGTGGTTCAGCTTTCATTATTGCAAAAAATGGGAGTTGGATCATTATTTTACTTTAAAGTCAAAGATGGCTGTGAAAGGACAGTGAAAGGGGGATGAGAAAAAAGTACTATGTGTGAACAACTAAAAATAACGGCCGCTGTTTGCTTAATGACAGTCGCAAATTAATGACACAAGCAGTAATTTGATGGCTGCTATTTTATACATTGTGGGGGAGATTTATCAAACATGGTGTAAAGTGAAACTGGCTCAGTTGCCCCTAGTAACCAATCAGATTCCACCTTTCATTTTCCAAAGCGTCTGTGAGGAATGAAAAGTGGAATCTGATTGGTTGCTAGGGGCAACTGAGCCAGTTTTACTTTACCCCATGTTTGATAAATCTCCTCCCAAGTGAACAAATGGCCATTGTTTCTATAGACTCCAATGGAAATTATCAAAAAATAAAAACAACAGTCTTTACTTTAAATTTAAATGGTGGCCATAATTTTACAGCGTGTGAACATAGCCTTACATTGAAGGCAATAACTTTTGGGCTATGTTCCAACACAGTATTTTTGCTCAGTGTTTTGGTCAGTATTTTTCAACCAAAACCAGGAATGGATTAAAAACACAGAAAGGCTCTGTTCACACACTGTTGAAATTGAGTGGATGGCTGTCATTTTATTGCAAATAACAGCTGTTATTTTAACACAATGGCCGTTGTTTTGCAATAACGGTATATTTTTGCCATTAAATGACGGCAATCCACTCAATTTCAACAGAGTGTGAACATAGCCTTTCTGTGTTTTCAATTCATTCCTGGTTTTGATTGCAATATACTGACATAGCCTTAGGCATAGTATTTCAGTCAGCGTTTTTTTCATCCAAAATCAGGAGTGGGTTAAAAACACAGAAAATGTACGAATCTTATCATTATAGTTTTTCTCTGTCAGTTCCTCTCCTGATTTTGGCTTTGAATACTGACCAAAATACCAACAGAAATACTGACCAAAATACTATGTGTGAACATAGCCAAAGATTTTTTAGGCATTTTTTTTCTGGCGTTTTTGACTTTAGGTGTGATTGGCCTTTCCTTTTTTTTTCCCTTTGGCATTTTTGAGACGGACAGAAGCAATTCCATTTAACTCCTATGAGAGAGAAAAGCCATAGTTTGCAGAAAAAAATGCAAAAGCCTCAGCATACTGTGTTTGGAAAAAACTAGCACCGAGGCATAAAAAAACACCAAAGAGGAGAGAAAAATGGCAAGTTAGCATGGCACTTAAAAAAAAATTCCATTAATTTACAGCTAACATCTGGCCGCGGGCGTTTTTGCTCAAATAAGCACCATGGCGTTTTTTTTTTTTTTGTTTGTTTGTTTTTTGCATTTTTGCTAACATTTAAGGCCATGTTCACATTATTTAGTTTACGTCGTTTATTAACAGTGTGGCTTAACATTAGATTCTATAGAACAACGTCCTTAGTGTATAAAAACTGTATACACTAAGGCTGGTGTTCTATGCGGCCGCACAAAAAACTGCCATGTCTATTTTGTGCATCTGCTATTTAGTGAACAGTGGCCGCACAAAATAGACTGTGCACACAATGTAAAGTGCAGCTCCTGGCTATGCTTTACATTGTGATCTAAGGGTAATTGCACACCCGAATGGGCCTGCATTCCAATTAAGGTGAACAGTATCGGCCAGTTAAACATCTCAGACAGCAGCCATACTTTGCCTTATTTTGCCCAAAAAGTCATTGTGGGAACATAGCTGTAAGGACTTTGTTACAACTTCCCTTTGAGGTCCTTAAAAAATTATTGCACGTGTGAACACTCCCTACGTCACAAACATGATTACCAATGTAAGGCTGGGTTCACACTGTGTTTTTGCAATCCGTTTATTTGCAAAAAAACACATGAAAAAAACGGATGCATTTGTGTCCATCCGTTTTGATCCGTTTTTCCATTGACTTCCATTGTAAAAAAAAAAAAAAAACGGATCAAAATGGTTCCGTTTTTTTTTACGTACGCAAAAACGTAGCTGACACTACTTTTGTGTCCGTTAAAAAAACAGATCCGTTTTGATCCGTTTTTTTTACAATGGAAGTCAATGATAAAACGGATCAAAACGGATGCACACTAATGTATCTGTTTTTTCCATCTGTTTTTCATCCGTTTTTTGCAAAAAACGGATTGCAAAAACGCAGTGTGAACCTAGCCTAAGGCTGCATTCCCACGTTCCGTTATCCTGACGGATCACGGACGTGGAATGCATGTACCGGAGTCGCCCCGCGCCCGGACAGCATCTGTAATTAGATGCTGGGAGCGGGGGAGACTGTATTCATAAGCGCCGCGCTGTAGTAACAGCACTGCGCAGCTGATTCATTACAGCCCGGCGCTTATGAATACAGTCTCCCCCGCTCCCAGCATCTAATTACAGATGCTGTCCGAGCGCGGGGGGACTCCGGTACATGCATTCCACGTCCATGATCCGTCAGGATCACGGAACGTGGGAATGCAGCCTTAGGCTATTTTCCCACAACATCTTTTTAGGTGAAATAGTGGCAGTTTTTTTACTAGTATTATTTAAAGTTATTTTATAATGACAATATTGATTGTGAGCATCCCTAAACTTGCCCTTTTTGCCCCTAAAGAAAGACTTTAGGTTAGTTATACTAAATTATGGGATGTAAAAATCTAACCAAACATTATTACAGCTGTAGTTTTACTCTCAGCTTTTGAGAAATGATAGCATGATACCGTACATGTTTATAGTAGACATGGCACAATGTATTCTTTAAAATCAATAAGTGTGACCTTTAGTATATAAAGTTTGGTTAGATAGATGAATTATAGCAATGTGCAGTGTTAAATATTCTGCCAGTCTGTACATATCTGTGAATGTTATTGATTAGTCTTTCATTTAGGGCAATCTATATGCTCGATTTATAGGCCCTTTGGGAAACATGTGGAGGTAGAGTGCTGAAATGCTGGGAAGAGAACTGCATCATTTAAAGTGAGTCAAGTGCTCAGGCTGACAGCACTCTACAGGTCAAGAGTTACAAGTGCCAGGACTCATTTTATTCAGCCACTGGTACAGAAGAGCTGTACAAGCTTAATTGTAAGCCATTAAGGTGACATAGAACTAGTAGTACACAAGCAATTTACAAGGGTGAACATGACCTATGTGTTAGCTCTGATGCACATATGCAGAGCTATATTATATATAATATAAGAGATGTATGCATTTAATTAATTTTACATTTTTACATAGCACCAATATATTTCTCAGCTTTTTATTTGGAACAATTCTGTGTTTTATTAGGTTACATTGCAGTTGCACCTGCTCTTTTATGCTATGTCCCAACAACATCTTTTTTTTATCTGAAAAAACGTCAGTTTTTTTCGTGATTGATCATCATCAAAAACGTCCATCTTTCTTCTTAAAAAGTAGTTGCGGGAAGATAGCCTTTACCTGCATCACTACAGTTTCCAATAGTAAGTACTGGATATATTTCACGGCAATATTGGAAACTGCAAGGCAACTGCAACATAACCTGATCATGTGTATTCCCCCCTTAAAAGCTACCTACAGGATAATGGGGGCTAACATCCTTGTCAGATGTTAGTTAAAATTCTAAAGGCCCTACACACAGCGATTATCGGCTGTATTTGGCCGTTTATCAGCCAATATGGCCGATAATCTCTTTATGTAATAAAAGGCAACGATCAGCAGACGTGAACGATCATCATTTCCTTTCATTGTCTTTTAACATGTTGAAAGATAAATGAAGTGGAGAGCAACAATCTGCCGCCGTCCCTTTGTTGAACAGGAAAGGCAGCAGCAGACTGCTGCTACCTCCTCTTAGCTCCCCCCCCCCCCCCCCGCACTTACCCGCTCGCTGTTGGTGCATGTATTAGTGCCAGTGGCGAGCGGGGAGCAAGGAGCAAGTGAGCACTTATCTGACAGGTGTAATAGGGGCCTTAATAGGGTGTAATAGGGGACTTAAAGTGATGTATGAAAACATCATGTACAGCGACATTTAAGTACCTTTTGGGGTCAACAGCCTTTTGCTTAACATGGTTTAGGAGTAGCATTTATTTTAGGGTTCAGGGAAGAAAAAGAGCGCTGCACCTCACACATATGGCTGATACTAGTGCCCCTAGGCTAAATAAAAAACACATCAGAATTTTGTGTATGAATTGATCAAGCCATACTGCCCCATGTACCTCGTGCCGGTATCTGATACACATGGGTCCCTACACTAAGTCCACACCGTGCCAGTCAGTGGCCACCAACCCCGCAGGCACGCACAGTCAGGGAACGGGGGCCATGGGACGGCCCTGCGACCCTCATGCCACAGGACCAGACCCAAAAACACCACACCAGAACCCGACCAGCACCGCCGGCGGAGAAGGTCGCCCCCAAACAGCACAAGTCTGGATGAGGTATTGCACTCACCATAGCTGCTACAGACAGAATGGGAAAAAACAGGAGGGATTAAAACTATGTGCACTCAGGTGTCTCCTGCTAATTGCGGTCATGTGGGTCTCACCAGGAGGAGTGCAATACACAGAGAAAAGAGAGAAACAAAATGCGGTTCAGGGAAGTCCCTCTCTGAACAGCTAGCACTCCTTTATAAGACCCACATGACCAAAATTAGCAGGATATGCCTGTGCTCACATGTCTGGACCTTATGTCTTCCCCATTCTGTGAGAGCAGCAATGGTAAGTGTAATACCATATCCATACTGGTGTCGTTTGGGGGCAGCCTTCCCCGCCGGTGGTGCTGGCTGGGTTTTGGTGGGGCTTTTTGGGTCTGGTCCTGTGACATTGGGGTTGCAGGGCCGTTCCATGGCCTCCCTTCCCTGCATGTGCACGCTTTGCGGGGTTGGCGGTCGCTGACCGACACGGTGTGGAGTTAGCATAGGGACCCGTGTGGACCAGAGGACCTGCGCGGTGGTACACGAGGCGATATGGCTTGATCAATTCATATACAGACACTCTGGTGTTGATTTTTAATATAGGCCTAGCGGCATTAGTATCAGCCATGGATGGATGTGCAGCCGTTCCATTCTCTCCAGTTCGTATTTATTTTAGGGTGCCTTCACACGTACCGGATCCGCAGCGGATTTCATGCTGCGGGTTTGCAGCTAAATCCACTGCGCATCCATGTAGTGTGAAGGTCTATGGGTTACATATCCACATTGGAATTTTCATTCCTCTGTGGATATGTAACCCGGCCCCTTTAACCCCCCACAGCCCGCAGTCCCAGCCCGGAGTATACATCACCTGCTCCAGGCTCCTGCTTGCTTTGGGGTCTCCCATCATCTCCCGGCAGTCAGCCAATGAGTGCGCTGCCCCAATGTATGCGTTGCGGCTGTGTGAAGCTCTCGGCTCCCCTCGCTCCTCATCAGCCAATCAGTGTGCGGCAGCACTGATTGTCCGATGAGGAGCGAGGGGAGTTGGGAGCTTTACAAAGCCATGGCGCCGAGCAGGAAGTGTATGCTTCAGGCTGGGGCTGCAGGAGGCGGGTGGACTGGGGTTAAAGGGGCCGGGTCACATATCTGCAGCAGAATGAAAATTCTGCTGCGGGTATTTGACCCCATAGGCCTTCATATACCAGGATCCGCAGCGGATTTCGCTGCAAACTTGGAGCGTGCATTCCGCTGCGGATCCGGTACGTGTGAAGCTACCCTTAAGGGACATTCCTGAGGAAAAAATATTTTTAAATCAACCAATGCAGGAAAGTTTTACAGCTTTGTGATTTCATTTTATCTTTTTTTTTTTTCTTTTTTTTTTTTTTTTTGTATCAATCTCTCCAGTACTTTCAGCTGCTGCATGACAAAGAGCTCCCTGCTGCCACCTCTGTCCATGTTGGAAACTGTTGAGAGCAGTAATAAACCCCCAGAGCAAACTTTTGTCTGGACAGTTCCTAATATAGACAAAGAATTGTGCCACTTCAACTGACATACAGATCAGGGGACTAAATAATATACAGGATTTGACTATGTTCACACAACAGTATTTTTTAGTAAAGCTTATTGCAATGGAATCAGTGTCCGTTCTTTACTGCAGAGGTGGCATTGCATTGAAGTCAATGCAAAGCCGCTGCTGTATTCACACACCTTTATGTTAAAGCCTGTTCTTTAGAACAGGCGTTAAAATTATGTACCTGCCTATTAATATAATAGCTGTTCACACAATGTAACGTGCGGTGGCCACACACTGCATTGAAGTGAACGGCTAATTGACTTGCGGGCACACCCGACGGTGCCCGCAAGTCAAAATGAAAGTTTCTGCAGCCAATACAGAGGTATCATCTGCAGGAATGTCCTGGATGCAGCCTAGTGGCCGGCAATTTAACAGTGTCTATTGCTATGCAATGGACGCTGTTAAACAAAGTGTAAACATAGCCTTAAGCTGTGTTTGCTGTTGCACTGTAGTCAGACAAGGACTTTAGGGTAAATGTCAAAATTTTAGATCATTCAGAGTCTCCTTGTCTCTCTCCTCGCTGCAGGAGATGGATTCTATAGTTCTATAGTATAGTTTCTATAAGTTTTTGGTGTTCATCTCCAGCTGAAAAGAGAGACAGGGAGGCAATCACTTAGCTGAGCACTTTTCCTTATATGTTCTTCATGGCGTTCTCAGTAACGAGACTCAAAGCAATCAAATCCTTTGACTAGTCTCTACGACATTGACAAAAAGTTGAAGTTTCATAGTTGCAACAACACTAACGTGGGTTAGAAATGTTGCCATTCGCTGTACTTCACATTGTTGCAATAAAAAAAAAACTGATGATTGGGTTGCTGGACATCTTACTCTTTGTCAATTTAACTGCTGGATTGGGTCCATCTGGTACGTTTCAGTGCCAGGGAACGCCAACAAGTCACTGGATGTTTCAATGCTGTAAAAAAGGATGCCAAGCTCTTTGTTTTGTCCCATGGGAAGAAAATATTACCTGGACCCATAGGTAGACGGCTGCAAAATAATGAATTTCATTGACATGTCAGAGGTGCACAGTACTGTACTTGTTCTTGTAATGTAGCAAATAAACTTCTTTTTTTTTTAAATGTCCAAAACTTCAGTAATATAAGAGTAGTGTGCATTCATGCAGGAAATTGGTTATTAGCACAAAGCTGGCAAAACAGTCAATGTCAAGTAGGAAATTGCACACCACAATAGAACAATACATAGAAATGATACACTTTGCTTCCCATCTTAACTTGTCATACCTGAAGCCAACATTTATTAGAGTTTCCATGAAATTATATATAATATATCAGTGAGAACCAAATCTCCGTTTAGAACTTGTCAGAGCAATCCACGCTGCTATTCAAGCTGCCAACACTATCGTAACATTAAGAAACAAAGCCAAAAATGATACATTTCATTGCTAAAATATGAGGAATAGGAAGTAATTGTTAGGTATCAAAATAATCAAGAAATCACGTCTCCAAGTAACAGTGTCCAGAGTTACATGGAGATGTACTGAAAGATAGTTTCAAGCATACGGCTTCCTATAATGGGGGAATCACAAAAAAGCACACCGAAGCCAGTACAATTGGTAATAATACTGTATTAGCAAACAGAGGCATTGCTATCACTGGGCATCCGAGGCACAAGCCCTGGATTTTTAGCTTGGTGCCATGAGCTCTTGGCAACTTTCTTTTTAACTCCATCTGCATCCAGAGGACACAAATGCAGTGAAGATGAAAAGCAGGTTGGCTCCCGTTTCACCACTCATTTACATAGAAACATAGACGATTGTCGGCAGAAAAAGACCCCCTGGCCCTTCTAGTCTGCCCTTTTAGTATTTCCTTTCTTATTATCTTAGGATAGATATACAGTCATGGCCAAAAGTTTTGAGAATGACACAAATATTATATTTTTACATGATCTGCTGCCCTCTGGTTTTTATGTGTGTTTGTCAGATGTTTTTATCACATACAGAAATATAATTGCAATCATATTATGAGTAACAAAAGCTTATATTGACAGTTAGAATGAGTTAATGCAGCAAGTAAATATTTGCAGTGTTGACCCTTCTTCTTCAGGACCTCTGCAATTCTCCCTGGCATGCTCTCAATCAGCTTCTGGACCAAATCCTGACTGATAGTAGTCCATTCTGGCACAATCAATGTTCGCATTTTGTCAGAATTTGTTGGATTTTGTTTGTCCACCTGTCTCTTAATGATTGACCACAAGTTCTCAATGGCATTAAGATCTGGAGAGTTTCCAGGCCATGGACCCAAAATCTCTATGTTTTGTTCCCTGAGCCATTTAGTTATCACCTTTGCTTTATGGCAAGGTGCTCCATCATGCTGGAAAATGCATTGTTGATCGCCAAACTGCTCTTGGACGGTTGGGAGAAGTTGCTTTTGGAGGACATTCTGGTACCATTCTTTATTCATGTCTGTGTTTTTAGGCAAGACTGTGAGAGAGCCAATTCCCTTGGCTGATAAGCAACCCCACACATGAATGGTTTCAGGATGCTTTACAGTTGGCATGAGACAAGACTGGTGGTAGCGCTCACCTCGTCTTCTCCGAATAAGCTGTTTTCCAGATGTCCCAAACAATCAGAAAGGGGATTCATCAGAGAAAATGACTTTACCCCAGTCCTCAGCAGTCCCCTTCATGTACCTTTTGCAGAATATCAGTCTGTCCCTGTTGTTTTTTCTGGAGAGAAGTGGCTTCATTGCTGCCCTCCTTGAGACCAGGCCTTGCTCCAAAAGTCTCTGCCTCACAGTGTGTGCAGATGCACTCACACCTGCCTGCTGCCATTCCTGAGCAAGCTCTGCACTGCTGGTAGCCCGATCCCGCAGCTGAAACACTTTTAAGAGACGATCCTGGTGAATGCCCCCCCTCCCCGGACAGTTGTCATTGAGGAGCGATCCACACATCCTGCTTGAGCCAGGTTCTGCAACGTAATGGTGCTGATCCAGGCTCGGCACTCGATTGCTTCCGGCTGCATCTCCTTGATCTATGCTGTATAACTATACAGCATAGATCTCAATGAGAGATCAGTGTGCATATACTAGAAGTCCCCCAGGGGGGCTTCTAGTATAAGTGAAAATGAAATAAATGAATTGTTGTTGTTAAAAAAAAAAAAACTCCCCTAATAAAAGTTAGAATCACCCCCCTTTTCCCATGCTATAAATAAAAATATATAAATAAATATGTTTGGTATCCCCGTGTGCGTAATCGCCCAAACTATTAATTTATTTAATTCCTGATCTCGCACGGTAAACGGCGTAAGCGTAAAAAGTCCCAAAGTGGAAAATTGCCCATTTTTGGTCGCATCAAATCCAGAAAAATTGTAATAAAAAGCGATCAAAAAAGGTATCGATAGAAAGAACACATAATGGCGCAAAAAATGACACCTCACATAGGCCCCATAGACCAAAGAATAAAAGCACTATAAGCCTGGGAATGGAGCAATTTTAAGGAACATATATTTGTTAACAATGGTTTGAATTTTTTACAAGCCATCACATAATATAAAAGTTATACATGTTACATATTGCTGTAATTGTAACAACTTGAAAACATATATAACAAGTCAGTTTTACCTCAGGGAGAACGGCATAAAAACAAATATCCCCCAAATAAACAGAATGTGTTATTGTTGTTTTTTTTTCAATTTCACTACACATTTATTTTTTTCTGGTTTTGCAGTATACTTTATGTAAAAATTCAGCCTGTTATTGCAAAGTACAATTAGTGGTGCAAAAAATAAGGGTTCATATGGGTTTCTAGGTGAAAAAAATGTAACTGCTGTGGCCTTTTAAGCACAAGGAGGAAAAAAATGGAAGTGCAAAAATAAAAATTGTCTCTGTCTTTAAGGGGTTAAGACCCAGGCTGCATGGCTGCTAATCCCAATCGCTTGTACCGACGGGCGGGGGTAAGCCAATGACCTCTGTCCTGTCCAATGGGCCATCAATGAATAGAGTCTGCTCTCAGGCAGGCTCTATGCATAGATTGCTGATAACACTGATCTATGCTATGGCATAGCATAAATCAGTATATGCATTCTAATGATTGCATGTTAAACTGTAAAATGAGTGTAAAAAAAAGTGTAATAAAAAAAAAGTTTTTAAAAGTATAAAAAAAAAAACTTATAACCCCCAATAAACGTTTAATATACCTCCTTGCCCATAATAAAAATTGTCTTATCTGATCTAATAAAATATAACATTATTGTTCCCGCACGGTGAATGGCGTAAACGGGAAGGAAAAAAAAATAAAACACAGCAGGATTGCTGATATTTCAGGGAAAAAAATAATAAAAAGCTATCAAAACTTTTCTTTACAGCAGTATGACATTAATAAAAACTAGAGATCATGGTGCAAAGAATGACACCCCCACCAGCTCTGTAGATGGAAAAATAAAAGTGCTATGGCTCTTAGAAGGCGAGGAGGAACATTGACCCGGGCATCAATGGGCTCTGTCTTGAAGGGGTTAACATACTTAAAAGTCTTGATCATGTCCCCCCTTTTTCTTCTTTCCTCCAGACTATACAGATTCCTTTTTTACCATTTCAATAAGCCCCCAGGTCCAGGACATTATTACTATGAGATACAGAGGGGCATTATTACTATGTTGGGGCACAGAGAGACATTGTTACTTTATAAGCCATTGGGGACACTATTCTTTATGGGGACACAGAGGGAACAATTACTTTATGATGCACAGTAGAGCACTATTACTATATGGAGGCACAGTAGACAAAGTAATATTATTACTTTATAAGGCATGGGAGAGCAGTATTTCTTTAGGAGGCACAGGACCATTATTTACTATATAGAAGCACAGGGCATCGTTTCTGTATGGGGCACTGTTGCTCTATTGAGGCTAAGGGGCCTTATAATGCACGGGGTACAAGGGACATTATTATTTTATAAGCTTACATAGGGACATAACACAAGGGCACAGGGATGGAATTATTAGCGAGTGATGTACTGTTGAGGCATTGTTTGTATATGGGATCACAGTAGGGATTATTACCACATAATACACCAACGGGGGCACCATAATCTGCTGATATAAATCAGGGTTGGAAGAAGTCAGATGAAGAACAAAACAGAAGAAAAAGAACTCTGATCAGAAAATACATAATCTGTAGGTCACATCATGTAACTGTAATCAATAATACAGGCTGCAGAGCTCCAATATAACACTAGTACTTATCATCATATGGGCACAATATGGAGGGAATATATTTTAGTATAATGCTAGATACAGTATATATGATCATGGTGTGTAGTGGTTATTTGGCCCTTGTATGGTGCGGTTAGAAATTGTAAGACTATATTATGCAGAGATTTGCTGTTTATTATCTGGGGCCAGGGCTGACCTATCTATGGGTACAGGTTTCATAGAATAATACCCTAATACTACTAACCTTTTCAATGCTATCAATGCTAATAAGCTCCTGTTAAATTATATATCTTGCGATAATAGTTTTAGTCAATTACAATTTTCAAATAGTAGAATATCTCGGCAAGTTTTTAGCTACCAGAATTGCTGAACCCCATAAAGTTAACAAAGGAGGGGGGGGATTAGTAAAATGAAATGATATCTGGTTGGATGTATTTATTTATTTTTTTTTGGATGGTCATGGTTGGATGTATTTTTTTTTTTTTTTTTTTTGATGTACTAATAAAACACTGTTAGACTTGAACTGGATTTCTATACTGGTTAGAATTGTCATGTGGGCCCTATACGCCGGTACCCACATTTGTTATATTGTGGTTAGAAGTGCTGGTTTCCTGTGATAAGCAGATAGATATAAAACATATAAGGCAATTCAATGAAACTCGAGATTAGGAAAAGCAGCACCTTATATTCACATGAGTAGTGTGTGCAAATGTGTACAGTTCACTCCTTTCCAGAAAACACGTAACAATGAATTAGAACAATTGTACTTGTATAATTGCTTCATCACTTCCTTCGGGTATATTTCACATTTCTAATCCTCAATGAACATATAGTTTTACTCATTTGACTGAAGAAAAGAAAATTAAAATCCAACTATGGTCTTTTAGCTGCAATTATGATTTAGGAAACAATATAATGTAATTGGCTTTATAGGCTGTATAGGCTGCCGGAGTGAATTCCATTGTGGTCAGTAGCAAAATGAGAGGTACAATGCATCTGGCCTGGCCAGCTAGATCAACAACTAACACACCCTACATTGTCCCTTTGACTGAAAAACAACCTGATCTGAGCGCTGTTTGCTCAGCGCCTGTATGTGTAAGGCTGCTCTTTTAACTCAACACATTACGTGGAGCTCAATGGAAGATACCATTTGGCTTCCAACCAGCGTGACTCCACTGTACATGGGATGTGTGACTCAAAGCAATTGACTGGAATCAGAAAATAAATATCCGTCCAAGAGACAAAGCCTAGTTTTGCAGACAAAAGGGCTGGTTATTCCATTCCCATGTCAGGGAGCAGTGAGTCGGTACTGTTGGGTGGAGTGATTTACATGGAAACACTTACCTGTTTATGATCAGCAAGTCGCCGTCTAGATGAATATAAAATATTTTTATTTTCCAGATCTTACAGAAACCAACAGCCCCACTGCTCCCAGCTAACTCACTAATAAGCCTTACTGGTAATAAGGCAATTAGCAAACAGTGAGCTATTGGCTACGATCCACCTAGTTAAGCAAAGTAATATGACAGCATAATATGTTGGCAGCATTGATTCCCTCCTCCCCCTGTTTTTTATAGTAGGTAATGGAAATCTGTATATGGTAATTGCTTTATGACTGCATATGGTGATTGTCCCACAAAATCGAGTTATGCTCTATCCTGAGGATACGGCATAATTAACTAATTGCAGGGGGTCTTACTGCTGGGACCTTCACGGTCTCAAGAATGGGGACCTGATTCTTCATGCAGAATGGGTGGTGGAGTGCACTAGGCACCAGGCACTATAGCAGCACTGTGCCTGGCTATCTTTGGTGGCTCCTACTGAGAATAAATGGAGTGGCAGTACACAAGCATAACCACCACTTCACTCACAGGGGAAATCATTATGTGTGCTAGCAGCTGGACTCTTCATGATCGGTTAAAGGATAGGGCATAAATTGATTTCCAGGGACAAACCCTTGAAGGGCTATCAACACTTTTGTCCTGAATTTTTTTATTTTTCATTTGATTCAAGGCAAAATTAAGAAACTTTAAAGGGGTACTCCAGCGGGGGGGGGGCACTTTTTCTCTGAGACCGGGGAAAAGGTGGCTGAGGGAAAAGACGTCCACTCACCTCCCCGTTCCAGCGGTGGGTTCCGCATCGGATGTCCTTTCCCTCAGCCACCTCCTCCCCGGTCCCAGCGAAAAAGTGCCCCCCCCCCCCCGCTGGAGTACCCCTTTAAGGCCATGTTCACACAATGTACTATTTTTTTAAAGATTCCACTAAAACAACAGTCGTTCTTTTCATAGAGTCAATGGACACAATGCAACAACAGCTGTTGTTTGGCACTCAAATACATTGTGTGAAAACAACGGGTGTAGTTGCATTGACTTCAATGCATGTCATTGCAGTATGAAAAGAATGGCCGTTGTTTTAATGGAAACCAAGGGCTGTTCTTTTCAAAAATAGTACGTTGTGTGATTGTGAAAATGATCATCATCAAAACTTTTCTATTATTTTGTTGTTGTGAAGTCTACTTGAAATTATTCGTTACCGATGTCCTCGCAGCCCTTGCTTAAACTCTATACATTACCTATCAATTCTGCAGGGCTCCTTTTTGCAGTCTGCTTCTCCCCGGGTCCCGCACGCTGCAGCTCCAGAGCGGCCTATGAGCTCAGACAGGCCGCTCTGAAGCTGCAGCGCGCGGGACCCAGGGAGAAGCAGACCACAAGAGGAGTCCTGCAGCATGTATAGGTAATGTATAGAGTTAGGAAATCGTCAGCCACCGGCCACGCACCGCTGTTAGACGTAGTGATGCGTGGTCGCCACCCAACAATTATAGGTACAAGCCTATATCAGCGATCAGCCGATGATCGTTGTAATCGGCTGATTGTTTTGTTTATTACACGAGTGATAATCAGCCGGATAGGGCTGATTAGGCCAATTATCGTTCCGTGTAATAGGGCCCTTAGAAGTGTTAGACTCCTTTAAAGAGTCTGAAAATAACTAAAGGAATGAAGATTGAAGTCTTCCCATCTTTCAATGTCCTCAATACAGGGAGTTTGTCTGTTCTCCCCATGTTTGTGTGGATTTTCTCCCACCCACATTCCAAAAACATATAGATAGGTGAATTTGGAGTTTAGATTGTGAGCCCCAAACAGGCATCGATCTGAACGATGACAAACTATGTACAGCACTGCAGAATTAGATGGCGCTATATAAATAAAGGAATTATTATTAGTTTCATGGCGGCCATTCACGCAATTTAAACAGTATGTGAAAACAGCCTTTCAGTGTTCTCAATCCACTCCTGGTTTTGGTTGAAAAATACTGACCAAAATATTGAGCAAAAATACTGTGTGGGAACATAGCCTAACTCCGATGATCTTCTCAATCAATAGTATGTAGAGCAGCCATTTATAGGCCAAACGTGGATAGGATTGTCACAGGAGAGACAAAGAAAAAAGTCATTACGGGGGCGTGGCTTAGCTATGGAGCTGTGAGGACGCACGCATTGGGAGCTCCGTGCCAGCAGCAGTGCCAGAAGAGTACAACTGAACTCACCTGCAGATATTGGGGATGCCTAAGCCTCTGGGGACCCCTGCCAACACCCCTAGCCGTCCGGTGACCCGTTCCGTTGCCTCCACGGGAGGTATAGACCGGTTCTTCCTGCCCGCACCTCCGCACAGCATGGCGGACAAGATGGCGCCTGGAGCATCGTCCTCCCAGCCGGGACCTGTAACCCTGCCAGATAGCCGCGCCTGCAATTTGGCTGCTGCACACCTGCCTCACCCGAGAGGTGAGCTATCCGGCTCCCCCCCCGACCCACTGGCTGATGAGGATGGCGTATTTGGGGGTATGTCGACAGCACGCAGCACACCGCCATTGAGCTCCCCCTCTGAGGTAGTACAGTCGGAGCTGCAATTACTGAGGAGCCTTGTCCAGGCCTTACCATCTAAACAGGACCTGGATGCAGTAGTCCAGCGGATAGAGGCAGCGCAACAACAGGCCTTGGAGGCAGTGAGGGAGGAAGTCACAACTCTCTCCACACGTACTACTGCCAATGAGGACGCCATTACAGCATTGACCTCGAGGGTGGCCATCTTGGAGTCGGACTCCACTCACCACAGGTCTCAGGTACGCTCCCTGACACTTCTCCTGGATGATCAAGAAAACCGAGGGAGGCGGAACAATGTCAGACTAAAAGGCCTGGGAGAGCGTGGACCGCAGGACAATTTACTACAACGGGTCACGGCTCTATTTAATAAAGTTACCGGCCGCCCTGAGGACGCTACGTTTACTGTGGACCGGGTGCACAGGGTGAATAGAATTGCAACAGGATGCAGGTACTCCGAGGGATGTGTTATGTAGGCTGCACTACTACACCGATAAAGAGACTGTACTTAGAGCGGCCAGGGAACGGGAGGCGGACATTTTGTTTGAGGGCGAAGTGGTGAGATTATTCCCAGACGTCTCAGCGCGCACCTTATACATGAGGAGACTGCTTCAACCTCTGTTGGCGCGCATCCGAGAGTGTGACGCATCATATCGATGGGGACACCCATTCCACCTCATAGTCAGGAAGCAAGACAGTACATATATCCTGAGAACCCCGGATCAGCTAGAGGGCCTCTTCGCTTTCCTGAACGCAAGACCTGTTTCGGTGCCGGATTGGTTGTCTGCTGATCGCATTCCTCCTCCCCCGATGAGACCTCGTCCGCGGACAACTGACAGGCGCATCCGACGCTACTCAGATCGTGAGGCGGTGGGCTTTCCGCTCGGGCCGGACCTATCTGTTGGTTTCCCCAATGAAGCATGAACACTCCTGAAGATAGATGACCTGCTTCAGTAGCCTACCTAACTGCGACTTTGACTGGATCCCCCCTAGTGTCACTGAGACACCGTAGCCCCCTCTTACTGGATTCCCCTTACGTGGAATGCTAGAAAGCAGGCTGCGGCGGATGGTCACATCGGGACTGGTGCACTCCCGCTGGACTGACACTGGCTGACATTCATTACGACCAGGGCTTGCTGCTACTTCATTGACCCTGCCTTCCGTGGGGGCCTCACAGGGTTGTCCCTCTTCCCTGCTTTTTTTTTTTTTTTTTTTTCTCTCTTTTTGGTGACCTAGGGCTAGGTTGTTTTTGCCCCAATCTCTACTGTATAACCTGTGACTCTAGGGGCATTGCTACCTGGGGGACGACGGGGTGGGGGGATCCCCCGCATTCCGATTACATATCTCGTGGGGGTGACATGTCGCATTTGGGTGGTTGTTGGCTTAGGGGAGGCTGGTTTATTTCCCATGTATGCAATGTTATATACTTCTACATTCAGTTCAGTTAAAGCAATGTGCCCTGTGGGTCGCATGCCTACACTATCCTGCTTGTTTGGGCAGGGAGTGTTCGGCGTGGGACCACACAGCGTTTCTTAGGTCCATTAAGATGCTGCTGGTTCTGGACCTCCCCCATGGTTTTCTACTGCCTCTCCATCTTTTCTTTTCTTTCTGGCCCTTAGGGTCGCTGGAGTTCCCTTTTAAGGACTCGTTTCCGGGCGCTGTCCAATCTCTTTTTTTTTTCTCTCTATTCACTCTCTCCTACCCTCCGATTGGTGGACTGGCCTGCCCTGGTTGGGTGCACCTTTGCGCCCCCCGCCTCAGAGGGTACCCTCTACGAATAACCCCCTGATTCCTATCTCGCCTATTACTTCTCTTACCTTCCTCTTCTATTTTCTTTTTCCCCTTTCCTACCCCTTCTTCCTCTCGGTCCCCCCCCACCCCTTGGCTTCCAATCCCCCACCTCCCTACCCAGCCTGACCCCCCCTCCTTCCTCCCCACGGTCCCCCCCCTCCTTCCCCTGCGATGGCGGCTGTCGCTGTGCCCCTGCGGATTGGCACTCTCAATGTAAAAGGTCTACATGACCCGGGCAAGCGCTCTATTCTGAAAAATTTCCTGCGCAAGCAGAAATTACATGTGGTATTTTTGCAAGAAACGCATCTACTTGCCTCCAATCAGATTACTCTCACTAACGTGAATTTTCCCTCTGCTTACCATAGCTATTCTCCAAATCCCAAGGCATGTGGATCGTGCATTTTGATCTCCAAGAATCTTCCGTGGGAGCATGCTGAGACGTGGTGTGACGAGGCAGGTAGGATGGTCCTTCTTAAGGGCCGCATCGCAGCACATACCTTTACATTTGCATCACTTTATCTACCTAATACGAACCAAGGCCAAGCACTTCACCAGATGCTGGACAAATTGGACGACTTTGTGGAAGGGACCTTAGTAATAGGGGGAGATTTCAATGTAGCTCTGGAGCCCCGCTTGGACACCTCCACTGGCTCATCCCATGTTAGCTCCTCTGCTCTACGCCGCATACGGGCTACCCTACATGAACACAGGTTAGTAGACACATGGAGGATATGCCACCCCTCGGATAGGGACTATACTTTTTTTTCCCCCGGACATAATGTCTACTCTAGACTGGACTATTTCTTCTTGCGACATGGGGACCTCTCCTTGCTTCAACAGGCTCACATCGATAGTATTACATTTTCAGACCACGCATTGGTGGTCCTGACGCTAGAAATGCCCGAATTACGGGCTCCACAGTGGCAGTGGCGTTTAAACGCCTCACTACTTCAGGATCTGGTGATCCGTAAAGAAATCCAAACTACTTTAGAATCCTATTTTCACATAAACGACACGGCAGACGTCTCACCCATGTCCGTTTGGGAAGCCCACAAATGTGTGATCCGTGGACTTTTAGTGAAACATGGGGCGCGCTTGAAGAAGGAGAGGTCCCTAAAGACAGTCAGACTTTTGTCTCAATTACGGGAACTGGAGACGGCCCACAAAAGGGGGCAGACCCCGGAATCCACAGGGGCGCTCCAGCTCAAGCGGGAAGAACTTCGGGCACACCTCATACATAACGCGAAAGCTACTCTCGCTAAATGTCGCAGGTACTATTACGAACATGGCAATAAACCGGGGAGGGCTCTGGCACGGGCATTGCGGGCACAGCAAGCACGCTCCTATATCCCCCTTATACATCCTGACCACACTGGTCCCCTAAACCTCCCCGCCGATATAGCTGAAGCGTTTAAGAAGTACTATGCCGACCTCTATTCATTGGACTCGACTAATCCCACTACTGCTAGCCACGACTTTAGGGACCGTATCCGGACCTACCTCTCAGACTCAGGGATGCCCAGGCTTGGGGAGACTGGGGCGGAGGAGTTGGAGAAGCCCATCTCGGCAGGGGAGTTCCTAGTGGCAATTCAGGAATCCAAAACGGGGAAGGCGCCAGGCCCAGACGGGTTTTCTCTAGCGTACTATAAACTATTCCAATCTCAATTAGCCCCGCACTTTTCTAAGGCCTTTAATGCGGTCTCGGACACGGGGGAGATGCCCCTGGACTCCACACGCGCTCATATTTCAGTGATACCTAAGGAGGGAAAGGATCCCACGCTTTGCAGCTCATACCGTCCCATTTCACTACTGAATGTAGACCTTAAGTTATTTAGTAAAATTTTGGCCACTAGACTATCATCGATCTTGGAGGGGGTCATTCATACTGACCAAGTCGGTTTTATGGCGGGGAGAGAAGCTAGGGACAATACCATACGAGCCATAAACCTAGTTTATAAGGCCAAATCTCTTGATCTCCCACTGTTGCTTTTGTCCACAGACGCGGAAAAAGCATTTGACAGAATAAACTGGTCGTTTATGGTGGAGACTCTCACGTATCTGGGCCTTGGTCACAACTTTATGAGTTGGATCTCGGCTCTCTACCGCACCCCGCGGGCTCGTGTCAGGGTGAATGGCCTCCTCTCCGATGAATTCATGATTAAGAATGGGACAAGGCAAGGTTGTCCGTTATCCCCCCTAATATTTATTTTAGTACTGGAGCCCTTCCTATGTACGATCCGGGCCCATCCGGATGTGGGGGGGGTACCGATCCGCGACACCACTCATAAGGTTTCCGCGTACGCGGACGATTTGCTTTTCTACATTACCAATCCCGTGATCTCTCTCCCCTCTCTGATGAGAGAAATGGAAAACTTTGCCCGGCTGTCTAACTTCAAAATCAATTTCGCTAAGTCCGAGGCCTTAAATATCGGCCTCCCGGAAACAGTGGTGTCCGGTCTTCGGGGCTCCTTCCGCCTTCGGTGGGCTCAGGAAGCGATCCGATACTTGGGGATACGCCTCCCGTCTGACCTGCGCAAACTTTACTCACTGAATTTCCCTCCTTTGCTATCCCAAATACAGTCTCAGTGCGAGGTGTGGTCCAGGGGCTACTTTTCGTGGTTTGGGAGATGTGCCATACTAAAAATGACTATATTACCCAAATTTTTGTATTTGTTTCAATGCGTCCCCACTAGAATTCCGATCTCATTTTTCAGAGCGATTACGTCTATGCAGATCAAGTTTGTCTGGAACAACAAGCCGGCCCGTTTGAGACGTACAATTCTATGTCGACCTAAGTCTCGGGGCGGGGTGGGCCTGCCGGATATCAGATTGTATCATCAAGCTTCGCTTCTAACGAGGGTTGTGGACTGGTGCAGACACGGGGATACGAAGCCATGGGTGTCGTTGGAACAGTCCTGCTGTCTTGCTTACCGTGGCTGCACCCGTCCAGCGCCCCGGCCTTGCGCTCCCACCCGACAGTTGGCCCGACCATCCTAACTTGTGCGGGGGCAGTCAGTCGCTCCCACATGCTACCTCACAGGTCTCCTTGTTTTCCGGTCCTGGGGAACCCCTCTTTCCCCTCGAGTCTCACTGACCCAGTGTTCAGGGCCTGGACGAAGGCGAGTAGGTTCAGAGTGTCTTTTTTTCGTGAAGGGTCTGGGTGGGCCTCGACCTCCAGGTTGGGTGCGATTACGGAGCCTATCGCTTTAGGCCCGTGGAGAGTTACTCAGATTAGACATTTTTTGAACACGCTACCCCTAACGACCTCCTATGCCTCCACTCCCACACCCTTCGAAGACTTATGCTTAGAGAGGGGACTTTTGAGACATACCCTTTCGATCATATATGCCTTGCTGATCTCTCCCCCGGACTTGCCGCCCCCAGAGTTCCTCTTGAAGTGGGAGGAGGACTTGGGAGTGACATTATCCTCAGGTCAGAGGGACCGGGTCCTCACCTTAGTCCACAAGTCGTCCATTTGTACAGGCTATCAGGAAGCTGGCTACAAAATACTTACCAGATGGTATAGAGTGCCCACACGGCTTCATTCTATTTGGCCGGATGTGGATCCGATGTGCTGGCGGTGCGGAACTTCTGAGGGTACACACCTACACATTTTTTGGACCTGTCCCGTGCTGGTCCCTTTCTGGGAGGAAGTGCGGAAGATCATTAGGAAAATCACAAATGTGGCGTTTGAGTTGACTCCCGCCCTGTTCTTGTTACACCATTGCCCACTCCCAATAAAACTCTACAAGAAGTCGTTGCTAAAATTCCTGGTGATGGCAGCGAGAGTATGTATTCCATTGTGTTGGAAGAAGAACTCTCCCCCATCATTGACGCTCTGGATCACTAAGGTCAATGACCTACTGTATATGGAAGACCTGACTTCCTCTCTCCATGAATCTAACGCGAAGTTCACCTCCACATGGTTCCCTTGGATGGAATTTAAGAGTTCCCCGGAATATCTTGCCTTGGTAAGTGGGCTAGACCCGATCTAAACTAACACCTTCTCCGATGGCCTGGCGGTGGTGCAGCGGTGGCGGCTATTGCATTGGTACCTTAATCCCTCCCCCCCATCTCCCACCCTCTTCCCCCCCCCCATTCCCTCCCCCCCTCCTCCTTCCTCTTACCACATCCCTCCTTACTCCTTTACCTTACTCTGTTTCTTTCTTCTTGTACTTCATCTACTCTTCTCTCCTTCGTCTCTCTGTAGACGAGGGTAGGTCCCCTCTGAGGGGGACCCTTTATCTCCTCACAATAAAACCATTGAGGTTACGGAAGGGGGACGACCGACACCCTCGGTCCAACCGCAAGCAAATATTTTGGGTTAGGCTAAGTTGCTAACCTCCAGGCAGTTAATGTTTTGGGTTTTTTTTTTTTTTTTTTATTTCTTTATTTTATTTTACTTTTCCCTATTCATTCTCTTATCTGACTGTTCCGGTTGAACTGGTGTATGCTGTGACGGGATATTGTACTACTTATTATTTGTTACCCTTGACCATAAGCATGTGATAAGGAGCGGAGGTGTGTGGTCTGTTCCTTCCTTTTTGTGATCTCAAAATAAAGAATTTAAAAAAAAAAAAAAAAAAAGTCATTACTCATACGTAGGCAAGGCCCAGCACAGAGGAAAGCTAAAGGGATCAGTCTGTGGTCTTATGGTACTTTTACACGGTGCGATAATTCGCCCGATCGCACGATTAACGATTTTGAATGAACAATGTTTTTTTTATAACGATCAGCGTTTAGATGGAACGATACATTGTATGAAAAATTCGCTATGCGATCGTTTTGCGATCGCTTAAGCCTATCTCACACATAGGTGAAATCGCTGAAAGAATGTTTACACCGAACGATCTGCGAATTTTTTGCGAACGATCAACGATGATTTGAGAACATGTTGAAAGATCAAAATGAACGATTTTTTGCTGGTCGTTTGATCGTTCACTGCGTTTACACGTACGATTATCGTTCAAATTCGACCGTTATTGTGCAAAAACGAACGATCAATCGTCCCGTGTAAAAGGACCATTAGACTAATATAAGCCTTTGTAAAATAAATAAATAAATAAGTATCTTTTAAAGGGGGTTGTTTTATGATGTCACACACTTTCTTAGATAAATCGCAATGTGTTTCCTGTACTACATGGACAGACAGGGACTGGAAGGTCTCTGCTGTGTCTCATAGTGTGGAGTCATGAGCAGAGGCGTTTTGCCTTTATTAGAATACAGCTGCATATAATTTCTGTTCTGAAAGTGATATTTTATTATTTTTGTTGTTATTTTTGTTGTTGATATGACAAAACTTTATTCAAGATGTTGTCACATGTCACCATCATTTAGTTTTAATATTTGAAGTATGTTGATGTCAGGATGGTATCTTTGCGGAGCGTTATGCGTCCCTCTGCTCGTTCTGTGCGCCGAGAAGGTGCTGATATTCTCTTATTCTGTTCTGTGTTTTGTTTTGCTGTGTCTGAACACTGGTTTATTTGCTCTCTTTTGGAGACACACCCGACGTCACCTGCTGAGTTCTGTCTGGCCATGTCAGGGTTAATCTGTGTTCTGGTTCTGCTGTTACTGACAGGTCTTCCTGCCAGTGGATCTGTCTTGTTCTCAGGTGTCTGTGCTTGGAGATCAGGGGGATGGTCCAATTACATTCTGGATCAGAACCCTGGCCTCCTATATAACTAACCCAGTCTGTGCACTCATTGCTGGTTATTGACTTAGGGCCCTATTCCACCGGACGATAATCGTTCAGATTATCGTTAAATCGTTCGAATCTAAACGATAATCGTTCGGTTGAAATGCAGTTAACGATTAACGACCGAACGAGAAATCGTTGATCGCTTTATAAAGGCCCTATTCCATGGGTCGTTTAGAGGAGCAATATCGTTCGTATTCGGCCGATATCGGCCGCTACGAACGATATTCGTCCCGTGGAATAGAGTGCAACGATCAGCCGACATCGTTCATGTCGGCTGATCGTTGCAGTCGCTTGTTTTTCAACATGTTGAAAAACAAGCGACTGATATAGCAGCGATCTGCTGCCGTCGCTCCGTTGAATAGGAGCATCGGCAGCAGGCGCTGCTATATCCTATGGGCTGCCCGGACGATCAGCGATCCCCCGAGCAGCCCCCCCAGCAGCTCCCCGCCGCCCCTCCCGCTAATAGCGCTCGTTTGCTCCTCCAAACGACTCGTGAAATAGGGGCATAAGACCTGGACCTATTTTTATCGTTGCTCATTCGCAAAACGTTCGCAAATCGTTTGCATTGAATAAGACATCATTCGGTCGTTTGCAATAGATACGAACGCAATAGTGAATAAATAGCGAAGAAAAAACGATCGCAATTACGATCATAAGTAACGATTATCGTTCCATGGAAATGAGTGAACGTTTTCAGGTCTTTCGCAATAGCGGTCGTTTGAGATCGTTAATTGTTAACGATTATGCAAACGATAATCGTCCAGTGAAATAGGGCCCTTAGTCTCTGCCTGCTTGTATCTTCTGTGTATTTGCTATCTCTTCTGTGATTTTTGCCTTATTCCTTGACCTCCCTTGCTTGCCGCCTGCCCTTGACCATTTTGCCTGGACTTTGACTACGTTTATTGGATTGTGATTTTGTACTTTTGCTGCCCGATTGTTGTGACCCGGACTGTTTACTATTCTTCATTGTGTTTGTCTGTCTGTCTTGTATTTGTGTTCCACCTAGCCAGTGCAGGGACCGCCGCCAAGTTGCTCGCCGCCATCTTAGGGTGGATTGTGGCACGTAGGTAGAGACAGTAGGCGGGGCTGAGCTTAGGGCTCACTGTCTTGTCTTGTCCTGCTGTCCGGTTCCTAACAGTTGATTTCTATAAGACTAGTTGCTCAACTTACCTGCAGTCTAGAATAGCAAATAATTTGTAACGTAGAAGTAAAGAAATAAATGGCTGCATTATCAGATCTACCATCCACAAGTCCAGGTGGGCGATGGGCACTGTGTTAGCTCCAACTGCGGCCACAATGGTTATCTCGGAGCTTATTTCAGAGCTAATGAAGGAAACATTGAATATAATTTTTTTCAGAAGAGGACAACCTAAAGATTTGATTTCTCAGTAAAGGGTTAATATGTGGAATTTGCCTGCACTATTATACCTAGAAGAAGGAGCACAGCTGTGGCTGACACACAGAATCAGCATGAACTGGCAGCGGCATGGAATGTTGGCAGGCAGGCGCTGTGCTGTGGTTCCAGCAGGCGTTTTATAAACAAGTTTAATTCAGCACACCTGATTTCTGTAAGAAAAAAAGACAGCCGCAAAGCTTTTGGTATGAAATAGAACAGACTGTAATATGCATAATAAAACTGCAGGTCTAGAAGGAAATGCAGAGCCCCGCAGCCTGATAACCCACTCCTTATAGCTTCAGACTGTGTTGGGATATGTCATCTTATAGTGGAGCCGCACTCCCCAGATATAGGTCCCATAAAGGGCAGTTATTTCGGTTAAGGGTATAATAATAAAAAAAAAAAATGACCTCATATCTCTTCTAATTCACAGTTAGATTAAGTTTCTAGAGATTTGCACACTTGCAGAGCAATTCAATGATAATGAGGTTGTCAGACACTTGACTTACAGCCCCACACAGGCAGCACAGGCTATCTTGTGCTGCCAGGTCTGCAGGGTGACCTTGTTAACATAGGAACGTCAGCTAGTGGGAGCAGTTCCAATAACAGCGCTAAATTAAGGGGATTGATAGTTATGTAATTTGCTAATCAATTATTTATAAATGGCAGTGTTCCACTGGTTAGAACGCATGTAACATGCTGGTTTTATGGGGTTTCTAGGCACTGTAGGATATGTTTATAGTAGGCCATCAACATTTGATTAGTGGGGGTCCAGTCTCTGGCAGACTCGCAGCTTATTAGCTCCAGTGAATGATGCATACCATCCATTGTTTACCACATGCAGTGGGAGGTAGGCAGATAGATAGATAGATAGATAGATAGATAGATAGATAGATAGATAGATAGATAGACAGATAGATGTGGCTGTGTCTGGTACTGTAGCTCAATCCCAATTATGACAGGACCAGGGGCAAAGTGATGGATGCAGTATATATTTCACCAAGGTTCCTGTCTTATGTGTTTTAAAAAGCAGCTAGGACAGGGGCACAAATAGAAATAACTGGGCCCCATAGCAAACCTTTGATTGCCCCCCCGTCATCTGACTGACCACTACTTCGTCAAGTCTAGTAATAACTGCAAACGCTCGTCAGGAGCGCTTGCAGTTAAGGGGACTTTTGCAGAACCTGGGAGGCCCGTTTGGCAAATGATGACAGCTCAATGGGTCGAGTGTATTGCAGCAATGGGGCCCCCTGATGCAGTGGGGACCATAACAGCCGCTATGCCTGCTACAGTGGTAGTTACGCCCCTGAGCCAGAAATTGTGGATAGCAATAAGGTTTTAAATAAGACCTGACAAATGGGGCCTGGCTGCTTTGGAGTAGGGGAGAGATGGGTGGGCTCCTACTCCACTTAGCCACTCCAGGTATTAGTAATAACTAATCAGGTACAAGCCTGAGCTGTGCTATAAAAGGGCAGTCAGCTCACAAGATGATGTCTTTCTCTGCTCCTGGGTAAAATCTTGTGAGTAACAAGTGTTGCATGTTAGTTGTGTGCTCTTTAGTAAGTGGCCAGATGGCCTAGGTTTTTATTTTGTATTATTTTTTATTTTACCGGCTGTGAAAAAAATAAAACTAGTTGCAGCCAGTTGTACCTTACTTGCTGGGGCAGACTGTATTGTGTTCCAAAAAGCACCCGTCTAACCCAGGAGATGGGGATCCCATGAGCTAATCCCCTAACACTGGGTAAACAATAAAAGGGGCATTGATAGGCCCGTCGATTAAAACTTTTGATATGTCTCTCTGGAATATAACAAACAAAAACATAAGTCTAAAATATTTTTGCAACACGGGACCGAAATTTGCAAAAAAAAAGGTGCAGCCTCCTTAGTGTTGCCTCTGTACAAATCACTAGTCTAACTACACATGGAATATTGGGGCAAATTCACTCTTAACAATGCGCCAGAATTCTGTGCCATAAAACGATTAACATAACTCAGAATGGTTTGTACTTACTCTTTTCAGAAGGCACATGAAGGATGAATGCATAGAGAAGTATTATATAAAAGCCTATCAGAAAAGTTCTATTACACGGTGGACTGCCGATACCTCTATCTGATTCTGCAAATACTAACCACACAATTGGCCAAGAAGAATGTATAGAATTACCATGCATTGTGCAAAAGAGCACACCTAGATATTTAGACTGTGCCTCTGCACCTCCACATGTTTGTTAATGACCCTTGGAATATATCAAGCAGCCATCTGTATACAGTAATGATATAGTGCCTCGAATGCATGTGTTAAGAGTTCTTTCTTAGACTGCTGCACTCTCGAAGACACTTCCTCTGAGATTCACTGCCCTGTTTTATATGCAGAATGTATACTTTATGGAAAAGTTTGCACAGCAGTCAGGGACGGTTGAACATTCTGCAAAAAATATTCCTAGATTCTTTTGTGAACCATGTGTCAGGAATCTAGATTCTACAGGGGTAAGAAAAAAAATCATTATTTAATTCCCAAATGTGTCTTTATACTGAGGTGCAGCAGATCGTAAATATCATTAACCCTTCAGACCTCCCAAAAGCATTGCACAGTCTCTCTTCTACTGTATCCTATGGTTAAGTGTGTTGGGTAGTGTCAGTTTATGAGCTGAAAATCTTGTTTTCCTGCTATAGGCTGCATACATTAGACTTTAAGCCACCACTGGGCACAATTAACTTGGCATGTTAAGAGAAGTGCTGCCCAGAGCTTTATATATGCATTCTGCTATCTGGGGATGGCTGCGATTATTATATAAAACAGATGTGTAGCTTTTTTTGCTGTAACTAAACTAAATACTGTAGGCACTATTCATTATGGAAGCAATGCATTTAGGCCATATGGCCCATTTTTTATTCTGTTTAGGAGGGGGGCACAACAGTTTTTGTCTTTTAGCTTTATTGTCAAATTGTGCTACTTCAAGGGGCTGCAAAATAATTTCGCTTGACATTCTTTAGTTAAGGATTTTCAGTACAGGCATGCAAGAATCAAAAACGGGGGGTATGCGAGTCTATTGAAATCGAGATACATTGGAAGCAAAGTTATCACAGAAAACAAAAGTACCCAAGCATCAATTAGTAAGAGGTAACGTTTGGTGGTGTACTCTTCAACCAATCAAGAATAGAGGATAAAGAGGAGAAAGTGTAGTAGGGTACAAATGGGGGTGGGAGAACAAATGGACGGGGGGGAAGGGTAGGAAGCTTGGTTGACTCTATTACATGAAGCAATTATCGGCTGTATTTGGCCAATTATCAGCCATTATGGCCCTATATCACTGGTCAACAAATTTTCAAAAGTTGTTTGGTTCAGAAATAAAATTAGCTATTTCTTAATGATATTTATGTGCTGAATTCAAATATCACAAGGAAAAATGTTAATTGGCTCTAGTTTCTATGATATCGAAGAGTTCTCATGTTACTGTTTTGTGAATTGTATAGAATACAGTATAATAGCCTACAATCATCTGCAATCATAAGGAAGGAAGTTTACTGTTCCTAAACTTTTGAAATATATCCATAGGAAACTTAGTTCTATCTGAAATCAACTACAATTTACAGACATATCTAAGAATTTTTACAAATTAATTATGTTTATTGAACTGTGGAATGTAAGTCCTTATTCCATGGCTTCTCGGTGCATTTACACGTCTTTTGTATTCTTACATGGGATTGGCTCTTATACCTGTCCAACAGTAATCTGCAAGCATTGATGGCTAGGTTCACACTGCGTTTTTGCAATCCGTTTTTTTATCTATTTTTTGCAAAAAACAATTAAAAACGGATGCATTTGTGTGCATCCGTTTTGATCCGTTTTTCCATTGACTTCTATTATAAAAAAAAAAGGGATCAGATCCATTTTTTTGACGGACACAAAAACGTAGCTGACACTACTTTTGTGTCCGTCAAAAAAAAAGGATCCGTTTTGATCCTTTTTTTTGCAAAAAACTGATGAAAAAAAACGGATTGCAAAAACGCAATGTGAACCTAGCCCTACCCTGATACCATTTTTCCATATTGGTCATTCTAATGGTGCGTTTACACAGACAGATTTATCTGACAGATTTTGGAAGCCAAAGCCAGGAATGGATTTGAAAACAGGAGAAATCTCAGTCTTTCCTTTATGACCCGTTCCCTGTTTATGGTCTGTTTCTGGCTTTGGCTTAAAAAATCTGTCAGATAAATCTGCCTGTGTAAATGCACCATAAGATGATGCAATATACCAGCTGATGATGCAATACTGATGATGCAAACTTTTCCCAGTATTGTATCACAGGCTGTGAGAAATATAGAAAGTACGTCCATATCTTGAAAAATAGAGCCAATTTCAAAATTTGAACATCATTTTCGATCTCAGCACCCCAAAATTAGTTAAGATCAACTGTTTTCATGTCGGAACCGTTTTAGCTATTGACCAGTGTAATTATAGTGCTTGAAAAGCATCTTCTTCTTCTTCTCCTTCTTCTTCTTCGCGTAATACAGCCCGAACCGCTTTGCTCACACACTCCATTCAAACTGTGTTTCGAAGCCCTCGGCAGTGTGAGGTGTGCTATCTATTTTTCGTTTTGATCGGATTTGTCGTTTTTAAGAAATTTACGTTAAACGACCCCAAATTTCCCATAGAAAATAATGGCCCATTGCAAATAATGGCCACACTCTAACCGCTAACAGACAATCACAGCACATATGCAAATAGCTGAAAAATAGCAGCCAATAGGAACTCTAAGGTTTTGTCAGGCAATGTATCACACCATCCGCAGTCACATGTCCACTATTGGCCAATAGAAGATGTAATACATGGAAGGTCCTTAATGATTTTGTCTCACTGACATGAGTATGATTGTCATGGTAACTTAGAAATGATCTTTACCATTATAAGTACCCAGATCGCTCTTAAAGGGACCCAGGTCGCCAGTAGAGGAACGCAAGTCGCTCTTAAAGGGACCCAAGTCGCTCTTAAAGGGACGGGAGCCATGTCGCTCTTAAAGGGACCCAAGTCGTTCTTAAAGGGACCCAAGTCACTCTTAAAAGGACGGGACCCAAGTAACTTTTAAAGGGTCCCATGTAGCTCTTAAAGGGATCCAAGTCGCTCTTAAAGTGACGGGACCCAAGTTGCTCTTAAACGGACGGAACGCATGTTGCTCTTAAAGGGACCCAAGTTACTCCAAAAGGTATGAGACCCATGTCGCTCTTAAAGAGACCCATGTCGCTAGAGCGACCTGGGTCCTTTTAACAGCGAACTGGGTCCCTTTAGGAGCAAAATGGGTTCTATTAAGAGCGACCTGGATCCCTTTAAGAGCGAAATGGGTCCCTTTAAGAGCTATTTTATTTTATATTGTATCGGATGGCCTGTAAAAAATTCAAACCATTGTCAACAAATATACGTCACTT
The DNA here is from genome assembly GCF_027789765.1 of Dendropsophus ebraccatus. Classification (NCBI taxonomy): domain Eukaryota; kingdom Metazoa; phylum Chordata; class Amphibia; order Anura; family Hylidae; genus Dendropsophus; species Dendropsophus ebraccatus. Next base: position 176,329,123 of record NC_091454.1, on the reverse strand, counting down.
AAAACCGCTCCATTACCAGGCTTATAGCGCTTTTATCCTTTGGTCTATGGGGCTGTGTCAGGTGTCATTTTTGCGCCATGATGTGTTCTTTCTATCGGTACCTTGATTGCGCATATATGACTTTTTGATCGCTTTTTATTACAATTTTTCTGGATTTGATGCGACCAAAAATGTGCAATTTTGCACTTTGGGATTTTTTTGCGCTGACGCCGTTCACCGTACGAGATCAGGAATGTGATTAATTAATAGATCGGGCGATTACGCACGTGGCGATAGCAAACATGTTTGTTTATTTATTTATTTGTTTACTTTTATTTATAACCTGGGAAAAGGGGGGTGATTCAGACTTTTATTAGGGGAGGGGTTTTTTTATTGACAACAACACTATATATATTTTTTTTACACTTATACTAGTAGCCCCCCTAGGGGACTTCTAGTATATACACTTTGATCTCTCATTGAGATCTCTGCAGCATAGATATGCTGCAGAGATCCATGAGATCGGCACTCGTTTGCTTTCGGCTGCTGCAGCCGGAAGTAAACGAGTGCCGAGCCGGGGACGGCGCCATCTTGGAGCGGTCCCCGGCCGGCTTCAGAAACTGAGATCGCTCCTCCGGGATAACATCCCGGAGGAGCGATCTCCGCCACTAGACACCAGGGAGACGCTGGATCCGGTAATCAGATGCAGCTGTCATGTTTGATAGCTGCATCTGATTACTGTATTAGCGGGCACGGCGATCGGACCGTGCTCGCTAATACCTACGGTCCCGGGCTACAAGCGGCACCCGGGACCGCCGCGGTTCAGAGCGGGGTCGCCCTGTGGCCCCGCTCTGAACGCCCTTACCGGCAATAGGGCGTACCTATACGCCCTTTGTCGTTAAGGGGTTAAGAGTGAAATATGTTACTTTAAGAGCAAAATGGGTCTCTTTAAGAGCGACCTGGGTCCCTTTAAGAGCGACCTGGGTCCCTTTAAGAGCGACCTGGGTCCCTTTAAGAGCAAAATTGGTCCCTTTAAAAGCGACCTGGGTCCCTTTAATAGCGATCTGGGTCCCTTTAAGAGCCAACTGGGTCCCTCTAAGTGTTCCCTGGGTCCCTTTTAAGATCGACCTGGGTCCCCTTAAGAGCGACCTGGGACCCTTTAAGAGCGACGTGGGTCCCTTTAAGAGCGACCTGGGTCCCTTTAAGAGCAAAATATGTCCCTTTAAGAGCAAAATATGTCCCTTTAAGAGCAAAATTGGTCCCTTTAACCCCTTAACGACATCGGGCGTAAATTTACGCCCTGATGCCGGTAAGGGAGTTCAGAGCGGGGCCGCGCGGCGGCCCCGCTCTGAACCGCGCCGGTCCCGGGTGCCGCGTGTAGCCCGGGACCGTAGGTATTAGCGGGCACGGTCCGATCGCCGTGCCCGCTAATACAGTAATCGGATGCAGCTGTCAAAGTTGACAGCTGCATCCGATTACCGGACGCAGCGTCATCCCTGGTGTCTAGTGGGGAGATCGCTCCTCCGGGATGTTATCCCGGAGGAGCGATCTCCGCAAATGAAGCCGGCCGGGGACCGCTCCAAGATGGCGCCGTCCCCGGCTCGGCACTCGTTTACTTCCGGCTGCAGCAGCCGGAAGTAAACGAGTGCCTATCTCATGGATCTCTGCAGCATATCTATGCTGCAGAGATCTCTATGAGAGATCAAAGCACTTATACTAGAAGTCCCCCAGGGGGGCTTCTAGTATAAGTGTAAAAGTAAAAAAAAAAGTGTTGTTAATAGTAAAAAGCCCCCTCCCCTAATAAAAGTCTGAATCACCCCCCTTTTCCCAGGTTATAAATAAAAGTAAATAAATAAATACATAAACAAACATGTTTGCTATCGCCGCGTGCGTAATCGCCCGAACTATTAATTAATCACATTCCTGATCTCGCACGGTAAATGGCGTCAGCGCAAAAAAATCCCAAAGTGCAAAATTGCGCATTTTTGGTCGCATCAAATCCAGAAAAATTGTAATAAAAAGCGATCAAAAAGTCGTATATGCGCAATCAAGGTACCGATAGAAAGAACACATCATGGCGCAAAAAATGACACCTCGCACAGCCCCATAGACCAAAGGATAAAAGCGCTATAAGCCTGGGAATGGAGCGATTTTAAGTGTTGTATATTTGTTGACAATGGTTTAAATTTTTTACAGGCCATCCGATACAATATAAGTTATACATGTTACATATCGTTTTAATCGTAACGACTTGAGGAACATATATAACAAGTCAGTTTTACCCCAGGGCGAATGGCGTAAAAACACATTTCCCCCAAATAAACAAAATGCGTTTTTTTTTTTCAATTTCACCACACTTTAAATTTTTTTCTGGTTTCGCAGTGTACTTTATGGAAAAATTCAGCCTGTAATTGCAAAGTACAATTAGTGACGCAAAAAATAAGGGGTCATGTGGGTCTCTAGGTGGAAAAATGCAAGTGCTATGGCCTTTTATGCACAAGGAGGAAAAACCGAAAACGCAAAAATCGAAATTTGCTCTGTCCTTAAAGGGTTAAGAGCAACCTGGGTCCCCTAAAAAGCGAAATGGGTCCCTTTAAGAGCAACCTGGGTCCCTTTAAGAGCGAAATGGGTCCCTTTAAGAGTGAAATTGGTCCCTTTAAGAGCGAAATATGTCGATCGGACCATGCTCGCTAATACCTACGGTCCCAGGCTACAAGCGGCACCCGGGACCGCCGCGGTTCAGAGCGGGGTCGCCGTGTGGCCCTGCTCTGAACGCCCTTACCGGCAATAGGGCGTACCTATACGCCCTTTGTCGTTAAGGGGTTAAGAGTGAAATATGTTACTTTAAGAGCAAAATGGGTCTCTTTAAGAGCGACCTGGGTCCCTTTAAGAGCGAAATGGGTCCCTTTAAGAGCGACCTGGGTCCCTTTAAGAGGGAAATATGTCCCTTTAAGAGCAAAATGGGTCCCTTTTAAGAGCGAAATTGGTCCCTTTAAGAGCGACCTGGGTCCCTTTAATAGCGATCTGGGTCCCTTTAAGAGCGAACTGGGTCCCTCTAAGTGTTCCCTAGGTCCCTTTTAAGATCGACCTGGGTCCCCTTAAGAGCGACCTGGGTCCCTTTAATAGCGACCTGGGTCCCTTTAAGAGCGACCTGGGTCCCTTTAAGAGCAAAACATGTCCCTTTAAGAGCAAAATGGGTCTCTTTAAGAGCGACCTGGGTCCCTTTAAGAGCGAAATGGGTCCCTTTAAGAGCGACCTGGGTCCCTTTAAGAGCGATCTGGGTCCCTTTAAGAGCGAAATATGTCCCTTTAAGAGCAAAATGGGTCCCTTTAAGAGCGAAATTGGTCCCTTTAAGAGCAACCTGGGTCCCTTTAAGAGCGACCTGGGTCCCTTTAAGAGCAAAATTGGTCCCTTTAAAAGCGACCTAGGTCCCTTTAATAGCGATCTGGGTCCCTTTAAGAGCGAACTGGGTCCCTCTAAGTGTTCCCTGGGTCCCTTTTAAGATCGACCTGGGTCCCCTTAAGAGCGACCTGGGTCCCTTTAAGAGTCACCTGGGTCCCTTTAATAGCAAAATATGTCCCTTTAAGAGCAAAATATGTCCCTTTAAGAGCAAAATTGGTCCCTTTAAGAGCAACCTGGGTCCCTTAAAAAGCGAAATGGGTCCCTTTAAGAGCAACCTGGGTCCCTTTAAGAGCGAAATGGGTCCCTTTAAGGGTGAAATTGGTCCCTTTAAGAGCGAAATATGTCCCTTTAAGAGCAAAATGGGTCCCTTTAAGAGTAAAATATGTCCCTTTAAGAGCAACCTGGGTCTCTTTAAAAGCAAAATGAGTCCCTTTACGAGCGAAACATGTCCCTTTAAGAGCAAAATCGGTCCCTTTAAGAGCGAAATATGTTCCTTTAAGAGAAAAATGGGTCCCTTTAAGAGCAAAATGGGTGCCTTTTAAGAGCGAAATATGTCCCTTTAAGAGCAAAATGAGTCCCTTTAAAAGCGACCTGGGTCCCTTTAAAAGCAAAATGGGTCCCTTTAAGAGCGACCTGGGTCCCTTTAAGAGCGAAATTGGTCCCTTTAAGAGCGACCTGGGTCCCTTTAAGAGCATAATTGGTCCCTTTAAGAGTAAAATTGGTCCCTTTAAAAGCGACCTGGGTCCCTTTAAGAGCGATCTAGGTCCCTTTAAGAGCGAACTGTGTCCCTCTAAGTATTCCCTGGGTCCCTTTAAGATCGACCTGGGTCCCCTTAAGAGCGACCTGGGTCCCTTTAAGAGCGACCTGGGTCCCTTTAAGAGCAAAATATGTCCCTTTTAAGAGCAAAATATGTCCCTTTAGGAGCAAAATTGGTCCCTTTAAGAGCAAAATTGGTCCCTTTAAGAGCAACCTGGGTCCCTTTAAGAGTGAACTGGGTCCCTTTAAGAGTGAAATTGGTCCCTTTAAGAGCGAAATATGTCCCTTTAAGAGCAAAATGGGTCCCTTTAAGAGTAAAATATGTCCCTTTAAGAGCAAAATGGGTCTCTTTAAGAGCAACCTGGGTCTCTTTAAAAGCAAAATGAGTCCCTTTAAGAGCGAAACATGTCCCTTTAAGAGCAAAATCGGTCCCTTTAAGAGCGAAATATGTTCCTTTAAGAGAAAAATGGGTCCCTTTAAGAGCAAAATGGGTGCCTTTTAAGAGCAAAATGGGTCCCTTTAAGAGCGACCTGGGTCCCTTTAAGAGCGAAATGTCCCTTTAAGAGCAAAATCGGTCCCTTTAAGAGCTAAATATGTCCCTTTAAGAGCAAAATGGGTCCCTTTAAGAGCAAAATGTGTCCCTTTAAGAGCGGAATATGTCCCTTTAAGAGCGAAATAAGTCCCTTTAAGAGCGAAATGGGTCCCTTTAAGAGCGAAATATGTCCCTTAAAGAGCGACCTGGGTGCCTTTAAGAACGAAATGGGTCCCTTTAAGGGCGACCTGGGTCCCTTTAAGAGCGACCTGCGTCCCTTTAAGAGCGAAATGGGTTCCTTTAAGAGCGACCTGGATCCCTTTAACAGTGAAATATGTCCCTTTAAGAGCAAAATGGGTCCCTTTAAGAGCGACCTGGATCTCTTTAAAAACGAAATATGTCCCTTTAAGAGCGACCTGGGTCCCTTTAAGAGCGAAATATGTTCCTTTAAGAGCAAAATTGGACCCTTTAAGGGCTAAATATGTCTCTTTAAGAGCAAAATGGGTCCCTTTTAGAGCGAAATGGGTCCCTTTTAAGAGCGAAATATGTCCCTTAAAGAGCAAAATGGGTCCTTTTAAGAGCGACCTGGGTCCCTTTGAGAGCGACCTGGGTCCCTTTAAGAGCAATCTGGGTCCCTTTAAGATTGAAATGAGTCCCTTTATGTGCGACCTGGGTCCCTTTAAAAGCGACCTGGGTCCCTTTAAGAGCGACCTGGGTTCCTTTAAGAGCGAAATAGGTCCCTTTAAGAGCGAAATGGGTCCCTTTAAAAGCGACCTCGGTCCCTTTAAGAGCGAAATGGGTCCCTTTAAGAGCGAGCTAGGGCCCTTTAAGAGCGACCTGGGGCTCTTTAAAGCGAAATATCCCTGGGTCCCTTTAAGAGCGACCTGGGTCCCTTTAAGAGCAATCTGGGTCCCTTTAAGAGCGACCTGGGTCCCTTTAAGAGCGAAATTGGTCCCTTTAAGAGCGACCTGGGTCCCTTTAAGAGCATAATTGGTCCCTTTAAGAGTAAAATTGGTCCCTTTAAAAGCGACCTGGGTCCCTTTAAGAGCGATCTAGGTCCCTTTAAGAGCGAACTGTGTCCCTCTAAGTATTCCCTGGGTCCCTTTAAGATCGACCTGGGTCCCCTTAAGAGCGACCTGGGTCCCTTTAAGAGCGACCTGGGTCCCTTTAAGAGCAAAATATGTCCCTTTTAAGAGCAAAATATGTCCCTTTAGGAGCAAAATTGGTCCCTTTAAGAGCAAAATTGGTCCCTTTAAGAGCAACCTGGGTCCCTTTAAGAGTGAAATGGGTCCCTTTAAGAGTGAAATTGGTCCCTTTAAGAGCGAAATATGTCCCTTTAAGAGCAAAATGGGTCCCTTTAAGAGTAAAATATGTCCCTTTAAGAGCAAAATGGGTCTCTTTAAGAGCAACCTGGGTCTCTTTAAAAGCAAAATGAGTCCCTTTAAGAGCGAAACATGTCCCTTTAAGAGCAAAATCGGTCCCTTTAAGAGCGAAATATGTTCCTTTAAGAGAAAAATGGGTCCCTTTAAGAGCAAAATGGGTGCCTTTTAAGAGCAAAATGGGTCCCTTTAAGAGCGACCTGGGTCCCTTTAAGAGCGAAATGTCCCTTTAAGAGCAAAATCGGTCCCTTTAAGAGCTAAATATGTCCCTTTAAGAGCAAAATGGGTCCCTTTAAGAGCAAAATGTGTCCCTTTAAGAGCGGAATATGTCCCTTTAAGAGCGAAATAAGTCCCTTTAAGAGCGAAATGGGTCCCTTTAAGAGCGAAATATGTCCCTTAAAGAGCGACCTGGGTGCCTTTAAGAACGAAATGGGTCCCTTTAAGGGCGACCTGGGTCCCTTTAAGAGCGACCTGCGTCCCTTTAAGAGCGAAATGGGTTCCTTTAAGAGCGACCTGGATCCCTTTAACAGTGAAATATGTCCCTTTAAGAGCAAAATGGGTCCCTTTAAGAGCGACCTGGATCTCTTTAAAAACGAAATATGTCCCTTTAAGAGCGACCTGGGTCCCTTTAAGAGCGAAATATGTTCCTTTAAGAGCAAAATTGGACCCTTTAAGGGCTAAATATGTCTCTTTAAGAGCAAAATGGGTCCCTTTTAGAGCGAAATGGGTCCCTTTTAAGAGCGAAATATGTCCCTTAAAGAGCAAAATGGGTCCTTTTAAGAGCGACCTGGGTCCCTTTGAGAGCGACCTGGGTCCCTTTAAGAGCAATCTGGGTCCCTTTAAGATTGAAATGAGTCCCTTTATGTGCGACCTGGGTCCCTTTAAAAGCGACCTGGGTCCCTTTAAGAGCGACCTGGGTTCCTTTAAGAGCGAAATAGGTCCCTTTAAGAGCGAAATGGGTCCCTTTAAAAGCGACCTCGGTCCCTTTAAGAGCGAAATGGGTCCCTTTAAGAGCGAGCTAGGGCCCTTTAAGAGCGACCTGGGGCTCTTTAAAGCGAAATATCCCTGGGTCCCTTTAAGAGCGACCTGGGTCCCTTTAAGAGCGAAGGGACCCAAGTCGCTCTTAAAGAGACCCAGGTCGCTACTAAAGGGACCCATGTCGCTCTTAAAGGGACGGGAGCCAAGTTGCTCTTAGAGGGATGGGACCCAAGTAGCTCTTAAAGGGACGGCACCCAGAATGAAAGTTAAAAGGAAGTCACTGGTAAAGGAGCGCTGTTTTCAAGCACTATGTATTTCCCTGGAAAAGCAAATCTAGTTGCTTTGTATAATACGAGGCATCGTTGTCCTTCATTGTCTTTAAACATATTGACAGACAAACGAGAGCAGAGAGCAATGATCTGATGCCGTCGCTCTGTGCAATAAATCCTATGGGCTCACTAGACAATGTAAAATCACCCGGGGAGTCCCCCCAAAGCCTCCTGCGGCCCAACCCCCTACCCCCGGCACTTATCCCTCAGTGTCGTGTGTAATAGCACCCGCGGTGGTCAGGGAACAAGGAGCAAGCTTACAGCTTGTCCTTAAAAATTACTTGAAATTACAGCCATAAGGGGTTATCCTACAGAATGATTTATTTAGTATGATTATGTTTGTATAGTTAGGGCTATTTGTATGTAAGGAGTCAGAATGCATTGTCAATCACGATCAGTAAATCCATATGGATCTATTATGATCAGTAAATTGTTATATTAAAGTATTTTGTACATTAAAAAAAATGGATGGAAAATGTTCACCCATTTTAATCCGTTTTTCCATTGACTTCCATTACAAGGAGAGGATCAAAACGTCAAAACGCATTAATTTTTTTTACGTACACAAAAACGTGGTTGACCACTTTTTTTTTGTGCTGGTTTAAAAATAGATGCATTTTGATCTTTTTTTTTTTTTTATAACAGAAGACAATGGGAAAATGGATTAAAACGAACACAAACAAATTTCCATCCGTTTTTGCAAAAATGGAAAAAAAACTTTTTTTTTTTTTTTTTTTTTTAAATTTCCACTAGCTTACTAAACTTCCCCAAAATCAACTGGTTCATTCATTTTGAGTTCTATGCATCATAAGAGCATGGTTACATCAAAGAATAGACACTGTACCATAATACAACTAGCTTAATAACATGACTACAGGCAAAACACAACCCTCTAGACAGTTATGGTCATTCTTGTTCACATTGATTTAGACAACAAAAGAATATGATAAGTAACATTCCCGTCTTCATAGAAAACATTTCACTTCTTTATCCTACTTCAGAATTATAGATCTTTACTGAGCCTTTTTTGACTCTGAGGTGAACAAACTAAATTATTTTTTATGAAGCCTTAGATGTTGGTTGTAATTTATCATTTTTGTTGCCTTTCGCGAACCATCCCTGGAGGGAAACTATATCATAGGTTTATATGGCATTGAACATATTGCTGCAGTAACTGTTTTTCTTTTTTTTAATATTGATCTAAACCCTAGATTTTCAAGCTGTCATACTTGCACCCAAAGAGGATACCCACACTGTCCTCGCATGCTTGAGGGTACTTTGAGATAATTTATTTGACTCAGGGGGGTACTTGGCTTAAAAATCCTCATAAATCCTGATCAAGAATAACTGATTTAGTGCAGTGATTGGTTTTGCCAGGTTTGGGTGGCCAAAAAATGGGAATTTTGTGAGTTTAATTAAAAAAGTGCCTCCTTTTCTTCTCATTCTTTATTTTTATTTTTATTTTTATTTTTGTGGACAGAAGGTATATTTTAATTTTAAGTCATAAATACTAAAAACATGGTGCAATGGCTCAAGTTTAACACCACGTCTTAATAAATTGGACTTAACTTCAACAGCCTCCATTACGTTAACCGGTGCAATATGTGCCAGGTAATTGTGTTAGTTATAGATAGGAACAGTACAAGCTGATGCAGAGGCAGACTCCCCATGGAGTCTAAAGGGTTAATCCACATCCAGTTGACACAGCTGTGGTGAATACAATTAAAATTAATTGCTCTGCACTGAAGTTCCGTTTTAATCGGGTTGATACATGGACATCAAAATGTTGCTACAAATTCTAATTGCAACATTATACTCACAGAATCCCATCTATTCCCAAAACATCTCTTTCCTGAAGGCTTTGGAAGCCATTACGACATTCCACATGGTCTCAAGCTCTTTGTTTTCATGAGGCAGAATGCCATGTTTTTATCATTAAACTTATACACAAGGGAAATTCGATGCTGATCCGACAGGTGTCCCAGGGAAGTATTACTCCAGCGCTGCAATGAAGTCAGATGGATTTAGGGGAAATTGGCTTAAATTCCCAATACCTCTCAGCATACACATCTGCAGCGATTCTGTTCCCAGGTAAGTCAGCTTTTCACTGTTGAAACACAAAGAATACAATTGTAATTATCAGACAATGGGCCCCTTGTGCGGAAAGAAAACGTGCAGCCTCAGCAGTGAACAATCTTTCTGCATTCAGGAGACATAGCTTTTCTCTCTTCCAGGTCTTCTAGGTGCATGGTTCATTTGAACAGAATACAGTATCAAGAACAGACTGTATCTGTACATCTTTAGTACAACAAGGGTGATCCAGAGAATGGGCATGCCGTCTGTTTATTCTTCCAGGACAAATTGAAACTCTGCTCTGATTTCTATATCGCTCTTAAGGAAGACTAGAAATAAATGGGTGGAAAACATCAAGCTTACCTTTAATTTACATTGTGTGACTAACTTATTGCTGTTCATTTACATGCAGCTTTTAGAAACACAACAAAGAATTCTGGGTGGGCAGTGTCCCACTAGGATCCCTGCAGGGCTGGTGGTTGGGTGCTGTATGTTAAATGCTAAATTCCAATTGTAACTGTGATGCTTACAATGTTTTATACCGATTTAAAATTAGAACTGAGATGTACCAGGCAACGCTGTAAGGGTTAACACACACCAAACCAGTTAGGAACCCTCCAGAAGAGAGGGGAAACTTACTTTGTTCATGCTTCCTAAGGAGAGAAAGTTAGGGGGCATTTCAGGGATTCATATTTTTTAGAACTCTAACCAGGACACTGCTCAATAGAAAAATAACACATATTCCCAGTCTTGCTTTGCTGTACAGGTCTTCTGCACATACTTACCCTGACCCTGGAAAAAATATCCTAAAATATCCCTTTAGGTTTAATGTGCATTTAGTTTTTGAAGAGCAGAGAAATCCAAACTTTTGGGAGAAGTTGCACAAGAGCCTCATAGCTACATACAAAGGGTACATACAAAACTGGGCTTTAGTCAGCTCTGGGGCAACATGACGTTCAAGTCACAACTCTTCAGATCTTCATGACACTTTTGAGAATTTCAGAAGCAGAGAGATAAGTGAATGTGTTTTCCCACTTCCGATCTCTACAATGATTGAAGGAGAAATCCAGCGAAAACTTTTATTTAAGTATTGTATTGCCCCCCAAAAGTTATACAAATCACCAATATACACTTATTAAAAGAATGCACATAAAGTGCTTTTTCCCTGCACTTACTACTGCATCAAGGCTTCACTTCCTGGATAAAATAGTGATGTCACTTCCTGGATAACATGGTGATGTCACGCCCCGACTCCCAGAGCTGTGCGGGCTGTGGCTGCTGGAGAGGATGATGGCAGAGGGATGGTCAGTGTCCCTCCAGTGCCCTGTGTCCCTCAGTGTCCCCCTGCCTTCATCCTCTCCAGCAGCCACAGCCCGCACAGCTCTGGGAGTCGGGTCATGAAATCACCATTTTATCCAAGAAGTGAAGCCTTGATGCAGTAGTAAGGGCAGGAAAAAAGCACTTTATGTGCATTTCCTGAAATAAGTGTATATTGGTGATTTGTACAACTTTTGGGGGGCAATACAATACTTTAATAAAAAATGTTGCTGGACTTCTCCTTTAAGTAAATACAGTAACTGTAAACCAGAGTAAGTAAAGAAGGACCCGTTCCTGTGACCATAGAAAAAGACACTTATCTTGGCTCCAGCCACAGCCAAAGCTGCCTAAATTCCTGTGTAAGAGCTGTGACTCCATGTTGGATGATTACTTCTGACTACCAGCAAAGTGAACTGTGAGCTATTAACAAGTAACATCTGTGTCATGCTCCCTTATTGCACTTGGAAAATACCATAAGAGCACCCTAAAGACCAGTAGTAAAGAAAAACTACCATCATCTTCAATGCAAGCCCCCTGTGCTAGATTAAAGAGTGCGAGGAGTTCCAGTGGAAGCCATCTGCCCACTGTGAATAGTGTGACTGTCACAAATGCAAGGACTACAAGCCTCAGCACTCCTTAGGTCTCTGCCCAACCCATTTGTTTTATCTGCTTCCTCTATGGCTGCTGCTAGCACAACAAGCATTACATATTTACAGACCCTTAGAAGTGTTATTCTAGTGAAATTCAATGTAGAATGTTTTGCTAAAATATACCCAACCCTGGGCCAATTCATTTAAATAGTTCTCCTAGCTCTACACAATTTACTAGAATTTATAATAACCCAAGGAACCTATATATCGTGAACTAATATAAGGTCACTAAGACCTTATGTGTATAGAACATAAAAGTACTTAAAAAAGTAGGTCAGTGTACAGTCGACATCTTTGCGCTGGTTCCACTTATGACAATGTGCAAAGGAAATGACCACTTAAGTGTGGAGCATATGGAAGAAATTCAGTTGGTGCAGTTGACCTCGGCTTTTGAAGAGAGATTTGACTTTGCATTCTGTGATGCATAATTCCATTCCCTAATTGAGGTTTGTGAGGATTGGATTTATTTATTTAGTTCCTCCTTCTCCTTGTTAGAAAATACAACTTAGATATATATGATCCATCTAGAGCGTTGGTCACCAAAATGCTAACTTTGTGTTTTTGCCCAAATCATGTATACAATAATTAGAGTTTTTTCTCCAGCTTTGGGTCATGTTCTTTATTTTTTTAATCCTTTTACATTTTATCTGTTTTCAAATCATAATAGTTGCTCTTGAATATTCAGAGGTCGGAGGCTTCACTTCAGTCTTGAATACGCCCTTTATGGTCTTTTTAGACAAAGAGACTTTTCTTTTCTCCCATTAATAATAAACGATTGCTAACCAATGCTTTTGTGAATGACCTGAAATCACAGAATAATAGTCGTTATTACGATCGTTCGTATACTGTAATGCATATACAACTGATTGTAATAGTGAATGAACAATGTGATCATACATTGAAAGATTTGCAAATGATTAACCAATAACCACACTTATTTACGTCCATGTATTTCGATAATAAAACCATAAGAGACAGCAGATATCTGAAACCTCCCAAGAAAATGCAACATATTTTTCATTTAATAACAGCCGTTGCATTGATTGTACTGGAATTACGGTCAGAGTTTTGTGTTGCTGCTATTCAGTAAATAGCGTCCGCACAAGACTGACAGAAGCAGACAATGTAAAGTGCAGCTCTGGACGCACTTTACATTGTGTGCTATGGGTAATTGAAATGCAAGCACACCAGAATGTGCCTGCATCCCAATTCTGAAGAAATGAAGTTCATCCGGCCAGTACTGGAGTACCGGCTGGGATGAACTTCACTGACACCGGCCGTGTCACAGGATGGCCGGTGTCATACTGTGTGAACCAAGCCTAATATATAACAATGACAGTAATTTAAAAATGGTAAAAAATAGTAAGAGCATATGATGAAATAGCACAGATACAGATCCATGACATGCCTCCACTGTAGAGTCCATCCACCATGCCAGAAATCTTCTGGTGTAAATGCGACAATAATCAAACAACTTACAAAAATTTGTATGTTGATCACATCTTTTGAGCTGACCTCAAAATTATATTTAATCGTTCTTGAGTCTTTCAGTGTAAACACTCATCATTCACAGTATATAAACAAAAGTAATTACCACCAATATGATCACATTAATGACTTTTCATAGTGATTTATCTTCTCATCTATCATTTTTTTAAAAAACATCATTGCTTATGGTTCACTGAACAAGTGCTGAAGCGATTTATCTGTACGTGTAAAAGCACCCTTAGGGCCCTATTACACGGGATATGATAATTGTACGGAAAATCAGTATTTTGTTCGAATTCAAGCGATAATCGCCCTGTGTAATTGCAGGCAACGATCAAAAATTTGTTTGTGTGTTGTTGATCGTTGATTTAGATGTGACCCTTAAATCATTGCTAAATCGTTCCATAATCGTGCGCTAATCGTTCGCTGTAGTTCCACATTCGTTCACTAATTGTTTAGTGTAATTCAATATCATTCCTTCTTTTGCTGGGATCAGATGGAGTAAACCATCATAGTAACAATCGTTGTAAGGATCACAACTAACGACTATTGTTCTGTGTAATATGGTGAATGATGTTAAATTAATGATAAACAATCTTGTTTATGCTGGAAGCAGGTGTAGATTTAGCATGCCGGGCGCAGGTTCAGGTGCCCGGCCGACCGGATTCACTAGGAGGCATGCCCCTCTTAGTGAATCCTGCGGGGGGAAAGGGGGCGGGGCCTAATAAAAGACTGGCGTACTTGTACGCCGGTCTTCATAAATCCCTCCCATGTGTATACAATCCGGCCATGATTCCTCTGACTTCTATGCAATGTATCTTTTGTATAAATCAGGGCCGTTGTTGCAAATCGACAACAAAGGCCCTTATTAATACAAAAGATATTTTGTGTAAACGTAGCCTATACCTGTGAAGTAACACATTAATAATCCAGCGATTTTCTGCTGGGTTCTAATTTATTTTGTCTATTACTTCCAAAGAGCTGTGAAGATGCAAGCAATAATACAGATGTCATAGTCATAGGAAATGTACCTAAATTGTTTTGTTTTCAGTTGTTGTTATGTATTCCATTGTCCTACATGGTTGAACGTGGAATACATAGGGGACTGAAAAAACTAGAGTTGGAGCTATGTATAATTTATTCCAGTGTCAATGGAATACTATAGTTAATTTGCTATACTGTTCATTTTTCCATATCAAGTGCAGGAATGTAACATGCTCAGTTACTTAAGGGAAACTGATTACAGCAAAAATCCTGCACAGCATGGAACCACTTGGAATTCAAGCTAATTTGCATAAACACGGTCATTACAATTATATCAATGCACTAAGGACTCTTTAACTGAACATTAAAGACACCATGCTGCTGCAAAAGATGCCTATTCTAGACTATGTTCTCACAGACAGTAAAGGGAATCATGCCACTTACTGGCGTTGGTCAAGTACGCTGTGTCAGGACAGTAATGTGAAGATTTAAACAGTTTCCATCATAATGAATGATGATGCCTGGAGGTCCCGTCCGCCCAATATTGTGCAGCATTTTGCACATGTGTGAATGACCCCTTACTCAATTGTTCCAAGTATTTGAGGGTCTTTTTCCGTTCCATAGTCAGGTATGCTGTTCTGTTCTGAATGCTTAGAATTTCTGTCTCCAGAAATTTCGAGATGTACTAAGTAATGAGTCCCAGAAGAAGGATTGAGCCCTCACATTGCCTCGTTCAACGGATAAAAAGCGGAGAGAACTAGTTTTCCCACTTTAGCCTCCATTAATAAAATGTTGTCATCTGCCTAGCTGCACCCACTCTCTTCCTTTTAGCAAGAAACCTCATATATGTCCTAAAATAAAGGATGATGTCAAAAGGGCTTGTTTTATATTTTTGAAATCATTGCCAATGAAAATCCTATACCATATTGCAGTTTGATGTTAGCTATGGGACTCCCTCTCTTTTGTGTGTACTAATGACTAAGCATACTGGATACCAATTGACTTTTGTATGAAGATAACCCTATAGTTCTTCAGCATGCATGGGGTAAGGAAATTAGATTCCGGGCTCATCTGGGTGAAGGGACCAATGTAAATGAGCATGTTGTCTTTGAAGTGCTTCAGTGCCATATACACCAAGGGTAATTAATAATTCAGTACTAGAGACTCTGTTTAATCAATAGGTCAATAATTTTGACAGGGTCACCTGTTTTACAATCCAGATAGTTGATCCCTTTTGCGGAGTATAATTTGAGGCGTTCTCTTTAGTGAGTCTCGACAAGATACAACTAATTAAAGTCCACCAATCTTATTTGCTCCTCAGCCAACACAAAGTCTTTCATCTTAATTATTCCTTAGTACAGAAAGCGTCCAATCTGGACCTACTGTCCCCTAAGACTGTGTTTTGTTCTGTCAGTCAGCCTTGATGTATGAACTCTTTCGCTGCTGACCTGTAACTAAAGCTATGTTTTCCAGATGGAGATTCTTCATCAGGTGCTGACCATATGGTACTGTTTTTAGCTTTCAATCAACCATTTTTTACATAGCTGCAAAGCAAAAAAAAACAGTCAGCGCTATCATCTATAACCAGATACCTAAAAGACAAATGGAAAAGTTTTTTTTACCAATATTTCACGAATAGCATTTACAATTATTAGTGTTGAGCAAGTATGCTTGCTCATGCATAGTGCTCAATTGAGCATCGGCATGCTCAGGGTGCATTTTAAATATTTATGTTACTGTATGTTACTGCACTGACACAGCGTGTCAGTACAATAGCGTGAATATTTTAACAGTTTCAGAGATCCTGGCATCATCATTCATTATGATACTGGGAGCTCCGAAACTGTTTAAAGGGGAACTCCGGATAAAAAAAACCTTGTTTTCTATTAAAAGTACATTAAAAGTTATATAGATGTGTCTTTACAATGTATTACCGTATCTGTGTGGTTCAGCCACACTGGTAGCTGATAGATATCCAGGAAGTGAAAAAAATGGCCCCTGTACCAACTCACATTGTCTCCTGCTCCTTCTGCTCTCCCACCTTAGGAGACAAATCTTCCATGTCTTTGTCTCACATTGTGTGTGTTTGCTGAGATCAGGCTGATGATGCAGACAGGTGGCAGGGAGTTATGTCACAGGAGGCTTGGCTGGATCCCCCAATCCCCTGAGTGATCCACCATCTCTGACCGGCCAGAAGCAGATGCCACACTAATTTTACTGATTGTGATGGGTGGGGGACTGTGATGATCAGATGAGGGAAAGCATTGCATTCTGGAAACTGCTCAACCAGGATGGACAAAAACACAATGCAGAACAAAAAAACCCCAAACAAATGGATTTTTGGGAGTTTCAAAACTGGGATAGACAAGAAGTTTCATTTTTTTAACCTCTACCTGGAGTTCCCCTTTAAGGGTACAATACAGTAAAAAAAAACAATAAATCAGCCATACCCGTCAAAGCTTTTCCCAATGCTCACCAGCTCTGGTCCCTGCTAATTGATAGCCCACTCAGCCATTCACTGGTTGCGGCAGGACATCACAGTGATAGGCTGAGCGTGTTGTCAGTGAGCAGGGGACAAGAGCTGGTGGCCAATGGTAGGAGCGTGAACAGGTTAGTATTCAAATTGTGGATATTTCATCCCTTCAAGGGATGTTAAAACAAAAGCTTTAACAAAAAAAATACATTAAAACTCCAGTGGGTTGACAGCAATTGCAGGCTATCCCTACATTATTATTATTATTATTATTATTATTATTATTTTATTTTTTTTTAATTTTTGTATATTCCATTTAATTGATTTCAAGGAATAAGATATATAAAAATTTTACTGAAAAAATGTAAAAGGCTAACCAGACCCCTCCTCTTTGCCGAGCAGAGGACATCTGGTTTAATACTCAAGTTAATACTCATTAGGGCACTCTAACAGGGAATCTGTCACTAGGTTGATGCAGCATAAACTAGTAATAGAAATGATGAACATATCAGTGTATTGCTTACATCATTGTGTTCAGCTGTTCTCCTAATGTGCAGGAAAATAGGATTGTTGCCACACCCCTCCCCCCCTCCAGCTGCTGATTGACAGTTGACTGCCTATACAAAGCATTGGTAGATAACTACCAATCAGCAGCTGGTGGGTGGAGTGTTCTGCTTCTCATGAATATCCAGGACTACTGAGCTCATGCACATAATGGAGAGGACTACTTATTGTCCATGTTATTCAGGAGGATATCTCTGTATCAGCTGCTCATTGTAAGTGATACATCATCCTGCTCAGCTTCTCTGTCACAACTTTATTCTACTCTTAGGACATCATAAACCTACTGACAGAGTCTCTTTAAGTTCTTGTTCAATTAGTGGATATCTCTTAGTTTCTTTCACTGTGAAACCTTATACACTGATATACTGTAACCTGGTACATGGTATATTTTATTTCCCTATCAAAAGCTTTGCCACGTTCCAATCTCTCAATAAGATCTTTTACAAGCAAAGGTTGATAGATTATAACATCGGACAGATAGAAAATGAAAGCTGAGCTGTGATTGGTTGCTGTAGGCAATCAGACAGCTTATGTACTGAGACAGATAGATAAACCATAGTTATTCCATTACATTCTTGGATTCTACTGACTGGTCTGATCTCATGTATGATACCTTATCATCACCATTCTGTGACTATATTGCATGATCTTTTATGCCCTTGTTCTGATTATTGTTCTCAAACATTTTGTCAGTAAAATGTATACTTTGTGTCTTCGAAAATAAAAAATCTTTAGGCTATGCTCACACGCCGTCAAAATGGCGGCCGTTACTTGCCATTAAACTTGCAAATAAAACATAACTTTGTACACAGCCACATATAATAAATAAAATCTTTAGGAAAGCACATGTCGAATATTACTATAGATTTAGGACTATGGGTAATGGTATTTGGCAGCAATGTAAATGTAGAAAAAAACATATGTCTATTTTATGAACTGTTCTCCAATAAAATTACATTTTATATTGGAAAACATGTTATCTTGCCCACATTTTATTCTCTTATGATGTGTCCCAATATGAATGGACTTATGTGACTATAAATATGATCCCATAGGTCAATAGTCTACGACATCAGCTGATAATAAGCATCTTTCCAGACCACTTATGTGGCCAGGTTGCAACTATTCTTTTAAATCCTATAATAAATGTACAATGGTTTAGTTTACTAGAAAATGTTATTCCTTCTACAATTAAATATATGACAATTAAACAGACCATGGAGCCAAAGGGCACATCAAGTTACATTAGGGTTATTTATGACATCTTATAAGAATATTACCAATTCTGTGTACACATATGGACTTAGAGGTCAGGCAACAAGTGGAAATAGAAATCAACATCACAATAATGACCACAAAGGTTTTTTTCAGAATCAGATAGATAAGTATTTTATTTCTTAAAGCATCAGTCTGGTAGATTTCCCTGCATAATTGCCAACCTTATTTTACAGTAATATTTTCTAAAGCCTCCACTCATCCCAAAAATGATGTGTTAAACTACATTGAAGTAATATAGTCAATACGACATTAGGTAAAGTAATATGTGAATGGGTGATGGTGTTCAATGCAAGAGATATATAGTTGTTTTTTTTCAAATTATGCTAGTACATTACTGAATTAATCAAATGCAAAATACTTGACATTATATGCCAGCATACACTACGGTACAAACAGGATGGGTGGTATAACAAGAGGTTGCTTTATACAGTATGAGGCTAAGTTCACACTATGTATAATTTCATTAAACAACGGCCGTAGTTGCAGGTTTGCAACCACGGACGTTATTTAATGAAATTGTAGATCGCTATAATTACTATGGAATCCTGGCTGGAGTGTATACACATAGTATACGCTCAGGCCGGAATTCCTTGCAGCCGCACCGAAAACTCACATGTCAGTTTTGTGCGGCCGCTATTCATTTTTAGCGGTTGCACAAGACTGACAGAGCAGACAATGTAAGGTGCAGCTCCAGCCGCACTTTACATTGTCAGTTATGGTTAATTGGAATGCGGGGCACACCTAAATGCGCCCACATCTCAATTAAAAAGAAATTACATTAATCCAGCCGGTACTGCAGTACCGACCGGGATGAACTTTACTAACACCGGCCTAAACATGCAGGACCAGTCTCATGATCAGAATAAATAGGAGGGCCTATAAGGAGGGAACTTTTTTATGCTTGTCAGGTAAAAGATGGAAGGCCACATGCACCTGGAGCAAAACCTGGAGCTAAGTATTTCTCTTAGTAGTAAACTTAGCATTTTCTGTAAATTATAGTTCCCATGCTAAATAATAATAATAATAATAATAATAATAATAATAATAATAAAAGATGTTAAAATCAGATGGTTAAATCAATTGGCACTAGAAAGTTATACAGATTTGTAAATTACTTATATTTAAAATCTCGAGTCTTCCGGTACTTATCAGCTGCTGTATGTCCTGCAGGAAGTGGTATATTCTTTCCAGTCTGCTCTTTGCTGCCACCTCTGTCCATGACCGGACTGTCCAGAGCAGTAGCAAATCCCCATAGAAAACCTCTACTGCTCTGGACAGTTCCTGGCATGGATAGAAGTGTCAGCAGAAAGCACCATGTCAGACTAGAAAGAATATACCACTTCCTGCAGGACATACAACAGCTAATAAATACTAGAAGGCTTGAGTTTAAAAATAGAGGTAATTTACAAACCTGTACAACTTTCTGACACCAGTTGTTTTGAAAACTTTTCTCTGGATAACCCCTTTAAGCTCACAAATAAGTTGGCCTGTGAACAACATTTCTACTATTTATTCTACTTTCTATTGGGTTAGACCATCTTCACACACGCCATTGCTAAGGGGAAAGGTAAAGTTAATTTGTTCATTACACTCAATTCATACATTTCTAAAAGGAATATTAGAGGAACAGCACAATAGAGAGTTTGAAAAAATAATGCTCCATAATTGTAATAAAGAGATTAACCCCTTCATGACCAAGGTCATTGGTGCCAATAATGCAATGTTCCTCCTCGCCTTCTAAGAGCCATAGCGCTTTTATTTTTCACCTAAAGGGCTGGTTTGGGTGTAATTTTTTGCACCATGTTCTCTTATTTTTATTAATATCATATTGGTGTAAAAGAAAAATTTTGATCTCTTTTTATAAATTTTTTTCTATTTTTTTTTAATCACCAATCCTTATGGTTTTTTTTTTTGTTTACGCTCTTTACCATGTGGAAACAATAATGGTAATAGTATTTTAATAGATCAGTCAATTCTGCACGCTATCCTATATAATGTTTTCATTTATTTTATTTATTATTTTATTAATTTTTTAATTTAATTAATAATTTAATTAATTTTATAATGGGGGGTTATAAGTTTTTTTTAATACATTCAAAAACTTTTACTTTTTTAATTACACTCTTTTTTAACCCTTATACTTTACTGTAAAACATGCAATCATTAGATTGCATATACTGATCTATGCTATGCCATAGCATAGCATAGATCAATGTTATCGGCGATCTGTGCACAGAACCTGCTTAAGAGAAGACTCTACGCACAGATGGCCCAACCAACAGGACAGAGGGAAGTGTCTTACCCCTGCCCGTCGGTACAAGCATTCAGGACCCCCGAAACCAGTCAGCGGACCACCGATCAGTCAGCGACAGGTGCTCACTATAGATCGCAGCATTTAAGGGATTAATGAAAGGCAGCTGCAGGATCGCAGCTGACTTTCATAATCTCCATCCCCAGCCACACTGATGTGTGGGGACCGCTCTCACTGCAGCAGTCCCACACACATCAAAAGCCCCTCGCTGTCAGGAACGTATATAAATATATATCTGCAAATCTTTTTCTTTCAAATCAACTGGTGTCAGAAAGTTATACAGATTTGTAATTTGCTTTTATTAAAAAATTCTCAAGTCTTCCCATACTTATTAGCTACTGTATGTCCTGCCGGATATGTTGTTTTATTTTCAGTCTGACACAGTGCTGTCTGCTGACCTTTCTGTCCGAGACAGGAACTGTCCAGAGCAGGAGAGGTTTTCTATGGGGATTCATAGAAAAGTGAGTTCCTGTCTCAGCCAGAGGTGTCAGCAGAGAGCAATGTGTCAGACTGAAAATAACACAACATTTCCTGCAGGACATAAAGTAGCTAATAAGTATGGGAAGACTTGAGATTTTTTTATGGAAGTAAATTACAAATCTATATAACTTTATGACACCAGTTGATTTGAAAGAAAAAGATTTTCGCTGGACTATGTTCTCCTACGTATTTTTGCTTCCCAGCAGTCGGATTTGAGTTTCATAGGCATTCTCTTTTTACCTCTGCTGTTACAGCTGGAAATTCACAGGAAGTTGGATGGGATGGGGGCTGTCAGGAACCAATGTCCCTCTCAGGTGTGTTACTGTTATTGCAAACATTCCTTCCAAAAGAGAAATAGCACATTTGTAAACTAGACCCAAAGGTCACTGTCTGAGTGATTAATGCTGTCATGCTGCTGTCCAAATTACTTACTCCCTGGGGGTATTTGCATTGAGCAGACCAAATGTGCTTAGCAGATTTGGACAAATCCATAAGGTTTATTACAAAAGAAGTTAAAAAAAATACCTTGTTAAATCCCACTGTTCTCTACTGTGCACCTCAGCCTCGTGCCTCAAGTATTCTGGAGTGTATGTGGGTGGCACGTCCATCCACTGCCTTGTGGAAATACTGTGGCTCCATAAGATTTCATATTGACAGGTTCTCGCAAAGTCACTATATAAAGATGGTTCCAAATCTATATCATTATTTCTACTTTGAGAAATGAAAATATAGGGGCATGTTTATCAGGATGCAAACCACTCATTTATCGCAAAAGTCTGTGCCTTTTCTATGGCATTCACCCCACTCACCTGAAGGCAGGCAGAGGGTGCAACTAGGCATGGGTGGGTTGTCATGCTTCCCCATGCCTAGTTGCCTAATCTAAAATGCTTTTCACCAGCAAACAGGAGTAAATCATGGCAGAAGTCAGCTTTTTGCACAAACTGGGTGGTTTGCCTCCTGATAAACATGCCCCTATGTTTTCCTTTTTCAATGCTAGAGTGCTCATCTCAAGTAACGAACCCCATTGAAATCAATGGGAGACTCGACTATGTAACCAGGTGCCAACTGCTCGGTTAAGTGCATATTTCATTCCTTGAAGGGATGATTAAAGGGGTTATCCAGCTCTACAAAAACATGGCCACTTTTCCCCCTACTGTTGTCTCCAGTTCAGGTGCAGTTTGCAATTAAACTCCATTTACTTCAATGGAACTGAGTTTCAAAACCCCACCCAAACTGGAGACAATAGTAGGGGGAAAGTGGCCATGTTTTTGTAGTGCTGGATAACCCCTTTAAACAAAATTTACAAAAAAAATAGAATAAAAAAATGTAGCAGGTATAACAGGAATGTATGGTCATCTTTACCGAGTCGAGCACACTCGTTCAACACTAGTAATTCACAACAAGAATTATAATAATGAAAATAATAATAATAGAATATAAGCAGAATAGCTCAGTTTATTTATAAGTGGAAACAATTTGTTTAAGAACAGCTAGAATATTCAAATATTATAATTCCAGAGAGAATGATAAAACACTAAGAAATGTAGCATGGAAATGAGCTGCTCATATGACCGTAATAATGAGGAAATCGCAAAGCAATTAAACTGAATTACTCAGATTCAGTGAATGGAATAAATTATTTTATCGTGAAGATGTTGTATTCCCTAAGAATATTAGCACTTTGTGACTGATGCATTTCAAAGCTGCAAAATTGTATATGTATCATATATACATAAAGTTAGCCTTTTGGTTTCCATTGATCGAGGATTGTTCTGGTCTCACAAAAATCCGAGACTTGAAAAAGACAGCGGCCCAAATTTATCAAACTGCCTGAAACTCCCGCTGTGTTTTTCTCCCACAGCAACCAATCAGATCAGAGGGCAGCTGATTGCTGCTATCCTGGTCATTTGTCTTTCAACATGTTGAAAGACAACGACAAACAACGATCAGCCGACATCGTTCATGTCAGCTGATCATTGTCTTCTATTACAAAAGACGATTATCGTCCGTAATGGCCGATATCGTCAGAATATGGCCGATAATTGTTTTTTGTAATAGGGCTTAAGGCAGTAGTCTAAAGTGTTTAGCTATTTAATCTTAAAGGCAAAACCAAATGTTCCAACGACATCTTTTTTGGCTGCTTGGCGGATGTCTTTTAGGGGACCCGTAATTTTGAGGCAAAATAACAGCCACTGGTTCATAATGCAATTGATTATTTCACAATGATGGACGTCTTAAAAGAAGCCTATCAAACGGTCAAAAAAAGTGTGGGAACATAGCCAAAGGCAAAGCTTTTCCAAAGTGCAGTATTCCCCTTTTTGTTTGTTTGTTTTACTATTTGTTGACTTTTTTGGCTGTGTTCACACACACATACACACACACAAATAGATTGTACTAGAAAATGTACCCAGCGCTGCCCGGGTATAAAGTGTTAGTGTGTTAATTAGATTTATTCTAAGGTGCCCAGGAGGCCAATTTATGTCCTTGTTTTTTTTTGTTTTGTTTTTTGTTTAAGGGAAAATCGTGAGTAGCCCTATATGCCCCTATATACCTGACAGTTCTGCACTGTTTATGTAAATTGTAGCTAATGCACATTATAAATAAACTAAAAACTTTTATCATCCTGTGCGTGCTAGGATTCTTCCATTCATTTCTATGGGGCAGTATTCCCCACCCCCCTCCTCTCCTGTATATCTGGCGAGGACAGGATCTTTGCTCTAACCTTCCTGGGCCCCCAATGTATCTGCATGTCAAATTTAGGGTCAAATGGTTCAGGTGTTTAAAAGTCTAAAGTATTGTGGTAAATACTTGTGATCAAAGACATCCGTCCTGTATACCTGTAGTGTATAGTTGAGGGGGTTCTGTGTACCTGTAGTTTATAGTTGGTAGAGGTCTTGTATACCTGTAGTGTAAAGTTTGGGGGTCCTGTATAGCTGTAGTATAAAGTTGGAGGTGCTGTATACCTGTAGTATATAGTTGGTGGAGGTCCTGTATATTTGTAGTGTATAGTTTGGGGTCCTGTATACCTGTAGTATAGATTTGGTCGAGGTGCTGTATACCTGTAGTATAGAGTTGGTGGAGATCTTGTATACCTGAAGTATATAGTTCGGGGGTCCTGTATACCTGTAGTGTATAGTTTGAGGGTCCTGTATACCTGTAGTATATAGTTGGTGGAGTTCCTGTATACCTATATTGTATAGTTTTGGGGTCCTGTATACCTGTAGTGTATAGTTTGGGATTCTGTATACCTGTAGTATAGAGTTGGTTGGGGTGCTGTATACCTGTAGTGTATAGTTTTGGGGTCCTGTATACCTGTAGTATATAGTTGATGGAGGTCCTGTATACCTGTAGTGTATAGTTGGTGGAAGTCCTGTATACCTATAGTGTATAGTTGGTGGAGGTCCTGTTTACCTGTAGTGTATAGTTTTGGGGTCCTGTATATCTGTAATGTTCTGTAGTTTTTAGTTGGGGGGTTCTGTATACTTGTACTGTATAGTTTTGGGGTCCTGTATACCTGTAGTATAGAGTTGGTGGAGGTGCTGTATACCTGTAGTATAGAGTTGGTGGAGGTCATGTATACCTGTAGTGTATAGTTTTGGGGTCCTGTATACCTGTAGTATATAGTTGGTGGAGTTCCTGTATACCTGTAGTGTATAGTTTTGGGTCCTGTATACCTGTAGTAAAGAGTTGGTGGGGATGCTGTATACCTGTAGTATATAGTTGGTGGAGGTGCTGTATACCTGTAGTGTATAGTTTGGGGTCCTATATACCTGTAGTATATAGGTGGTGGAGGTCCCATGCACCTGTAGTGTATAGTTTTGAGGTCCTGTATACCTGTAGTATAGAGTTAATGGGGGTGCAGTATACCTGTAGTATATTTGGTGGAGGTCCTGTATACCTGTAGTGTATAGTTTGGGGTCCTATATACCTGTAGTATATAGTCGGTGGAGGTCCTGTATACCTGTAGTATAGAGTTGGTGGAGGTCCTGTATACCTGTAGTGTATAGTTTGGGGTCCTGTATACTTGTAGTATATAGGTGGTGGAGGTCCCGTGCACCTGTAGTGTATAGTTTTGGGGTCCTGTATACCTATAGTGTCCTGTATACCTGCAGGGTCATATTTGCCATTAGGCACTAGTGGTCTGCCTAGGGCAGCACCTTGCATGGGAGCAGCACCAGGGAGCAGGGGGAAGGAAAAAACTTTTTAATTTTTTTTTATTTTTCTAGTCTTCCACCTCCTGTTCAGACTTGCCAGAAAATCTAGTGTCTTTTCAAAGTAGTATTGGTCAGGTCTGGTGTGGCGATGTTATCCAATCACAGTATGGTGGTATTGGTCAGGTCTGGTGTGGCAGTGTTATCCAGTCACAGTATGGTGGTATTGGTCAGGTCTGGTATGGCAGTGTTATCCAGTCACAGTATGGCGGTATTAGTCAGGTCTGGCAGTGTTATCCAGTCACAGTATGGCGGTATTGGTCAGGTCTGGTATGGCTGTTATCCAGTCACAGTATGGCGGTATTGGTCAGGTCTGGTATGGCTGTGTTATCCAGTCACAGTGTGGCGGTATTGGTCAGGTCTGGTATGGCAGTGTTATCCAGTCACAGTGTGGCAGTATTAGTCAGGTCTGGTATGGCGGTGTTATTCAGTCACAGTGTGGCGGTATTGGTCAGGTCTGATATGGTGGTGTTATCCAGTCACAGTGTGGCGGTATTGGTCAGGTCTGATATGGTGGTGTTATCCAGTCACAGTGTGGCGGTATTGGTAAGGTCTGGTATGGCAGTGTTATCCAGTCACAGTGTGGCGGTATTAGTCAGGTCTGGTATGGCGGTGTTATCCAGTCACAGTGTGGCGGCAGTAGCGGTCTTCGGCACCAAGCACCCCAAGCGATCGCTTGGGGCCCCCAACATCCAGGGGGGCCCCCACGCCCCGCTCTTGTGCTCAAGACCGCTGGACAGGGCCGCTGCCCCGCTCGCTGCTGCCATCTGAACTGTAACTATGAGCACTCGTAATGAGCACTCATAGTTACATGCAGCAGCACTGACAGGGAGGGAGACATTGGCTCCCTTCCTGTCAGTCACTCTTGTGGCCGCAGGAAAGTTTTTTCCTGCGATCACAAGTGGTAGCTTTGTCCTTGTGTTGCCTGCGCTCCAGTGACATCACTGGAGCATCGGCGCCAGGACAAGGGGAGTACAGGCTCTTGTGATCGCAGGGAAAACCCTTCCTGCAGCCACAAGAGTGAAGAGAAGAGGAGACGCCCGGACCCAGGTACGTATAAGTGTTTGTTTTATTGTGTTATATACTATATGGGAGGGGGAGCACACAGGGGGTCTGTTTAAATGGGGGAGTGCACATCGGGGGTCTATATAAATGGGGGGAGCACACAGGGGCTATAGACTACTGGGGCAGCAGAATGGGGTCTATATACAACTTGGAGAGCACACAGGAGGTCTATATCCAAGTGGGGGAGCACACAGGGGGGTTATATACTACTGGGGGAGCACACAGGGGTCTATATACTACTTGTGAGGCACACAGGTGGTCTATATATAACTGGGGGAGCACACAGGGGTCTGTATACTACTGGGGCAGCACACAAGGGGTCTATATAATACTGGTGGGGCACACAGGGGGTCTATATACTACTGGGGGAACCACACAGGGGGTTTATATACTACTGGAGGAGCACACAGGGGTCTATATCTAAGTGGGGGAGCACACAGGAGGTCTATATCCAAGTGGGGGAGCACACAGGAGGTCTATATCCAAGTGGGGGAGCACACAGAAGGTCTATATCCAAGTGGGGGAGCACACAGGAGGTCTATATCAAAGTGGGGGAGCACACAAGGGATATATACAACTGGGGGCAGCACACAGGGGGTCTATATACAACTGGGGCAGCACACAGGAGGTCTATATACTTCTGGGGGAGCACCAAGGGGGGCTATATATAACTGGGGGAACACACAGGGGTCTATATACTACTGAGGGCAGAACACAAGGGGTATATACTATTGGGGGCAGCACAGAAGGAGTATATATTACTGGCGGTAGCGCACAAGGGGTATATACTACTGGGGGCAACACACAGCGGTCTATTGTTTTGGAACGCGTGTCGAGGGGGGGCCCAGACATAACTTCACTTGGGGCCCCACAAATGCCAAGACCGCCCCTGTGTGGCGGTATTGGTCAGGTCTGATATGGTGGTGTTATCCAGTCACAGTATGGCGGTATTGGTCAGGTCTGATATGGTGGTGTTATCCAGTCACAGTATGGCGGTATTGTTCAGGTCTGGTATGGCAGTGTTATCCAGTCACAGTGTGGTGGTATTGGTCAGGTCTGGTATGGCAGTGTTATCCAGTTACAGTGTGGTGGTATTGGTCAGGACTGATATGGTGGTGTTAAAAGGGGGTCTACCAGTTATTTCTGTGGATGTTATGAGGCAGCTTCCCTAGCAACCACAACTCTCTGTGAAAATGAAATTAGTAATCCTATTGGTTGCTAAGGCTCCCAACTGCCGTTTCTGCTGGCAAGCTGCTGCAGCTAATTATATCACCTGTGTTTGCAGTGTGGAGATTTTCCCATTTATTTCTATGGGGCGCTCCTACCCCTTCCCCTCCTCTCCTGTACATCTGGCGGGGACAGGACCTTCCCTATAACCTTCCCGGGCACCTAATGTATCTGCCTGCCAAATTTGGGGTCAAACAGTTCAGGTGTTTGAAAGTCTATATGGCACAGACAGACAGACTTTCATTTTTATGATATAGATGTGAACAAAGGTAGCTTATAGGGGCTATCCAGTCCTACAAAAACATAGCCACTTTCCTCCAGAGAGAGCACCACTCTTGCCTTGGATGGGGTTTTGTAACTAAGTTCCACTGTTTTCACCAAAAAAAGAAGAATGCTGAACTTACGTAGCAAGAAAATTCAATCTTTATTAAGTACATATATTTAAAACAATTCATAAAAAGAGAAAAAAACTAACATAAAAAGAACGGTGGCTATCCCGGAGGTGGTTCTTAATTTATTGACTTAATATTATTTGCTGCAATCCCTGACCCACAACACAAGTCGTTCTTACAGATGGATAAAGTGCAATACACAATAAATAATGCTAAATGAATATTAAATTACATTGCCAAAAGTGCTAGTGCATAAAATTCATTGGATTAGCATACATCATGACATTAATTCTATAGTCCACCTATCCGGTGAACCCCCGGACGAAGGCAACGAAACGCACGTCGGGGTGGTGGCATCCCGGAGGAGCTACATAACAAACAGACCTCTAAGGTAGTACACTCGCTGGATCCCCAGAATTTGTGGGGTAATAACGACAAATAGGTGGACTATAGAATTAATGTCATGATGTATGCTAATCCAATGAATTTTATGCACTAGCACTTTTGGCAATGTAATTTGAATATTCATTTAGCATTTTTTATTGTGTATTGCACTTTATCCATCTGTAAGAACGACTTGTGTTGTGGGTCAGGGATTGCAGCAAATAATTTGAGTCAATAAATTAAGAACCACCTCCGGGATAGCCACCGTTCTTTTTAATGTTAGGTTTTTTTCTCTTTTTATGAATTGTTTTAAATATATGTACTTAATAAAGATTGAATTTTCTTGCTACGTAAGTTCAGCATTCTTCTTTTTTGGGTGAAAATTGCCAGCAAAGCTGTAGTAGCAGCAGAGTGGCTGCATGCAAATAGTTGACCACAGTGTATATAATAGGATATAGAACACTGCATTGGATGCTGTCCTATTTCGAACGGCTGCCTGGTTTCCGTGCATGGTGCCGTTCTATTACCAGTGCAGTTGTATTATCGTAGCACCGGCATCCCTGCTCCAGCACCAGTCTATTCATGTAAAAAAGCGATCTATCGGTGGTACATTCGCTTTGATTGCAAATTACACCTAAACTGGAGACAGGAGTGGTGCTGTCTCTGGAAGAAAGTGGCCATGTTTTTGTAGTGCTGGATAACCCCTTTAAGTTAAGAAATAACATAGTAGTCCATGCTACTCCATACCATAGTATCACATTAAAAAAAATTATGCTAATGCATGAAATAATACGCTATGAGTGATCTATAGGCCATAATTCAATGTATACATAGGGAAGCTTCAATGGCACCACTGACCATGTATGAACAGATATCGTTGACACAAACTCACACCTTACCTGCAATAAGGACAATGCTGACACAGGAGGCTGAAGGTTCCCCTCCCCCTGAGGTTATCATGCATTACTGGGATGCTTTCTGAGTACTTGGGTTCCCACCTGAGCAGCAGCCTGGCAGTAATTGTGCCCCCCAGGCCATAGAAGAACCATCCGCTCATTTCTTGCCTCCACTGTTGGACATTTCATTACACCTCCCCATCCATATGTATCATAATAAAAGAAAATACGGAGGGAGCAGCATGAAGTATGAACATATTATAACATACATTTGTAAGTGTTAGTATACAGTCATTTGAGCTTTGTGCCACCACAGCCCCATTGCAGAAGTATTCTAACACCCTTTGAAATGATGGCTAAATTCAACACTCTGCTAGCACTGACTTAGTAATTAATATTTTTCGACATTCTTTTTAAGAAATAAGCTTCAAAGTAAAAGATCTGACAACTATAAATGTGTCCCACTAATATTATCCTCATGTGTGAAGGCCGGGGTTATGTCCTCCAAGGCCTCCCTATTCGCAGGGTTGTATAAGGTTGTGCACTTAGCTCTCCTCCTTGTGTCATGTCATGGGTTATTACTGTATCGTTTTCAATGTTGAAAAAAAAGAGACTGTTTTCTTTGGAAAGCCGTCTCTGTGTTGCGGGGATTGCTTCACAACCTGCAGCAAATTTTTATTTTAACCACAAAAAAGATGAATGTTCACACAGACCTGATTTGAACAGAGGGGTCTGAGAGGAAAGGCGTGGGAGGAATTCTCGGGTTACCATCTTGTTTTGCTTTTTCACCACCTGTTTACTGACCAGTTGGAAAAGTTCGATAATATATGAGATATATGTATAACATCTGTGCCGTGGGGTGGTGGTGTTCCTGGTGGGAATTGTGACTGGCAAGCAGTCAATGAGTCAGCAGTTCATTCTGTTGACAAGTACTGATTCTTTCACTTGCATTATGGGAACCACAAATAAATGATCCAATTCCCACTTTTTCTACAGAGACTCAGCAAGTACATTCCACCTCTATTGCATATGCAACAACGGAAGTCTATTTTTTATTATCTTTACTAATGATGAGGGAAACAATTTGACAAAGTCATCTTGATTTTGGTGGCTAGTCTGATCTATAGGAAATACAAGAAGATCTTTATTACATGTATAGTCCTGATGGGTCTCCTACTTCTACAAGGCCTAATATGTCGGGAAAGTGTCTATACCAAGTACAGTATACAAGACTAATATTTTATATCTGTACAGTTCTGTACTGTTAGTATATTCTTCTACTTAACCAGTCTGTTAAAGGCAATCAAGTCCATTGAAGTAAATAAGACTGACTTGCAATAACACAAACAGTCTGTGGAAAGGCGTGGCCCTGTTTTTGAACACAATCCTGTTTGTCTAAACCTGTATATCCCCTTTAACCCCATTTCTGACTACCCTACGTACATTGACAGAGGAGTATGGAGCTAACCCCGCTCCATACACAGTGGCTGTCAACTGCTATGTGCCGCAGATACCCGCTAATGACTGACATAAGCTATCCCATTGATGTCAGTGATTTAAACCCCCTAAATGTTGCAATCAACAGCGATGTATTGTGGCATTTAGGTGGCTGTCTGACATGCGCTGACCTTGTCAGACCTTTGATTGGCACCCTGGCACTGCAACTGTGCTGATCAGTTAATATAGCAGTGTTTATGGCTCCCAGGTTAACTACTAATAGAGTCTTCCTCAGGCAGATACTAATAGAAGAGTACCATTTTTATATATAGCACTGCATTGAGGTGTATAAGCAATTATGTATTGTATACAATAATTTTCTTATGGTTTGACAAAGCATAACCATTGCATCTCCTGAGATTTCATTCTTTATACTTGAGCACATTGCAGGTTACCACAGTCATATTCAATAAACATTCAATTAACTAATTATTCATTTAAAAAAAAAAGGAAAACGTTTATCATTAACTAGAAAATGTACCAGCCACTGCCCGGGTATAAAGTGTTAGTGTGTGAAATTAGATTTGTTCTAAGGTGCCCAGGAGGCCAATCTAGGCCCTTGTTTGTTTGTTTTTGTTTTTTGTTTATGAAGAAATAGGCAGGAGCCCTATATACCCCGACAGTTCTGCACTGTTTATGTAAATTGTTACTTAGGCACATTAGAAATAAACTAAAAACTTTTATCATCCTGTGGGTGCTAGGATTCTCCCATTCATTTCTATGGGGCAGTCTTCCCCACCCCCCTCCTCTCCTGTATATCTGGCGAGGACATGATCTTTGCGCCAACCTGCCTGGGCCCCCAATGTATCTGCATGTCAAATTTAGGGTCAAATGGTTCAGGCGTTTATAAGTCTATAAAGTATTGTGGTAAATACTTGTGATCAAAGTATTTTAGGAGTGATACCCTTATTGGCCAACAAAGGTATCACTCCTAAAATACTTTGATCACAAGTATTTACCACGATATGGATTTTTCTGGCTACAGAAACGCATGAACGGACAACAGACATTAATTTTTATTGTATATATGTAAATGTCTCACCAATGCACTGTTTAATTTTAAAATTATTTAATATGTATACAGTGGGGAAAATAAGTATTTGATACACTGCCTATTTTACAAGTTTTTCTACCTAAGTACCTAAGTATAAGTATTTGATACAATAGAAAAACAAAACTTAATTTTTGGTACATAAATCTTTGTTTGCAATTACAAAGGTCAGACGTTTCCTGTAGATCTTGACCAAGTTTGCACACACTGCAGCAAGGATTTTGTCCCACTTCTTCTTACAGATCTTCTCCAGATCTTTCAGGTTTTGGGGCATTTCAGCTCCCTTCGATTTAACATTG
Organism: Dendropsophus ebraccatus; assembly: GCF_027789765.1. Taxonomy (NCBI): domain Eukaryota; kingdom Metazoa; phylum Chordata; class Amphibia; order Anura; family Hylidae; genus Dendropsophus; species Dendropsophus ebraccatus. The sequence continues at coordinate 176,297,128 of NC_091454.1, read as the reverse complement.
GGATCAGTTGTGGAGACTAGGAAGATTTAGGAAGATTGACAGTAATTTTGTGTTTCTTCCATTTTTTAATAATTGCACCAACAGTTGTTGCCTTTTCTCTTGCCTATTGTCATGTAGCCCCTCTCAGCTTTGTGCAGGTCTTCAATTTTGTCCCTTGTGTCCTTAGACATGGATATGGTCCTTGGCCATGGTGGAGATGTTGGAGTGTGATTGATTGAGTGTGTAGACAGGTGTTTTTTTAGTTCATACGGGTGCAATTAAACAGGTTATAGGTGCAGAGTAGGAGGAGCTTCTAAAAGAAAAAATAAAAGGTCAATGAGAGCCAGAATTCTTGCAGGTTGGTGGATGATCAAATACTTATTTCATGCAATAAAATACAAATGGATTATTTAAAAATCATACAATGTGATTTTTCTGGATATTTTTTATAGATTCTTTCTTCCCACAGTTTATGTTCAGTATTGCAGTGTCAGACTGATTGTATTAAAGCATCTACCTAGAAGGCTGACAAATTAAAGGTGCAAAAAAAAATAAAAATACTCAAGAGAATTTCCTCTAAGCACGTTCAGTGCCTGAAAATGGCTTGTTCTTCCTATTCTTCTGCCCTCAGCAGTTACATCATTGATATTGCTGTTTATTTTGCCTGGTCACACACCAGTCATCTTACTCCACATGAATAATGCTGAGCGTGTATTGGGGAAAAAGAAACAATACTTACATACTGATTTATGGAGCAACAACACCTAAGATAGTGCTAGGTTGCTTTATTTATCTCCACACGGCTGGGGCTTCCTTAGAAACAATAAGAATAATAAGAATCAGCTTGTATAAAAGTTATATTCAATTCACATAATTTCACTTCAAAGTTCAAGGCATTGTGCTCAATATTTGTAAATTGGGAACATTTCTGTCAATTAATAGATTTCTTTGTAGATCATTGGATTTCATATTAGTCATTGTGATGGAGCTGGGTAATGCCTAAATGGACAAGTCTATTACTTCAAACACCTTTAAAACCATTATCACCTCCTTTTTTTCTGGTTGATATGCACTACATTTTTGTGACAAAAACTTGGAAGGGGAAAGTAAAGATATGGTTAGCAGTTGTTCTTTTAGCAGTTTTACTGAAAACCCATCTCTGAATGCTTCTGAGCAGTTAAAGTGTACCTGTCATTTGGAAAACATTTTGACATGTCAAAGGTTTTGATCGGTCTTGGTCTGAGTGTTTAGACTAGAGAGGAGCGAACCAGCCGAGGTTCGGGTTCGTATGAACCTGAACTCTCGGTTTCTGATTCCCGTGGATTTCCGCTCCGTGGAGAGGGTGGATACAGCCTGAGGACCGCCGGAAAACTGTGATACAGCCATAGCCATAGGCTGTATCCCAGTTTTCTAGGCGGTCCTCTGGCAGTATCCACCCTCTCCACGGAGCGGGCAGACAGCGGGAATCAGAAGCCGAGAGTTCAGGTTCATTCGAACCTGAACCTCGGCCGGTTCGCTCATCCCTAGTTTAGACCTGTACTGATCGGTAGGCTCATAATATAAGTCTATGGAGCCTGACTGTTTTTTTTTTTTCCACACAGAGCGGGGAGAGGACATGCTGCAGCGCAGTGAGCATGGTACCTGACTTCTACAGCAAAAACCTTGGGATGTCTGAAGATAAATTAATATGAAGTTTATGGCTACTTGCAAATAGGAGGGTTGTCTCAGCTATTCTGTCAAGCATCTATATCTGCACCACCGATGATAAGGGAGTGAGTCTTTTTTTGTTTTTGTTTTTTTCTGCTTTTTATCTGTCAGTATGTATCTTATTTATCTGTAGAAATGCTTGTAAGGCTATGTTCACATAATGTTTTTTCAGCTCCATTTAAAATAATGTCCGTTATTTTGATTCTGAAATAACGGACGTCATTTAGCAGCCTGGCCTTCCCTTAGTGCAATAAATGGTGTTTGTACATTATTATAGTTTGAGGTTACTAATTGCCCTTTAAATGCGGCTTAATTGAAAGGTCCATTGAGTTTAATAGTAAAAACGAAGAAAGAACGGTGACAAAAGAAAAACTGTGTGTGAACAACTAATAAAAAACGTCCAGTTTGCAAAAGACGTCCTAAAATAATGATCATGTTCATTATTTTGCCGTCTGCAGTAAAAACGTTCGTTATTCAATACACTGTGCACATTGGACATCCGTCTTCCCATTGACTTCAATGCATTGCCATTGCAGTCAGTTAAATCGCGGCAATAACAGACTTTATTTTTTTTTATGTCTAAATCGGGCACCTTTTCTCATTTTTTTTACGTTGTGTGAACATAGCCTAATACTGTTTCATGCTTTACTAAAAAAAGATTTTAAAAAATGAATAATATAAGATTATATTGTTGCATCTTCTCCATTTTCATGAAAAAATTATGCATAAGGAAGACACTAAAAAAATTGCAGTTTCACAGGGCACGAATGGGATTTATAATACTGTGATATCCTATTACTGTAATAGCTTATAATGGACAAAAATCTACAAAACATTGTAAAGGTGGTACAACATGAGCTAAAGGTATCTGGTTTTGTTCTAGAAATCACTAAGAATTGGGACAGAGATACAATACCAGCCACAGTCTATTGATGAGAGAAGTGCTGCTTTTGGGAGAGAAAAAAAATCAGACTTTTTTAGTTTCAGTTAATTTATTTAAATATGACAATATTCCCTGATGGAAGAGACAATATGCCTTTATAATGGAGTGCTACATGATGCTCCCCAACTTGCTTTGCTTAACTTGCACATAATAGACAATGTATGTATCGAGAAATATTGCTGGTTGAAGAAATCACTGTAAAAACTCAGAACTTAGAAATATAAAAGCGCTCCTTGTAAATTGTCCTTTAGATGGTAGAAAGGGAGTTCAGGAGTTTGTGGATGTTAGAAGCGATGTATGTGCCAAAGTTAATTTGCCATTCAGTATGCATAAGCTGCTGTGTCTGAAGAACTTGGCCGTGGAAATAGGTCTGGCCCTTTTGGGTTGAATGTCTCATTTCAATGAGAATTAATGATGTCTGGGTCATTAATTCTTATCCCATTGAACCACTCATGAGAGTCTCAGTCTAAAGCTTTATTATATCCAAATTAACCATTTGTCTTTAGATCAGCCAATAATATGTTCATCTGGAAGGGATGTAACTGTTACATCTTTTTACTCAATATGTCACTATGTTTTAATACGATGACATACCTCTTGAATGCAGCAAGAAGATGCATAAAGGAAGGGGACTCAACATAGTGGAATAATACAGTGTGGTAAAGAAAAAAGGGTCAGGTTCCGCTCTGAACACATTGACCTGTTGACACCTACATGCTAAAAATAGTTGTTATTATTCTTGATACCATTCTTAAAGGTTTTGTATCTTGAAAGCAGCACTACTGAATATCTACCATGAACATTAAAGGTAATCTGTCAATTGGTTTATGCCGCCCTAAATGAGGGCAGCATAAACTAGTGATATAAATGCTGATCAGATCAGTGTATTACTTACAACATTTTGTTCATCCACTCTCCTAATATGCAGGAGAATAGGATTCTTGCCCCACCCCTCCCCCGCCCTTCAGCTGCTGATTGACAGTTAGCTGCCTATACACAGTGTTAGGACTCTTAAATAATTATTTTTATGTTTTTTCCACATGCTCTGCTGTTCTGTGTTGTAGCAGAGGCCAGGGTTTCTCTCCCCTGGCTGATCAGCATAGGTGTTTTGTGTGTTTACTGATTGTTGACTGACAGCTGACTTACCAGTTAGCTGTCTGTATCTAGACAGGACCTGGAGCCTTAGCCCCAATCAAGTCTGGGGCTGGGACTCCAGGCTCCATAAGTATCAGCCCTGTGGTCTAATTTTTTTGCCTGCGATAGAACCTGGTTCCTCCTGTGTATCTTGACCTAGCATTACTCTGACTCTGTACTTCTGATACCTGACCTTTTGGCTTGGGCCTCGACTATTCTTTGGATCACAATTTTGTACCTATACTGACCGTCTGTTACCGACTCGGACCTCTGACTTTCCCTTGCTTGTTTGTTAGTCTTGTCTCTGTTTTTCGTGTATTCACTTTGCCAGGTTAGGGAACGCCGCCCAGTTGTCCGCAGCTACTTAGGGCTGTTGTGGCAAGAAGGTAGGGCCAGCTGGGGTGGGTGCCAGTTCTAGGGCTGCACTCGTCTTCTTTTCCCAGACCCCCTACCTGACACACAGCATGGATAGAAAACTGGGGTTTTCTACTTCTCATGAATATCCAGGACTACTGGGCTCATGCACATAATGGAGGGGACTGCATATCGTCCATATTATTCAAAAAGATATCTCTGTATCAACTGCACAGAACAATATAAGTGGTACAGCATTCTGTTTAGCTTCTCTGTCACTAGTTTATGCTACACTTAGATAGGACAGCATAAACCTACTGACAGAGTCTCTTTAATATCATTATACCTCACTACACAGTTAACCCACCCATTGTACAATTAGTGAGGCCATTGGTTATACAGTACAGTGGGTGCTAGGGCCTGGGGAATGATTGGCCATACCTCCTTGACTATTCCTGACCCAAATAAAGGTGTTTGTTTTTTTTTATATATATATATATATATATATATATATATATATATAAATTAAACTCAGACACAGGAATGCTTTTATTGATGTTATCTTATAGTGCCACTAGCCCAGGTGGTCAGGAGGAGACAGATTTGTTTTAATCATGCACCATCCACAAGCTTAGATGCTTCACATATATACCTATATAAAAATGTGTGTGTCTTCTTTCTGCTCTAAAATTGCTTTATTTCATCAGTGGACAGAGTCACCCACAGCAGGTGGGCCATATTGCTCATGGGAAAAGCGGCCCAACTGTCATGAAGCCCCGCCTAGGTGATACTGTCCACTGATAAAATGAAGCAATTTTAGAGAAAGAAGACAAGGGTTATACAGATATATATTGAATGAGCAGCATCTAAGTTTGGAGATGGTTCAGAGAACCGCACATAGAGTAAGTGGGTGACAGTATCACTTTAACTTCTCTGGTGACATCTTATCTCTCCAAGAACAAAAGGATCAGGCTGTTAAAATTTAACACGCTGACCCTGCTCTTCACCAACATTACTCATGACCTGCACATTAGACAGTCAGCCACTCCTACTGAAATTTGCAGTTTTTTTCTTGTATTTCTTTTTGTGTATGGGGATCTATATTATGTGTAGGTTCTATATATTTTTCAGCAGATGTATTTCTTATAGATAGGCTGATCACAGGGTGTATTTAGCTGTGATCTGTGTAGGAACCGAGCGTCACCACTGGGCAAATGCAGCAATAAGTTGCCTATTAAAATCAGACTCCCCTTGTAGCCACTCTCTACTGTGACTCATTGATGGGGCACCCAATTAGCAGCATGCCCTCCATTATAATTCTCTATTAGCAGGTTTGAAAATAATTTGTCTAAAGAAGACGACTGCTGGAATAAAATACAAATATCTGATGGTACTTGCAATATATATATATAGACTGAGGAAAATCAGAAGATACATTTTATATATAGTTACCAGTGATGTTTATATTTGAGGCTGCAGTATCTATGACATGTGAAGATTTATTCTGGGGTTGCAGTTGTCACCCATAAATAGCTCTACCCACCCAAGAGGAGGATTAGAGAGGGTGGCTCTAAATAGCAAGCATTGCTTTTACTGTAGTGAGGAGATACACAAAAGATGCCTGTGTAACACAAGATCTAAGAAACTGGACAATGGATCATGTATAGAATACATTGATGTCACATACATTACATCTCACACAGTTCATGGTTAATAATTCATTGGGTCACAGCCGTATGTAGTAAGACAGCTTTATGCCCTGGAGTCCAAGTGAATTCCTTTAATGATTTTTTATTTTACTGAAGTTCCTGTAGTTAAAAAAAGATGAAGGGTCTCTGACGGCCCCTCATGGCTCCTAATACCTGGGCCATTCTAGAATCCCCCCATCCCTCCAGCCAGATATGGAAATGGTGAGCCCTTAAGGATTCGGTCTTTCTCACTACTTCTCTATGTTACTCTTTTTCTAAAGGAACCATCATTGTCTCCTTCACACTGTCTTTGCAGCTGTTTCTTGGTACCTAGAAAGAGTCATGGTTTTAGTGTTTTTTGGTTGAGTGCTTTTTTTTTTACACACATTTCTATTTTTTTCCAGTTTTTTTTTCTTCATTTTCTACAGTATATAGAATTTTATTAAATAAAAGCCATTCCGTATACACGATGAAGAGCCAGGGTGCATAAAATCCATAGCGTTTGCTGTTGTTTGTTAGACATGCATATAAAAGTTAAATAGGTACTGTCATTACAAATAAATAAATAATGTACAATCAACTGGGAGGTAATAAACTATATCTTTGCAATTTACTTCATTGTTTTTTTCTGGCCGGTCTTCTATATGAAATACAGAGCTATACTACCAGCTAATAGGTGTCTCATTTACAGGAAAACTGCATTGAGGCTCCGTCGCTAAGGCCATTTGGTCTTCAGTAACAGCAAAAAAGAGACCAAATGCAGGAAGTGATGTCAGTTGGCCCAGTGGCGATGTGTACCACTGTACCAGTTGGGATCTTGGCACAGTCCTCGGATCATACAGCACGATTGAGAATGCGCTGTTGGCAATAATTTTGTGCTCTTTTCTGAACACTATGGGGAGATTTATCAAAAATGGTGTAAAGTGAAACTGGCTCAGTTGCCCATAGCAACCAATCAGATTCCACCTTTCATTCCTCAAAGACTTTTTGGAAAATAAAAGGTGGAATCTGATTGGTTGCTAGGGGCAACTGAGCCAGTTTCACTTTACACCATGTTTGATAAATCTCCCCCTCTCCTCCTCCTCCTCCCTTTTGCTCCTCTCTGAACATTCTCCTATTCTTTCTGCTTAGTTAATTGTTTCCTCTGACACACCGTTATCTCCCTACTTCCTGTTCTTTCTGGTCACTCCACAGTTTCTTTGTTTTGCCTTGGTGATTCTGTAACTGGCAGGTCTCTGTGCCAGTCTGTGTACAATGTTGTCCAGTGTCGGTGGTTAGAGATCAGGGGGATGGTCCAATCACATTCTGGGCCAGACCCCTGACCTCATATATAACATCGCCAGTGTGTTAACCCCTTTATGGCTATTAAGTCTAGGTTCCCTAGCAAGCTCATTGTGTTTCCCCTGCTATCTGCTTTCTTTTCTATCTGGTTTTTCTAACCCCTTGCTACCTGTACGTTGACTATCCCTGCTTCCCACCTGCCCTGACCATTTGCTATGTGACATGATTATCTGTTTGCCTCTGTTTGTGACCTGTCAGGGACCGTCACCATGGTTGTCCACAGCCGTTTAAGGCTGATTGAGGCAAGTAGGCAGGGACAGTGGGGGGGACAAGTGCAGGGTCCACTGTCTATGTCCCCATCTCTTCCCTGACTGACTGAGACAGGATAAATACTGACTGGCCAGCAGCTATGCAGTGCTACAGATGAGTAAACTAACTGATAAACAAGCCTTGCCCACCAACCCAGGTTAAAAGGTACAAACACGAGCAGCTATATATTTGCTGTGTTGTTGTTGGTTTTTTTTTGTTTTTCGTTTTTTTCAATAAGACACCGTCCGGAACTGACGGGGACACGGCCATCAGGAGATTCAAGCGCCGATCGTCACCAGAAGGAGAGTGAGTATGAAGTGTGTGTGTCTGTGTTTGTTTGTTTTTTCCGTTTGTTTTTTTTTTTTATCCCGCCAGATTTGTCCTTTAAATGGAAGCTAGCATCGGGTTAGATTCTTGTAACCTCCAGTTATTTTTCTTTAAATAGGATCCTAGTGCAATTGTCTTTGAGTCTTCACAACAGAGGTGTTGCTAAAAAAAAAGAAGTGCAAGATACATGAGTGGAACATCATTGGGATAATAACATCTCAAGGTATGTGCTGGACTTTAGTACCTTTCAATAAAGCGCACTTCTACAAACACCAAAGCGCACTTTTATAAACAACAATTTAATTTTTTAGTTTGCTTCTTATATTTTCTCTGAATGTCATCACTTTGATGCTATTCATCAGACCAGTCCACCTTCTTTTCTATCATATATACACCATAATAGGCACACTGAAAGAAAAGGGAGATGAGACAACTGTAATATACTAAGGATTTATTCAAAGTAGTTTGGGTAGCTTTTAAAATCAAAGCCATATTTAATCTATTTCTATACAAATGTACTCTAGGACTTCAGTTTTATCATGACTCAAATTAGACTAAATCTGCAGAAGACCCATTTATACAAGGCACCTAGAAAAAATAAAATGCTCCATGATTAGAATTATTATAATGATGAACGAAGCAACCAGTAAATAACACGTGGATTATTGTTCATAATGGTAAAATTGATCTTGCATAAAAATTTGAACACGCATGCAGTATTCCCCTTATCAGGTACAAACAGAAGCCTTAACAAATGCAATAAAATTACAATGTAGTTTATTGTTAATACTTCTATTCTAATTGCTCTATATATCATATACCTCCATTTTAATTAAGTAAATCTACTAATAATAGTTACTGTGTATATGAACGCCCGTAAAGAGGATGCCTTGTGACAACCACTTTCTATGTGTCCTATTAGGGCACAACGACTTAATAAAACAGAATCTGCTACTTAGGCCAGAACAGATAGCTGCTCTGTAAGGGCCCGTGCACATAGAGCAAAAGAGCCGGAAATTTCAAGCAGAGCTTAAGCCACAGACGCTGCTTGAAATTTTGGCTGTCCCATTGATTCAATAAGATTTCTCGTGCGCCTAAGATCTCCGCTCACAAAATTGACAAGTCACTACTTTGAGCGGACAGCGGAGGCCCACGAGATATCCCACTGAATCAATGGGACTTGCAGAATTTCAAGCAGCATCCATGGCGTGAGCTCCGCTTGAAATTTCCGCCTATTTTACTCTGTGTGCAAGGGCCCTAAGAGAGTCTCCTGCTCTGGGAGACTGGAGCCATCGATGTACCACATAGCATAACAATGCTGAATGATCACAAGATACCAGAATCGGACGTCATCTATAGGACTCTTTCTTCCTGGGTCTTAAAGGGGTACTCCAGGCTGGGGGGTATTTTTGAGGATCGCCGGGGGGGGAATTGAAGCCGGAGGTCTTACCTCCCCCGTTCCAGTGTCGGTGCCCGGATCGCGCCACCCGGAACTCCCGTCCCGCGGCCGCTTCCTAGTCAGAGCTGCCGCATGAGACGTTATGTCTCAAGGCAGCTCTGCCATTCAGCAGCCGAGGCGGGACTTCACTACGGCCGCTGATTGTCAGAGCTGCCTTGAGGCATCACAACTCATGCGGCAGCTTTGACCAGGAAGCGGACAAGGGACGGGAGTACCTGGGAGCTACTGATGATAGTCGACTATCTTTGGCAGCTCCATAGTCAATGAATGGAGCAATGGAGTGCTCAGCTGTATATTCTCAACCATACAATTCTGACATTGGGCACCCAATTATCACCTAGGAATGGAGCACTGAGTCGCACATGAAACGTGTATAGAGGACAAGTGTTATAAGAGGGACAACAACGTGGATGCTGTAATCAATGGCACAAAAAATCATCACAATTGTGTAACATCACATGACCAAATTCTAAAAATATAAAAACTACAGCTAAGTACTAATCTATAGACTTTTATCACAAATAATTAGCGATTTGGATTTTTGGCTAAGTTTTCTGAAAAAAAAAAATAGTTTGGAAAGGGTGGGATCCAGACAGTTCTTTCTAGTTTCCCATAACTGGTTGTTAAAATAACAGCCTGTAAGGTGTACCAGGAAGAGGGATTCTGGGTAGTAGTATTATATTCAGGAGCACAGTGTATGGCAGTAATATATGCGGTATATGTTTTATATGTGTAGCAGTATTATATTCAGGAGCACTGTGTGTGGCAGTAATATATGCAGTATATGTATTACATGTGTGGCAGTATTATATTCAGGAGCACAGTGTGTGGGACATTAATATATGCAGTATATGTATTATATGTATGACAGTATTTATATTTAGAGGCACAGTGTGCGGCAGTAATATATGCAGTATATGTATTATATGTGTAGCAGTATTATATTCAGGAGCACAGTGTGTGGCAGTAATATATGCAGTATATGTATTATATGTATGACAGTATTATATTTAGAGGCACAATGTGTGTCATCGTTACATTTGGAGACTATATTGTGTGGCAGTAATATATTCATGGGCACAGCATGTAGCAGTATTACATTCAGGAGCACTGTGTGGGACAATAATATATGCAGAAGATACAGTGTGTGACAGTATAATACTTAGAAGGTACTTTGTGTGGCACTGTGAGGAGTTTATCTTAATATAGAGGGTGAAAATCTGCTGTGAGGAGAATAAGATGTCTAGGCGGCAAACTGCAGAGTCCAGATATAGGAGGAATGAGTCATAAAGGTCTGAACCAAATGGAGAAGAAAAGTGACAACTACAATCGGAGAAGATGTCACCTGTGAGTCACTAAATGTAAATGTTTATTCTGCCTCTGACGGCTTCTGAATAGTACCGGGTTTATTCATAATGTCAGCATCAAGATAATGTCTGCAACCTCTCTAGTTAATAAAACAAGAACCCGCAGAATATTCTAGAACTGTTCTGGTTATATCTGCAGATGTATTCCTACATGGTAAATTATTCTATAGCACACTTTTACCTGACCTTTCCATATGTTTTACCTAGGGAGATTATATGTGGAGTCACAGTTTCCTTTGACAGTGGCTTTTTAAGTAGTTGTACTGAAAAAAAGTCTCTGAATAAGCTTTTAAACGTGTTACTGACGCAGCTAGGTGCAATCCTATTAGGTCAGGTTATAGAGGACCCAGTGGCGGTCTTTGGCACCAAGCACCCCAAGGGATCACTCTTGTGCTCAAGACCACTGGACAGGGCCGCTGCCCCGCTCGCTGCTGCCATCTGAACTGTAACTATGAGCACTCGTAATGAGCGCTCATAGTTACATGCAGCAGCACTGACAAGGCGGGAGACATTGGCCCCCTTCCTGTCAGTCACTCTTGTGGCTGCAGGAAGGGTTTTCCCTGTGGTCACAAGTGGCAGCTTTGTCCTTGTGGTGCCGGCGCTCCAGTGACATCACTGGAGCATCGGCGCCAGGACAAGGAGAGTGCGGTCTCTTGTGATCGCAGGGAAAACCCTTCCTTCAGCCACAAGAGTGAAGAGAAGAGGAGACGCCCAGACCCAGGTGAGTATAAGTGTTTGTTTTATTGTGTTATATACTATATGGGAGGGGGAGCACACAGGGGTCTGTTTAACTGGGGGAGCACACATCGGGGGTCTATATAAATGGGGGGAGCACACAGGGGGGCTATATAACAGGGGGAGCACACAGGGGGGCTATAGACTACTGGGGCTTCACAGAGGGGTCTATATACTACTGGGGCAGCACACAGGGGGTCTATATACTACTTGGGGCAGCATAATAGGTTCTATATACAACTTGGAGAGCACACAGGAGGTCTATATCCAAGTGGGGAGCACACAGGGGGGCTATATACTACTGGGTGAGCACACAGGGGTCTATATACTACTGGTGGGGCACACAGGGGGTCTATATACTACTGGGGGAACATACAGAGGGTCTATATACTACTTGTGAGGCACACAGGTGGTCTATATATAACTGGGGGAGCACACAGGGGTCTGTATACTACTGGGGCAGCACACAATGGGTCTATATAATACTGGTGGGGCACACAGGGGGTCTATATACTACTGGGGGAACCACACAGGGGGTTTATATACTACTGGAGGAGCACACAGGGGTCTATATCCAAGTGGGGGAGCACACAGGAGGTCTATATCCAAGTGGGGGAGCACACAGGGGGGCTAAATACCCCTGAGGGAGCGTACAGGGGGCCTATATACTACTGGGGGAACCACACAGGGGGTTTATATACTACTGGAGGAGCACACAGGGGTCTATATCCAAGTGGGGGAGCACACAGGAGGTCTATATCCAAGTGGGGGAGCACACAGGGGGGCTAAATACCCCTGAGGGAGCACACAGGGGGCCTATATACTAGTGGGGGAGCACACAGGGGCTATATACAACTGGGGGCAGCACACAGGGGGTCTATATACAACTGGGGCAGCCCACAGGAGGTCTATATACTTCTGGGGGAGCACACGGGGGGGGGGCTATATAAAACTGGGGGAACACACAGGGGTCTATATACTATTGGAGGAAGCAAACAATGGGTATATACTACTGGGGGCAGGACACAAGGGGTATATACTACTGGGGGCAGCACACAAGGAATATATATTACTGGCGGTAGCGCACAAGGGGTATATACTACTGGGGACAACACACAGTGGTCTATTGTTTTGGAACGCGTGTCGAGGGGGGGGACCCAGACATAACTTCGCTTGGGGCCCCAGAAATGCCAAGACCGCCCCTGAGAGGACCCCACAGTTTACTTATGGTTAGTTGCAGCATGATTCCCCAGTGTTGGGTCTACGCTAAAGATGGGGGTGATGTGGAAACCACTGGGCACTAGCTCCAACTGGAAGCCCACATAGTGTCAAGTGTCCCAGGAGAGTCATTGCTTACATATTCCCTGTACTGCCTGACCATTCACCCAGTAAGACCTGGAATAGATTTTTTACAGTTAAATTGTCCTCACAGAGTGGACTGTAGACAGTCTAGGGAAGATACCTCCTACAATACTGTTTTCTTGACCTTAATCTGATGAAGATAGCAACTTGAACAGGATTTGGTGCTCTGTAGAATACAAGTCTCCAGTCTCTAGTCTTTGGATATTAGATATGAGAGAACCTTGAACATGTTTGGGTTTATTTGAACCCGAGCGCGTCACATTTAATTAACAGTGGCTGAAGAAGTTGGATACAGTCCTGAGGCTGCATCTAGCCTAAGCGCCCTATTACACGGGACGATTATCGTGCGAAACATCGCTATTTCATTCGAATTTAAACGATAATCGTTCGGTGTAATTGCAGGCAATGATTGAAAAATTGTTTGTATGTCATTGATCGTTAATTTAGATCTGGACCTAAAATTATCGTTAACCGTTCGCTAATCGGTCGCTGTAATTCCATATTCGTTCGCTCAAGTTTGGCATTTTTTCAATAATCGTTCAGTGTAATTGTACAGTGTTCATTGCTTTGCTGGGATCAGAAGGAATAAACGATCATAGTAATGATCGCAATAACGATCGTAGTAGCGATCGCATCTAACGATTATCGTTCTGTGTAATATGGTGAACGATTTCAGGTTAACGATAATCAATCTTGTTTGCGATCATTTATCATAACAAACAAACAGAATACAGATAGAAACGAAGCACTTTGCTTTGTTCCTACTGTAAATTCGCTCATCCCTAGTCTCCAGTAATTGCTTCTCACTAAGAAAAAGGTTGCACCTTGGAGATTCCTAGCTCGGATCTCACTTGAGGAAGAAATTACCTGAGAGACTCCTTACATCCTTAGGCCATGTTCACATGACGTAAGATACCGGCAGTTCTGTAACCAGGCCGGGTTACAGAACAGTCGGTGTCAGCAGTACCGGCCGGATTATCTTCATTTTTGTTTAATTGGGATGTGGGCGCATCTGTGTGGGCCCGTATCCCAATTCACCACTGCACACAATGCAGCATGCGGCCGGAGCCGTATGCTCCATTGTGTGAACTGATATGTCTTGTGCGTCCGCTATTCAATGAATAGCGGCCACAGAAAACTGACATGTCAGTTTTTTGTGCAGCCAGATGGAATCCGGGTCCTAGCGTATACTATGTGTATACACTCCGGCCGGGATTTCATTCATTCAAATGCAAAACATGTTTTGCATAAACCACGGCCGTTGTTGCAATTTGCAAACCATACGTTGTGTGAACATGAACTTAACATGTGATCCTAGGGGTAGCAATACAGAAAAAACGTTAACTCTTGCACCTAATACCCCCAAAAACATAATTTTTAACTATTTCATTTTATTGTCTTTATTTGTAAGCAATTCTTTTAGGCTATTTTGAAGTCCATTTCCACTTCAAATGTCCTAAATGGACAAAAAAAGCTACAAATATGACCAAATTAACTCCCGTAAAAATAATGCAAAAACTGCTAAAAAGCAATAAAAACAGCTGAAAATACAGGTGTAAACATATATATATATTTTTATTATTATTATTATTTTTAAATCCGCTTTTGGGTTACAAAAAATATGGTTAAAAAAACCATATTACTGTTGCTTGAAATTTGGAGATTACATAGACCTTTATGGGTAAGTTCATACATAGCAGATTTGTTGCAGAAATTTCTCAGACTAACCTTTATGGGGCTTGCACATGCTGCTGAAGCAATTCTATTAGGATGGATAGAAATTAGTGCAACAAGTCTGTCAGGTGTGAATTTACCCTAACATGGCCGAGTGCATAAAGTCTATAGAAATCAGGACACAGCTCCCCTGTCCCAGGTAAAGGCCGCCAGCAATGTCTGTCCGTGCCATAAATCAAAACAAATAAGAACTATTCTTATAGAATCTCATTCGCTACAAAAAAGCTTTAAAACACACAAGCTAAATAAAAATCCTGATGAGATTCCAGGCAGCACCATGCATTATTGATATTCTGTGATCGACCCGTGATATAACTCAGCCCTCACAATAATCTGGATGTGAAATCGCATTTAAAATGACTTGATGTATGTTCTTTTAGACAATCAGAATTAAATTAAGGCAGGGAATTTTTGAAGGCTGTCAAGGCAAAGCCACTGTCTTTTCTTTTTCAATTTAACCTTGAAGAAAAGCCCCCCCATAGTGATGGGAAGAGGGGGCAGAAGAGCGCATGATGAATTCTGGACCATGACAAAAGCCTCATTATGAGGAGCAGGTGATTCTCCGAGTGTGAATATTCATCTGAGGCTACGGCGAGGTTCCTACACGTGTGTTGGGAAGCAACAATGAAATGATAATGGACACTGAATTAATGAGATGCCTTGGCGCGTGGCTTCTGCCTAACACGGACACAGACATACTCCATCGTATTCTTTGTAAGCGCACAGAGCGGTGTATATAATATTCCTGTTTTCTGCCATGTACTATTAATTAAAATGTTTTGACATCAATGGCTTCATTGCTGGAGAGCTGGCAAAATAGCCGTCATTTGGGTAATTTGTTGCGGCATTAACTGGAAGAGGTGAGGTGATGTGTTTGCCGATGCCTGTTAGAAAGTCACATATGCTTGTCGGAAAACATGAAAGAAAAAGGTCAATGTGTAATAAGCAGACACAGAATCCTGCACAAAGGGCTTATGTCCAGAGACCGGCACAATAACATATATGTTCTTATACAAAAGTGCCCCAGGAGGACTTATACTAAAATAACGTTCCATGGCAGATATTGACAAATGAAGTCCTACTATGAAGGCAAAAAAGCTTTCTTATTATTGGTGGAGAATGCATTGTATGGTTATGAGAAATAAACATAAGATGGATTCACATAGTGACATTTTGGCCAGCTACTAATATATGTTCTTCTGTATGAGTCTTACATGTTCAATGTCATATTTTGGAGATACCATACAGAGGCACAATATGGCGACACGCACAGAAACATGAGGGTTGCAAGTGCAGCCATACAGGGGTTTTGCATATGACTCTTTATAGGGCTTTATAGTCTATACTAGATCCATTTATTTCTAAAAATTGGAACAGATCACAGAAAGAAAACAAAATTCTAAAGTTACCTATACCCACCAACTTATCTATGTGTTCTTGGAAGAACTTGATGGATATGTGTCTTATTTGAACAGCACTATGTAAGACGATAACGGAATATTGCAGTTGCATATGTAGCTTAGACACTGATATGCAGGATTGTCTAGAGGTCATATCTAGGTTTAGGGAGAGGCAGACATCTGACAAATTTACAGTGGTATCACTGTGGTGTGTCCTTCTATGCCTCTGTGATCAAGGCTTCAAGCCGGACACCCCCTATACTATTCCATTGGGAATTCCCAAGATTTACTGGCTTCCATCCAAAAGTAGACAAGCACTTGTAGATCTTTTATGTTAACCCAGGTGCAATCCGGCAAAAAATCTTTTTCTTTCAAATCAAGTGGTTTTAGAAAGTTATATAGATTTGTAACTTACTTATCTTTAAAAAAATAAAATACATCAGCTGATAAGTACTGGAAGACTTGAGATTTTTAAATAGAAGTAAATAACAAATCAATATAACAGTTGATTTGAAAGAAAAATAGTACCCCTTTAAGGTTGGACAAGACAAGGTAAGGGCACGATTGTGGTTGCTACAATGTGAGTCTATTTCATATAAAAAATAGTATCACTTATCATTAGAGGTAAGATCCCTGCTTCTCTCTAATGGGATTGGATACTGTCTTTGACATAAAATAGATGAACAAATTGCAATCACAGCCAAGTGAAATAAAAAAAACTCACAGTTCATCTATACATTCTGAACCCATATCATAGCCTGAAGCCCTTACTTTCTAGTTATTGAATGTGGAACCCCAATTTATTTCCTTTTTATGTCATGTATATACTTGTATTTGTACTTTACATAGTGTACTTGTCATTTATATTGCTGGTGCCTTATAGCTGTCATCTAATTTTTATATTGTGGTAAATCTGTAGAGAGCAAAGCACTTACACTAGCCTATAGGTTAAAATAGGAGAAAGCACTAAAAAGGTTGTAGGTCTATTGCTCAATCGAGCCTTACTCAGGCTTAAAGGGGTTGTCTGGTGTTTGATTTTTTTTTTTATATACTGCTGCTAGGGCTATAAAACAATAAACATCCTATGCGCCCCGGGTGTTGTCTTCTGGTGTTGCTAGGGTCCACCACTAACTGCAGAGCCTCCACTTCCAAGACAAAGTTTTCTCTAGTGACAACCCATTCAGCCAATCACTGACTGAGACGGGACAGCCCCACGGCCAGTGGGCGGGCTGTCACTCCTGAGACGAGTTTGTCTTGGAAGTGGAGGCTCTGCAATTAGCAATATCATACGTCATAGTGCTTGTTCCAGTTTAAAGTGATCTTTTATCATCTGTGGATTGTGCTACTTGGACGGGGCTTCACGGCCAAAGTGCCACTTAGCCCTGCCCACATCGCCACCATTGGCCTTTAGGCTGGCCTGTTCCAATGCCTGTCAAGTGTATGAAGCAGCCTGACTTCCCCTTCTCTAGATTCGGCCACAGGAACTGCCTGGGTATGTATGGAGCTAAGGCCAGAGGAAAGTATGGAGTAATAAGTTCTTCAACCCCAACTTTCAGGTTACACAGCTGAGAAAGCTGCCCATCAAGCCATGTAACTGAGACCACAGCCAGTGCCGATAAACATGGCAAGAAATGCATTGATTATCAACAATGATCATTAATAAAAAAAAAAGCTCCTGTGGCCGATAATTGGTCCGTGTAAAAGTGACATGGATCAGCGGAGGATGGGGGAAATGTCCAATCCATGGCTGATCGGGTCCCTAGAACGAGCTTTTAAATGTATCATATTCTGTGCTGTCGGTTTCTTGGGCTGCTCTGACAACACAAGGATCGTACGCGCAGCCTGGGATGCTTGATTTGTTGTGTCATGTAAAAGCACTGCAAACAAGCACCAATCTCGCTGATCGGCGCTCATTTGCGGCCCCCGTGGCCGACAAATTTTACAGTGTAAAAGGATCCTAAGGGTATGTTCGCACTGAGCAAAAGCAACGAAATTCAGCAGGCAAAAGGCTTATAATGGGCAGAGAGCACTGACAGGCAGAGAGCTGTGACTAGTTACAGCCTGGTCTCCGGCCCGATGCCTTGTTCACAGTGATCCGTATACTCTGCACACTGTAATAAGAGCATGTTTTTTCAGGAAAATAAATCTATTAGTGATGAGCGAACATGCTCGTCCGAGCTTGGTACTCGTTCAAGTATTAGGCTACTCGATGGTACTCGTTACTCGGACGAGCTTCTTGAGATACTCAAGAAAATGGCATCATCTTTTTCCTGTAAGTGTGGGTGCAATTTCTAGCCAATCAACATGCTGGAGACTCTTTGGTACATCCTGCGATCACTTGGGACCCATACATGTCGATAGCAGCGATTGGTTGTCCAGATCAGATGACCCTGCCATGTAAAAATCTCGGCTGGCGGAGCTCGGCTCACATGCAAGCTGGAAGAGATTAGGGAGAGAGCTGCTGATTGTCATATAGAGCGTTAGGGAGGGAATTAGTGTTCCTGTAGGCAGGGAATACTAGAGAAAGAACACAACAACCCTTGTAAGGGCTTAAAATCTTTTTTTTTTTTTTAATTACTCCAGACTGCTGGCTGGGACTTGCAGTGCAGCTACCATGATTTTAGCAGCACACTGTGGTGATCAACTGCTGGCAGAAAGGGGACAGCAGGTGTTGCATACACACCCCTAAGAAGTCCTTAGTACTATTATATTTTTTTGTGGCTGGTGCTGCTGCTGTTGTACATTGTATTGCTGTAATTTGTAGTACACCTGCATAGAACTTCACTGCTCATTGTCCTGTGTAACAGTCGGCATACACCATATACCACCACTTACACACAGACTATACAACAACCTCCATAAACTAGTGTGACCAATGACTCATCTGCAGCCATATCCAAGCTCACTGCTGATTGTCCTGTGTAAGAGGGTGGCATTTACCATATAGCAGTACTTACCCACAGATTCTATACGACAACCTCCAAAAACTAGTGTGACCATGCTGTGTAAATTTTGGGGTAATTCATATGCTACCTCTGTTTTAATGGTTCCCTGTGTTCTAACTGCCATGCTGTGTCAGGCTAAATTTTAGGGTGGTCCATATGCTACCTCTGTTTTAATGGTTCCCTGTGTTCTCACTGCCATGCTGTATCAGGCTAAATTTTGGGGTGGTTCATATGCTGCCTGTGTTTTAATGTTTCCCTGTGTGATCACTGCCATGCTGTTGCCCAGAATTTGGCGTACTGGTGCGAATAGGCAGCCTCAGAGGCATCCATGCATGCTGCCCCTGCTGATTCCTGTCCATTTCCGTGGTGTTTCCATCATTTTCTGAGGTTAACAAGTTTTCACATGACCTTTCCTCTGCCGAGCTTGGGTCCCCTGCAAAAATGCTCGAGTTTCCCATTGACTTCAATGGGGTTCGTTACTCAAAACGAGCACCCGAGTATCGGGAAATATTTGTCTCGGGTAACAGGCACCCGAACATTTTAGTACTCACTCATCACTAAAATCTATCCATAAATCAACGATTTTCTAAAAATAGTGCATTTTGGGAAAGAAAGGAAGTAAATATAGAATCAAAGCATATAAGGTAGGGTTTGGGGTTTTCTTTTCTTTTTTCTAGTTAAAGAAAGTAGGAATGGATCCCAAGAAGAAAAAAGAACAATAAAGGAAAGCTTTAACCTTCTCACCTCTCTGGAATGTGTTCACCACAAGTAAACCACAGTGTGTGAACCTGGCCTAATATAGGCACCTCCGCACAATCCAGCATATGCACATCCTGTATAGAAGCTTAGCTGGGTCCTGTTTAAATGTAATACATACTTGACTAATAATTTAGAGTTCACAAACAATAAAGAATGATTTCTGTCATCAGTGTAAGAGTTCTTACAAGCACTACAGACAGATGTGTTACAGCTGTACAAGGGGAGTATCAGCTTCTCTGTCACATACAGACCCTATTTATGTTTTTTATAAGATCTATGTCATTTAGAATTTTGCTTTCCATAGAGAGAAGTGAAATGTTTATTTACATGGCTGGTACAGAGCTCTATATTCTCATAATTATCAAAGCCAACCTCATGGCATTTAAAGGAGAAGTCCGGCAAGGGGTTAAAAAATCATTGCGGGCAGGGGGTGGGGGGATAAAAAAGAAGTTATAGTAGCCTATCCTGTGCCCGCGCCGAGCCACATCTGCTCCTGGACCCCACCAGCTTTCTTCTGAGCTTACCTCCGGCTACGTCTCAAACCAGCTAACGGATGCCCCACTTAGCCAGTCAGTGACTGGGGCAAGACACCACTGCAGTTACTGATTGGCTGAGTGGGCTAAATCCCACCCGTTTATGACGCCGAACCTAAGTCATGACTTAACCGGAACCCGGGAGAAGAAGACAGCCTGCAAAATCGCCTGTACTATTGATTTCTGCAAAAAAAATAAAAATAAATTAACGACAGTGACATTTTATGGTATTCATCTGGTTTAGCCTATCATTCTGCAGTATTGATCCAGAAGAAGGCAAAAACTTCCATGAAGTAGAAGCCAGCTGTCCTCATCTTAAAGGAAAAACTCCTTCTCAACTTCAGATCAGAGAACTAAAAATCTCTAAAAAAAAAAAATCTAGTAACCATGTAATATTTTGACACCATTCTCAATTCCTAACCTAGTAATGGGCATAGATGGTGGTCACTCTCCATTCTCCTATAAGGGAGATACAGTAAAACAGCTGAGCATACACCATAAAAGAAAGTAATAGCAGCACTTATTAATGTATTTAATATTTACACACATGTCATCCCATAGATTTATGTGTTTCATTACACCAGAGAATAATAATGTGGTTGGTAATAATAAACCCTTTAAATCACTCTTGTCAAGATTAGTGAGGGGCTTTGCTCTATCTGTGATAGAGCAGATAAACCTGTATTTGACTTCAGACTGGCTAAACCACAATATCATCCACTTGTAGATCATCCCTCATAAATATCATAAGCTTTGTGGACTCTTTAAATACATATTGGTTTATGTTGTTGCATTTATCATACTTTTTAATGTCTGGACACTAATAATGGTGATCATTCTAATTATAGGGGAATTCCAGATTGGTGAGACGTGCTGCAATAAAGTTACACAGCAAATATGCAACAAATCTGCAATAAAAAAAAATATATATATAGGTTTACAATTGGCCTTGCACATCTTGCTGTTGGTGGTCCTCGGCAGACCCTATAACAATACAGTTTATCGAATTTTTGTGGATTTTAACTTTCAAATTGAACTGAATAGGGAACTTCTTCAACAAATCCATGCTCATCCCACAATAGAACCCAATCCATCCTTACATTTCTTCTTACCCTGCAAACATGCAGTGTGTAGCCTGGCCCCAAAAAATGGTGCCATCTTTTTCTGCTGTGGATGAGAACAAATAAGGAACGTACAGTAGAAGCGTACATTTCGGTCCATGTACAGTACATGCGTACAGATTATCAGGTACAAAGCCTAAATTATGCAGTTGCATATGTTCGCAAGTTTAATTATGCTCGAAAATTATTGTTATAACCATTCCAATCATCAAACAAATTGTTTGTGATGGGTGAACACGAGCAATTTGCGTCATATTCATACGAACGTTTACGAACATGTTCACTCATCACTAGTGTGGAGGACTAAACATTTCCCTATAAGTTGACACTTAAGAGGTACAGGTTGGCACTGGTTATAAAGTACTGTATCACTGGCCAGCCTAGCATGCCCCAGGAGGCTGATTGGATATACGGCCACCCATTGTAATGGATGGATATCCATAATGACAGAATCACAAAGCAAAGCACCTAGTGTGGGTGCTCGAAAGGTTCCAAGCCTCTACCACTCTTTCAGTAAAATGATAATTCTTGACAATATTTCTTATCTTTTCTCCAACTAACCTCCGATTGTGCCCCCTTGTTCTTTGATTTCCTTTTTTTTTTTTTTTATAAAAAAAAAAAATGTTATAAATAATATCTGATTTTATAGAAAAGTACTGTCCATACAAGGTACAGATGCTTTAAAGGTTTGGCAGTGCCCAGACTTCCATAATTGACAATCCTTTGACAAACCTTTTTTTAATGTGCTAGACCGATATATAAAAAAATTATAGAGAAAACACGTACAGTGAATCCATAAAGCTGGGGTCACATAGATCTGGCTGTCCAGCTCCCTCCTTCTACTAGAAACTGGTGGGGAAAATTCATCAGTCGTCATCAGGCTTCCAACCTTTTTTTTTTTCCCATTGACCATCAGTTGTTGGAGGCAACGGAAGGAGGAACGCTTCAAGATGTGTTCTTCCATCCTTTGTGTCCGTCAATCCAGTGTCCAGATTCAAGTGCCGCATGGTTTGAATTGTCCAATTCAAATGAATGGGATCAGTTCAAATGTCGATTTCCCTCCGGCGCTTTGCTACTGCACCAAAGGAGAATGGAGTTGGACCGCCTGATATATGTGAGAGGGGCCTAAAAAATAATGATTGACTTTGATCATTTGTTTCAAAGAAACCTAGAAGACACACTTGAGCTCCTGATTCCAGCTCCTTGGAAACCATGGTTCTGCAAATCCTGATAGGCTTATACAAGTTTAACATTTTACACTAGAGTTATGAGAACCTCAGCTCTACAGATACCAACCTCTCTGGAGATGTCACCGAAAATGAGTTTTACAAATGTGTTCCATGAATGACAAAAACCCTATTATTTTATAATTGAAATCCCAACTCTGTACCAGGCAAGGCGCAATTTAATTTACACGCCGCTTTTGTTCTTCCTCCGGTTAATCTCCCCAGAGAAACAGAAAATTGACCCCTGTGCAACAAGAAGTAATATTGTAATTATGTATATTGGTTTTATAAAATCGCTATCTATATTCTCCGGCCTGTGAGTGCAGGGGTTGTAGAAGGAGAAACTCGGGAACGATGCGTGATTATTAAATTTCACAGAACATAATCCCAGCCCAGACATTGTAATCTTTTATTTAAGATGCATTTTGCACATAACAAGAGGAAAATCAATAACGGGGTTGTTTGCCTCGGAAATGTATCCAAATTGTTAAAGAATTCAATGAAGGAAGCGTATTTAGAGAAGACTTTAGAATTTGATAAACACATAGCTCTGAAATGAAGCGTTGTGGAACAATATCATTTTCTTGCATGCAATATCGCTGTGATGAGTATCTCCCTTCATTTTAGCCATTACCGAGGTCTATTGTGAAGATGTATTGCAGCACCGGTACCCCAATAGCCGGTTAATGGTAGTCATTTACCAACCATATAATTTACATCTTTATCAGGCCTTCAATTGTGCTTATGGGCTTTTGTGAATCCAGAAGGCTCTGCAGAGTAAGAATAGCAATGCATCCAATATGTATTAGTATGTGTGATTACATTCTTTAAGATAAAAGAACCATAACTGAGGTATTGGTTTACTGGATAACACTATTGTATCCTGCATAGCATTTCATGAGCGCAAGCAGTTTGGCAGCTAGGGCTATGTCATTACTAAAACGGGGCTAGAGCATGGGCGTAACTATTGCCACAGTGGCTTATGGGGGGGCCTAGACTTTGAGACGCACACCCAGATTTGTATTTTTATAGGAAATACCACATTGGAGGCATTTTCTGCTATATCTAGCACTGCTAAATGGATTGTCTGATATATGGCACTAATTTTTATACCTTTAAGTATTGCTGCATATTCTGCTGTTTACAAGGTGGTGGGGCTTATTTTGCTATGGGGGATTATGAATTCTAGAAAACATCTGTAGAGTTGTCCCGGCACTACTGCTAAGAGATATCACAGGTAGTGTGAACTGGTGCTAGACTAAACACGGCCAAGAGGAAGCACGTAGCCGCGTGCGAAACAGTCTGTCGCCCGTTTACTTGTTCACATCCCTGTTTCCTGTTTTGATAAAATAAATAAATCGCTATATTAAAGATATGTTCGGCGAGGGCTCTAGACCCCTAGTCAGAATAACCTTAAAGAGGCACTCTTATGAAAAAAGATTTCGGGGTCTGTGTGTGCAGACTGTGTGTGCCGATCAGAGAAACGAGCTGGGAGAAGTCCACATTCAGCACAGTCCTCTCCCAGCCCTTGACACGTAAAGGGCTGGTTGCATAATGTAAGTCTATGGAGCAATCTCTTCACACTGATGCAGAGCAGGAGAGGAGAATGGGTCTGAACACTCACTCAGACTCTGACTGATAAAAACTTTTGACATGCCTCAATGACGTGTGAAATGGTATACTCCCCACAGCATTCGCAATATAAGCAAAGTCCAAGCTTTCTTTTCAACATCTGATACAGGAAATGTAACGTTTAAACCCACATGAGTCTCTGTCAAGCATGATAAAGACCCATGTGGGTCGAAACTTCACATTTCCTGTAACAGATGTAAATAAACCTTGGACTTGGCGCCATTGAACTATATACTTTGGTGCTGTTGGATCTCTATACATTTGGTTATGTCTCCATGACATGTCAAACGTTTAATTTCATTACAGGTTGACTTTATTTAATGCCAATAATGGCTATATAGGACAAGACCTGAGATATGAGATATGACTGCCTGAGAGCTTCAGGTATACTTTGCTGATGAAACAAACTATAGCAGTAACATTCACATTGTGTATGATTATGGCCTTGGGTGTGTTTGGATGCTATGTGTTTTAGTAAGACTTAGAAAAATTGCGTAAAACTGGTCTAATAGGCTTGTCTAGCATTAACATAACCCAAACTAACCTCTTTTTATTGGCAGGTTGGTGGCTCAGAGCTCAACAATGTCCTTGGTTTTTAGATCAGAACACTTTATATGCAAATTAGCTTGCTCAGTGCCCTGGAGGCGGTCCCAGCACTCAGTGCACCTCATTCCTTACCCACCGATGATGCAGCTGTACAAAGAGGTCAATATGGCCTACACAAGCTGATTGAATGACCATTCAGGATGTACAAACTCAAATTGGTGCTAGTTATAGGGACCTGCTAAGCGCAGCTAAAAGGGTCTTTAGAAGGTTGTTTTGTCCCCTTTTGTATAGTCTACGGCTGGGGGAAGTACTGATAACTTGATGCAGACCCCAACATTGACTAACCTTGTAGTTTATATTGTAACATGCTTGCCTCATTACTAAGCTTTGCTATATTATATTTGAAAGTACCGTACATATGTAAGAGTTTCTTTTTATTGTGCATTTCTTTTGTTAATTGCATTCTTTAATCATTTCTGTCATTTGGTCATCTCTTGCAATCTGACAATCTGCATCTGGTTCATCCCATAGCTTTACATTTCTAAAGAACAGCTATAGAATAAGTAAATTCAATCACTACTTATGCAACACTTAATGAAAAAATAATCCACTCCGGTAGAGGTAGAAATGGTGCATACAACACAGAGCTATGAGCAAATGGAGCGCAGTATTAAATTCCACTTTAATCTCAGGCTGTGCTTTAATCCCACTTTGCAGGATGCGGCCCTTGTTTGCATACAACAGTTGCTGCCTTTCATCTCTCATCCTCATTTATAACACAGGCAAATTGCTGGCCATGTAACTCATTCTCTCCCAAAGGATACCCATGGAAGAAGTCCTTGGCACACAGTCAAATATATGTGGGTAAAATATAACTAACCTTTATTTTTTTCCTATTTATATTAAGGTAGTATCCTGTCTAACACAAGGGGATTTTATAATAGAAGGAAGAAAATAGCTGAAAATAAGGATTGTGGAACGCCGACTAGCAAGTCTACATGATTTAAAACGGAAGGGAATAAAAAAAAGAACATAATGTAAATTGATTATAAATACGGTGTTCTGTTGGGGGAGTGCAATATCTACCAACAAAACACAGTAATCACTGAACTCAAGGAGAACAGCGAAAAAAACTCCAATGAAGTACTCAATCAAGAGTCTCCACTGATGCCCCCAAAAATTTAAATATGCAAAACAGGAGTCCGTGGAGTCTCGATTGCGAGTCTCAAAACATGGGATAGCCAGATATCTCTAGCCTGTTGCCACGGGGTGCCTCCATGATGGGGAGAGCACCACACCACCCTGATAAATAGCCCCTTAAGTCCCACTTGGTTCCGAGTATTGGAAAACAAACAGGGAAATACCAGGGTGGCCTCTTTTTGTCAATGTCTAACTCAAGGTGCGAGTATTGCGATCATGACAAGGGCTTGCCAAGGCAGGCCTCCATCCACAGACAGCCGTTTTGGGGTATTTGCCCCTCGTCAGTGTGGAGTAGGATTCTGGCTAGTTGGGGCAATAACAAATCAACCAACAAAACACAGTAATCACTGAACTCAAGGAGAACAGCGAAAAAAGTGCTACTAGTAAAAAGTCTTTGTATGTAAAACTGACAATTCATATTAGATAAGTGTCAAATAAACATGCTGATATTGACAGGACTGGCTGGCCATGTAAAGGTATCCATACGCATTAGTGAAAAGTTAGTCAAACCCACCAAAACCAGCCAACTGACTAGTATATGTATGAGAGCCACCTAAGTGTTCTCAACTCTTCAGAGGTGGGGAGTGTAATCCGTGTTGGAGTTAAACTGCCCAACCCACCTGTTCTTAGAGAGAAAATCCAAAACCAGAGGAGTCTGGAAAAGATTTAAAGTCCTATTACCAGTGATCAACCAAGCAAATGCTCACTCGTCGGCTGATTTGACATTTCGCGTGGTCGGTAAAATCATGATTTTTGGACACGCATCTCTTTCTAACCAGGAGAGGTGCAGTCCATAACAATTTAAGTGGTCATATGAACAATATAGCTATTGTTTGTATGATCTGGCTGCTCTATTGATCGGTGCTCTTTTGCGGCCCTGCGCGGCTGCACATGTGCCCCGTAAGAGGGCCCTTGTACCTCCCTTCTCTTTTCACTGAAAAACATGAATTTTTGGTGGAGTGAAACCTTCAAGTGATAGCTGTCAGCTGAACAAACATGGCCAACAGCTATTGAAGATGCAAATTAGAATAGGTGAATCTCGAGCATGCTCAGGTTTGTCCAAACCCGAATGCTCTGTATTTGATTACCAGTGGCTGAATAGGTGATATGCAGCCCTGACATTGCTTGGAAAACATGGGAAATGTATCCATGTTTTACCTAGGGCTGCATCCAACTTCTTTAGCCACAGGTAATCAAATGCAGAGCATTCGGGTTCAAACAAACCTGTGTTCGAGATTCACGTTACATTCTTGCTGGAGAATTGGAAAGAAAAAAATAAAACAATTTTTTTTCCATTATACTATGTAACTTACAAAATTATCCTAAAATCTTGCAATTTACTCTGTCCTTTTGGCCTAATAATAAGCTAACATTTTTTGTTCTGTAATTTCTAAGTGGGAAGGTAACAAGAATATATAGATAAGATGGGACCAGGTCATATGCCAGTGGTGATGTTCAGAGCTCAACTTCCCTTTCCCTGCACAATGACCTCTGTAAAGGTCACAGATCTTGCCCCAAAACACTTCTATCTGAGTAAATAGGGCCCCCCTGGGCTGATGTGCCTATGTCCAAATGAAAAAAAATTACAATCCAAATTTCCAATTACAAACTTAAAATTACAATCAGAAAAACAGAAAATATTTCAGTAATTGGTTTTATTCATTCAAAATAAATAAATTATATATAAATATATATTCACTTTAAAGGAAAACTGACCACATCTGACCTGCTGTCGTGTTACATCTTACCTTTATCCTCTGTGCCATTTATAGTTAAATCTCTATGCTAATGAGGATGTTTGGTGTACTGGGAGCAGGACTACTGCCCTCAGTGCAGTGCATTGTTTTGCCCTGACTGGCCCACTCTTTCTAACAGAGTGGGCAGGCCAGGGCGGATTGGTGCAGTGGGGGCAAGACTACCGCCTTTGTGCACCAATCCGCACTGGGTGGCTCGCCTCTTCTAACTAATATCATCAGAGTGGGCAGGCTGGCGGGCGGCCAGGGCAATTTGGTGGGATAAGACTACCACCCTCAGTGCAACGACTCTGCCTTGGTGTACTGTAGGCAATAGTCCCGCACTCAGTACACTAAACTATGTCATTAGCATAGGGATTTAACGGGGCTGAGGATGAAGGTAAGACAGAACAAAAGAAAAATTGACTAAGCTAAGAAAATTGCACACCTAATAATCATATAAAATACTTACCTTCATCCTCAGCTTCCCTTTTAAGCCCTCCAAAACCATCTGGTATCTATAATACAATATGTATAATACACCTAAACAGGTAACATAAGAAACTTTACACAGTTTACAACAATTGAAGCTAAAGATAATGATACGATAAGTAGAGCTGATAATTCCAATTAAATGACAAGGAAAGTGTAGAAAAAGATAATTTTGCTCATCTGCTTAAGCATTCCAAGGTAATATGAAAGCAGCCCTGTTGTAAGTGTCTTTCATTCAGAGTGTGGGTGGCAAGCCGAGCCTGTTGACAGAAAGAGTGTCGCCGTTTACTGCATTTCTTCTAATCTGCAAGTATTCGTTTCACACTCAAACTCTGGAGGTGTTGAATATGGTTAGTGCATTGAAAGGAAGCAGTCATCTGAGATTCCTGTCTGATTTGCAAGCAAATCACAACACTGATCTCTTATTCATGTGGAAATTGGAGTGAACAATGAAGAAGGACATTTCTGTTAAAGTTATAATTAAAGAGCTTTGTCTGTCTAGTTGCTACAGTAATGGATGGATACAAGCAGAAGGACACTACAGTATGTGCAGCATTGTTCCATGGAATTACCCTTTCAGCATCAATACTTAAAGACAATTGAGTACAATGGTGAAGCGATCCCATCATTATCTGTAATAAAACAGGCCTTCTGCCAAAGAACTAAACTTCTTCTTCTTCTCTCTCTAGATATATACCCACCCCTCTACAATACCTCGTACAACATTAAACGTGTATATAGGAATATTATAGGAATATGTTTTATTATAAGAAACTGCATGGGGCTTTTACTGTAGTATGGTCCACCAGAAGCCATATGTAGGGAAGAATAGTTCCATTCATATGGCACATGACAAAGTCTCTATAGCACCCTTTGCCCTCTACTGTTCATCATGTGTATGAGGCCATAAGGGCCTTTTACATAAAGTAGATTATCACTCTTGTTTGTTGGTTTATAGCATCTTAAGTGCAGCAACAATGATGGAAGTGAATGGCCGGAGGAACAATCCAGCGATTGCTCGGGCAGCTGTTCACTCCCAATGATTTAACCTATGCTGATCAACTTTTACATTGTCAATCATCCCTTGCACTAGGGAGTGATCTGCCCATATAAAGGAACCTTAATGAGGCACTGTCACACAAAAAAATGACATTTCAGAGAGGCATAAAAAGCAAAATATGGCCAGCAAACTAAAGCCCCTGTTCACACTATGCAGGTTTCATGCCACTATGGCTAAAATACAGACAAAAACAGGAAAGTGCAACACCAACCTGCAAGTGCCAGGACTTGCCGCACATACTCCAGTACACACAATAAAAACCTTTTCTAAAGAGTTTTTTTTTTTTAATTACGTTTTTAGCAAGCTATTTGATAAAACAAAGTGTACCATATCACCATGCTATGGTGACCTCAGAGAGATGGTCATACACTAGCAATGGCCTCTCTTGAACTCTTGGACATTAAAGGGGTTGTCCAGCGAAAATCTTTTTATTTCAAATCAACTGGTGTCAGAAAGTTATATAGATTTGTAATTTACTTCTATTAAAAAATCTCAAGCCTTCCCATACTTATCAGCTACTATATTTAGTGCAGGAAATTATCTTTTATTTCTATTCAGACACAGTGCTCTCTGCTGACATCTCTGGCCGAGACAGGAACTGTTCAGAGCAGGAGAGGTTTTCTATGGGGATTCATATAAAACCTAGACAGAGTTCCTGTCTTGGCCAGAGATGTCAGCAGAGAGCACTGTGTCAGACATTTCCTGCAAGACATATAGTAGCTAATAATAATGGGAAGACTTGAGATTTTTTTAAATACAAGTAAATTACAAATCTATATAACTTTCTGATATCAGTTTATTTGAAAGAAAAAGATTTTTGCTGGATAACCCATTTAAGCCTACAAACTGGGCATAAAAGATCCAACTTATCTCTGTTTAAAACACCCACAAGAGATGGGTGGAGTGCAAGCCAACAGGAGGCAGCTAAACACTCCACATATAACACAAAAAGCAAAAACTCCAGTGCCTCTGTTCACACTGTGAACGGTTAAAGTTAACTCTTAATATAGTGAGGTGGTACATTCTGTTTGATCAAATAGTTTGCTACGAACCTCATTTTTTAAAAAAGAATATTTAGAACAGGTTTTTACCGGGAGTATGCTGGAGGGAGTATGTGTGGTAAGTCCTGGCACCTGCAGGTTGCTGTTACCCTTTCCTGTATTAGTATGTCAGAGAGACATGTCAAAAGTTTTGATCAGTCAGACCCCGACCGATCATGAAAACCAGCCAGGAAAAGCCGAGCTCAGTGTGATCCTCTCCCAGCTCTGTGTCACATGATAAGGCGCCCTCACAATGAAAGTCTATGGGACATGTCTTTTTCACTGACACAGAGCGGGGAGCAGACAGCGCAGTAGTGTAATGCTCTCCTCTCTCATTCTATTGATTGGTCAGGATCTGAACACTCAAACCCAGACCTATAAGAACTTCTGACATGTCTCTCTGACATGTGAAAAGTTTTTTTTTTTTTTTTGGTGACAGGTACACTTTAATCATTTACAATGGAGTGGGCCTGGTATGTCAAAAGAGAGTACATTCACATGGTAACTCTTTACAGTAATAAGTTGTTAAAATTGTAAACCACTTTGTACATATCCCATTTGTACAGTTAGTGAGAAGATCTCATCTCACCTCTTCTCTGGAATTCCACACCTCATGCATTTACATCCATCCTTTTGCAACAAGTGTGTGACATGCCTTAGGTCTCCTGCAACAACTGTTTCAACAACACCTTCTAAGAAGCCAGCATCTTACTCATTTTCAAACCTCTTATATCAGCTCCCATCTCCCATTTGCCCCTAAGAGGGTTCTTTCTCCCAATATATGCAGTTCGCTCTCCTTTTGCTGTGCTGAACACTAACTGCATACTCATTTGTTTTACATATATATATATATATATATATATATATATATATATATATATATATAGGTTTACTACATCCCCTACAGCGCAGTGTAATATATAGTAACAATAAGGTTCCTGCAGGTTCCACTCCTTTCTGAGGCAGGTTGAATCTTAGTATATTCTCATCAGGGGTATATATTGTGTGGTTACTAAGCTCTAATATGGTGAAAAAGCTGAATCCCTCCAAGGAGAGTTAGATGTAAATGTAATGTGTAACATGAGTTCACTTCACAGCTGCCGGCTCAGATTTATAAAGCTGGTTGAATATGTCCAGCTTCCTTTTAATATCCTTTCCCTGTTTGGAATTGTGTGCTTTAGTGGAAGGGATATAAGACTGCCAGGCAGCTCCTTGCAAGGAAGGAGCCTTAGGAAAGCGTAAAGCGTGGTGCAAATAATCAATCTTTTTTGATAGCTGGAGTGGAGAGTATCTGCTATAACCCACTAGCTGTTCTTAGGCGGCTAAACTTATCCCTTGAAGAAATGTTTGAAGTCATAGATTCCTGTAAACTGAGCTGTCATGTACTGTCAGTGCCTGCACGAGCCATAAGACTGGGTACATTTTTTGTACAATGTTCGCTTACTGTTTTACCTAAAACATCGAAGTGCTCATTGAAATCTACAGTTGGACATCCCAGCAGTGCTTTCATACTAAACGCCACAATCTACATGTCTATCATCTTTTACTGATAAAAAATGGTCTAACTGTGAATCCCCCTCTGCTACAGGGGCATAGGGAAAACATATAAGCATATAAAAGCATAAAAGAAAAATAAAAGAAAAAAATACACACATATTTTTGTTCCGTTTTGCAAATATTTATTTTTGTATTCCCCAAGTAAATGAAACTCAAGGAATAAAACATATGCTGCAGAATTGTTTCTTTTATCTTTGTTACTGATTCTATTCTTAGGTATAAAGGCCCTACTAGAAGGAGCGAATATCGTTTAAAAATTCGCTATAATGATCGAAAGCGAGTGATTATCTGTCCGTGTAATAACACCCACTGATCAAACAACGAACGAAACATTCATTTTCGTGTTTCAACATGTTGAAAAATTATTGTTGGTAGTTTGCCGATCGTTTGCGGATCTGTTGTGTAATAAGTCGTTCACCGATAAAACGTGTTGTGTGGGTTGTCCCAAGGAACGATTAGCGACCATATAAGGACATAAAAATGATCAATCATACCAGTAATCGGGAAATGCAATAACCTCAGAATCGTTCGCTACAAAATCGTTAGTTTTCACTAGCGATCAATCGTTATAGCAAATTTTTAAACAATAATCGCTACATGCAATAAGGCCTATATACTTTACACCTACAGGCGATTCAGAAGTAGCAATTGCATATGGTGCCCAAATTTCTCTTTTCCCAATAAGAAGGCAAAAAATGTCATGTTTTTGATGTGGGCACTCTTTCAATTTCTGCATTGGGACCCAGAAACTACAAGTTTCCCAGGTGACTTTCAGCTTGGGACACCAGCATACTAGATATAATGTCCATGTATTCTAATACTTGCATGGGGCCCATGTTGGGGTGTCATTTGGTGGCCTAGACATAATTCCCCTTAGATTTATTGAGCAGAAGTGTTTTCAGTTGTCAAGACCTGTCCCATCCCACCTATTACAACAAGCCCTTCCTGACCTCCCGCTGCGTGTCAGGTGGCTTAGAATCACATCAGGGCTTTGCTCTTTGATGTGCTCTGTTATGCGGCCGATGAGTGGTGTCTATGAACAATTCTTCCTGCCCGCTCCACCATCCTTACCCCTCACCAACAGCTAATTGCTGGAACTTGCTTCCTCCGGCTCTGCTTGGGGTTGGGTGTCAGCATTGTCCAGCTGTGTTTGAGAATTCCTGGACTGCATTTCCAGGCAGCTGTGACTGTCAGTTGTTCTAGTTCCATCAGTTAAACTCCATTTTTAACACTTGCAGTCAAACATCCTGCATTCAGCGGGGACCAATGTGGTTCCTCACCGCTGTTTTCCTAAACCTGTTCCTCCAACGATTATACAATGTTTTAACAGGTGTGAGAATCAATCTTATTTTTATACCAATGAACCTGCATATGTATGGCTCAGGAGCAGTGGTGGATTAAGTGTACCATAGGCCCTGGGCTTTTCCCCCTCCCCACAGTAACCATGGCAGCAATAAAGTGCCATTCGTGGTGTAGGATAAAAAACATTATATTTCAATACTCTGGACATTACTTCACACAGTGATACTTACTATATTTATACTTTCGTAGCTTACACTTTTTTATGGGAAAAGGAGGTCATTTAAATGTATTGATTAAAAAAAAATATATATATATTTGTATTACTTTTCCAGCCCCCCTATGGTAGTTACACTAATCACTTGTACAGTACACTGCAATACTAATACTAGTGTATTGCAGTGTCCTGGCATTTTGCTGTTCACCTATTACAACCTGCCTATAGCTGTATAGCTAACAGGAGCAGTATCTTGGTAACCACTAAGGCCTTCATAAAGCCCCCTGCTGCCATGATAAAGGGGGGGCTATTTAGTGCATAAAATGACTGGTCTAACCCTGATGTTGGTCACAAATGGATAGTGTTAGCCACTGGTGGAATACATTAACTCAGTATGTAGTTTGGCTTCTGAGCCCAGTCTATACTTTTTCTTACAGACCGCCCTCCATGCTTCTTCTCTCCAATAAAGCTGGCCTTGCTGTCCCTTCTCTCACAGAAAGCCCCCCAACTCTCCCTCCCCAATAAATTGATTGCCTGGCCCCATCTTATTGACAGTCCCCATTGTACTCCTTGTCCCCAACAGACCTACCTTCCTGTCCTCCTCCTTCACAGACAGTCCTCCATGGCCTGCATTGCATGGAAAAGTCCAAAAACTAATAAACTCTTCTTGATGAACATTGTCGAGTGTGGATCCATATCCACATCTACATTCTAAAGGCCTAATCTGTTAGACAGATCCTTGGTTGGTATATATATTCAAACATGCTTAGGCTATGTTCCCACTTTGCCTCCGTCTGGTTAAATAGACGTCCGCTAATAATCATCATGACCATTATTTGTGGCCGTCTATGTTACCAGAGAATTAGAAGTACTTGGAGCAGTAATAAACCTTGTAAGCGTACAACAACTTGTGATCTGCTACTCCCTTCTGTACAAATGGTGCTAAGTGACTACTGATCTCTTGTCTAATTACAAAGCTGAGGACGTGAAATGACATCTCACGCCTGACACCTCTGCAGATTTCTCTTGTTTGTAGTATAAATAGGCTAATGGCATGTAAATGACATGCATAAATCTGCATGAGAGAGTGATGATAGCACCTGGCTGCCTGAAAATCTGTCTCCTTGTTACCCTTCTGGATATAAAAAGGTCACCATGTTTACAAAGGGGGAAAAAAAAAGTTAGATATAGATTTCGGGCTGTAACTAGGAAATCAGGGGCAGATTAACTGTTCCCCAAGCCTGGGCCCCCCCATCCCACTGTAACTATGGCAGCACTAGCGTGGTGTTTACAGTACAGGATAATAAATGCCATGATGCCCTGATTTGTACAAAATTGCAGTAAAAAAGCAGATTTTTTTTCTGCAAATCATGGCAGAACTGTAACCAGGAGACAATACACTACTGAAAGTATAAGTCTTTTTGGGTGGCCATGGGCCCCCCACGAGCTCAGGCCCCTGGGCTACCACCCAAAACTGACCTATTATAATCGACTACTGTAGGAAATCTAACTATTTCAGATAAAAATGGCCTGGAACCCTTTGCCTGTAATACGGCAAAAACTTTTGTAGTATTTAATTACCGGTAGCTGAAGAACTTGGATGCAGCCCTAAGGCCGATATAGAATACAGCCTATGGCGAGCCTGTGCATACTCGAAGTCTGCTCATCTTTAATGATTATTGTTAAATCAACATCATTGTTAGAGACAAGCGAACCTCGAGCATGCTCGAGTCGATCCGAAACCCGAACTTTCGGCATTTGATTAGCAGTGGCTGCTGAACTTGGATAAAGCCCTAAGGCTATGTGGAAATCATGGATATAGTCATTGGCTGTATCCATGTTTTCCAGACAACCTTAGAGCTTTATCCAAGTTCAGCAGCCCCAGCTAATCAAATACCGAATGTTCGGGTTCGGATCGACTCGAACCCGAACCTGGTTCGCTTATCTCTAATCATTGTTATTGTATCAGACCTATCACAGAGACAAGATAGACCTTTGGTAGGTTAATCCAATTCATGTATATTAGGTTTTTCCATTGGACAAAAACATAAATGCAATAAGATTGATTGGAGATGGATGAAATAGTGTTGGCTTTCCCATCATGCCCTGAGAGCCACAGGCTGGAAACCATAGGACTAGAATTTTAGGGATAACCTTACAGAATGGATGTGTGTCAATGATGGTAGAAATTAACAAATTTACCTGTTAGATAATTATACAGCAACTTTTTACTCAAACGAAATCCCTTATATATGGCAGTGGGTTACACCTAACAGTATATAGCAGGGGTGTATGTGTATCAGTCACATGGCGGAGAATTTTATCCCCATAAACATGCTAATAGGAGGCTTTCTCAAAGTAAAAGAAACTATTCTGTATTCATTCACCAACAATTTGTAGTGGAATCTCAGCTTTTGAAAGGAGGAACACTGACTGTCTTTTCTTAAAAAGAGAAGATGAATAGTCAACCCTGACCACTGCTGGTCACATATGCTTCACTGCCCAGCCATTGATATTGTAATGATGAGAACACAGGCCTACTTAAGAAAAGTAGAAACAAGTGGAGAAGTGGGGCATGGGCATGTATAGACTAGTTAAAGTTTTCTACTAGAAATCTATTTCTTTTCTTGCTTCATTGTCTATAGTGTTCCTTACATGAATGCACCCACTATACTATAAGTCATCCTAGAATAGTGGCTTCTATGTGGCAGTAATAAACAATCGTATTCACTTAGAGCTTATAAACTGCAGAACGGTGGTGGAAAACTTTTTTTAAAAACATTTTTAGCACATGGCCGAAACGTAGTGGTGACTAGTGGTGAGTATGAAGTATAGGAAACATTGTCCAAGGTGATGTCACCAAGAGAAGTCATCACAATATCTAAAGGATAAAAGTATAGTAAAGCACAAACCGCTGAACAAACCCTCCTCAGTAGTGCAATACCAAAGACCGATTTTTCACGAACAAGAGACTGGGCGCTCTATTGTGTTCCTAGCTGCATGGATTCAACCACTCATCATAGGTGACACCGCACTTTATCATGTCCGGTGGTGTAATGAGCCAAGCAGTGGACTGAGCACAAGAGGGATGCCACATGGTCAGATGAATGAAGGAGCTTGTAACACCCACTACATATTCACTGCCTGTGGTTTCCTTGTGTTCTCCCTAGGACATTTCAAGAGCAATGCTATACAGATATCAATTCAGATCTACACTACTAAAAGAAATCCTTTTACATATTTCTGTTTTATATTTTTAGGCTATGTTCCCATAACATCTTTTTAGGTGAAATAAATGCCATTATTTTATAATGACAGCCGTAAATAATGATCATGATCATTATGAACTGCCATCATTATCAAAAAATGGCCATTTTTTATCTTAAAAAAAATCATCGTAGGAACGTAGCCTGACTCCAGTAAAACATTTGTCTACTTCTTTCACATTTACTTTCTGATTACTCCAAAGTAACTTCACCGCCAGACTGCACAGAGTTTGTTTATGGGACATAACCATTGGGACATGTTAAATGAATATTGGTGGACTGGGCAGAATGTCATTCTATTAGGAAATTCTTTACTATATGTTATCTATGTAGTTATAATATAATTGTGCACCAAGGTACAAAGATAGGTACTCAGCACTACCTCTCGGTGCCCGATCCGATCTGTATGTCTGCCTGCTTACTAGCGTAGGAATAAAACCTGCACGTTATGGTTAGTGGCCGCTATTTCGTCTTGCCTTCACTTTGCAAGTTATGATTTAATGCCTAGTTCCTGCGGTATACAGTCAGTGGCCTACAAGCACCATAGTAGAGATCAAAGAGGTCTCCCCTATTATGCTGTAGAGTTTTGCATTTTAGGACAGGTGGGCCTGGGGTTTATATCTTTCTCCATCTCTTTCCATGACCCTTGGGACAAATATTCTGCCTCCCCTTCCATTCGCTAACATTGCCAGTTCTATGGAAAGGAGATGGGATACATCAGAAGCGGATTCCCTCTGTACATGTTGCATGTTCTGCCTTATGGTCGGCTCACTCCTAAGTGTGTATAGCGAGACTCACATTG
The DNA here is from genome assembly GCF_027789765.1 of Dendropsophus ebraccatus. Classification (NCBI taxonomy): domain Eukaryota; kingdom Metazoa; phylum Chordata; class Amphibia; order Anura; family Hylidae; genus Dendropsophus; species Dendropsophus ebraccatus. Next base: position 176,259,921 of record NC_091454.1, on the reverse strand, counting down.
GACCTGACCTCAGATACATGAGCTAGTTTTCTACGATAACAATTAACCAAAACTTGATTGTTATGTAGTTAAAAAGCCACACAAATCCAGGGAGATGGTAGTCATATGCGAGCTCCTGACCCCAGTGCTATAAGGCCATTCTGCTAACCGTGCCTCCCACTTAGAGAATACCAGAGTCCTAGTGAAAATGCCATTCAGGCTGAGCTGAGCTGTATGTTCCCTCATAAATAAATAGGTTTAATTAGTCTCTGCTTATCTTGTCAGTGAATTCTGCAAGTGTTACCCCTGCCTTCTCGCTAATGGGGAATCTGGCTGCGAATGCACGCACCCTCTGTTTGGGTATTTATTTCATTTGGTGTTAAATGGTCTGGTAAAAATAGCAGATGCTTATTTAATGCAGCGTTCGGATTCAGAATGCCCAAGTTGTACGGCTCAGCTGTGGGCACACAACAATATGCACTTTGTTCGAGCAAGTACTTATTTCTACGAGACTGGTGGCTAATTCACAGTCTGCTATAACAGGCTGGGTCTGGGAATATATTTTTTCAGGCTCATACAGACGGGGCATGTAGTGGGAATAATAATACTAGTGTCTACTACACTATGAGAAAATATTGCCCTACTTTACTATGTCAAATCGGTTTCAAGGTTGGGTCCATTTCTGGAGATCTCTTATGTTATCAAGAAACAACTATTCTAATGGAAAAAAACAAGAAGGAAAGCTCAGCAAACCATTAAAATCATAATAAGAACCTCTTATTCTATAGCACCAAATGGCTGTAAACATTGTAAATAAATATTTTTTACAGTGTGTGCATAAACTGACAACTTTGTATAGATAGATAGAGAGATAGATAGATAGATAGATAGATAGATAGATAGATAGATAGATAGATAGATAGATAGGAGATAGATAGGGCATAGATAGATAGATAGATAGATAGATAGATAGATAGATAGATAGATAGATAGATAGGAGATAGATAGGGCATAGATAGATAGATAGATAGATAGATAGATAGATAGATAGATAGATAGATAGGAGATAGATAGATAGATAGATAGATAGATAGGAGATAGATAGATAGATAGATAGATAGATAGATAGATAGATAGATAGGAGATAGATAGGGGATAGATAGATAGATAGATAGATAGATAGATAGATAGATAGATTTTTTTTTTCTTTTTACCACGACCAGATTCCAGATTAAGCTTGGGCGCAATCTGATCACAATGTACAAATATATGAATGGACAGTACAGAGATCTTTCTATTGATCTTTTCACACCTAGGCCTGTAACCATCACAAGGGGGCATCTACTACGCTTGGGGGAAAAAATGTTTCATCACCATCACAGACGCAGATTCTTTACTGTAAGAGCAGTGAGACTATGGAACCACAAGACTATGTGAGACCACATGATGTTGTTAGGGACAATCCATTACATAAGTACAAGAGAAGCCTGGATGCTTTTGATAAATATAATATTACAAGTTATGGGCGCTAGATTTCATGTGATAGGAAGTTGATTCAGGGATTATTCTGATTGCCATATATATTAGGTGTTGGGAAGGAATTTTTCCCCCTGGAATTGAGCAATTGGCATCAGCAGCATAATTTTTTTTTTTTTTTTTTTTGCTTTCCTCTGGATCAACACAGTTGTGGTATTATTTTAACTTGATAAACTCTTGTCTATTTTGTCACTTTTTTTTGTCATGTGACATGTCATGTAGCCTATGTTCTAATTTCAAGAACATATCAGGGAGGGGGGGTCATCTTGTTACATAGACAATCACTAATAATGGTCATGATCATTATTAGCGGGCGTCTATGTTACGAGGTGGCTGCCTTTCCTGATATGTTCCCAAAGTGGGAGCACAACCTTATTCTGTCATATTTGATATAGATGTAAGAAGTTAAATAAGTATAAGAAGAAAAAAATGTGCAACAGTGCTACAGGCTGCATCCATGTTTTCCAGGACTCCTAAGGACTGCAATCTTCAGCAACAGGTAATCAAATTGTGCACACTAGGGTTCGGATGAACCTGAACGCGCTTGAGGGTCCCTAAACTCTAATTAGGTCTTTTGCTGGAGATCAAACATTTCTGAAAAAAAAAGTAGAAAAAAGTTTAAAAAGGTTCAAAAAAATGATACAAAACACAAAACAAAAGGCTGAAAAAAACATTCCAAATGGCAGACCATCTGAAGGGTCTGAAATTTTAGATGTTTTTGGCCATAAAGTGGATGTTTTTCAGCACAATAAAACGGACCAAAACTTTTGAAACATAACCTAATAAATCAGTTAATTCTCTAAATCACTGGCAGATTGTGATATTTGTAACTATAATGTATAGGAAAATCATTTTCCAATTAAGTAGATAGTAGGAGTGCAGTGTGATTATCCTTTGTTCCAGGTGTTAACGGTGAAGGTGATTTTTGTCATAGATACAATTTGTAGAACTAATTGCTGTTTATTAGTTGATCATTAGCCTTAGGTTTAATTGTATCTTCTTTAAACCGCAGCTGGCAGAATAGTCTGCTCTTCCACACTCTACAAATGCCGCTGTCCATCATCTTCTGCTCTCGGCACGCCTCATTATGTTACCACAATCCTTAATAAGGTGTTACTAATTACTAATGGCATAATCAGTACTCCAGACTGCTTCCGAGATGATGTAAGAAAACAATGGCGGCCCTTATTATTCACTAGGAATCATTAAATCCACAGGCTTAGAAAACACCTTGGCATCACTTTACACGTTTTCATGAGAACTGATGACTTTGTAGCCTTTGGGTTAACAATTAATGTAGTTACAGAAAAACATACAGTACATACATGGACACTGTACAAATACTGTGTAAATACTCAGGCTACATTCACACATTCCGTAAGTTTCTCCATAATTGCGCACATGCAATTACGGACAAATGTACGGCCCACTGATTTGAATTGGGCTGTTCACACTGTCTACAGTTTTACGGATCCCTAATCTGCAAAAATTGCAGCCGCTGCAGGACTAGCAAGCCTTAGTACGGATTGTGATTGCAGCACAGATTGTCCCATAGAAGTCTATGCGAGCGTCTGTAATTTTTGTGAATAAAAATATAAATAAATATAAAAAATAAAAATAAATATTGATGAATAATTATTTTAAACCATTCCCACTTATTTATCTCACCTTCCCCTTCTTTGCTGATCCACAAAAAATACAGATTATAGATGCAATATGGATGCAATACGGACTAATTGCGGATTACGGACAAAGATTGCGGATCTCATATACGGTCCTGAAAAACTACTGAATGTGTGAATGTAACCTTAATTGGTGGATTTACTATATCTGCAGCCTGCCGGCAATGGGGAAAGGCTTCACCACCATAAAATAGTGCTTTCTAAAGTCTGTTACATGATGTGTAAGAGCTATGCCCCATGTCTCCCAGATACTGGTGGATTGGTGCAGCAATGTACTATAAGGGTATCAACCCACACACCGTATATGCAGTGTATTTACTACTGCGATACGCAGCAAATGCGCAGCAGATTAGATCTAAATAACTGAACACAGCATCAAATCTTCACCATGACATTTGCTGCGTATTTGCTGTGTATACGGTGTGTGGGTTTATACCCTAAGGCTATGTTCACACTACGTAAAAGTACGGCCGTTGTTGCCAATGGCAACAACGGCCGTACTTAATACAGTATGCCTCTTGTTCTATGGGATCCCGGCCAGAGCGTATACACATTGTATACGCTCCAGCCGGGATCCTATGCCGGGCCGCAAAGAAGTGATATGTCAGTTTTCTGCGGCCGCAATTCAGTGAATTGCGGCCGTAGGAAACCCTGTTAGTTCACACAATAAAGCGAGCGGCTCCGGACGCTTGCTTCATTGTGTGCTATGGGGAGTTCTGATGCGGGCGTGCGCTGATGTGCCCACATAGACCATAAAGATAACTGCAGTACTGACCGGGATGATCTTGGCAGAGACCGCCGTTCCGTGACCCGGCCGGGTCAAGGAAAGGCCGGTCCGATACGACGTGGGAACATAGCCTAACCAAGGAAAAGAAACCCACAGACAAAAATTATAATGGAAAGAATAGCACCCTTTTCTGTGTTTTGGACCCATTCCTGTTTTTTGTTGACAAAAGTATTGACCCAAATACTGACTTAAATACTATTGGGGAGATTTATGAAAGGGTTTAAAGCGACTCTGTACCCACAATCTGACCCCCCCAAACCGCTTGTACCTTCGGATAGCTGCTTTTAATCCAAGTTCTGTCCTGGAATCCGTTCGTCAGGTGATGCATTTATTGTCCTAAAAAATAACTTTTAAACTTGCAGCCCTGTGCCAAATGGCCGTGGCCTAGATTGTCTGCGCATTAGGCTGGCAAAACCTCTCTGTCCCTCCTCCCCGCCCTCCTCGTCATTAGAAATGCTCCAGGCAGATTGCTTACTATTCATCAGCTATGTTAGCACAGCACATGGGCTGGATCGTTTAGGCACCTGTGCAATGTTCAGTCAGCAGAAAATGTTCTAGGGGCATTCCTAATGATGAAGAGGGTGGGAAGGAGGGACGGAGGGGTGGTGCAAAGTTAGGACACAGATACTGTAAGCCACAGCCGTTTGACACAGGGCTGCCAGTTTAAAAGTTGTTTAGGACAATAACTGCATCACCTGTCGAACGGGCCCCAGGACAGATCTTGGATTAAAAGCAGCTATCCGAAGATGTTTTGGGGGGGACAGAATGTGGGTCCAATCAAAGCTCAGCTTTCAGCTCTGGTAAAATATAAAAGGAGCTGGGATTGGTTGCTGTGGGCAGTTTACACCAGATGTATATTTACACCCTTACAAAAATAATTTATTTTTTTATATTTTTTTTTTTTATTAGAAGTTGGAAATCAAGAAGCCCATATACTGTTCTTGTATTCTGTTATAAACTTCCAACCCTGGCAGAAACAATGATCCTCAAGGGTATATGCACACTGAGCAATTTTTGAGGAATTTCAAACGGATTTTGCGTCTGCTCGAAATTCCGCCTGTAAAAAGTTAGCACGGTAGAATTTTCTGTCTGTAAATTCCGTCACCGATCCATGTTTCGCCAGAAGAATTGACATGGTTCTTTGGGCAGATTCCGCTAGAGGAATCCTATAGAAGTCAATGGAGCATGCTGCACGCTCAGATTCGGACAAACCTGAGCATGCTCAAGATTTGCTCATGTCTACAGTCAATCACCAGCCTCAGTAGTCATGTCACATACACGTTATCATCACTGAGGAGGCCATGTTGCTCCTCCAGGAAAAGGAACGAGAGACAAGTTGGGACTTTTAAGATATCAGCGGTCAGACAACAAGGGACATAAGAGGTTAATATTTGGTTTGTTTAGTTATTTTATATATTGTGCAACTACTTTCATTTATACCCTGGGGCAATCCCTTTAATGATAAATGGCAGAAAACATTGTGACATATCAAATGGCAGATATAGGTTATGCTCATACAATGTAAGAATAAGCGCAAATAACGGCCGTTCTTATAAAAGACACAATGAATAACGTTACAAAGCAAGAAAATGCTGGAGAAATGTCAGTGTGTGTCTGTGTGTGTGTAGGAGATCTGAGCTTTACTATATTTGTCCAACTTCTTGATGATTTTTTTTTCTTTTAGCTATTTTTACTACTTATTTCTTATTGTCAGAGATATATGTTTAAGCAAAAAAAAAAAAAAAAGAAAATTACACCTTCCATATGTTATCCCGACCTTGCTCCTGACATTCTGGCCTTGTCCTTGACAGTGTGTAATTTCTCATTGGTGTAATACATAACAAGCACATGCCATATGAACCAGTACGGCCGTGAACAGTGTTCTGCACCTGCTGAGCTGTAAAATAAAGTTCCCCTTCAAGTGAATTTATCATAATGACAAATATCTGAATGGAGCCAGGCAATCCGGGGCTAGGATTGAGACTTATTATTAACTCAGGTAATCCTTACAACCTTGGGCTGTTTTCATTAGCAGCATTTTATAAAAGATTTCATTAAAAAAAGTTAGATTTTCTTTACATTAATGTAATATGTACTATCAGGCTATGTTCACACTACGTAAAAAACACGGCCGTATGTCATAACAACGGCTGTTGTTTGCGCGAATACGACCGTTTTTATGACATACGGATGTGTTTTTTACGTAGTGTGAACCTGGCCTCATACTGTTCTAGATTAGTACCAATTTGCAGAGCGGAGGTGCATGTGCCCTCTCGTTGTAACTGATAGAAGGCAGGAGTAGGCATCGAGTCCGTGTGGAGGAGTTCCGCCCAGAATCCCGTCACCGATTCCATAGTGTGAACTGGGCCTAAAGAAAACCCAGCACTTAGCACTTTGTTCAATGCATTTTGCATCAGATTAATTAAAGTGGTGGTTCAGCAAAAAAAAAATTAAATAAAAAAATAAATAAATAAAAACTGTCAAATCAACTGGTGCCAGAAAGTGCTAGAGATTTTAAATTTATTTCTAATAAAAAATCTCAAGTCTTCCAGTACTTATCAGCTGCTGTATGTCCTGCAGGAAGTGGTGTATTCTTTCCAGTCTGGAAAGCAGGAGAGGTTTTCTATGGGGATTTGCTACTGCTTTTCGACAGTTCCTGTATCGGACAGAGGTGGCAGCAGAGATTACTGTGTTAGGGTATATGCACAATGAGTAATTTTGATGTAAACTCCGTCGCGGAATTCTCAGCTCGCGGACTGCGTGCGTCTCCGCCTGATTTATAGACTCTATTCTATGCACGGGCGGATTCTTTCATCCGTCCAAAGAATGATCAAGTTTATTCTTTGGACAGATGAAAGAATCTGCCCATGCATTGAATGGAGTCTATGACACGGGCGGAGACACGCGCAGTCCGCTAACAGGCGCGAGCTGAGAATTCTGCAACAGAGTTTCTGTCAAAATTACTCAGTGTGCACATATCCTAAGACTTGAAAGAATACACCACTTCCTGCAGGACATAGAGCAGCTGATAAGTATTGAGACTTGAGATTTTTAAACAGCAGTAAATTACAAATCTCTGGCACTTTCTGGCATCAGTTAATTTGAAAGATTTTTTTGTGTGTGTGCTGTACTACCCCTTTAACCCCTCGACAAACTAGAAGGTAAATCTGCGTCCTGGCGTCACTAGGAGAGTTCAGAGGAGGGCTGCGTTGTATATGCACCCTGGGACCGTAGCTATTAGCGGGCACGGCAATCGGACAAAGTTGACAGCTGCATCTAAATATCTTTTTTCCCCATCCATGGTGGTCTGGTGGCGAGACCGCCCCCCGCGACTCGATGACGGAGGAGCAGTCCCTGCATCCCGTCTGGCCAGGGGTCTGCGTCGTATTGGCGCAGATCCCGGCTCTGTTATTCATTGCTTTCGGCTGCAGCAGCCGAGAGCAATAGAACACCGATCTCATTGATTTATGCAGTGTATTCTGCATAGATCTCAATGAGAGATCAGTGTAGTAATACCAGAAGTCCCCCAGGGGGACTTCTAGTATGTGTGTTAAAAAAAAAAAAAAATTCTTAATAAAAAATCCCCTCCCCTAATAAAAGTCTGAATCATCCCCCATTCTATAAATAAAAATTTAAAAATATATATATATATATATATATATATATATATATATATATCTTTGGTATCGCCGCGTGCATATTTGCCTGAACTATTAAATTATCACATTCCCGATCTTGCACGGTAAACGGCGTAAGCGGAAAAAAAAATTCTAAAGTGCATAACTGTGCATTTTTGGTCGCATCAAATTTAGAAAAATTATGATAAAAAGCAATCAAAAAGTCGCATATATGCAAACAAGGTACCGATAGAAAGAACATATTATGGCGCAAAAAATTACACCTCACGTGGCCCCATAGACCAAAGGATAAAAGCGTTATAAGCCTGGTAATAGAGCGATTTTACGGAACATATATTATTGTTTTTTTAATTTTTTAAAAGCCATCAAATAAAATAAAAGTTATGCAAGTTACATATTGTAATAATTGTACTGACTTGGGGGACATATATAACATTGAATAGCTCTGCTGCCCCCTGTATACCCAGTCCAGCTGCATATCACACACTTAGCTCTGCAGCCCCCTGTATACCCAGTCCAGCTGCACATCACACACTCAGCTCTGCAGCCCCCTGTATACCCAGTCCAGCTGCATATCACACACTCAGCTCTGCAGCCCCCTGTATACCCAGTCCAGCTGCATATCACACACTTAGCTCTGCAGCCCCCTGTATACCCAGTCCAGCTGCACATCACACACTCAGCTCTGCAGCCCACTGTATACCCAGTCCATCTGCATATCACACACTCAGCTCTGCAGCCCCCTGTATACCCAGTCCAGCTGCACATCACACACTCAGCTCTGCAGCCCCCTGTATACCCAGTCCATCTGCACATCACACACTCAGCTCTGCAGCCCCCTGTATACCCAGTCCAGCTGCACATCACACACTCAGCTCTGCTTCATCTTACATAGCCCTGTGGCAGGAGACTGCTGCACCTGTTATAGTGCAGTGTGCCGGCTGCATCCATGTGTCGGGCAGTGTGTGTGCAGTGATGTCAGCCAGTGCTAGGGGAGGGGGAGGAGCCGGGGGAGGGGCGGCCGGCAGGGAGGCAGCGGCTCAGTGTGTGTGTCGGGCAGACAGTGTGTGTGTCGGGGCTGCTGCAGCATGTGGGGGAGACGCGCGGTGCCCCCCATATGAGCGCTGGATCTATCCTATGGGAGGGTGACCCCACGGCTTGGGCAGGCTCATGAAGCCGACAAGGTGAGTGGCTCATCGGGATCTCCATTCAGCTCAGGCTCCGCTGCAGCTTCTCAATGTCATGAGCAACTTTGCTGAGAACTTCCCCTATCACAGCGGGTGTAGTGCAGACATGGATGGGCATGGCAGAGGAGGGGGTATTGGTAATATAATATGGTGACCTTTACTTTGGTGATGGATGTGGTCAGGATCATGTGTGTGTGACCGGGGCACGATCCATCAGAGGTGAGGACACATCATGGACCTGGCCATAGAGCAATATTACACCCATTGCTTATCATGTCCACAATAGGGATTCATTGGGATCTGCTATTAAACCTGACTTGTCTATAGCTCTGCTGTCAGTCTGCCCGGTGTTAGTACCAGACACTACCTCCTGCCCTCTGTATAGCTGGCAGCTGGCTATTCTGGTGAAGAAAGTTCAGCTTTATATATATATATATATATATATATATATATATATATATATATACAGATATGCCCACTTATATCATCCCCCATATATATATGTATATCTTGTACTGCTGGATCTGGTACTTGTCTCTAACAAGGCAGGAGAAATGCTTGTGGATTCCCAGGTAGCTGCAGTGTATAGCAAGCACCTGCAGTGTATAGCAAGCACCTGACTATAGGGACAGATAGGACAGTACTACAAGAACATCTCCCAGCCTGAACTAGGTGTACAAAGTCACAGGAACCCACTGTGATATTACATGACATGGACTTAGTTACATCTGTGACAGCAGCCCACAGTACATGCATATGTCTAGGACTTGTCAGGTGTCCGGATACTATGGGTTGTGAATAACATGTAGTAATTATGGATTCCAGCTAATCCACAGAAATCTCCACATCACTCGGAAATGATAATAATAATAAAAAAATCTGTTTTTTTTTTCAGCAGTAACCGCATAGTTTTAGACCTAAATTAGGGTTTTGTTATCTACCCGTGGTCCATGTATACAATACATTGCACCTTATTGCATAAAATGTGGAGTGCAGCATTCTATCTATCTATCTATCTCCTATCTATCTATCCCTTGTCTATCTCTCTCTCTCTGTGTCTTGTGAGATGGATGTACCTATGCACTTGTTGGTTTACTTTCACCTATATAAACAGCTACTATTGGTCATGGACGCACTATTCTACAATATAAAGTAGCCAGAAGCGGTGTCTCAGCTGGACATGCCGTTTTTCACAGCTTTCCTGTGTATATCTTACTGAAATGATCTTGGCTATTGCACTCTGTATCCTATCTATGTGCTGTATAGACCTCCTTGTTTCTGTGTATCCCCATTCTCTATGGCTTCCTACCCTATAAAGCTGAGCATGGATCCCCATCATTCCTTAGTAGATGCCCCATACTTAGCAGCATCTTTCGAGTGACACCTTTATTCATGTAGAGAAATTCTAGCAACAAAGTAGTGTTTCCTCCAAATTGCTCTTTATGAGAATTTCATGGCCAGTTTGCCGAAACAATTACAGTAATTCATTATGATACGGTACTGTTACTTTGGCACAGGTATCTCTATGTTCAGGCGGCATATAATTGTCATTGCTGTTCCTTTACAAGAGTTGTAACATTTAGGATGGGACTGCCCACTATCCTTATAATAAGACCCCCGCCTGAGATTTTTGTTGGACCCAATGGCATCAGATATTTTTTGTTCTAAGAATTATATATATATATATATATATATATATATATATATATATATATATATATATATACATGGATGTCTCTAGTATAGTAAGGTTAGGCTAAAGGCGTGAGCATTGTAGTGTCTGTGTAATGATGGATTGGTCTCACAGCTTATTGGGAGCTATCTCATGCCATGTATATTATACCAAGTGATTTCAGCTGAGCCCCTCACATGCAATGGAATAAAATAATGATTGATTTGCGGTATTAAACAGCTTTATCATTAATCTGTCAGGCTAATGGTGGGCGCACATATGTATCCCTATAAACATAGAGCAGAATGAAACGGATGAACAGCCGCCACCTCAATCCATCTTCAACTTTATCCTCCATACGTCTCATTTAATTACATCCTAATGATCGCACCATGGGAAGATTCCTCCTATTTCCATCATTTCCCATTGTTTTACACCAGAGGTCTGAGATTACAGAATAGTAGAGAGATTTTTCACAATTCCCAGTCACTTTTTCTTCTCCCTTGGAATTGCACAGCAGCAGGCAGTGTCATTTCATGACTTAGATCCTGCAAGCCTATTAATATACCGGCTTCACAACATCAACAATCCGGAGCAACTATGTACTCTAAGTGTATGATAGCCCTAAATCATAGTTTATATATTTCACTTTATGAAGAAGAAGAAGAAAAAAAAGAGGATTAGGGTTAATAGCGCCACCTACTGGTAATAATCCGCAGTGTACTACATGTACAGTATGTAGCATAAACTCTATGTTCAGGTTAGTGCTCATCTTTATCACTTGTGTTAGAGCCAGGATAGGGAAACTATGCTCTCCGACTGATGCAAAACTACAACTCCCATCATGCCTGGACAGCCAAAGCTAAAAGCTTTGGCTGTCCAGGCATGATGGGAGTTGTAGTTTTGCAACAGCTGGCGAGCCAGGGTTCCCTAGCCCTGTGTAAGCAAAAGGTACTTGTTCATCATGTAGGTTTCTGGCACTATAGCTGTAATGAATAGCCATGTCTGTGTCATGTAAGGAACACAGAAGGTGACACTAAGGCAGGAATCAAGCAATATAAAAGATTAAAAAAACAAACAAAAACACTATACTTAAAAGCTGCCCGTGTGATTCCTTCCCAAGTACCAAGCACTAAACGCTGCAAAACCATCACCAATTTCTGGACCAATACTCTTTAGGACACAGGGAATCAATACCCAAGGTGCCATTGACAGCCTGCAGCAATGTCATTGCTTCTTACATGACTGGTAGGGTGTATTTGCATGACTATTGATTAACCCACAAAATGACAGCCTACACGGTGTTTAGGTGTCAGATGCACTTTAAAGATTAACACTCTAGTAAAATGGATCACTTAATGTATATATTTATCTTTCAAGTTGCAAGAGGAGGGGACCTGACAATGTCGGTCATAAAAATCCCTTTAAGAGAATCAGCAGTTTTAACCCCCTCCCCCAGGAAAACTCAATGTTGCAAAGCGGATGATGCTATCATTCTCCTCTATAGTAGACAACGTAGGGATCAGACCTTGCCTTGGTGTACCCGTCACAACATCATCATCTTGACGTGGTTCTGTGAATTCTATGACAGTGAGACCTCAAACATTTTAAAGTTTTTTTTTTTTTCTATTAAATATTTTTTAATATTTCCCTAAGAACTAACCCCCCAAATGAGATGTTATTACCATAAGGGTGCCCTGATGCCACATTGATGCACCCTTCTGTTCCAGACATATGTGGGTTAATATTGTGACAACTCATTTTATAGACAGATGGGCAGTAACCCATCTGACTATGAATTTTATGAAGTAATTTTATTAATAGGAGTTACTATCAGGTGGTTATTATACAGTCAGGAGGCGTAAATGTTTCTAACATTGAGGGTCATGTATGTCTAATACCCACCCTGATTGTATAATCCCACCCATCACCTGACATGTACTTCCATTATAAAAACCAAGGTCACGCCCATCTGACTATTAAGTGTCAAACTCTAAACCCCCATATCAGGGACAGGAGGGTGTATGGAGAACCTGTAAACTTATGTGTAATCAGGGCACCATAAGCTATTTAATGACCTCTCATTTTGTGGGGTTGGTTACAGGTCCTAAAAAATGGTGGAAAAAATTGTTTCCAAATTAAGTTATATAAATTTGTAAATTACTTCTGTTTAAAAAATCTCAAGCCTCCCAGTACTTATCAGCTGCTATATGTCCTGCAGGAAGTGGTGTATTCTTTCCACTCTGACACAGTGCTCTCTGCTGCCACCTCTGTCCATGATGGGAATGGTCCAGAGCAGTAGAAAATCCCCATAGAAAACCTCTCCTGTTCTGGACAGTTCCTAACATCGATAGAGGAGGCCGCAGAGAGCATTGTGTCAAACTGGAGATAATACACCACTTCATGCAGGACATACAGCAGCTGATGAGTACTGGAAAGCTTAAGATTTTTTAAATAGAATTTAAATTTATATAACTTCCTGCCACCGGCTGATTTTATTTTCACCCGAGTACCCCTCACTAAAACTGCTTGCAGCTTTACAGGACCATAGGTGTCTTCACCTTTTACCACAGTTCCTAAGTTGAGCGCCTAAGTGTGAAAAGGGGTTTCCAAACCAGGCCGAGGTCTGGGCATATCTGGAGACCTTTTGCGACCAATGTACAGTCGCAGTTAATAGCTATTGACGCGTTTCTGCTGTAACCTCATTTGGAGAGCTGGCTGAGAAAGCTGCTGACAATATTTCGAGCCGGCTGGATTGTGTATTTTGCAGTTTTTCACAATTAAAATAACAAACCAACATCACAAATTCAATAGAAAACGGTAATCACATTACAGCTGTCAGGAATTGCTTCCGGCAGCGTTCTCTGAGCCATTTTACATCGGCTTTGCTGCCTTATCTTTGTCTGTTGAAAAGCAATGATTTTTTCACACCATCATGCACTGGCGTACTTCTCAATACCCCTAGTTAAGATATAGGAGCAGATGCTATGGGAGGACAGATTACTGAGGCTGGAATCACACATGCACTAAAGTGGGTTAAAAAGAAATGGGGAATATAAAGGAAGGACTTGTACTTTTTATATTTCTGCTTTGGCTGAGAAATTGCAGCTCATCTGGATCGACAACTGCAAGTGCCATTCCAGCCCAAACATGTATACAAATCCTGCACATAAAGCAGAGATGGGGAACCTGCGGCCCTCCAGCTGCTGCAACACTACAATTCCCATCATGCCTGGACAGCCAATGACTATATCATTCCGCATAGTAGTCTAGTCCCTCGCACTGTCGCACATGTGCGTTCACATGTGCAGGATCTGCAGCAGATTTGAAGCCGCTGATTTTATGCTGTGTTCAGTCATTTAGGGTGCGTTCACACCTACAGGATCTGCAGCAGATTTGATGCTGTGTTTAGTTATTTAAATGAAATCTGCTGCAGAAAATCAGCTGCAGATCCTGTAGGTGTGAACGCACCATTAAGGAGAAATCTGGCGGATTACAAGCTCCTGCAGCTGGCTGGGAGTAAATTGTTTCCAAGTACTAATTTACCACTCCCACGGGACCCCCGGCAGGCTCCAGAATCTCCGCTGCTGACACGTCACGACCCAGATGATAGACTTGGACTGTTGCTCGGAGCTACGGCCGCAGATCATTGCTATTGTTGTCTTTTGAAAGATGTTAAAAGACAACAATCTTTGTTACATGAAGCGATTATCAACTGTAATGACCAATAATCAGCCAAATACGGCCAATAATCATTTCTTGTAATAGGGTCTTTAGTAGTGCTTGTAATCAGTTTCCCCCCTGCCGGGTTTTATAATCTACCGGACTTCTCCTTTAAGTAACAATGATATCTGCAGCTTCAAATCTGCTGCAGATCCTGGACGTGTGAACGTAACCTTAGAAAACAAAACTGGGATTGAAAGTTTATCGTAAGTTGTACCTATACCTGATTACTATTTGCAGGTTAGTGCTTGATCAATATGTCAAGCCCTGGTAAGTTTGTATAGATCAGTAGGGTTCCATATTCATATTCCAAGATCCATTGTTAAGGGGTTAAATGTGGTGCTATTCCTGTGCTATATGAGTTTATATGAAGCATCTTATAATTATGGGCCACACAACAAGGGCTCCATCTAGCGTAGCATCCACACTGGGTGTGAGCCAGGAGCAGCCGCTCTTCTCCTGCTTCCATCCCCTGCATGTTGATAGGACTTGAGATAGGTTTCATGCACATATAAGGGTGTGATCTCCGCAGTTCTGGCAGACTGACTGACCACAGCCTTCTGCCAAACCTTGTAGTGTGAATCAAGGTACAGCAGATTTATACAGCATTCTGGGATCATGGAAAAATCACTGGGGTGCCGTTTCTGGAAGAAGCAAAACGTCTCTTAACCTGAAAAACCTGTGAAGTAATATATTGTAGCTGCGCTTCTCTGTCCTGGGCTTTCAACTTTATTTTTCATTTCCAAAAATATGTTTTGGGTTATTCAGTTTATTATGTGTGCTGGAAAGGGACAGAGACAACTAGCTAGACTCTTTGTACTACGCTGTGCTGTGTGGTGGTGCTATAGAAGTAGATATAGATGCAAGATCTGCAGGTGGTAATGGGTTTCTGGAACTCTAATTCTTAGATTAAAGGAGAAGTCTTGCAAATTTTTTTAATTAAAGTATTGTATTTCCCCCCAAAAGTTATACAAATCACCAATATACACTTATTACGGGAAATGCTTATAAAGTGCTTTTTTCCCTGCACTTACTACTGCATCAAGGCTTCACTTCCTGGATAACATGGTGATGTCACGACCCGACTCGCAGAGCTGTGCGGGCTGTGGCTGCTGGAGAGGATGATGGCAGGGGGACACTGAGGGACACAGGGCACTGGAGGGACACTAAGCATCCCTCTGTCATCATACTCTCCAGCAGCCACAGCCTGCACAGCTCTGGGAGTCGGGTCGTGACATCACCATTTTATCCAGGAAGTGAAGCCTTGATACAGTAGGAAGTGCAGGGAAAAAATCACTTTATAAGCATTTCCCATTATTAGTTTATATTGGTGATTTGTACAACTTTTGGGGGGGCAATACATTACTTTAATAAAAATTTTTGTCGGACTTTAATATCTTTAATATCATCATAGAACCTAGGTGCAGGTGCTGTGGCTGTAATATGGAGTACTACAAGTGGCCATGTTAGGTTTATGTTGATATGTTTTCCAGATCCCTCATTCTCCACCATTTTGCCGCTGTGATTGATGTGCCCGTCTTATTTTTAGTATGGGAAAGTGATGTCACTAGATACAACTATTATTGCCGCATTCTGTACGTTTGAAAGTCCACCTTTATCTTCAGTATCACTGACTTGTAACTAGATCACACACATTCAGGTCCATAAAACTATATGAGTCTGTTTCTGGAAAGCTCTTCAGAGAAGAACAAACTTGCATAGGAAACTGAAGTGTCATACAATATGTGACACCCTCTACCTGCTTTGCTTTTATGGGGCTATTAAGTCCATTGTAGACTGCAATTATTTTATACATACAGTGTATATAACCGGGCTGAGCAGACTTGGCTAGCGGCTCAGAGACAGCTCAGGATAACAGACAACTCTATCAATGTATCGGACCGCTCTGTCCATTGAAGACAGTCAGTGGAGCCATAGATAATGCAAGTTTATAGAAATACCTTAAGATTCCCCACCCATTGTCTTTGCCCTTTAACATTCCGACAAGCCCATAAAGGTAGCTAACCACTGGTAAGCAGCCAAAAATATGTCATCCGGAGCCGATAATTGATTTTTGGGGTCTTTTTATCAGAAAGTTGTAACTTTTGGAAGTTGTGGACCGCAGTCCCCTGATGCCATGTGGCTGGCGAGTTTTGCCTTAACCATAGGCACCTGTCCTCTCTAAATAACTTTATAGAGTTAAAGGGGTTGTCCAGCAAAATTCTTTTTCTTTCAAATAAACTGGTGTCAGAAAGTTATTTAGATTTGTAATTTACTTCTATTAAAAAAATCTCAAGCCTTCCCATACTTATTAGCTGCTATATGTCCTGCAGGAAATGTTTTATTTTCAGTCTGACACAGTGCTCTCTGCTGACATTTCTGGCCAAGACAGGAACTGTCCAGAGTAGAAGCAAATCCCCATAGAAAACCTCTCCTTCTCTGGACAGTCCCTGTCTCGGGCCAGAGATGTCAGCAGAGAGCACTGTGTCAGACTAAAAATAAGACACCACTTCTTGCAGGACATACAGCAGCTAATAAGTATGGGAAGACTTGAGTTTTTTTAATAGAAGTAAATTACAAATCTGTGTAACTTTCTGACACCAGTTGATTTGAAAGAAAAAGATATTC
Organism: Dendropsophus ebraccatus; assembly: GCF_027789765.1. Lineage (NCBI taxonomy): Eukaryota > Metazoa > Chordata > Amphibia > Anura > Hylidae > Dendropsophus > Dendropsophus ebraccatus. Next base: position 176,243,089 of record NC_091454.1, on the reverse strand, counting down.
GCTGGACAACCCCTTTAACAACATGAAGATCAAACTGTGATAGAAACCCAAGGTATATACCAGGAATCTCAGTCAATCAGAATTTATTATAGGAACTAATGGCCAATTGGATGGAAAAAAAATCCTTTTCATGTGGCACTTTACAAATTTGACACACAAGGCTGCTGCCACCTTTATGTTGGTGATAAGTAGAGCTGAGTGAGCCAGGTTCAGGTTTGAGTCCATCCGAACCCGAACGTTCGGCATTTGATTAGTGTTGGCTGCTGAACTTGGATAAAACTCTAAGGTTGTCTGGAAAACATGGATACAGCCAATGACTATATCCATGTTTTCCACGTAGCCTTAGGGCTTTATCCGACTTCAGCAGCCACCGCTAATCAAATGCCGAAAGTTCGGGTGCGGATGGACTCGAGCATGCTCTAGGTTCACTCATCTCTAGTGATTAGTAGTACAACATAGTCACACGTTGAATAGCTTATGTGACATTGAAAAGCAGACAGTATTTTGCCCCAAAGTTGATCCCTTCCTATTTGTATAACTGCATTGACCTTCTAGAAGCATCCAATGTTTTGTTGCCCAACCTTTCATCAGTGGCCCCAATAAATCAGAACACCATTGTAGCACGTGACTTTAAGGCTTGATACTGTGGGCAAAGCTCTGGGGTATTTAAAATGGTGCTCCAGCAAAAATCTTTTTCTTTTAAATCATCTGGTTTCAGAAAGTTATATAGATTTTCAGTACTGATCAGCTGCTGTCTGTCCTGCAGTAAATGTTTTCTATCCAGTCTGTCACAGTGCTCTCTGCTGCCACCTTTGTCCAAGACAGGAACTGTCCAGAGCAGGAAAGGTTTTCTATGGGAACTTGTTGCTGCTCTGGACAGTTCCTGTCTCAGACAGAGGTGGCAGCAAAGAGCACTGTGACAGGCTGAAAAGAAAACACCATTTCCTGCAGGGCATACAGTAGCTGGCAGGTATGGTAACTTAAATAGAAATAAATTACAAATCTATATAACACTCTTAAACGAGTTGATTTAAAAGAGAAATATTTTCGCTGGAGTAACCCTTTAATCCCTACAGCTGCCAATTGTGAAACCCTTAATAAGTCATGTTTCAGCATAAGTGGTTTCTGCAGAATTACCAAGATTAAGTATGGATCGGCTTCCCACAATAAGACTGTCCAACCACTGATTAAGTCCCAGATGTAAAATCTCGTTGTGGCTCGATCCTAGTATAACTTATTATATAATACAGTCCGTTTTTATTTTACCTTCTTCTATCCCTATGATCACAGGGCATTGGAATGGCCTCAGACGAGAGGCTATAGCGTTGCATAAGAGAAACCAGTACCATAAACCACAGAAATGATATTTATTAGTGTGTGGGAGCTCTAATCTAGAGCGCTTAAGTCTTACAATTTGTAATTTGTAAATCGGGCAGCTAAATGGAGGCTTGTAAAAGCAGGCAATCAAAAGTCATTTGGAGCCGTTCTCTGCAGCTCCTGCTTTATTCTCTAGAAATCAAGATCATTTTTTTTTCCTGCTAATGCACCTAGAATTCAGTGCGTTTTTACAAGCCTCATAAACCTCACCTACATTTTATGAGAAGAGAGATCCTGTCAAACTTCCAGGTGGCTCATCTCACTTATTTTCCGCTTTATGTTTTTACAAGAGGTTGAGCGTAGGCACTAAAGGGGTATGTGCGTACACACTAATTTGTCTTGTTGGAGATATGTTTAGTTTTATACAGAGCAGGACTTGCCTACACCTTCCTCTAACACATTGACTTCAGTGGGGGAAGTGATATAGCCGTGAAGAATAGGAGACAAGGAAAGGCAGACGACGCATGACATAATGTTTAGAATAGTTTAGGTTCCTGTTCATATGGGTGTACAATGTAAAAATAATTCTGCACTCTACCTGAGTGAATGAGCACATCAATATCCTACTATCCTAGGCTTGTTAGCGTTTGGGGAGAATTCTTATTAACTAATATGAATGTTGCGGTTTCTGGAGATCCGGTTGTGATTTATAGAAGACTATGGTCTGTGATGGTGCTTTATATGGGTAGTGAAAAACTAAAGAAGTAATACTCACTTACCCCAATCCCCCCAGAGCTGATGTTCCACTGGCTTCCAATCTCCGCTCATCACAGCCTCTTCCTGGTTCCTAGGATGCCTCTTCCTGTAGGAACTACCTGACTTAGCCAATCACTCTCAACCATATAATAATATTTATAATATTTATTTGACTAGCGCCAACAGTGCTATTCTTGCACAATACAGGGGTAACATTACATACACACATTACAGAGTTACAGAATTAAAACAGCCAAAAACACAAAAGAAGTGAGGGACCAGGTTGACTGGGGTAACACAAGAGCCAAGAAGTACTTTATTTGCAAATGGTCCAGCCATTGTACATCAGAATATATATATATATTCATGATCTACCCCTTTAACGCAAATATTAGTTTTAGATTAGATCTATTAGTAAAGGGTCACAATCTTGGACTCTCTAGGACGTTTAAGAGAAGTGAAGGCACTAAGGTTGGTCATACAGATTAGATGTTTTGACAGGACCGCACAGCACTCTGATGTATATGGGGGCCTCATAGCTCTCCCATGACAGATGATGACAGGGAAGAAATGGATTGGGCCTGTTGAATATCAACTGCTCCATTATTTTGTTCTCTGGAAGAGAAGACACCAGCAGAGATATCTGGCAGTGGCTTTCTGCCCTGTCCTCCTTCTGAACATACACGCTTGGTCGCTGTCTAGTCATGTGACTAGTAGCCTTTTCCAGTGTCTCCAATCTGACCACACAACCTTAGGCACTCTATATATGCAAACCTGACCCCAGTCCATTGTACCTGTAAAGACTTGCTATCTGCTACCTGTATGTGCTCCTCACATGTATGTGAATACCTCCTACACAGCAACAGTCAAGTAATGGCTTCCCTGATGCATGGCGTTACCCATAGTCCTCTTCCAGCAGGCATGCCAAATATTATACATGAATTTAGTCCTAAAAGACATTCCGAGTGCAGCGGAGTGAAAGCTCCTGTGCCTGATTAATCACTCGTGTACTTGTTAATGGAAGAGGATGACATGGTGCTTATCCTTCCTCACCATGGACTTGCTTTTATCAGCTCTCTGTATAACATATTTATAAATGTTTATACTAAAAGCCTGGTAAAAATTATTCATCTTACCTTGATTTGACACTTCTCCCTGTTAACCCTTTCATTTCCAAGGGGGCCCTATAGAAAGATCGCAGGAACTATGTTTATCATGGAATTTTAGAAAGGAAGTTACTAGAATCACCATCATCCTGAAGCTTCCCCTATAGGAGCGTCGCCTCTGCTCCGATGTTAGGGCAATCGCAAAACTACCTGCAAAATAGTAAAAAAAAATGCTGTGTATGCAGATAGTCATCTAACCCAACCAACTTTCATTACCAAATGGTTGAAAATGTAGAGCATGCCCTCAGTCCAACACATGTAATATTCCCACAGGGATCATTCTTCCATAGGGTTGATAGAATTTACATGGATACAAAGATAATACTTAATTGTGAGCAAGCCTGCTTCTTTACCTTGAATTTCTCTAGCAGTTTTACCATTTAAAGTGTTTCTCAAAATGTCCCGCCACCGACACGTCATGTTTTTAGGATGAGTAGATTGCAGGTGCATCAGGTACCATTGCAAGCAATCTGTATATGGGATAGCGTAAACCATGACTATGATTAAGCGAATCTGCATGAAACATCTTGCACAGAGAGGAGCAAGTCGCTCATCTAAACGAAGCTCCCGCAGACAGTGCAAACTCATAGGCGGTCTCTGAAGTGACCGCCTGCTCAGCCAATCGCTGACTGGGACTGAACCGTTGCGGCCAGTGATTGGCTGAGCAGTCTGTCACTTCAGAGACCGGCTCTTGCGGAGAGCAAGAAGACTTTATTATTTTACTATATTTTATTATTATTACTTTATTATTTTATACTTTTAAGAGAAGGGCTGCATGGACATCGGTAACGATATATACATATAGCCCACGGCCTAATAGAGCCATGTAATAGGCTCTAGCAGATTGGTACTTGTTTATTATAGTGATCAGGCCATGTAATACAGCCCTTAAACAATTTAATAGCTGTTAGGCCACCCTCTCTCTATCCCATTCAGCACATGAATGTTTGGACCAGCCAAGTGTTTTTGCATTTTGAGTGGAACAAGGGGGGTAAGCTTCAGCTAAATTTCTCTGGCAGAGGCTTATCTCTACAAGAACAAAAACATCTTGCAGTTGAATTGCAACTTGCCAGATCTATCTCTCTTTCAATAATATACAATTTTTCCTTTTTTTTTTCTAATGTGTATGGGGTCCTTTGGCGTTCCTTTTATTTTACTGTCTAGATTGGCATACAAGGAATGAAGGGATTCAAGATCATTGTTTGTAATGTTAAAGCGACTCTGTATTCACAATCTGACACCCCCCCAAACCGCTTGTACCTGTTTTGGGGTCCGTTTGGCAGGTGATGCAGTTATTGTCCTAAATAAAATAACTTTTGAACTTGCAGCCCTGTGCCCAACGGCCAGGGCTTAGATTGTGTATGCATTAGGCTGGCACACCCTCTCTGTCCCTCCTCCCCGCCCTCCTCATCATTAGGAATGCTCCAGGCAGATTTTCTCCTATTCCTCAGCTGTGTGAATACTGAACATGGGCTGGATCGTTAAGGCACCTGTGCAATCTTCAGACAGGAGGGTGGGGATGAGGGACAGATGGGTGGGGTACAAAGTTAGGGCACAGATACTCTAAGCCCCGGCTGTTAGGCACGGGGCTGCAAGTTTAAAAGTTGTTTTTTAGGACAGTAACTGCATCACCTGCCAAACAGACCCCAGGACAGATCTTGGATTGCTATCCGAAGGTACAAGTGGTTTGTGGGGTGGAGGTGGGGGGGTGTTGTCATATTGTGGGTACAGAGTCGCTTTAAGGCTATGTTCCCACAATGTAAAAATAAGTGCAAAACAACGGCAGTTATTATGATAAACATTACTTATGGCCATTGTTCGCCCTTATTTTTACATTGTGGGAACATAGCCTAATACACAGGTTATGACAAATGATCTCCTGTTCCCTAATACTTGTTCCTCATGCCTTTTGCCAGTTATCTGAATTCTTACCAATCGCCCAGACTGTGGATATTTGTCCTTCTGATCCAGAACTTTTTTTTTCTGTTGCCGAAGCAGCAGCAATACTAGACTACTGTGTTCTAGATGGAAGAATTTTATTGAGGTTTATCTTATATGGAAGTGAACCAGTCCCGTGACTTGACAGGAGTTATAGATGTCAACTTCAGCTTCTTCATAGACCTGTGGAGATGACCTATAGATTGAAATCTCTGTATAAATGACCAGCTAGTTATGTTATCCTGGTTCTGTGGGTGGTTCAGTTTCTCAGCAGGGTCTGTGAAAGGGGGATTGTTCTATAAGCCAGACCTATTCTATATACCCTATTAGGACATGTAGAAACCAAAAAAGATCATTCCCTGCTCAGGATATCCCTCTATGAGGCAGAAAAGAGAGCCAAGCTGTTCACATTCTGGTGGACTTGATCAGTCCTTGTGTTACATGAGTGACCATTCATTTGAATGGTTGCCATGTAATACTACATCTCCCCTGTAGAAATGCCCGGTTGGCTAAGGCTTTCCCTGACAAAATGAGCATATTTTGGGAGTGGGACTTGGGGTGATGTTTAATCTTGCCAATGTTAAAGGGGTACCTCAGGTTTAAAAAAAAAAATAAGATAATGTATGTCCTGCAGGAAGTGGTATGTTCTATCCAGTCTGACACAGTGCTCTCTGCTGCCACCTCTGTCCTTGTCAGGAACCGTCCAGAGCAGTAGCAAATCCCCATAGAAAACCTGTCCTACTCTGGCACTTCCTGACATGGACAGAGGTGGCAGCAGAGAGCACTGTGTCAGACTATAAAGAATACACCACTTCCCGCAGGACATACAGCAACTGATAAGTACTTATAAATAATAGTAATTTTCAAGTACCCTTTTAATGCTGGGAAATGCTACACATATGGGGGGAGATTTATCAAACATGGTGTACAGTAAAACTGGCTCAGTTGCCCCTAGCAACCAATCAGATTCCACCTTTCATTCCTCACAGACTCTTTGTAAAATGAAAGGTGGAATCTGACTGGTTGCTAGGGGCAACTGAGCCAGTTTCACTTTATTGGCAATTACTTATGAGGGTATATGCACAGGTCCAGGTCACACTATGTTTTGATGTATATACGCCAGGTAATACTCCCTCTGTACAGTATACATACAGATATTCATTAGCCAAACAAAAATTGCAGTCAACTAAAATTTTAATAGAACTATGTAAAAATTGTATACAATATAGAGTATGGGTTTATATCAATGGCAATTGATGTCTGTAACTGTACATCTAGGGCATAGGGTTGGCAGAACTCTTCAGACTGTTCCATCAAACATAATAGGGGGGAATGGATCCACTTTTGTAGCTTACAGACCAGGAAGATACAAAAATAGACTGGGACTAGTCTAGAAATGTACTGCTCTGTGCTAAATATAAAAAGAACAATGCAACAAATGTTATTTAACAGTAAACGTTGTCAATACAATAAGAATTGATCACCATGTGGTTGTAGTTGGAAGATGACAAATGATCTGCCAGGCAAATATTTGGCCACTCCTGATAATGATCTCACTTATTCCGTATTCCATTGCTGTGAATAAGTTGTTACAAGTGTCTCGTGTTGGATGGGCTGTGCTCCAGGATGCATGGAGTTAATAGGAAAGCTTCAAGTTGAAGTCGTTTTTCTGTCCAGACCACAAGCTGAAACATCCCACTCCTAAAACTTGCACATGGTGATATGTATGTTTGACAGATTCTAAATGGCAAATACGCTACGTCTATCTCTGTGTGTTCAGGATATGACGTGACGAGGATGATTATTGTGTTGTTTCTTGGTTACATTGTATCAGGGTCTTGAAGAGTAGATATGAAATTAAAGGGGTACTCCAGAGGGGAAAAATGTTTTCAAAACAACTGGTGATAGAAATTTAAATAGAATTGTAAATGACTTCTATTAAAAAAAAAAAAAAAAAAAAAAAAAGCCTTCCAGTACTTATCAGCTGCTGTATGTCCTACAAGAAGTGGTATAGTCATTCCAGTCTGACACAGTGCTCTCTGCTGCCATATTTGTCCATGACAGGAACTGTCCCGAACAGCAGCAAATCCCCATAGAAAACCCCTCCTGCTTTGGACAGTTCCTTTCTCGGACAGAGGTGGCAGCAGAGAGCACTGTGCCAGTTTGGAAAGAATACACCACTTCCTGCAGGACATACAGCAGCTGATAAGTACTGATAACTTTCTGAAACCAGTTGATTTCTGAGTACCCATTTAATCTTTACTTTGTACAGATTTTTGTTTATCTGTGTAACATGTTTATCTCTCTCTCTCTATCTATCTATCTATCTATCTATATATGGTCACCTAAAGTTATAGTTATGAACAATTTATACCAGACACATTATATAGAATTGCCATGAATATCTGCTCTTACACAAAACATAATTATTGCATGAGGATAATCTGCAAAAGTAAACTCGGAGTTCCCCTTTATTCATCTCTATTATCTGTAGATTTCACAAATGGTTAGCTTCCTACACATGTATTACCCCGACACCTTCACTGTACTGCTTGGAGACTATGCTCCTCTATCATTCATATCCAGGGCCATATCCGCCTCAGATTTCTGGTGAAAGGAAAACAATGTTTAGTCTTCCCCTACTCTCCCGATATAGAGGTGTGAGATCTCCAGGATATAAATGGAGAACGCAGACACATGACATCACTTGGCTAAGAACAGTAACACACTGCTGCAAATGGAAAAAGGCGAATGATTATCTCATGACACAATGTGAGGTAAAACAAACATGGCATTCCCGATTTAAGAAATCCAAATGTAGCAGAGCTGAATTTCTCCTTTAGGCTACGTTCACACAGAGCAAAAGGAGCGGATTACGCAAGGAAATATTTCCGCCTGAAATCAACTGACACTGAATTCCGAGCAGAATATAAGCAGAATGCAAGCAGAATCCCTGCGTATTCTGCTAGGAAAGTGTTCAGCTCGTAATCAGCTCTTGACAAATTCAGCGCGGAATACTCGAGGAATCCGCGCTGAATCCGCATGCATTCAGCGCTGAAATTCAGCGAGTATTTGGTGAGTAAACTAGACTATACCAGAACATATACTAGAATCCTCCTCCCCCCCCTTTTCCCCATTTCCGCGCTGATTCAGCGAGTAATTTCCGCTTGTATTCCGCTTGTATTCCGCGCTGAATCCGCGCTGAATCCGCGCTGAAACAGAAAATCAGAGCCCCATTGATTTGTATAGGCTTCCGCTAGCGGAAGAATGAACATGTTCATTCTTCTGGCGGAAAGCGGATTAGTTCAGTGCGGAAATTCCACTGTGTGAACTGCAGAGCAGAATTTCCATTCAACACAATGGAAATTAGCTCTGCACCTATTTTAACGGCTGAAATTTCAGCGCTGATTCAGCGCAGAAATTCAGCTGCTTTTGCTCAGTGGGAACGAGCCCTAAGGGTGGGTTCACACTACAGGATCCGCGCAGATAAATTCCGGTGGATTCCGTCGCTAGTACCCACTTAAGGCCGCGCGCCTTTCCGCCGACTCCATAGACACCGTTCCATGCACGGGCCAATTCCGCTATCCGACAAAAGAATTGACAAGTCAATACTGTCGGCAGAATGTGGAATCCGGCCGTGCATAGAATGGTGTCTATGGATAAGGCGTGGCCGTGAGCGGGTACTAGCGACGGAATCCACCGGAATTTATTCGCACGGATTCCGTAGTGTGAACCCACCCTTACCATGTATTCCTCTTTGCATTTGAGATCAGTGTAAGTAAATGTGTTTGTATAGATCCCTGTTTTGAACTGTTTTGGTGAACAGGTTTGAAGTTGTTTTATGTGCTATTTAAAGGGGTTATCCAGGATTAAAAATAAAAAAAAAAGTGCCACCCCTGTCCCCAGGTTTTGTGCAGTATTACAACTCGGCTCCATTCACTTCAGTGAAAGTGAGCTGCAAAACCACCCCCAAACTGAGGACAGGAGAGGTGCTGTTTCTGGAAGAAAGTAGCCAGTTTTTATAAGCCTCTTCAACCCCTCTAAGGCTAGGGCTACATAGCCTGGTCCCTTCTGTCACATGGTAGCAGGAAAGTCGGATTCACCCTGTGTTTTCCTGTAAAAATGCCATATTTGCCATATGTGTTGCTTGGCATTTAATTATTTATTTTTTTGCTCCTTAAAGGGCAACTCCAGCGACATTTTTTTTTCTTTTAAATCAACTGGTGTCATAAAGTGTCAGATTTGTAATTTACTTCAAGTAAATCTCAAGTCTTCCAATACTTATCAGCTGCTGTTTGTCCTGCATATCTATGTCTATGTCATACACCAGCTGTTAACTTCTGGAAGACTTGAGATTTTTTTATTAGAAGTAAATTACAAATCTCTGGCACTTTCTGACACCAGTTGATTTAAAAGAGAACAAAAATTCACTGAAGATGCCCTTTAAGCCACATGATAAAAGAATCACATGACTCATAATAACAAAAACACAGGGGATGAAATGCCAAATCAAAAAGTGCGGCAATGCACTGGAATGACCAGTTCAGGCGTTAGTACGGGTTTTTTATGCCGGTATCGTTGCAAAGTTTTGTAAATGGTCAGAAAATCCCTTTAAGGGTGCATTTACACGTACAGGATCCGCAGATCCGCAGCAGATTTGATGGTGCACATTTGATGCTGTGTTCAGTTAATTAAATGAAATCTGCTGCGGATCCGGTAAGTGTGAACGTCCCCAAAGGGTATAAACACACACACTGTATACGCAGCGTATTTACTGCTGCGATCAGCAGCAAATACGCAGGAAATACGCAACAAATATGGAGAAGATTAGATCTAAATAACTGAACACAGCATCAAATCTGCACCATCAAATATGCTGCAGATCTGCGGATCCTGTACGTGTGAACGCACCCTCAAACAATATCAGTCTGTAAAATAATTAAATAAAAAATGACACTAGCAAGATACTGTGTGTGAATGTCGCCTTATATAAATAAGTTCTGCCTAATGCTACACTTTAGTCCTTGCATTGTGTTTGTGTAGCCCTACCTCATAGGTTTACTTGCAGTCCCATGTAAACCCCCCTCAGCTTCACGTCTATGAGGAATGTGGCCAAATGCAGCAAACCAATTTAGTGCTAATTGTTTCATCACTTTGTTCCCCATGTGTGACATGTGGTGAGGCTGGGCCCTCCATAGGTACAGTGCCTGTTTATTTTCCCTTCAGGGCTTTACTTATTATGCAGCTGAAGTGTTTTCTCAGTTGCTGGATGTGTGAGGAGGAATCTCTGCCGGAGACTCCTCCTCGCTGGGCCTGTGTAACTGGAGAAGAGCTGGGGGTGGATCCCTCCTGGGGGCTGGGAAGGTAGGGGGAGCTGGGCAGCCATTGGCAGGCAATCCCTGTGATTGATGGCTCCTGTGTTGTGCAGGGGAGAGGGAGGGAAGAGTGCAGGGGGGAGTGTGTAGTCCTTCATTGCAGTGCTGCTGGCTCAGGCTCTTTGCACAAGTTGATGTCTGCTGGAGTGTGATATATTCTCTCTTTTCTTTTTCTCACTGTTCGTCCAGGGCGAGGGTGGTGGTTAAAGCCCGAGCTGGATGGATGGGTATGGGGAGAGGGGCAGGACCCAAAGCCCTGGGACTCTTCAAAATCCTCACCGTCTTCTTGTGCACATTCCACACAGGTAAGGAAATCCCTGGCTGTCTTATTTATTGAAAAGTCTATTAGAAGGATCTCCTTTCCCTGAGAGGGGCCCCTGAATAGGAAGCACATGTGTGTGCCAGAGCAGCACTGTGCATTCCTATTATTTACTGTCTATTGGATTAGAAAAAAGTTGATGGCTACAAAGTATAAGCAGTTTTCTATTATTGCAGTTGCTTAGTTGTTATTGTGTGCCGCCATTCTAATAATATTTACATGGTCCTCACCTATTAACCCACAAATATTTTCTAGCTGCATTTCCTTTGGATCCCACTTCTTGGCTCTTGCTTTTACCCCAGAACGCTGCTGGGATCAGGAAAATGCTTGGCTTATTTGTGGTGTCTCCCTGTTTATTGCTTTTCAAGGTAGGGCCGCAGGACCTATAGAATGAGTCCCGGGATAGGCATCTGTTTCCAATGAATCTTAGTGTTTTGCTGGCTTGATCCTTGCCTGCAAATTCCTGCCAACCTTGTTTTTGTTGGGGGAGGAGGGCAGACTCCACACTGGGGGTTTTGTTCCTTGCAAAGGCTCGAGTTTCTGCAGACTTAAGGTTTTTATTCACCTGGAAATGTAGTCCTGTTAAATCCCTAAATAATTGTATTATTTTGAGTTATCTGTGTATAGTGTATCCTTATTGTGTCCAGTAGGTGCAAGTGTTTCTAGTTACCTGTACAAGTGGTCACTATGTTCTTTATATTATGGTCCTTAAAATTCTTTTTTTTTTCCATGTTTATTTATTTATTTTTTCCTTTATTAAGAAATAAAATTGGAAAAGTTTCTAGTACAATGACTGTCTATGGTTGCCTACAGTTTATTGTTGTATAACTTTTATGCGGTATGCAGGTTTGACTGTGATCAAATATCAGATGTTTTTAATTCTATGTATCTGTTCCTGGGAAAGCTGGGTGACAACCAGTTCTAGCTTTTACCATACTGACAAATCTGCCTAGTTTTTATTTCAGATTGGAAGCACCACATAACTAGGCAAAGATTTAATGCAGGACTCTAGAAAAGTTGGGTTATGACCTATTTAATGGCAGTATTGGTTGTCACTCAGCTGCCCCAGCAATAGATATAAATAGCAGCTAGAAGACTATTCTCTAGCCCTTATCTTATAAGAATGGGCTGATTTGCCCATGTCTTTGACCCTGACAGCCAAGTAGTTGAAGATGATACAGTAATTGATTGAAGTGCTTTGTAGAAGTAGGCGCTCACCCCAGGCCTGGCCTGACTCTTTTGCTCTAGGTGAATATCCTGCTTTTTGTCAGTTTTGATGAATCCCCTTTGTCCTGCAAAGAGGTTTGCATTCAATATTTTTTGGGGGGCTAAGGGTTAACCACCCCTCCTCTTGGAATAGCAGTGTCTCTTGTATCCACAGATGAAGCGCAGATGTGAAAATATTTTCTTTGCAGGCCATGTGTCTCCAAGCTGCTCACATTCTGCTTATTGTATGTTTTGTTACGTATCGTATTGTTTTGCGAATAGTTTAATAAACACATTTGTTTCTTTCGATGCATGCGCTTTATGTGGGCCTAGTACAGATTGCAAGCTCTTGGGAACAGAGAGTGCAGGTTGTGGGATGTTTAGACATTACCCATAAATCCTGCACTCTTGGATTCTTATCTGCTTCTCATGCAATAAAGTTGAAAGAACAACTCCATTTTTGTATGCGGTTGTAGCACGGCAGTAAAATGTAACACCTGAAGCTTTGTGGCCTATGTTTACACATCGGAGTTTCCATTACTGCTTGTATATTCCATTACTAGGTAAATCCTGCCAGGGGGGTTGTTCCTCTTCTTTGGGTGCAAATGAAAGGTACAAGTGACCTTCCAGCGCCCGGCAATCTGAATTTAAATCACTGTTAGGCCAGGTTTCAGAATTGGAGATTAGGGTATTAAGTAAATTTACATAGCAAGGACAGATCAATCAGGCCTGGGTTATCTGTCAGTATTACTAATGCAGGTATTGCTTTAGAGGTCACTCATGTTATATACAGCCAGCCTCTGCAGGGATTTAGTCACACATTGAGCTCATGTCTCCATGTTCTGCTTTGTGCCCCAATTTCATTGCAGCAAAAAGTTAGACATTCCCTCAACTTATATTCTTATTTCTTCCTCCTTCTGGGAACAAAATTATGGTAAATAAAGCAATAGCCTGGAACCTAAGAAAGTCCCTGTGGGAGCTTTACATTGGCTGAGACCACTGCTGTGGAGGTTTCTGGGGACAAATCCATGGCTTTGTTAGAAAACTACAACTCCCAGCATGCCTGTTAGGTGTAGTTTTGTTACATCTGTAGTAGAAGAAACTTAAAAGAAGACTATGCTAGAGGACTATGCTAGAGGACACTATCTGTAGCTTTTTGTTGTTGGGCTTTGTAAAGAAGAAAAGCAATAGACCGACTATGTGCTCATCCTAGGTTGAATATAGTTTCCAAGAGTTTGGTTAAGGGGGGGGGAGATGGGGAATTTATTGTGGTCAGCATGTTACAGACCCTTCTTTCAACAAATGGCTGCATTTAGTGAGCTGGATAATTGGTGGTGGCTTGGTGAGCTCCAGCACCTGTGTACACGCCATACTGAGCGCACACTACATTGGCTTCCTGTGTTAACACACGGGCGATGTATACACCTGGTCAAATAATTGGGCCTATTAACAGGCAATTATTTCAGTGAATTGTAACTGCTCTGTTGCCCTCAGCCGTACAGATGGTGTGCTTCATTACACCCTTGCAGTTTCTGGAGGTAAAAAGGAGGGAGGGGGGAGGTGACATCATACAATGTATAGAAGTGAGAGATGTATTCATAAGCCGCAGAATTCTGTTCTACATTGCTGGCGGTATAGTGTGCATTAGAGGAACTCTGGAGACTATCTATAGCCAAGTTAGGATAAACCTTATCTCTTCTGTTCATATTATTCCATCACAGGACATTGGCTACTTGCATACTATTACTCCTAATTGTCACCGCATACTAAAGTCACTTCTCAGCAGTCCCCCCTCCCCCATACTCTGTCCAGGCTATTATCCATCCGGATGGATAAGAAGCTCTTTGTCCCACCGTATGCAGGACCATGCTGTTGGATGTCCTAGTACTGAGATAATGTGCACATTTCTATAGAACTTGTAACCACTTCTGGAGTGTATATTCTAGATTTTGTGTCTGGTATCCACACCGCTGTTTTGTCACTGCTCCATTTAATGGCTAATTTGGCCATTCCTGTTGCTTTTATAGCACCAACATGTTCTTCAGTGCAGTACAAAAATGGTCAGCACTCCATGTTAGTTCATAATCTCAGGCATTCACACTATAGTGAAATTCATAGGAGAGTCTAAGGGCCCTATTACACCAACAGATTATCTGACAGGTTTTTGTAAGCCAAAGCCAGGACTGGATTTGAAAATCTCAGGCTTTCCTTTATGACCTGATCCCTGTTTATAGTCTGTTCCTGGCTTTGGCTTCATATCTTTGGCAAATAATCGGGGGGGGGGGGGGGGATGTCATTTCTGTGTATATATTATCCATGTTTGGATTTAAAACCAACACCCTAGCACTAAGCCTGGTAATGCTAACCACTGGTTTGTACTGTGACATGTTAGGCTTAGGGACCCTAAGTAATTGATGTTTTACTTAAAGGGGGTTATCCAGGGATTTCATAAAATTTGTAAGTGGCCAGGTTGAGCTGAAAAAGTACCCCAAAAAAAGTGTACTCTGTTGCTATTTCAATGGTGCCCAGTCCCAGCTGCTCACCTCATGACAGAAGTGCCCAATTAACCAATCAGTGCCTGAGGGGGGTCACCAGTGATTGGCTGAGCAAGTAGTTCCTCATGTCACCAGGAATGGGCGAGCAGTAGGCCAGGGCGCCATCTGAATAGCAGCAACAGAATATCACAGTGGGTACTTTTACTTTTTAGGCCCAGTTTTACTGCTATTCTTTTCTTCCTTCTTTCTTTTTTTAAAATCTACAGACACTATAGACAGCTTTCTGGCTCTGTCCTAGTGCCCTGATTATTGACCATCACATACAAGGAACTTACACAATATAACTTGAATAACACACCTAGAGCTACATGTGATTACATTGAATTTACCAGTTTAGTTGGATGAGCCTTCAAGATCTAGCATGTAAACCCACCTTAAGACCTAGCTGAGTGTGAAGTCCAATTATTTGGCCATTCGGAATATGGTGACAGCTTTGGGAAGCATGTTTCTTATCTCTAGATAAGTATGTCACGCAGGATTTGTACAAGCATTATTCAAGGCCCGCATGATGATTTACAAGGTGAGAAGAACAAGCTGTTAAAATACCAGTTTCTCTCTTGTAACTCTTCAGATTCCACTTTTGCAGTTGTATTGAACTAGCCACACAACAAAGCCTGAGGTCAACATACATTGACAGTTTTGGCCTGTCTGGCACGTTTCCCATGGGATTGGTGAACCGGCATATAATCGGGCCCATTCTCACCAGTTCTAATCCTGTGTGTGGCTAGCTTTAGATTTGTATTGTAATGATAACACTTTATCGCTTTAGTATTAGAGTCATAAAGTTGGCAATGCATGTAGCTATGTATTATGTGCTTGATATGCCTCCCTTATTTACAGGCCAGCAGTCGGTGATGATGACCCCTTTTTACACCATGATAATAATGCTTAGTTGGTGTTTTGATTTGATTTTTTTTCCTTTGCAAAAGATTCTAGGACAGGATATGGGTAAGCTGATATTGCTCACAATAGAGCTGTTAGGCTTGCAGACGCTCCAGCTCCGGTTACTTGGATGGAGCGCTGTTTTACGAGAAAGATATTTTTCAGCTACCGTCACACAAAACGTATTTACAGTGGTGTCAACCTGATCCATTCCATGTGGTTACTTCTCAGCGTCTCATCTTTTTCTTGAGTTATTTAGGGAGCGCTTAAATAACACATCTTCATATTTCCAATAATGTCCAGATTCCCCCCCCCCTCTCTCTTTAGGTGACATAGTAACCAACTTTTCACAGATCCTGAAAGGCATTACATCTGCATTGATATGGTACATGACTTGGTCAGTACAGATTTATATGGTATTGGTGTCTGTTTATGGACACTGGTAAAGCCATTTAAGTGAATAGAAGAAGACGACTATACAATATTGGCAGCTCATGGGTCTACATTTGTAGTTTTATTTTTGTAGAATAACTACTATGTGTAAATTCTGTAGGTGATATAAACTATGGGGGATGTGGCTCTCAACACTGCTTATGATTAATTCCCATAATATTTATAAGAAGAAAACAGTTTTCCTTGGCGGTTTACTCCTGGTGAACTGTTTTGGAACATAGATGCGATCATCCAGATGTTTAATGCCCAAATACATGAATAGAGCCATAGAAAAAGTTCTATTTACCATATGTAATAATGTGAGCTTCAACCTACAGGTCTCTGAAGGTTTCCTGTTGTGAAGGCTTTGCATAAAAGAGGCTCTGTACCTTTAAGAGTGCACAGCTTTTCTCCCTTCTCCACCCATCCCCCTTCTGTGTAACTGAAACCTGATCTAATCCCTTTGCACATGGGGTAATTTATTGGCCTGTTGGGCTTTTCTTGATGGCAAATTGCATTGTCTTTATTCTTGAGTTGGAGCTTTAGTGAAGCTGCCACATTCCACAGGCTCTATTCTCAGCTGATCTTTCACACCCCTCTGAGTACAGTCAAATACGTTTTATTGGGCTGCTTTGTTATGCAAACAAGACAATAATAATCAGCCCATTATTCCGCAAGATTGCTTGATTAGCAGTTCGAAGGAGGTCACTGGAAGGACCCCGGGGCGCGCAAACAAGTTCTCCCAACTCAGGCCTGCCTACAAGATTGTTAACTTTATTATACTTGTAGTAATGTAGTGCTTCCTACCATAAGAAGTCATAATATAATAATAATCTTTGTACAGCACCAACGTACTCCACTGCACTTTACAATACAGTGTGTGTGTGTGTGTACATTGTGTGTGTGTGTATGTATATGTACATGTGTATATATAATATAAATAATGAAAAAATCACACATTACATAATAAACAAGAAAAGTGAAGGTCCTACTCCTGAGGTATTGGAACGAGTGGTAAAAGTTACCTCATTTATGTAATACTTGAGCACGAAGCTAGCACATAGTTCTATGTCCATAGGGGCATTCCTTGTGTTCACAGTCTTCCTGGGTAACCAGTAAACAATAGTGTACAAAACTGATTGTTGGGACATTGAAATGCAAATCCTTTCATTAGGATGGTGATCATTGAGGCTTCTGATCAACTAAGCACTTGTGGGTGGGTGGGGGAGGTGAAGCTTTGTTAGCTGAATTTCAGCTAGCTGTGAGTTTAGTCTGCAATTAATTCTGATCATTGTGGCCTTATGGGTAAAATCAGGGCTTCTTTTTGAAAAGGGAGGGGGGGGGGTTGATATTAAAGTCAAATCAAATCACAATTGCATGTCATTTGACAGAACCCCAGGGAATTGCATGCAAAATAGAAGACCATTTAGTTTTTGCAGCTGTGTAGATAAGAAAATGATGATATAGCTTACATCTAACATGCTTCTTACCGGGAATGCAAAGTTTGCAAAAAGAAGACCCTTTCAGATATTACATGCAATGTAACTGTCCATTTAGCCTAAATTTACACTGTTGCTCCGATCTAATTGATATTTAGAAGATCCAGAATTAGGACTGGAATATTGAGGTGTTAGTAAGGCCGTAGAGCATATTAAATACATACATGCCACATAGACCTCTCATGTCTGAAGGAATTTTAGGCAGGGTTCATAGGTTATAGCTTAAAGTGACTGTACCACCAGGCCCAGGCTGAAGCACTGGAGGCGGCCGACCCACCCTTAGTGGGAGGAAACCCTAGCCCCTCTATGATAGGGTTCCATTGATTCTAATGGAGTCACGTCATGGAGGGGCTGGGGTTTCTTCCCACTAAGGGTGGGTCGGCCCGCCTCCAGTGCTTCAGGCTGGGCCTGGTGGTACAGTCACTTTAAAGGGCACCAACATACAAATCGGCATGGATTGTAAATCTATATTTCCTGCAATACCCACGACCACATCTAATTGAAGTGTTGCACATGTGGCTAATGCCCTTATAGTGGCCGATTACTTATCTGGCTCGGCAGCTGACAGTTATTGGCCGGACCTTTGGGATATGACAACCTGCAGGTTGCAGCCAGCGATTCTCCCATAATAAAGTTGCATGTCTGTTAGTTTATGATTGCTCGGCCTCACTCCAACAGGTTGTTAAATTATTAAATAGTGCATGCATCTTTTATTATAGCCCTGAATTACACCTGTCTGTGGCAGTGCTGGCAGCTAGTTGGCATGAAGTGAGACCGAATTTGTGGAAAAAAAAAATAGCTTTATGGGCTTGTTCACCCTGGGTTGAACAAAAAATCTTCATTGACTAATTTTGTAAAAAGACAACATAAGACCCTATGGTGAGCCTTATATATCCTGGATCATCTACGCTGTTTTTGATTGATAGCAATGATTTTGTTAGAACCCAGCATGTAACGTGTATGGGCCCCTTGAAATCAGTAGTCGGGTGAAAGAATAGAACATGCTAGTTGTCACCACAAGTGTGCATGTATACTTATAAGTACTGAGCCATGGTGTATAGTGGTGCATGCAAGGTAAATGGATCAAACTGAATATTCTGAAAAAAGGACTTGTTCTTTCCCTAATACATATGTAACAGGGCCTCCTGAATATTGGTAGGACTGAGGCCTAGGATGTCATGGGTGCAGAGTGAGGCTTCAACCAATTGAGAAGAAACAATTTCTAATTCCATTCGACATGGCTCAGTGAAGGGAACAGGAGAAACCTTGAATACGTCTTAGTGTTCATTTTGATCAGCTAATTTTTCAATCTTCTGGTTGCTCTGTTGAAAGATCTGGCAGCCGCAAGCCAAGATATGTTGGCACTTTGTCGTCTTCTTTTTTTCCCCCCTCTGTGTCAAAACCAAGTAAATAAAGTTCTAAGGGTATGAATGCCAACAATACCAACATCTCCTGCCAGGCGTGAGTCACACAGAAAGGTTTTGTGATCTCTCCAGGTTTTAAACAACTGTGCCATTGAGCAAATGTCTCGCACTGAATCTGCATCTCGTATATGGCGGCTCGCTCGGTTTCTGAGCTCTATTCTGAGGTATACATGGCCTTTCTCCTTTTATTATGTCTGATGAAGACAGAATATAGAAAGCAAATGAAGGTTAAAATAATATTAATCACCTAGGCAATAAGGTATCTGGATAATTGTTCATATATGGTAGTGAAATATGTATTGGAGAGTAGTATTGCAATGTTAAAGGGTGTGTGCTTTTATTATGACTCTAATTTCTATGGGTATATTGTTTTACCGGAGCACTAACATAACCCACAGCTCTCTTAGGAGAATCTTCCTGAACTGCCACTGTCTATTTTCCCAGTCTTAAAGGGGCACAAATCTTTTTCTTTCAAATTAACTGATTTTAGAAAGTTATACAGATTTGTAATTTACTTATATTTAAAAAGATCAAGTCTTCAGTACTTATCAGCTGTTGTATGCCCTACAGGAAGTGGCGTATTCTTTCCAGTCTGACACAGTGCTCTCTGCTGCCACTTCTGTCTATGTGAGGAGCTGTCCAGATTAGTAGCAAATCCCCATAGAAAACCTCTACTGCTCTGGACAGTTCCTGTCATGGACAAAGGTGGAAGCAGAGAGCGCTGTGTCAGACTGGAAAGAATATACCACTCCATGTAGGGTATACAGCAGCTGATAAATACTGGAAGACTTGAGGTTTTTAAATAGAAGTAAACTGCAAATCTGTATAAGTTTCTGAAACCAGTTCATTTGAAATATATATTTTTTTAATTTGAAAAAATTATTGCACTCGTGTAATAATTTTTTTTTTTTTGCCTGAGTACCCCTTTAAGTGGTAAATACATTTGCCTATGTATGTTTTTGGACTGTGGAGTTGAACCAGAGCACCCCAAGAAAAGGCATATGAACTTGGTGAGGACATAAAGTATAAATCCTATGCACATATTGGCATCGACAGAGCGGAATCAGGTACTCCAATGCAACAAGGCAATAAATAATCCAAAGGTATGATCACGTGTACTGTGTATACAAAGTGAACATACCTAAGTTCACTTAAGCGCCCAATAAATTACAGATAACTATTGGCCTAAGGGCCCTATTACATCAAAAGATGTCGGACAGATTATATTGCAGATTTTTTTCAGCCAGTCAGCAATGGACTATAAACAGAGAACAGGTCGTAATGATAAGACTAAGACTTCTCTTTTCAAATCCATTCCTGGCTTTGGCTGAAAAAAATCTGTAATATAATCTGTCCGACATCTTTTGGTGTAATAGGGCTTTAACACTCGGTCTCCGCTGATCTCCACATGCACAGTTGACTTGGCTGAACATGAATGTAATCTGAATGGGGCGGGGGCTAGGCAGTTACCAGACACCCATGGTGGTCTATGAGAACACAAGTGTTGGTTACATTGAAATCCAACATTCCCAACCCTTTTGTCCCCTGACATTGACCATTGGGGGAGAAGGTCTGGAGACCACCACATATATTTAGATGGTAAGCCGAAATTGTCCAACTTTTAGCTAACACATATGGCAGCTTTAGCCACTTCTTCTGCCACTTGCATCTGTCTGTCTTTTAAAACTGGACCCAAGGAGTGGTATAATATAAAGATCCTGGGCCACAGTGCAAAATTTGTAACTGGGTTCCTGCCCTAAACACCACTAGGGTCAGCTGCCATTGCTTCCTTTGCACTTCTGATCACTCCGCCCCTGGATACAGCCATTTATAAAATGTATCCTAACTTTTAGGAAACAAGTCGGGACCTTACCTTAGTTTAACTGTTTATATAGTGTCCAAAGACCCTTTAAATGTGTTTCTTCAACTTTTTATTCTTTCATATTTTCAGTATAGATGTTTAAGCTTTTGCTTCACTATTGAGCTGACATATTTTAGCAATGAAGTTAGCATGCACAGCCAGAGGAGGAATTAGGAAAACAGTGGCACCCGGTAGTAGTAGATCGCTGACGCCACCTCTAGCTACTCGGCTCAACATTGATTTATTACTAAATTTCTATACACTGTTGACTGTTTGCCTCCTCAGTGTTTGCTTGCACGGTGAGGTGGAGAGACGCCAAGGACCTGACTCCATATAACACAGTAAAATATAAAAAATGTGCCAAACTTTGGGGAAGATAGTCAAATACTGATGCAGAACTGCACCAAAAGTGCCTGCTTGGAGTTGTAGTTCATGAACGTCGCACTATTGTAGTGTATCATGGGGTGCTGCCGATCTGCTCAATATCCTATCAGTTATTTAGTTGTTTGTTTGGTTTATTTTTTGGCAAGAACATAGCCATTCATTCGCTGCAAGACACGTAGACGCATCGCTGTAGCTTTTAGACGTATGCTTTTAATGCCTGCAGCCAGTATGTGCTCTTAAATGCTGTGGATGTTTGGGAAGGGAGGTGGGAGGAAATGAGACTCTAACAGCCTCACCTGGGAACACAGCTGTCCTGCATCGCCCCAGGCTTGGATTTCACAGCTCAGCCCAAGCACAAGTTACTACACTGAACGTTGAGCTTTTTTTTTTCTTGTCTAAGTTTATAGTAAGCCAAGAAGACTTTCGAGATCTACAGAATATGGTTTCCAGCCATTGCAGCAATTAAGTAATTAGCTTATATTGATGAAGTGGAGAAAGCAATGACTGTGGTTGTCTGGTTACTGGGAATTCTTGTTTGGTGGGGCACATGCACTGTCTATAATATGGCACAACTAGAGAAGAGAAATTGGTGCCTGCAATGCGTTCCACGAATTATGCATTTTCTTGAACACCCACAGACAACTTTATCCATTTACTCTATTGCTCGCATCTTTTTATAATCTTGAAATGGAAGCAAAATTATAAAGATGGTGGACACAGCCTTGTTCACACCGTGCAGTTTTTGTATGCACCCTTTTTAGCCGAGGCAAGATTCTCGAAAGGGTGGAATTCTTTTGTTTATATTCTTCCTTGGAGATCTGTGTGATTTTTAGCTCCATTACTTGGTGGTGAGCTTTGTAACGTCTCCCAGGCTTTTCATTCAGTAATATATTGCAGAAATCCAGAGACCCCCGACTCCTCTCCCCCCTCCTTCTCCTTTTCACAAGTATGTATCTCATAAACATCTGTATCTCATAAACATCAAATAAATTGTGGTTGCTGTGTGGGTGTGGGGACTGGTGTCAGGATTAGTGAAGCACTTCCAGCTTGTACTGTGTTTTACTGCCTGCTACGTGATAGCCGCTCGCTTTCATGCTCCACTTGTACTTTGTTTTAGTCCAGTATAAACCACCGTCTTGTGCTTGTCTATAGCCACTGGGAAGAGCTGTATGATAATACTATGGCAGTGTGAATATTTGGCCTTTACTTTCCGATTTAATGGAGGGGAAAACTGCTGAAGAACACTTGTAAATATTAACATGTAGTGGACCTTCATAAACAGTGGAGGTAGACTTCTCCCCATAGTCAAGAGATTGTCCAAACATCTTGGAACCAGTGACGTCAAGGGAATGTGAGGCACTTTGCACCTTGTGTGAGTTATGGTGCTTGGGCTACGTGCCTGAACAGTGTTACTAGTGACTTCTTAAGCCATTGTGTGTGTGTATATTGTATATTGTATACTGTAGGTCAGTGCCTGGTGGTTAGTTCTGGCCTCTCAGTGGAGATCATATGTTGAGGTGATGCATACTGCACCTTGAGGGCAATAGTTTTTTTTTTTTTTTGTTAGTTTTTTTTTCAAATGTTAAAATTACAATATGAAGTTACTCAACTTTTTTCTTTTTTTCTTGCAGCTTTCAGCTCATCCTGTAGAATTCTGAAGTGCAACTCTGAATTTTGGTCAACCACCTCAAACTCCCATCATCATACTGGAGCGGAGGATTCGGTGGAATTTTGCACGGCACTACGAACCTATGCTCATTGCACCCGTCGTACTGCTCGCTTTTGCAGAGGAGACTTGGCTTACCATTCAGCTGTCCATGGCATTGATGACCTCA
The DNA here is from genome assembly GCF_027789765.1 of Dendropsophus ebraccatus. Classification (NCBI taxonomy): domain Eukaryota; kingdom Metazoa; phylum Chordata; class Amphibia; order Anura; family Hylidae; genus Dendropsophus; species Dendropsophus ebraccatus. Next base: position 176,220,140 of record NC_091454.1, on the reverse strand, counting down.
TGAGTCAACACAACTGTTCCAAAGATGGCCCCACTTCCCAGCCACGTGTTCGTACCCCTCCACCATGGGATAGCCAAGAGAGGTCTGACAGCCCCGAGATTTGTCATTATGAAAAGAATTTTCACCGGCACTCCGCAACCCCTAACTACACCCATTGTGGTCTCTTTGGGGATCCACATCTTAGGACGTTTACGGACACTTTCCAGACCTGCAAAATACAAGGAGCATGGCCTCTCATAGACAATAATTACTTGAATGTACAAGTCACCAACACTCCGGTACATCCAGGATCAACAGCAACAGCTACCAGCAAGGTAAATGTTGGATTTTTTTTTTAACTTATTACCTTAGCCTTTTAAGGATAAAGGAAGTTTAACATTTTAGTTTATTTTGCTTCTAAAGTGTACCTGTCGTAAAAAAAAAAAAAAAAACTTTTGTCACAGAGCCATACTAAAAGTTTTTTCAAATACAGCCTAGGTGTTTTGATCCTGACCTAAAGAATGAGCTACTGCGTGCCTCTATCTCCACCCTGTAGCTATAAGGCCTCTACAGTCCCATAGACTGACTTTACTTGGGGATTGGGTTACTCCTTGTAGAGACAGCCAGGGGTCCTATAGGCCAGGCAATGGTCCCTGGGAAAAAGGGTATGCAAATAAGCTGGCTTTCTTCTGGAGCAGGGTTAATTTGCATACCTTTATTATGTGCTGTCACCGATCATCAGCAAACCCTGTCTTTGTGCAATTTGTGCTTTCGCAAGGCATTGTATTAAAGCAACATTTACTTTTTAAATATATTGATTCTCCTTTTGTTACATGGTCGTGGTTAGGTAATAATTATAGCCTGTCTTACAATACTTGATGGCTAATATTGTAATTACAGTTGTTACTGTTCCAATGGTAAGGTTTATTCATGATAAGCAATTTGCATGGATGGATGGGTGGACAGTTTTTAGCTAAAACCAGCAGATACACATACAGAAAAAATATAATGGAAAGATCTGCCCCATATTCTGCTTTTTGGACATGGTCCTGGTAAAATACTGCCCAAAATACTGTGTAAACCCTGCCTAAGGAAATCCAATGGTGGAGGAAACTGATGTAAAAAACAAAAATTATATTAATGAAACATGCACCATACAATAAGAAGAAAAATGATAGTAAATGGAAATACCTAGTCCTCCAGATCAGGAGACTCTCTTTGTAGAAGCTCTTTTTGTTCAAAATTCCCTGTGTGTATATATATATCAGTCAACTACAATTTACATTGATGGTCAAATTTTATAATTTGGAATGATTGGAAGGTTGTGCTACAAAGAGTCTCTATGCTGCCCTGTCACAAGAAATCATAAGAAAATGATATATCATCTACATTGTTAATATAGTTTGAATCCTGTCCTCCTTATTCAGGATCTTGTGAAACTAGTTTGACTTTTCTGAGAATTACATGTGTGTCCCGGTAGGTGGAAGCATGTGGTTGCTTGTAGGAAAATGCAGATGGTAATAAATCATTGGCGCGTTCATATCTGTGTTCATTGAGCTTGATCGATCATTTTTATTTTAATATCTTAAGCTGCTGAAACACAGCTCTCTCTTGTGTTCCTGTTGAGTCACAGGTTCACTATGCATATACCTGGAAGAGATAGTTGTGTAAAACGCCATGGATGGGCGAACCCTCCAGCCATAGTGTGCTAGAGAAGAATAAAAATAAAAAAAGTTAGAAACAAAAATTCTCATAGGTTAACCTATATCTTTTTTTTTTCCAGATAACAATAATCTTTAAGAACTTCCAGGAGTGTGTGGACCAGAAGGTTTACCAGGCTGAAATGGATGAGCTTCCCGCTGCTTTTGTAGATGGCTCTAAGAATGGTGGAGACAAGAGTGGAGCGAACAGCTTGAAAATTATAGAAAAAGTGGCTGGGCAACACATAGAAATACAAGCCAAATATATTGGTACCACAATAGTGGTGCGGCAAGTTGGTCGTTACCTGACCTTTGCAGTACGCATGCCTGAGGAGGTGGTGAACGCGGTGGAGGACAAAGAAAACCAAGGACTTTATCTGTGCCTCCAGGGTTGTCCTCAGAACCAGCAAATTGACTTTCGAACCTTCCACTCCCAAAGCCCAGAAACTGGCTTGAGGAGACACGGGACTGGATCCAGTGCATCCTCGTTCACTCCTCAAATGGCAGGAGCCAAATGCAAAGAAAAGCTGCCCGTTGAGGACCTCTACTTTCAGTCCTGTGTCTTTGACCTCCTTACCACAGGGGATGTGAATTTTACTCTAGCTGCTTATTATGCCTTTGAGGATGTGAAGTCATTACACTCCAACAAGGACAAACTCCATTTGTATGAAAGGACCACGGACTTGGGGTCTGGAACTGCAGCTCCTAAATCAGGCCTTGGGTTGGCCCTATTCCTTGTGGCTTTTGTGTATGTGTTTCAATGTTGCACAGTGTTGTTGTAATGTTATGTTTACTGTGTAAATCTAACGCAATGTAGTGGGGGGCAGTGTAAGAGGAGCGGGCTAGATTACCCAGGATGCATTTGTTTCTGTGACACTGTTATGATGACACAATTTATTTGATCATATACATCGGTTGCAGAAACTGGGCTTGAGGACTTTAACATCAAGTCTGTGGTTTGTTCTACTGAAGCTATGCCATTCATGATCTAAAGCCTAGAAAGAATGCAAAGGTCATCGTAGTAATGTATCTTTCAGCAAGGAAGGTGTCTCCCATTGCTGTAGGACAGGTGTCTAATCCTTTAGCCCAGCGCCGAGTCGAGACCTCTAACCTTTTTTTGTGCATCTCTTTGAAGCTCGATAATTATGGAGCACGAGTGTTGCCTGTCCATCAAATCTGCCAAGTGGAGCTTATGTGAACCATACCTCATCTATAGAAGTCACAGAGAGAAGACTGCCTCCTCTGCCTGACTTGGTACTTGCAGATATCATGGTGGCTGTGAAACTTAGTATTTTGTGAACGTGGCTTTCGTGATTTCATGATTAGCTGTAACTGCATGATCAATGTTCTTGGTGCTCACTAGTATCGGTTGGTCTACCAACGATGACCAATATTAATATGGACATGTAGAAATAAGCTGTTCCATATCCACTTTGTATATGTAGCTGTGCTGCATACATGCCAAACTAAATGCAAAAACCTTGGAAACTGGGATCTTGGCAGACCTGTGTTACCGTGTTGCATTTTACTATGTTAAATCTCGCTGTTATGGTAGCACTTTTATGAGTAGGTTGGTCAAGGTACATGTTGCTTCCCTTTAGCTACAGATGCATCAAGATAAGAGCTGGTAGAAACTACATGGCAGGTAATTCAGACAGCCTCTGGGCTGGAAATTGGAGCGCTTATGTCACCATGATGCCACATCCCGTGGTAAGAGAAGCAGCAGCTTGTTATATTATGGCTATAAATTCTAGGGGAGCGATGTATAGAAGAGCCTGGTCTTTGGACCAGTGATCATAGTGCAGGCTGTTTTACTGATGTGACACTGATTACTGGAGCAGATGTATAGTGTATATAAACCTTTAGGAGTCAGATGTAAAGCAAAATAATGCAACTTGTGTTGGATATAATTTATCATGTCTGTAATATGTGGAACTTTTTGTAGTTCTTTGGTTTTATTAAATGGTGTCACTGTAAATAGGAGATATGTAACGTGTTCCAGTGTAATAGATTGTGGTAACTACTTTTCATGCCATGAAATTGAATTTTGACCTACCCTAATGTGCCGCAGACATCTCGAGCACTCGTGGGTAATTTTAAGGTTTTGTTTAAACAGACGCAGAAAATTTTGGACTTACCCATTTTGTGGCCCTACCAGCATTCAGCCAACCAATCTACATAGGAATAAAGAAAAGGCAATGAAGTATATCCTGCTTAGACCCTACAAAATATCACCGGTTGCTGAAGAACAACCAAAATTGTTGTTAAAACCTCCATAAAATGGCTGCTTCTGTTGATAAGAATGGTGTTTCCACAGCTGTCATTCTCCATAAATACTTCTTTTGTCTTACATGACTTTTCACTCTTAAGGTGCCCATACACTGTAGACAAAAGTTATCCAAACCCCCTCCTACGTGGGAAAGTTCAGACAACTGTCTCAAGGGTATAGTGACCTCCCAGCTCTTCCCCGACAGATGCTCTTGGGCATATTGGGCTTCAACTGCTTGAACCTATTATATCTCTTCTCCATGAAGGACACACGAATTCTGGGATGTCCCACAAGTTCACGTGCAAGTGGAAGTCGGGAGAGATAGTGGTCAGCCGAACCGACTCTCAAAGTTGCCACCATTTACCATTGAGCCTCTGTAACTGAATATATGATCCATCCTGGTTTCACAATTCAGGCTGTGAACTTATGCTGATATATTCACAAATCCACTGTGAAATAGCCATTTGGCTGGACTGCATTGTGCTTTGTCTTTATGGCCTTATTATAGTGGTCTGGCCCAGCATTGTTCTGTTTGCTGCTAAGTTGGCATTCAGCATAACATTGGCCTAGCTGGTGAGGTTTGTGGACTCTGGACGCTGTAGTTTCATGGTAGCTGGTAAGCCATTGCTTGCAGACCAATGTATTAAAACTATATTGAACACATTTTTGTACTCCTAAGCTTTTTCCCATAATCCTTCTTAACTAAATCCCAATAGTTGACGTTCTTCATTAGCCTCAAATATAAAGTAAGCTGAATCAGTGGCATCATCCGCCGCGATTCTCGTTCCTGTTTCCTACCAAGTGCTAGTATGTAGTGCAGCTGCACTCTGTATCCCAGCAAGCATGTTTCAGGGTGTGTCTGAATGTGTGTAGTTTGCTGAATATTACATAGATTACATAGGTTTCTAATGCATTGCCTGTTTTGCAGTTCACACCGCTGTCATTATGGGGTTAATAATAGACTGTCGCTGGTAAAATCAATGTTCAGAAAAAAGAAACTAAGTGAAGCACTTTATTCTGGTTTGGCTTATCAAGTTTACTGTCTAAAATCTGCCAAGATCGACCTGATGGATGTAGAGATATCGCACAACGGCAAAAGGGAAAACACGATGAAAACATTGTTCTTAGATATGCTCATTGACATTGACTCATGTAGATACTGTAAATTATTTATTGAAAATGCAAGTAAAGGTTTTTAACATTATATCCGGCTTCTTTTCTTTACTGAAACGGAAAAGTTCTTGTGGGCTCATTAAAAACTTTGGGTGGAACTTAATATGACCTGCACATCAGGTTTCTGGCATAATAAATTTCTGTGCAGGCCAAAAACATGTTTTTATTTTTTAAAGCCGCCCTGAGAAATATGACTTATATAGTGTTAGTTGAGGGTTCAACAGCACCAATGTAAAGTCAAATGGGCCTAAGTTAGAAGGTAGATGCACACCAGGCGGCCATACAAAAGAACAATGAAGTAATGCAACGGCATCCAGTAGTGTAAGTCTTCAGTGAAATGTATTCATCAAGCAACATTTCGACCCAGCATGGTCTTTGTAGGCGTGACAAAGAACCAGCTGGGTTGAAACGTTGCTTTCATGTATGTTGCTTGATGAACAAATTTCACAGAAGATGCCACTGGATGCTGTGGGGATTACTTTATTGTTACTAATACATTGTCACAAATAGTATTGGGTTCAGTTTGCTTTCGTGTGATTCTCCCAGACAGGACACTGTGAAGCTCCTTCATTTCTGGAGTTTTGTCTTCAGCTTCCTGGCTTCTCTGTCTCTCCAGAGACCATGCATCTGCCTCTGCTGTCTCGAGAGGCCTGGATCTTTAATTTGAGTTGAAGCCCTGCCCCCCCTGATTGATGTCACCGCCTTTGAGCAGCCCCTACAGCCTACATAACAATCACTTTTTTTAATATACACCTATACATATCTTTCTTGTAACATTTAGTGAGAATGAGGTGCGCTTTACAGCATGCTTCATTCTGCTGACAAATGCCACAGCTAGAGGAGCTTCCTGGAAATGAACATAGAAGGTGCTATAACCTCACTGTGCGATAGTCTGCAGTGAAGTGAGATGTTCTGCAACAGCTCTGGATAGGGAACTGGCAGTAGTGTTGTGGAAGAGTAGTAGGCAGGGTTGGAGGATTGTGAGGAAGAGCTAAAGGAAAGCAATGCATTCTGGGGATTGTACTACTGAGCAACTGCTTAATCCGGTACAGGACTAAAACTCCCTTCAACTTTTGCACAAGCTTTTTAACTAAAGTTAACTAAAAAAAATCAGAAAACAGGGGACCTGCTGTATTCATGAAATGAGCGCACCCCCTGCCCCTTATACCGGAGACTAATGGTTGCTGTATGTTTTTGTGTATACACAGCATCCCTACATTAACTTCTGGCCAAAAAATGCAGACAAAAGTCCCAGAAATATTGCCACAAATAAAGCTGCATTTTCTTCCAGACTCCATGTGTGAACACTAAAAACTACTTTAAAGTATTTTCTAATTTTATTTCCAATTTAGTTGAATTATTATGGGGGTAGTCATCTTTCTTGAGCTACTGCATTTAGTACACTTTACAGCAAGCCTCATGGACATAGAATATGGTCTGAAGATGTTCATTGTGTCTATGTCCATGGGGCTTGCTGTAAAGTGTACTAAATGCAGAAGCTCAAGAAAGACAGTTATTTTTCTGCCTTAGGGCTGCATGCTCGAGGTTCGCTCATCTCTAATGCCATACAGAGAGTATGGTCTGGAGATGTTCGTTGTGTCTTTGTATAGCATTAGAGATGAGTTAACCTCGAGTATGCAGCCCTAAAGCAGAAAAAAAACTGCATGAGCCCTAAGGCTGCTAGGGCTTGCTCATGTAAGCATGCTCTATGAACTATGTGCATAGACCATTCTACAGGGAGGCATAGGCTGGGCTGATTTTGTCTATATATAAATATATGTAGTAAAATGGAAAATTATGCTTAAAAAAATTACCAAAAAAACTAATTTTAACAAGAGCATATTTTCTGAAGATACATTACCTTTAAAATCTGCAACTGTTAAAATAAAAGTTCAAGTCCGCAAAACACCCCAAAAACCCAAACAGTATGCTAAGTTTTAAGGGAAAAAATACCAGGGGCCAAAAGGAGACTTATTTAGTAAAAGCTCAAATACAAATTCAGGGTCTTAAAGGAGATATTTGGAGAGCAAGAAAGGTCCTACCCTTTATGCTCTCTGGCAATCTGCTTCCTTCACCTGTGCTAATACATGAGGATGGGGTGGAGCGTATTGCATACCTCCCTTTTGGAGGGACAGTCCCTACTTTTAACCCTTGTCCCTCTATGATTCTAAGTGTACTATTACAAGGAACGATAATCGGCCAGATTCGGCCGATTATCGCTCCATATAATAAATACAACGATCAGCCGATGACAACGATCATCGGCTGATCGTTGATATAGGTTTGGACCTGTCTTCGTCGGGCGCCAACCGTAATAGCGGTGCGCGACTGACGATACACATTGCCTACGATATACATTACGTTCCAGGGCTGCTGCTGCGGTCTTCTTTTCCCCGTGTCCTGCGCGCTCTAGCTTCAGAGTGGCCTGTCAGCTGACAGACCGCCTGGCCAATCAAGGCCGCGACGGTCCAAGCCTGTGATTGGCTGAGCGGCCTGTCAGCTGACAGGCCACTCTGAAGTTAGAGCGTGCGGGACCCATGGAGAAGAAGACCGCAGCAGCAGTCCTGGAACGTGGATAGGTATTGTGTATATATAGTTAAGCAAGGGCTGCAAGGACATCGGTAACGATGTCCCTGCAGCACTTGTTTAACGATTATCGGGCTGTGTAATAGGTCCAGTAAACGAGCGACGATCTAGCAGATCGCTGCCCGTTTACAGGTATTATCGGGCCCCCATTGGCCCGTGTAATATCACCCTTACATGTCCCTCTTTTTGACTTAGAAATGAGATTGACATTAATACACTTTCTATGTTGCTCTAGAAAGTGTCTGGTCTCTTCCTTTATAATAGACCCAAAGTTGTATAATATTCCATCTTGTGGGGCAAGTTGTATCCTAGTTGGCCCATTTCACACATGCAGACTTATTGATTTCTATAGCCCCATACACACAGCTGTAGGTGTTACAGATCTGTTTTGTGGACATGATCTGTGCTGCAAAAAAAAAAACCCAATTAAGCCATCGGGCATCTGTTTCACCTATATTTGTAATCCTGTCCTCAGGTCCATAATTATAGACAGGGTTACTGATGTGTGAATGGGACACATGCAGAATCCATTGCAGATTTGCAGATGTCAGTGTAACTAAATGCAGCAATCTGCAGCAGACCATGTATGTGTGAATGCATCCTTGAATTAAAATGTATAGAAATGTCTGCAAAAATTTTCTTAGACGGAACCACAAGTGTCCCTCTTTAGCTGTCCAAAAAGTTGTGGGCAGTGATCAATTGCCTGACATTACTGATAACACTGCGTTATCTGGCAGCTATTGGACATTGCATGCAGGTGTGGTTTCGCCTGTACAAAATGCCCACAACATGCTCCCACTCCCCTCTTGTCTGGGGAAGTATCAGTTAGGACTTTTCCTGCTCTCTGGATAACAAAGTTCAGGGACACAGTAGCATCTTGGAACTGTGATTTCTGTGACTGAAAAAAGTTTTATTCCTGTAAATAAATGTACCCAGTCATTTCTGAATGATCTCGTTCTCAGGCTAGTAACAAGTGCTAGGAGATACAGAACTTGAACCTCCTGGGCTCCAATACAAAAATTACACACCAACCATATCCTATTTATATGGGCATCTTCTTTTTCTCAGCCTGACCTTTTAATCCACCAAAGCTCCAAGGCTGGTGTGACTGCTACCTCTACACCCCCTATAGCAGGGGTGTCAAAGTTGAGTCCCTCCAGCTGTTGCAAAACTAAAAATCCCATCATGCCTGGACAGCCAGAGTCACAGCTTTAGCTGCTAAGGAATTATGGAAATTGTAGTTTTGCTCAAGGGTCTGACATCTGTGTCCTATACATATGCCCCTACTAGGTGACTGTTCGTAATGGCAGCCATTCTATAGCTCATAAAGGTTAACAGACAGTTATCCACACACCCTGAATGTCATTTTTTTTTAAATAAATTATCACTTTACGAATGTCACATAAATCTTCATGCTTTTCCCTGTCCTCATTCTCCATTCTGTTTCCTAGTAATTTTAATTTCCTATTTATCACCCAGGAGAAAAAAACAAACAAACAAAAAAAAAAACGCAATTTCACACAATATCCACTTTCTACTGAGAAAAGTTCTGGAATCAGAGAGTAATTACACGTAATGATTACCAGTAATGAAATATTAATATATTACTTCTGGTGAAATCCATAGGTAGATCAGCCTTTCCTTTCTTTTACTGTATTTAAGGGATTATAGATTTAAGGAAGCCTATAAAACGTAATAGAGCCTTACATGGCAGAATGTTTAGAACATGACCGAGGGGAAAAGTCTTTGAATATACAGAGCTCCACAGCTGGGAAGGTGACAGAGTAGCAGAAGTGATTTCTGGGCAGGTCTTCCAATCTTACTGATATTTACAATGTGATTTTCTTGAGTAGCTTTCCAGATTTCCCTGCATTCACTTGATGACATTGAATTATAATGCCAAGATACATAATCCTGTTCAGGAGATGGTTGATTGCAGTTGTAAAAAGTCCTGTAGTCTGTTCAGGCTTGTAACAGTGCCAAGCGGCTAATCAAGTATATAACGGACTTTCTAAGGATCGCAAAGTTGTCGTAGCACCTTTAGAGTAAAGTATAAGGGCGCGGAGGCTCTCTCTCTCTCTCTCTTTCTCTCTCTCTCTCTTTCTCTCTCTCTCTCTCTCTCTCTATATATATATATATATATATATATATATATATATAACCATTTGTCTAGTATATAAATAAGTGCTCAACTTATGCTGCCTAAAAAAATAAAAGTTTCTACATTGTAACTATTGTAATTAACTGATTGCCAACTCTCTTGTAGAGAATCAACGCCTAACAGGTCTATTCTGAGATACTGTTGGATAAAATACCTATTGTCTTCTACCCTATTCAATCTATAGATTTGAACTCCTTAAAACTATCAAAAAGACTTTGGAAGAAAAGTGGTTGATTTAAAGGTGTTTATAGGTGGCAAAGAATCCTGGATGGCAGTTTGGCACTGGCAGAAATTCAGCCAATAACTTTTTGTTCTTGTTCACATTCCAACAGACTACTGAAAGTTGCTCTTTGTGACACCCCTGGTTTTGTGGGTCCAAAGTCCATTAAAAAAAGCACACTAAAATGAGTCCCCATAATAGTCCTAGACTATTACAGGGTTCAATACAGGGTGGTTTGCATTGACATCTACATAGAATTGCTGGTGTGGGACAGTCGTTCAGCCTCATTCTGCAGTAACTGTTCCTCCATATTCAATAAATGAATAGCAGAAAAAAAATGTTAGTGCGATTGGGGAAAAAAATAATTGTCAGAAAAAACACCATTGCTTATCTATCATGTACCATAGTGCCGTGGTCAACCAGAATGGTATGTAGCCCCATTTGCAATACTGGCCTACCAACACTGGAAGCATGAGATAGAGTTGTTTCTGACTGTACTAGATACAGATTTGTTAACATTAGTTCTTCAGGGCATGGGGTGGGGAGACCAAAACTGGTGATTTGAATTATTTGATGTGAATATTATTCATTTACTATGCATAGGAGGAGGGATTGTTCTTATTTGCTTGGCTAACCCTTAAAGAGGGCAGTTGTCACAATCCTTCTAGCTTTTGATTTCTCTCTCTGCTAGACTTGGCCTCTCTATAGGCGTCAAGAAAGCCAGTCTCCCACTATCCACTGGTCTGTAGGCAGCCTGCTCTTATTTCAGGTTGATTCAGCAGACTATCACTCCATGTAATAAAGACAACAAAGATCGGCTGATCATTTCTTTTGGTCCAGCCTAAAAATCATAGGCCACCGACTGCGCATTTGCTTCGTGTAATAGCGATGTGTGGCGATGAATATGTGAAGAAAATAATAAAATTTATACATACCTGTTCATGCTCACAAGTATCTTCCTGGATTCTGCCTGCTGCCACAGCCACCACTGGGACTTCAGAGTTTGTCAACAGGGAGCATGGATAGGTATGTATTAACTTTATTATTTTACACTAAAGGCAAGGGCTGCATAAACATCGCCAACAATGTTTTGGTCAGGTCATGTAATACGGCCCTTACTGCCCTGGGCTGGTTCCTCTTGGGTGGCCCCAATTACAGTTACATTCTGGATGTTAAGCCCTTAACATATGTATAGCGTTCTGATACCAAGGTCACCTAAAAAAAATAATTATATATATATATATATTTACCAGCTTATTCTGATCAGCATTCTTAGGCATGCCTTGGGGCTGGGTTGGGGGCTGCCACAACCAATTCACCATTGTATTTTTCACTTCCCCTGCAACACTCCTAGCATAGTCCTCTGGGGTTCCCCCTGTGTCAGGCACTTTCTTTGGGGGGATAGCCAATGGTGTAAACCTGTTACATATGTGAGAGGTAATGGGAAGCAGGGCAAGTCATAGCATTGATGTAATATACAGGTGCACAGGGGCCCAGTAGGTAAAGGGGTCAACTTTCTATTGCTTATTAGCCTGAACTAGTGCATGTCATAGCTACCAATTACTGGTGGTATGAGAAACATAAGGGAATGCTCTGTGATAGGATCTCGGATAACAAGAGGCCCATATGCTGTTTCAGGGCTGTGTTCTGCCCCTGCTGAGAATGATCCATGGAGGGCAGAACGGTAAAAGCACTGAAAAGAGATCTGAAGCTGTTCTTGTCCTTACTGACATTGAGAAAATGACAGGTCGGGAAGCGATGCTTGGAGGAATAGCTGACAAATTATGTGAGTATAGGTACAGGCGGTAATTTGCTCCTTTCAGCTCAAGTAGCTGAGAACCCTCAGGCCCTGAACAGCTTATCAGCTTCTTCTGCATATTTTTTCACACTGTTGTACTCAGACCCTGATAAACAGCTCTCTATCTAACAAGAGTAGGATCTTATCTCCCCCTCTCTCCGAGCTCTCAGTGCACTCTGCACTCTGCAAGTTTATCTAGGAAGTTATGTAAGCTTTTAACAATCTCTTCGCAGGAGTAGTTAAAGGGTGCCCACCAGTCATTATTTAACTTATACAACGACTGGGCACAATGGTGATATGACTGGCCAAAATGGTGACCTGGAATGGAGGATAGAGAAATAGCTATTGGCCGAGCTATGCCAACTATAGGGCTGGGCCTTAAAGGGGTTCTCAAGGCTTAGAAAAACATGGCTGCTTTCTTCCAGAAACAGCACAACTTTTGTCCTCAGTTTGGAGGTGGGGTTTTGTAGCCATATTCTATTGAAGTGAATGGAGCTGAATTGTAATATCACACACAACCTGAGGACAGGGGTGGTGCTGTTTTTGCAAGAAAGTAGTTGTGTTTCTTCTAATCCTGGATAACCCCTTTAACTTCTGGTTTAGAATCATTTTACACAGATGGATGCAAGATATCAGGGCAGATTTATCAATTGACGCCTCTGGCAGATTTGACCCTTTTCCGATGTGTATGCCAGCCATAAGCCCTACCTGGCTGATGGACTGGCAGGCTGGCATGCGCCTCTTAGTAAATCCGCCCCGGGTAAATGGGGATGGGGATTTATTTAAGACCAGCGTATTAAATCTCCCTTATTGTACTTATCTAATGCAAGTGCATGGTAAGAGGGGGCATTTTAAGCCTCAGAGAGAATAAAGTCACTAGTCACTTTTTTTATTGCCGAAATGCGATAAGCTAGTAATAAACTGATAAACTGGACCTATAGATTACAGGGGTTATCCAGGAAGGGAACAGAGCTAATGTCTTCCAAAAATAGCGCCACACCTTCCCTTAGGTTCTGTTTGGTATTACAACTTGGTTCTATTCACTTAAATAGAACTACAATATCACACAGATCCTGAGGACAGGTGTGGTGCTGTTTTTGGAAGAAATCTGCTCTATTTTTCTAATGTTGGATAACCCCTTTAATTTATAGATCCTGCGACTTTGGTAAAGCAAAAATGAAGTGTGGAGTCTTTCAAGAAATGATTGGATCTTAAGTGTCACAGTCACAGTCACTAGAATGAGTGGGAAGAAGCTCTTAGATAAACGCTTCTTCCCCGTCTCTCTTCTGCACAAGACACTACTCTTGTCTCCAGTTTGGGTGCACGTTGTGCAACTCAGTTCCATTGAAGTGAATGGAGCCTAATTGCAAACCACACCTGAACTGTAGACAAGAGTGGTGCTGTCTCTGGAAGAAAGTGGCCATATTTTTTTAACACTGGATAATCCCTTTAAGGTCCTTTTACATGGGCCGAATATCATTAACCAGCGTTCTTACGAACATTCATTCAGGCGATAATCGCCCTGTGTCTAAGAGCCAGAGATCAGCCAATGAGCGGGCTACCTGCTACTCATTGGCTAATTTGATCTTTTGTGCGGCGGTAAAATCATTGTTATTGGCCGCACATCTCTCAGTGTATTTAATGGTTGCACAAATGACATAGCGAACATTCATACGGCCAGACCCCACATTGTGATTGTGCCCTGTATACGGCCCCATATTGGGCAATGGCCTGAACTATCCATCTCCTGCAGTAAAGAGAGAGAGACAGAATCTATGCAAGGAGAAAAGAACTCTGACTTTCCTATTCACCTCCCTTGTTTTATCTGTGAGGTGGAGATTTACTGTCTCATAATAAGATTCTCCTTGCTGCACATAGCAATCAGAGCTCAGTGTTCGTCCTAATTCCTTATCGCCCTCCATGTCACCCAGCACCGTCTCTATGTGTCCTTTATGATATGGCTAAATATGAGGGGCCAATGGGCTAAAAAGCCACATTCAATTAACCCATGAACTATCTATTGGACTGAGCCCTTTAAGATCCAGCAGTTCTCCTCAGAGAAGAGAATCCATCACAAGAAAACAATTTTTTAAAATCATGATTATAAAAGAGTTACTGCCATAATAAACTTATGTAACTCCATTTAATCAAAAGCTCCTATGGGTGGAGGGGACAATGTTTTCCCACTATACGTGCAGCTCAACTACTACTTTTATACTGACTATGGTTAAGCTGGACGTACATTTTTTTTTTTTTTTTTTTGTTCAACCAAATGTTGTGTAGACATATAAGAACTGACATGGGTTCTAAGGGATTGCCTCCATATTTGTTTTTGGGAATGCTATTCATCCTTTTGTTGTTGGATTTTAGCTATTAATTATGGCAGAAATAAGCTAAAGCTTGGAGGGATTGTTTTTCTGCCTGAGGGCTAGAAACCATGTCACATGTGTGTTGTCCCTGTCGCCTGGAACTACAATGACCAAAGCATTATTACTAGTTTCCATAATACAGCCATTGACAATAAGACTCCTGTGTCTACTCATTAACTACACAATCCACTACATGAAAGGAAACAAATAGGAGCTAGTACTGGAAAACCTATCCATGGGATAAAATGTGTGGACGAGCCACAATGAATCTGCCCGGGAATGGAGATATTACTTCACACGTCCTGAGCAAACATGGTTCTCTGTCTGGAAATATTAAATATGGCATATTCACAACATTACCGAAACGTGACATTGGCCAAGGACTGTATTTATGCCACGTTAGTTCTTTGTCAGGATCAGGACCAAGCCGAGGTCCGTTTCAGAGTTCTAAGCCAAAGCCTATATATAATAGGACCATCAAGTGCCCATAAATTAAGGTCCCCATATTCTTTACTTAAAATTCAGCCCAAATCACCAACTTCAAAGTAACTGGCCCACTATCTAAGTGTATGGCGGCCTCCTAACTCTCCCCAACAGATGATGTCACAGGAAAAGGGTTGCTTAAACTTGATTTCAACTATCCAACCCTTTTTGTTCCCTGAGACATAAGCCACTAGCAGGAGACAAAGTTTAAAATAGGAAGGGCATGGTAAGGACAAGGTGGAGATGCTGGGGGCAATGGCTCTTTTGCCCAAGCTATATTTCAGCCTTAGTTAAGATCTAAAGGCGCCCATACACATTAAAGTGGATGATTTTAACCAAAATTATAGTCCAACAAGGTGAAATTTACAAACAAAAGATTATCTTAGCCAACTAGTGACAAAGTATCATCTGTAAAAAAGCTGGCCACGTTTTTCTGACCAATAAATGAGAAAAAAAAATCATCCACAAACTTTTCAGGAGAAAATCTTTGAGATGCTTCCTAGTCAATTTTACTGTGTAGTAAATGGTCTAATACTACCTCCCCCCGTCCAAAAAAAAAATAAATAAAAAAAAAAAGTAAATAAAAAAGAGGGCTTAGAAAGAAAATGAAAGTTATGGCTCTTTCCACACAGGACGGTTACGATATCTCATAAGGGATCATTTAGTGTAAAATAAACCAATCCTTAGTGTTGTGTTAAAGGGAAACTAACAATAGGATGATTATACATTTCTTACCTTGATCCTCAGCACAGTTTTGGGGAAATTGTTGTTTATTTGATAAGTAAATGAGGCAGTTTAGTGCACTGGGGGTGCATCCTCAGTGCACCACCCATCCTAATGAATATGGGGGCAGGCACCACATTAATATTTATTTGGAAAGGGAAATTGTGAGTTTTACCTAATTAAAAAAGAAGGAAATGTCAGGTGTAAGTCGGTTAGTAGAGGGAGGAAACACAAGACGGTAAATTTTATATAATAAAGTTTTTTGAGAGCGAAGTTTCATACACTGCTCCTCATAAATCCATCCAGCAGCCTCAGAAATCTACGCCATTGATTTAAACAAAAATCTACGCCTAGGTACAGGTGTAAATGATAACAAGTTTTGCACTCCTCCTCTCACACAATGCAATACCACCTTCTTACCCATTTTGTAAGGGCAGACCTGTTGCATAATTCATGAGCAAGCCTGTTTACCTGTCAGCATTAGGCACAGACCCCCACAGGCCACGGTAATAACCCCCCCCCCCCCCTTAGTATTAAACATGGGGAGGACATAATCAATGGTGTTCTGTAGGAGGGCGGTGGTATCAGCACAGAGATAGTCACTGTTATGTGTGTATTTGTGTACAGAAGCTTGGTGACCATTTTCTAAGTGTTTTGCCATAATTTTTTCAAGGATTGTAAGTGCAAATTGTTGTATCACGGTCCGTCTACTACAGGTGCTTGTTTTTCACTAGTCTGTTAGATTTAGTAGGCTCCTTTCTACTTTTCTATCTTATGTTCTTTTAAGCTAAATGACATAAAAAAGCCACATTAGGCATTGTATAAACTATATAGTCATTACACAAGCCATCTAGCAACAAAGATGCACATTTATGGCAATAACTCTCTGTGGTTACAGTAAATTTCTTTCACTTCCCTTCTGATGTTCTATAGTTTCTCATGGGTATATGCTTCCCCCTAGTGGACAAAGTGTGACTTGCATGTATGTTACAATAATGTAGAAGAAAAAAAGTTTGTTGAAGTAAAAACAAAATGTGATCAGCAACAATCAGCTGACTAATGAGCCGATGCATGCTCCTTCTTCCTCTGATTAAACCCTTTAGGTTTCCTTCAGACAGAAATTTTGTATGGCTTTTTCTTGGCCTAAAAAAAATCAAAAACTGCATTGTCTGTCAGCTGCGTATCTCCAGTATACACAGGGGATTTGTGACCAACAATGTTGGAAAGGCCGAACAAGCAGTGTAGTGATTGTTCATATGCTTCCACCCAAATGATAACTGAGCCGTGTAGTAGCCTCCTACTTGACTGGTGTTCATGTTAGGCATAAAGCTCTGTTCACACATGGCATTTATAATAAATAATAATAATAATAATAAATAAAATAATAATGCAAAAGAAAAGCTATGTGTGATCACAGCCTAAGTCTGCCCATGTAATATTGCATCTGATGGTGTGTGTATTATTAGTGTTCTGTGACCACATGTTATCAGGGTCCTAAAGCCATCAATGTTAATGAAAATATGAGACACCTTGCTGGCCCTGGTAATAGGGGGACTTAATGCACTACTGTGGGTCACTCATATTTCACTGTTGGGGTACTCAGGTTGCATGGTCAGTTTCTTGAAAATACTTATTTGCAGTAAAACTTCAGAACCTTACATAATATAGGAGCTACAAGTCTTTATAATCAAATGTTTTCTAACAGATGCTAGGACTTCCATTAGTTTTCAAGCATGTTATTGCTTTATGCTTAATATATGCAGGATTACTATACTTTCTGGCTGAGCAGTCTCCTAGTACCAAAATTCCCATAATGCATTGCTTCCTTCAGCTCCTTATTAAAACCTACATACTCCCCTGCCAGTTCCCCATCCAGAGCTCCTACAGAACCAGGGCTTTTCAATTCCAGTCTTTATGGCCTACCCACAAGTCATGTTTTGAGGATATACAATACAAAGAACACTTGTGATAATATCTGATGCACTGATGAGTATAATTATATCACCTGTGAAATACTAAGTAAATCCTCAAAACATGACCTGTTGGTTGGCCAGGAGGGCTGATGTTAAGAAGCACTGGTCTAAACATCCAGTTAACACAGTAAGCTGCTGTATTCACTCCATCTGCTGCTCTGCCTGCAGCATTGCTTAGCACAATGCAGCATGCTGCAAACACACCTAATTCTTCCCCATATCTCCCAATTAAATGGGTTATGCGGTATTACAAAAACATAGCTTTCTTACAGAAACAGCACCCCAGTTGTCCTAAACCTATGTGTGGTATTGCAGCTGAGTTCTTTTAATGTAAATAGGGGTGAGCTGTAATACTACACACAACCCAGGGACACACCAGGACAGTTGTGGTATAGTTTTTGGAACAAATCAGCTATGTTTTCCTAATACTGGATAACCCCTTTATAATATATATGTGAATAACAGGAAGATAGTAATGTAAGTTTGTAGGGGCTGGTCAGAAGAGGTGACATCATTCAGGGGATGGGACTTGAGCTCAAGATGCAGTCAGTCAGAGGGCAGAAACTTATGTGTTATCTCGGGAGGGAGGCGCTGCTGAGACAACACAAGAGGACTACACAACTTCCTGTTAGGAGTGAATAAAGCCAGATCAGGCTGAATCCAGTACAATTTGTAACATCACTATATTAGTTATAAGTCTTGTAGTGATAGTGTTATTTAAATACAATTTTCTAATACAAGAATACCCTTTTAACAATGCTGAACTGCAAATACACAAGTCCCTGGGACAGCATCAGCTGCCACTATAATAGGTTGTCATAAATTGTCCCTAAGAAACAAGAAGAGCCCTGTTGGTACGCAGACAGGGACACAGCTCTTTTCCCTGCCTCTTGCTTGGCACCACTGTCCCCTACAACAAATGCTGAAAGGCTGGGTCATGACTTTTATCCTGTCACAAATACTAAAATAGACACAAAACAAGCAAGACACAAACGTGAAAAAACTTCAATCACATTTTAATATACAAGAATGAAAAGTACAGCAGTTTACAATGTAGGAAAATTTAATACATACTATATAAACAAACTATTTACACAGGAAACACAAAGAGAATGGCCTTTCCACAAATATAAATTATTAACAACATACCTTACTAGTCATGTCTGTAGAAAGAGGCGGGTGAATCTGCAGTCAGACAATGTCTAAACTCATAGGTTTCTGCCATTTATATAAAGAAAAAAAAAATACAGGAAGAGAATAGAGGGATGAAAAACATATTGGGTAACAGGAGATTTACTGTGACTTGTTCTTTAGGGGCCATAGTCTTACTCCTAATTGTGACAAGTTACTAGTAAAATTATCAAATCTTTCCTGGACCTTAGTGTTCTTAAGTCCTAGTTCACATGGCTGGAATATGGATTTCATTTAGTGCCTGTGTTATGGCTGCAACATGCAGACCACTTGCAGTTCATTATAAAGTTCTATAGATTATAAGATCGGTTCAGTACAACCGTGAGACACTGATTATGCAGGTTTGTTTTTCCCCAAAACTAGCACTGGATTGGGTGGGATTGTTTCTGTGGAATCCAAACTTAAAATATATATTTTTGATTTTAATAATATTTTAAACAAACAATTTTCCATTCTCCAACAATTTATTACTATTCATTTGACTACTTTCCTCAGACAGGACATTGCTTGCTGAAATGACATGGGGATCTATATTAAACATTATACTGGCTAATGCATTATGTATTATATCTGATGTCACAGATGAGTGTGGGTGTTCTTGCAGCTTCTTAACTTGTTGCTGTGCTTTCTCATAAAGAAAGATGGAGGCCCTCTAAAAAAATTTCTATAACTTCCGCTGAGTTTATAGAGAGAGGCTGTGGAACAACTTTTTGGAGATGATTTATTGCGCTGTCTTATAGTAAAATTCTCTTTGTTCCCCATAGTAACCAATCAGAGATCAGCTTACATATTGATCTGGTAAAATGTAAGCTAAGCTGTGTTTGGTTGCTATAGGATGACAGCCTGCTAGACCGCACCCCCACACTTGTCTACAGGTAAACATCACACTTTCCCATCTCATTGTCCCATAATTTTTCCTAAATCATTTTCGAATTACAAAGAAATTACAATTTTAAAGAAAAATAAATATGAACTCATACTGGGCTCTCGCCATTGGATAAAATGGGATTATTTCCTGGTAAACTGGATCAGATCTAGGCAGCTGTAAGCCTTAGGCCGCAAGCAGACGCTCTGTAAATTACAGACGCTACGGAGCGTGAAGCTGCGGGCCGGCATCGGCAACTCCAGGCGTCATGTATGATTGTGAAGGGAGCTCCAGACCTACTCAAAGCTTCTCGCTACTGCAGTGACCCAGCTGTGTGGATGTGTCTTTAGAGTAGCGGGAAGATTTGAATAGGTTTGGAGCTCCCTGCGTCATAACGATACACGACACTGGGCTTTCCTGTAGCATCTGTAATCCATGGAACGTGTGCATGTGGCCTTATATATCACAAATCAAACACGCAGTGATCAGGGGGGATATACAAAGTTTCCTCAAGATACACAACACATATTGGAATCAGAAAAAGACTCCTTATCATTATATAGGTAACTGCACAAGACTGGAACCTCTTTCCTCAGTCGTGAGAGAAAACAAGCGTTGGACATGAGAACTCCCATATAAATGGCTTCACTACTGCAGAACGTGAGGACAGACAATTACTAAGGCACTTGTATAGTTACTGTCACCATTTCTTTATCAATACCGGGCTATAGGAATAACTCATTAATACAATCGCAAATGTATCCCCACTTCCGCAGCTACAAATACTAATGGGTGAATAATAATAATAATTTATGTCTGAATTACATAGGCCTAGTAATACTAATGAATACAAGGGGGGAGATTTATGAAACATGGTGTAAAGTGAAACTGGCTCAGTTGCCCCTAGCAACCAATCAGATTCCACTTTTCATTCCTCACAGACTCTTTGGAAAAAAAAAAGGTGGAATCTGATTGGTTGCTAGGGGCAACTAAGCCAGTTTCACTTTATACCATGTTTGATAAATCTCCTCCATGGTCTTCAAGACTGACACAGTCTTATTTATAGTTATTTGATCAGGGGTTTACTATATAAGTTAATGGAAAATGCAACTTTAGAACCTACTGGCTGGCCAATATATTGTAGGCCTAAATAATGAAACCAACTCAAGGTGCAAAAGACTTTGAGGTAAAGGCCCTATTGCACAGAGTGACTATCTACCAAATCATAAAGATATCATCCCGTGTAATAGAGAAAGCAATAAGCCAACAAACAAGCAAACATTCGCTTGTCCAATAATTTCCTATCATCCTCATGTCTTTCCAAGTAATAGGAGATGTGTGGCCAACGACTGATTAAAGCAAGACAATCTAGCTATGTTTGTGCAGCCCTGGCTGCACAATCGAGCCATGTTATAGGCTCTATAAGCACAGCTCAGGCCCTGTAATACAGCCTTAGGCTGGGTTCACACTATGTATATTTGAGGCTGTATTTGGTCCTCATGTCAGGTCCTCATAGCAACCAAAACCAGGAGTGGATTAAAAACACATAAACGCTCTGTCCACACAATGTTGTAATTGAGTGGATGGCCGCCATATAACGGTAAATAACTTCCATTATTTCAATACAACAGCCGTTGTTTTAAAATAACAGCACATATTTGCCGTTAAATGACGGCCATCCACTCAATTACAACATTATGTGAACACAGCCTTTCTGTGTTTTCAATCCACTCCTTGTTTTGGTTGCTATACAGCCTCAAACATACGTATTGTGAACATACCCTTAAAGCGTAACTGTCATTTCTGGGTCATTTTTCTGAAAACATTAAATATCAACAGTTCAAGAAACTCTGTAATAGGTTTTATGTACTAAAAGAGTTTCCTTCTGGACTGAAAAAGCAATCTCCCCCCTCACATCAGAAGAAGCAGGATTTCTGTCTCCATTATGTGGCTATGGAGAGGGGAGGGGCTGTTAGGAGTGACTGAGCACGGAGGATTTCTGCAAAGCACAACACCCTGCAATCTTCTCTCAGTAAGTTCATAGATAAACACTGACCTTTCTGACACCTGAATTTAGCGTTTTAGGTGCCCAGAGAGTCTACAAACAGCTGACCTTCATGTCACCTCTTCCTGCTCCCTCATCTCCCTCAGCCCCTCCCCCCTTCATAGGCTTACAATGGAGAGAGCAGAGCCCGTCTTCACTGGTTTCTCTGTAATGAAGACGTGTTTGCCTGATAATGCACAGATAAGAAGTCAGGGGGGGAGGCTGGGAGATTGCTTCTTGAGTACAGAAGGAGGCTTTTTTGGCTGATGAAACCTATTACAGAGTTTCTTAAAATCGCTTATACTACTGATTTCTGCAATAAAAAAAAAAACTGACAGTTACGCTTTAAGTGACTCAAAAAAACACATTTGCTTTTCCTTATGCAGCAGTGCCACTTATGTACAAGTGAATGAAGGCAAGGTGCAATACCAGGTGCAGCCTATAGACAAAAGTGGTGCTGTTCCTGGAAACAAATCTAAAAGAATGCCTTTATAAAGAGGGCTAACCGTCTGGTGAGGCGTACCGTATTTTGTTTTGGCAAGGTCTATGAATTTGATCTTTGTGTGCAGATTTTATATTTGTATATATGTAATATAAATTATTTAAGGGTTGGTAGATAAGATGAAGAATACCTGCTTATGACTGTAAATGTGTGCTGTACAATCCTTTAGACAGATAACGTCAATCTGACACTGTGCTATGAGGTTCCCCCCCCATACACACACTGTAGCTCATACAGTGCAAAATCGAAGAATGGGAAACATATTTTGAATCGAATACAAATTTGCACCAGACTCCATCAGTGAATACAATTAGTGCAAAGGTGAACACAGAACAAAGAAAAGGATTATCCCAAGATAAGAGTGTACCTGTCTTCATTAAAAAAAAAAACTCCCGTACCGATTGCTAAGCACGGTCCTCTCTGAGTCGGGCACCTAATGTAAGTCTATGGAGCCTGACTCTTTTACTGAGACAGAGTTCTCACGATCAGTCCAGGTCTGAACGTTTAGACCTGCACCAACCAAATTTTTTGACATGTCTCTATAACATGTTAAAAGTTTTTATGATGACAGGTACACTTTAAAGGGGTACTCCGGGCGGGGGTTATTTTTAGGGTATGGCCGGGGAAGGGGTAAAAATAGAGGCCGCCTGTCACTTATCTCCCCAGTTTAATCGCCAGGTCCCAGATCGCGCCGCCCCGTTCTCCCATCCGACCACTGCTTCCTGGTCTGAGCTGCAGCTTGAGACGTGACGTCTCAAGGCAGCTCAGCCATTCAGCATTCGTAGCTGAGTCCCGCCTCGGCCGCTGAATAGCTGAGCTGCCTTGAGAAGTCACGTCTCAAGCTGCAGCTCAGACCAGGAAGCAGCGGCCGGACGGGAGAACGGGGCGGCGCGATCCGGGACCCAGCGCTGGAACCGGGGAGGTAAGTGACCGGCGGCCTCTATTTCCACCCCTTCCCTGGCCATACCCTAAAAATAACCCCTGCCCGGAGTACCTCTTTAAGGCTAAGTTCACACAACGTATATATTCATGTTGCAGGTTTGCAACAACAGCCGTGTCACAGAACGGCCGCTGTCTTACAAAATGTGAACGTGGCCTAAAAGTTATCACAGCTTGTCGTTATCAATCCCTTGGAGAAGAGATAACTTTAAATCTTTGGGAACTCCAAAATTTCAAGGGTTATTCCAACAGGCCTGTGGACATTATTAATATTGTAGAGCTCAGTTTCTTTTATAAAGAGCTCCAAGTCCCCTGTACAGTCATAGATAAAAAAGATAACTTGCATATTGCTATACAAGGAAGTCAATATTAACATAGTATGCAATAAGCTTCCCCTAATAGTGGATACAAGTAGACAGGCATTTATATATTAAATCCTTGTTGGGTATCTAGAGAGGAAAAAAAATATGGCCATAAAGACTCACTAGAAAAGACAAAAAAAAAAAAAAGGTGTTCAAGGGTGGACAGTCACATTAGGCCATTTTACAAAACCCTATGTTACGCTTACATGCCATATTTTTTTCTTTGTCACATAACCTTAAAGCATTTTTGTCATTTGCATTAACTTTTGACATGTTGTCCAGTCTATAGCGTCCAACTGATTGTAGTTGGGAGTGAAACACACTGCTGTGCCCTTCCCTCTGCTAAAAAAAAATCGTAGGGAGTCTTAGTCTCCAAGACGCCTGTGATCTTAACTTTTAACATCATGTTAAAAGTTAATACAAATGACGGTAACATGATTTCTACCTTCCCTTACTGCATTTGAAAAAGATATGGAAGGTAATAAGGGAAAATACACTTACCAAAAAGAACCCGCTATAGCAGAAAGGCCCTTGTCCCAGAATAAGATGTAAGAGACATTGAGAAAGCATGCATGCATTAACCCAGAATATGTCTGCTAACACCATCTTTCTAATACTGGAATCATAAGGAAAATCATTTTTACCTTTTTTTTTTTTTTTTTTTTGGCAAAAGCAACACTTTGGGAACTATAGTACATGAAATGAAAGCTTTCAATTTCCACTGAAGGTTGTATAAAAAGGTGTCAAAGCTGAACGGTTGGCCACATCTTTTTAAATTGTATTAAAACAGAGGCTGTACTGAGATACACATCAAGCTGTAACTATGCAGAAATTTCAGAAAGACTACAGCTGTGTCCTATGCACGATAACTGCACTGTTATTTCTATGTGCATTTACAGAAAGTGCACAGTGTGAATGAGTGCTACACAACGATGATTCTTGTGTATCATACAATGAAATCTACTGTGACTATAAAGAAGGATGGCAACCCTAGTATTTCAGGAAATACTGATGTGGCATGATATGTAATGTGCTCAGGAGGAGCCTCACATTGTAGAGATGATGGGACTGGCTGAATGTCTAATGTATATGGTGGCCTCCAGCCACCAGGGAAGGAGTCTGGTGACAGCTTTCTACCCCCCTCCTCATTCAGAATACATACACTTTCTGTTTGGCCAATTAAGAAAGAGACGGCTGCATGGTCAACAGCTAGCATATGTGTGTAACTAGCTTAAGGGATCGAAGCATCTTCATGTTTGCACTTTATCAATAACTGACATCTTCCGAGACATTCTATAAATCTTGGCGAAAAATGATAAGGAGTTAGCGGATTAAGGGATGTTTGCTGCCGGGTCCACAACTTGTGCCTTTCCCTTTCTGAACCAATACTAAAAAGAGTCACATTGTGTATAAACATCCACGGCCACAGTCAGGCTTTTCTTCAATGAATCTGAGTCTGTTAGAAAATACGATATGAGCACTTTGTGCACAAGTATATTCGACACATAAGTTAAACACTTATATTCATAAAATGCATCAGACTTCATTCACGGGCAAGTCGTCATGGCCCTGAACTAAGCATCAACAGCAATTACATTCTGTTGACTATGCCGCCCGTTCTTTAAGGAATAGTTAATGTTGTACGAGTCCCAAATACCACCTAAGCACTGGAAGGGAAACATTATTGAAATGATATAAAACTCATGTGAAAAAGAAATGTATCACTTCATATGCTTGGCACAGGATGAAATCTCTTGAAAAGTGAGCCATATGACTCA
The DNA here is from genome assembly GCF_027789765.1 of Dendropsophus ebraccatus. Classification (NCBI taxonomy): domain Eukaryota; kingdom Metazoa; phylum Chordata; class Amphibia; order Anura; family Hylidae; genus Dendropsophus; species Dendropsophus ebraccatus. The sequence goes on along the minus strand of NC_091454.1, from coordinate 176,195,025 downwards.
TATAGGTATATCCAGGACTATCTCTCAAATGAGCACAGTCTATAGCAGCAAGGTCCACTTTTAGCAAGTGGGCACTGTGGGCTTTTATTAGAACTTGAAGTCAAAATGTCCCCCCTATGTTTTCCGAGAATTCCAATTGTAATCTGTATTCTTCTGTTCTAGTGATCTGTCCAATGGAGATTTTGAATCATGAGGGGATTTCTGGACTGGGGGAGAACGGGGGTCTGAAAGAGATGATGACTGCTGGGAAGAACTTTTATAATCCCCAGATTTTTCTGGATGAAATGACCGGTAGTGGTCAGAAGGTCCTTGACCATGGTATCCCATAGGTGGCCTGTGGTCTGATCCCATTCGTCTGAAGTCCTGCTGATGGTAACCCTGAGCGCGAAAGTCATCTGGTCGTCTTCGCTTATTGTCATGGTGATGTCTGCAGAAACAAAGTACCAGTTATTATAATTCTCTTATAGCTATTGTCAGCAAATGATCATTTTTATCATTACAGACTACATTTTCCAATAATGCTGTACCATGTGAACGGCCAATACCTGTCATAATATTCCCTGTGACCTCTGTGATCCCGTTCATTGTTATACTGCTCATAGGGCCTCTTACGAGATGCAGTGTTTTGCCTGTAGTTTGCAGAATTCCTCCGAGGATCCCCATGAGGACGTCTATCAGGATAGTGATGGTCTTTGTATCGGTGCTGGTCATACTGGTGATGACGGTCTCCACTCCATTGCTGGTTGTTGTTGCCTCCATAATTAAATTTCCGTTCTCTCCACTCCCCTCGATCTGAACAAAACAGATTTAGTCAAGAAGAAATAATGAACTATGTGCCCTAGAGACTCTGCATCCATTAATTAAATCCACAAGAGGCCAAAGAAGCACTGCAGTAAGCAGCCCAGAAGCACTGCAGAAAGCAGCCCATAGCCAGCATTGTGCATGCAGTTGTTCTCTAGTTAGTGCTCACCTGCATTGTTGAACGGTCTTTTGTTAGGACTGGTATAGTTCTCTCTTTGGTGTCCATGCATCTGGGGTGGTGGTGGAATACCATGAGCCTTTTGTTGCATATGGAGTGCATGTGACTGTGAGGTGACTGAATCACGACTAGACCCAGATGGCTCTGGTCGAAAAAGTTTCTTGTTTGGTGGTGCATCTTTTTTCTTCTGTTCCTAGGAAACAAGAGCATAATAAATTACATTAAGGTTCAGTCAACCGCTTTGAAGGTTTTATTCTTGTGTAAAAATTTGTATCATTTGTTGAGTGGGGAAAACAACTCTGTTTCTGTACAACAGTGCTCTTCATTGAGTAGTAGGAACTTAGCATAACAAATACATTGGATTAAGCAGAGGGTTATATAGATATTATGCCATTAAGGCTGGCCAGAAACACTTGACTTTCATCTCAGAAAAAGTCACTTGCAGAAATCTAATGTTTGTATGTGCCTATTGCACGGGGCAACTATACACCAAAGGGGCTGGTATAGCCCTGTGTATTAGACCTGTCCATCGGCAACAAACGTGCACTTGCTCATTCATTGGCTACTCACATTATTTTCCCCCAGGCTTAAATATCAGTCACCTGCATAGCTTATCATGATGACAGGATGTGTGGCCCAGAATATGGAGGGGCCAGCCTACATGCATGATCCAGCAACTATGCATATAACCCTGTTCACACCAAAATTGAGACATGTAAAGGATTCTTAAAACAACTGCTGATATACTAGATTGTCATTCATATCAGGCATGGGTCTACCAGTCTAAAAGAACTAGCTTAGAGAAAAGCTAGTTGGATGTTAGGAGTTTTTCTTAAGACGAGACTCTATTGTTTGCCATCCCCTTGATCATTGGTGCAGGATGTGACTAGCAGTTCGACAATCCCTCTTTCTTTCCTAAATATAACATGTGTCTTTGGTCATTGGTGTTCCCCACTTTGGTTAACAGTAGAGATGAGCAAATTTACAGCATAAATGAAGTGAAACGCTTTGTTAGCTCGGCAGTCAGTTTTTCAGCTGTACCGCTCTGCTATGGATGCTTGGAAAAGCTGGATACAGTCCTGGGGAACCTCCTGGACTGGATCCAGTTTTATCAGGCCCCTGGATTGGAGCGGCACAGACTTCAAAGGCAGCTGGCTGACAAGCTGACGACTGAGATAACAAAGCATTTCACTTTGTTTATGCTGTAATTCACTAATCTCCAGTTAACACCTAGCTATATACCATCTGATGTTGTAAGTACTACTCTGAATCCACTGTTACATACACCATTATTATCAGATTGAACATGAATAATATATGGAAAAATGCTAAAGTTTTTATGTATGGAACCATCGCACAGGAAGCCCCATGTCTATACAGGCCCTGTCGGCAGGAACCGCTTCATTTATGTGGCCGACTGAAGTCACATTAAACTGGTACTTAATGCAACCAAGCCAAGTCTGCCACAGAGTCCTACAAGGGGAACTGAACCTTCGACCTTGTACACTGTTTGCCAAACACTTCCCACTAAGCTACAACTGTTACTGGGACTTTACCAACAGACTGAACTAAAATGAACTGAAAAGTATTGTGCATAGTCTAAGGAGGAAACAGCCATCATATGAATAACAATAACCAGGAACAATGGCCTTGTTTACCCAAAAACGTGGACCTGCTATTTCTAATGTTAATTTTTATTTAACACAACTATTCACATCTATAAACAGACCTGTAGTTTTACTAGCTTACCAATACTTTCTCAATATCAGACACTGAACAGTGAATATCTATAATACAGCACAATCTTCCACCTGATAATGGCACAAAAAAATTCATGCCGTTGAATCAACAAGTAGATATTTTTACTAGAACATAATTTAATATATTATACTTTTATATTTTACCTCCTCTTCCTGGGACCTCTTTTTATGGGCCATCTTGTACAACTTATGCAACTTCCTGGCACCAAATTCAGTAAATTTTGAGACAAAAATCCAGAGATTCCTATAGAGAAAAATAAGAAAAAATTAATAACCGGATGCTTACTAGATTCAATAAATGTACTGGAGAAATCAACAAGGGAATTAATTTTTTTATAGTCAGGTTAACCAATACTAGTTAACTTACAAAGTTTTTTTTTTTTTTAATCTGCACATACACATTAGATAACTGATCATCTTTGGAAGGAGCAGTGAATGCAGCAGTGACAGAGCAGGATGTGGTGCCTACCAATCTGCAGGTTACCCCCTATCTTGTGGTTAGAGAATAACATCCTGAGATGCGAATACCCCGATGGGAATACCCTGTTAAAAGGACGCCGACAACTAGTCCACTTGGACTGAATTTTCAGCAATTTCCCTGACAGAACCAATTGAAAAGATAAACAATTCAGAAATACCACCTTCAGTAAGTGCCTGCATATATTATGCAATGGGTGTTAATTTAAGTCCTCCGGACACTACTGGGTTCTTCTAAGGTTGTCATTTAAAGGCGTTTTCCGGGCTAATATGATTGCTGGTCTATACTCAAGATACATCAATATATACATCAATGTTCAGACAGCTCTATACATTGTAGCCAGGTCAGGCTACTGCAGGTAAGCTCACATTTACTTGAATGGGAGCTGAGTTGCAGTAAATGGTGCCACCTTTACAGAGTTCAGTGAGCCAACTGGTTCCGGCTCCATCCATTTAGTTTGGGCACCAAACAGCTGATCAGCTAAAAATGGCCTAACATGAAGATAGACCAGCAATCATATCAGCCAAGAAGACCAATTAATGGCCGGCAGATAGATCTACAGTATAGTTGTATTATTTTCTATGGATGAAGATATGAAATCAAAAGAGGAAACTCACCTCCTCCATAGCTTAATCTGCTCCTGATCGGAGTATGATTTAAGGCACTCAGAGATGCGATCTCCAATTTTCAGTAAGCAAGTCCTTGTGTGTTCTAGCTGTTCTTGGACAGTCAGACCTTTATCAGGTTTATCCAGCTGTTTCAGAGCTTTCTTCACAGGCCGCATTCTCTCCTTGCACTGAAAATAAAGAGTAGTTTAACAGAAGAGCCTAAAGACTGAACATCTTGATTCAATATAACAAATCATGTTGCAGAATATTCTTTTACAGTTCTAAGAAAACCTCCAAGCAGACAATGCCACCTGGAAGATCACTCTAGCCCTCTATTCATATTCTATTAAAAAAGTAAAGAAACATTCACTTAGGCTGCATTCACACTGTACATTTTGCATTTGAAAGAGTTAGAGTGCCTGCAATAAAAAAAAAAAAAAAGTCATCAGCAAAAGTCGTTGATCACAGCAGGTCCCATTGATGAGAACCGCTGTGATCAGAAGAGAGCGAGTGCGTCAGCAGCACAATCAGCAGCACCCCTGACGAAGTCACGTGATGTGACGATACGCGTAGGGTTTGCAGTCCGGAGCCTTATCTCAGAGCCCTGGGTGATATATATCATTATATAGATTCCATCTCTCCTTTTTTTGCAGCTACTGGCTCTCAAATACTTCAGGGTGCAATAGCATATAGTCACTTTATGTATGCTTTCATGAATTTTTTCTATTCACTTTTTCATTGATTTATTTATAATATTTATGTGAGTATTTGCACTTTCATACAGGCTGTTATTTGGAGACACAGTATATTGGATGTAGCTAGTCATACAGGGACTGTAGTTACCATTGTGTTGGGGCTCCGGTGGGAGCGACATGTATATATTCATGCGTTTTCCATGTGATGGTTTACCCTTATGTGGTTTTTAAGTGTTTTTAAATGTGTGTCCATTTTTCCTTGTGTTTTTGATATATTTGTGACAATAAAGATGTGATTATTAATGATTAGATTTGTCATACGTTTGTGGGTGCGCCATTTTTTGTTTCCCCCCTTTTTCTTTGTGTACGTTAGCAGCACAATCAACACCCCCAAGCAGGCCACAAATTCTGACAATAGTCTCATAGACTTCTTTAGTCGGTATTGGCCGTTGCTGAGATACAGCCAGCAAACGAATGACATGTCTGCCATGCTCTCTCAGGCTATATCTCCTGATTACAGCAGGTTTCAGCAGTGAGACCAGCTGTGACATGTCAAAAGTTATTTTTGATGACAGGTACTCTTCAACATGGGAACGCCAATCCAAAATGCATGTTAAAAAGTACACATTGTGAACAGTCATACAGCAAAAATGGCAGTAAAATGAGACGGCTGTGTTGCTTTGATTTCTCAGTTGTCTGTAATGCATATGAATGTATGTAATGTCATATTAAGCTTTCAGCTTTTCCATAAAAGAAAAGCCTAGGAAAATCAATGTGTCAGATGCATTTGGTTTATTGTTGTGGCTGCTTACTACACACTGTTCCCATAAAATCATTCACAAAAAAAGCAGAAAGAGTTTGATAACTAATAACTACTATGGAAAACTACAGTTTTAAAGTAACCCTGTCATAGCATCGAGCATGACTGCCTCAATAGTCCATAACTAGCAGTAACATACAAATTACACTATTATCGAGACACACTTTATACACTTAATAATTCATACACTTTATAATTGCTTAAATAAAAATTATCCTTACAATGCTGAAGGTGTCCTGATCAAGATCATCTTCTTCCTCTTCCCCAATGGGGACAGGATCATTTCCAGCTGTAATGTGGACAGGTCCCTGGTTCTTCCGACTCCTGGCTCCAGCTTTGGTTTCACCCCGCTTCAACTTTATTGCAAAGAAATGTTGTTAATAAACAGTCACCAAAACTATGGTTAATGAGATAAAAAAATTTAACTATTAAAATACAGTACTATGTACACCCCACCAAAGTTTCCTCCCACACTACATAACATACAGATACATTAATAAGATTGTGAGCCCCAATGGGCACAGGGACCCATTTGAGTAATGACAGGCTATGTAAAGTGCTGTGGAATTAGTTGGTGCTATATAGATAAAATTATTGTTATTATTATTAGAATTATTGAAAATCTGTGTTGTTCCTCCGTTATTCTTAGTAGAAATGTATGACTAGATAGCCAACTGGGAGTTACTAATAAGGGAATTTTCCCTCCTCAGTCTGGCACGGAGAGCTCTGACTGGATAATCTGAGCTAGTGTAGGGACACGCCCCCAACTGGTCACGCCCAGATGGTTATTTAGCCATGCATTTCTAGAAGGAATAATAAAGGAACAGAAAGTATGTCCCAGAAATGTTATTTCATAAGGGATACAAGTATTTATTAGAGCAGACAGGTCAGGAAAAAAACAGGTCCTATTCAAAGGGATTTTCCAGTTTTAAGTAAATAAAGTTACCATTACATTTCAACACACTTTGGGGGGGGGGGGGGTGAATTGAACTGGTGTAAAGTAGAATTGTCTTAGTTGCCCCTAGCAACCAATCAGATTCCACCTTTCATTTTCCAAATAATCTGTGAGGAATGAAAAGTGGAATCTGATTGGTTGCTAGGGACTTTTTAAAATCTCTGCTGCTTGCCCTGCTCATTCTGTAGCTCCCATATACCTGAGGGACGGAGGGGTGGTGCAAAGTTAGGGCACAGATACTCCCATTTGGCAAGGGCTTCAAATTTTAACCCCTTAAGGTCAAAGCCAATTTTCGTTTTTGCGCTTTTGCTTTTTCCATTTTATGTTTAAAAGTCCATAGTGCTTGCATTTTTTCACCCAGAGACTTATATGAGCGCTTATTTTTTGCGAAACCAATTGTACTTTGCAATGACAGGCATTATTTTTCCATAAAATATGCTGTGAAACCGGAAAAAAATCATTTGCGCTGTCAAATTGAAAAAAAAAAACCAATTTGTTTTGATTTCGGGGAGTTTTGCATTTACGCCGTTCGCCCTATGGTAAAACTGACTTGTTATGCATGTTCCTCAAGTCGTTACGATTACGACGATATATAACATGTATAACTTTTATATTTTGTGATGGCTTTTAAAAAATTCAAACCATTGTTAACAAATATACGTTCCTGAAAATCGCTCCATTCCCATGCTTATAGCGCTTTTAACCTTTGGTCTATGGGGCTGTGTCAGGTGTCATTTTTTGCGCCATGATGTGTTCTTTCTATCGGTACCTTGATTGCGCATATACGACTTTTTGATCACTTTTTATTACATTTTTTCTGGATTTGATGCGACCAAAAATGCGCAATTTTGCACTTTGGAATTTTTTTGCGCTCACGCCGTTTACCGTGCGAGATCGGGAATGTGATAATTTAATAGTTTGGGCGATTACATGCGCGGCGATAGCAAATATGTTTATTTATTTATATTTATAAAATGGGAAAAGGGGGGTGATTTGAACTTTTATTAGGGGAGGGGATTTTTTAGTAATAAAAACACTTTTTTTTTTTTTTTTTTACATCAACTAGAAGCCCCCCTGGGGGACTTGTATATCCACAGCAATGATCTCTCATAGAGATCAATTCTGTGTATATACACAGCAAAGATCGACTACATCGGTCATAGATTGCTATGGCCTGCTGCAGGCCATAGCAATCTATTGCTGAGCCGGGATCAGCGTCATTGCCGGCCCGGCCAGAACAACGGATCGCGCGGGGGGGGGGGGGGGGGGGGGGAGATCCGTCCCACTAGACACCAGGGATGTTGTGCATGAAGCACTTCAATGCAGCTGTCAGGTTTGACAGCTGCATTGAAGTGCTTAATTAGCCGGCGCGGTAACGGGTCCCGTGCCGGCTAATTGAGGCACTGCCCGGCTGCACGTGTCAGCCGGGATCAGCGACGTTCAGAGCGGGGTCCCGGCAGGACCCCGCGCTGAACACCTCCCGCGGCACCATGACGTACCAGGTATGTCATGGATCGCTAAGGGGTTAAAGTTGTTTTTTAGGCCAATAACTGCATCACCTGCCGAACGGACCACAGGACAGATATTGGATTAAAAGCAGCTATCCTAAGGTACAAGTGGTTTGGGGGGGTCAGATTGTGGGTACAGAGTCGCTTGAATGGCGACATCTACCCTCAGTCTGGTCAATCATCAGTCACATGTCTTGTTGGTTGGAAGACAGCAATTACGTCTGCTGAATTTATCACATAATGTATACCTTTTCCTTTGGCTTCCTCTTCTCTTTGGGGCCATCTTTTTTTTGGTTCTGCTTTTCCTTGTTTTCTTTGTTGTCTTTTTTCTTTTGTTTCTTCTTGTTAGGACTCTTCAGTGAGCCATCATCCTGTAAAAATAAAGACTGCTTCATTGGTCTGATACCACTGACCACACGGTAAAAGCAGCTTTAAAAAAAGATGGCTGGACTAAGAATGAAGCACTTTGCCCCCCTCCCTTTTTATCTCAAAACCCCCTCCTTATAGTCTGTAAATTCATGCATGCGTGCAAGGTACTCGCTCCTCATGTATGGCTAATTATATGCATATCTCTGTAAAGACTGCTTTGTGTCTATGTATGTACCCCCAGAATTGTAAAGTGCTGCAGAATCTGTTGGTGCTATATAAATAAAAATTATATTATTATTATTATTATTATTATTAAAATTATTATTACATTATTGAAGCTTTCCTAATACTTTATACATTGTGTTATCCTGAAAAAGTCAACTGGGTAAACTAGCCAAAAGAAATGCAATATGGCAGATAGGGTAGCATAGAGAAGAGTGTAAGGGCAGAGTAGAAAAACAACCTGCTGTTTATACAGAGGATTTAGAGGTTGTCTGATGAACAGAGAATGTCTCATGTCTTCTGGCACTTAACTTAGCTATTCCGACATCTGAAGTATACCTTCCAAGAAGAGAGAGTAGATTTAAGTCCCAGAGCGCAGTCCAATAGCTGCAGGATGTTGCAGTATTATTATGCAGTTGTTGGACATCACATGCATCATGCATTGTTTCATCTGCACGCAATTATAGGGACTTACACCCACCCCCCATCATCTAAAAAGGTATACCTCCAAGACATAAGGAAGAGCACAAGTAAGCACCAGGGAGCAGAAGACATTTTTCCATTAGGTCTAAAGAATAAAAATTTAAAGAAATTAATATAAAATATAGAAAAGATAAAATATAAAGACAGGTTTTTAAAATTATATTTCTTTATCCTAAGGAAAAGACGACTGAGGAGTTATATGATTTTTTTTTTTTATAAAAAGATGTAAGTAAAAAACTATATCAAAAGGAAGATGCTCCTACAGGAATCGTTAATGGCTGAAAGTTAGACATCTTCTCTAAAAAACACAATATACTACTAAGTCATTTCTTTTATTATGAGCAGGAATCAGAAAGAAAATGTTACTTTATGTTGAATTTGCTTATACCACATCTGAACAATGGCTTTTACACTGCTGCAGTCAGTGATTGGCTGAGAGAGTAGTCACCCTGCCTTCAGATAAACTGATATATAGGGGCCAGTGGCCTACACTTACCAATCTGTCCAAGACAAAAAGGTGTCTGGTTTTTGTTTTTGATAGCAACCAATTAAAGCTTACTTTAGGAAATGAAAGCTGAGCTGTGATTGGTTGCTATCTGAGACAGATTAATAAATGGGTCTTTTACATTGAAGTCCCTGGCCTATAAGGCTGTAGCACATTGACAAAACCAGACCTACATGTGGTGGCCAGTGGTGATTTTACCCATCAGCATCAAGTGTCCATTGACCACTGAATGTGGATGTGGTCTCCTCCTCATGCTGCAGCCACACCGTGAGAATCCTAATACACCATACAGCCCTCATGAAAGAGCCCACTATATTCAATATTAATATGCCATTTCAGTTGCATCTAATACTTCTTAACCCTCTATTAACAACATGATTTATCTTAAAGGGGTAGTGCGGCGTTTAAAAATTATTCACTAAATAACACACATTACAAAGTTAATACAACTTTGTAATGTGTGTTATGTAAGTGAATGGCCCCCTTCCCCGTGTCCCCCCACCCTCGGAAGTGTGGTGCAGTATACTTACCAAATTACTGTCAACAGTTATGCTCAGCCAATCGCGGCTAAGCAGTCGATGGCGCGGCAGAGGGGGGCCGGCACGAGGGACGGCTGGAGCGGTCCGGCCGGCCTCCCGAAGACGACGTTGTTCGACCCAAGATGGCGGCCGGAGTCGACAGTAATCTGGTGAGTATACTGCACCACACTTCGGGGAGACGCGGGGAAGGGGGCCATTCACTTACATAATACACATTACAAACTTTGTAATGTTTGTTATTTAGTGAATAATTTTTAAACGCCGCACTACCCTTTTAAAGAATCACTGTCACTAAAAATAACTTTTGACATGTCATCAGACATCGCAAAAGTTATTGATCGCAGTGGGTCTCACTGCTCAGTTCTGCTGTGATCAGAATATATTGCTGGTGAAAGAACGCGGCAGCCATGTCATCCACTTCAATCTTCCAATAATTAAATTATGGAATTTTGCAAACTTAATAGACTTATTTTATTGTATATAACATGCAAATATAACTAATCTGTAACATACTGTATAGAAGTTTCCTGTAAGTAAAAATTTCTTGAATTGAAAAATGGTCATACTGACCACCTTATTGGTTTAACATGTCATGTCATAGCATGGCCCCTGTTCAATAATTCAGATTTACCTTTTCAACTTTAAATTCTAACAACCTAAAACCGCTTAATGCACAATTCCAGTTGTTGGAGAGGGAATAATGCTCTGGCATTGCTGTTCTTGGTTTAGACAAATCCTATTGCTACAGCATGAATGAGCTTGGGAAAGTTTATGCATAAATTTTTTTTAATGGACTATAAAACTCTTCTGGATACTTAACAGATTAACTGGAATACCATCTGAGAAACCATCACCTACCATTAGTCCCCTTGGGGCTCCGGCAAAAGTAGTTTTTTCCCGGGAATACCCCTTTAAGGCTGAATGGACACCAATCCTTGCAGCAAAGTTGAAACACCCTAATGTTTCTCCATATAAATGGCCATTGTTTAGAAATGAAGCGTTCCACAAACACATGTAATGTTTGGGTTATTCTTATATTTTGGTCATGTAGCCTTTGTGTACACAGCGTTTTTCTCAGTGAGTCTTAAGGAGTGGACAATCTGGGGGATTTATTAGCTTATGTCTGGAAAATAAAGTGTGATTGTCTTGTGTCATGCCTATATGTGTCTTTGACAGCAAATAAGCGTACACACCTTGGTTTCGGCATCTTCTGATGGGTTATCAGAAAGCCTAGGGGAGGAGATCTCATTGCCATGCTCATCCTTTACCACCTTGCCTGCACTATCTCTCTTTGCCCGTGGCCTTCTTTTCTTTTTTGCCTATAAACAGACAGATACACATGCCCACATTCTAGCAAAGAATAAAGAAATACACAGGGCATACCAAAGTAAAATTACAGCAAAAGCTCTTTTACCTCTTCTGCCGGACCACCTTCTTTTTTCTCCATTTCCTTCTTGAGGAGTTTTAGTAGATAGTCTGCTCTGGTCTGCAGGTGTTTTGCTTGAGGTTTTTTCTCTGTTTCCACAGGTAAGATCTAGACACAGAAAACTTCCCTTAATAAAAGTCTCTTTCATGGGTCAATTACATATCTTCTAGTACTAGTAATGTAATAGGGTAGATGAGTGCTGCTGCTGGCAGAGGTGCATGTGTGCGGAGGACCTCCCGTAACATAGTATAGGAGAAAGGTCTTGGCACTCACTTGTCATAGAGGGGTGAATTGCTTTATTCCATTGTGCAGTACAATATCAAGGGCACAATTTATCAGTCGCCTTCCTCAGCAAAACACAATGAAGGGAGCATTGCTGACTAAGTATGTACAGCGGTCCTTACTGACTTCTAACCCTATCATCACCATATTTGCCAGGTCCCCAAAGGTGTCTGTTTGTTCTAGATGAGCGCCCCATCTCTATAATGTCCATATACCCAATAGAGCCTCCAAAGAAATCAAAGCATATGCACAAATAGGTAGCACATCAAAGAAATTATTGTTTACTATTGATCTGTACATCTATGCAACAGCATTAATGCTAGTCACATGTGGTCATGTGTCATCTGGTTATTGGAAATATTCATAAAATAAAGAGTCACTTTGTGATAAAAATTAAAAATAATAATCTATTACCTTTTCCGACAACTTTAAGTCTGGGTCACTTTTTATGAGCTCCCAGTTTCCATAGCCATGTTCAACAATCCCCAGTAACAAATGGGAGTCGTCTTCTATGGCCCAATCCACATCGAAATGGGCGGCTTTAACCCGGCTAGCTATCTGGAACCTGAGATATAAAGGAAAGAGGGCATGTAAACAACACTAGAAATTGTGTACAGTGACATGATACTACTGCAACTCAGCTCCCATTCACTTCAGTGGAATCTGCTCTGTATTAACCCAATATGACCATTACACAGCGAATGGAGCCATCTGCTTCCAGATCCCTTCACAGTGCAAATCCAGCCGCAGCAGCTGCAACAGGGTGTGAGTTATCATCACCCTGGTGGTCAGATATTGATGGCCTATCCTGGTGATAGGCCATCAATATGTGTAATTCTAAATGTATGCTCATCTTTATTTTTCCTTTTCTACAAGCTGTCAGTGAGCATGATGTTGTTGTGTAGCACACTCTCTACTCCCCAGAAGACACACACCAGTCACACAGACTACTTTGTGTTGACTCCAGCCTGACTCAGTAACATCTACTAAAAAGCAAGTAAAAACCATTACTCACTTTTTCTTCTCTTCTGGATCTTTAGGAATGGCTTTACTGAGAATTTCAAAGTCTTCTTCGTGTTGAATAATAGCTTTTACGTTCACTTGAACACCAGAAATTTTTATAGTTGGACCCCTCCTTTTGCCAGGACCTTTACCTAGTTCATGATGCAACAAAACACAATTAGAATTTCATCTCATTTCTAATAATATATGATCAAGTTAAGTTACCAGGGGTTATTTTTATCAGTGAAATATGTGATTTGTTTGGCTGATGTGGGCAACACAGGCACCTATGCTTTATTTCTGTTTATATATGCAGGCTGATTGTACGTCCATAGTAACAAACATTTTCTCATCACCTAAGGACTGAATTACATTTCCCTGATCATTTTGTTCTCAGAGAGATAAGCCACTCACATCTCTCCATTCAAAACACATGCATGCTTAGCTAAGCTAAACATTAATGTGTGGGGGTACCTTAGGAAACCTACCATCAGTGGGATTCTCTTTCAGTTGTTCTCCGAACTCTTGCATGGCTGAGGCACAACTTGAGTGCAATAGGTCTCCCAATCTCTTGAGGTCTGCCACCGATTTCTCTACAAGTTCTGCATCACGTGCAATGCACTCAAGTCTTAAACAGGAAGGCACAAAAAAAAAAGGTAATTTTAGAGCTATGGAAAGTGATATATATATATATATATAAATTCAGAAAATGCAAGATGAATCTGTAAGCATCCTACCTTTCTAGTGGTGTTGGAAACTTTTTGTATGCCTTTATAAACCTAACCATGGGGGGAAAAAACAAACAAAAATGTAAACCAGGAAACCATATTGTCAGGTGGATTCATTAGGCATAATGAACAATGAAGGCTTTAACTATTACCTTCTAATTTCTGCATCTGTAAAACCCTCCACTGTGTCCTTTCGAACACTGCGGGGCCGTCCTCTGCGTTTGGGTTTCCTGTCATCATCTGAGTCATCAGAATCGCTCTCTGAGCCAGAGGATCGCTGAGCTCTCTGCTTGGATTCCAGATCAGACTCGCTGTCATTTGCCTGTGCCTATAAATAAGTGGAAGTCAAGTCAGCTGTGCTACCTTTTCTGGTTTAGGACATGCATGTTATTAACAAAGTATATAAACAGGTCAAAGAACATAAACTAAAAATTATAAAAGTTTTGTGTATAAAAGTGTAGATATAAATTATTACTTATGAATCTCACTGCAAATGTTAAAAAATAAAAATAAAAAAGGGTTCCCATCTAAATAACTACCTCTCTAAAAGAGGATCCCTTACAGAAGAAAAGTATTAAATATCATGCATTTAAATGAATCACTCTATATAACAGAGATACTTTAAAACGAATCCACCATCAGGTACATCGCTGCTTTTTTAAAAACCTTAATCGATCAGCACTGAGGATCCCAGTAGTGCAGTTTTTTTTTTTTTCAAGTTATCTTTACACTGGGGGCCAGCTGGCCAGCCCCCAGTGCTCCAGGATAGGACAATGCTCAGGAAAAGATTGGTGCTGAGTGCGGAGACTGAGAGGCGGTTCAAAAAAAGGACCACAACACCAGCGTCGATCGATTAAGGTAAAAGAAAATCACAGAAATTTACCTGATGGTACATTCATTTAAAGTCCCCTTGTTGGGGGTGACGTTCAATGTATGTTGCATGCACAGGGCTTCCACAGTCAAATCCTTACAATGTGGTGATACAAGTCAGTGGTGGTACTAAAAAGGTACTGTAGTCCAGGTTCTACCTTTTTGTTTAAGCTCCGAATCCTAGGAAGCATGTAGATTTCGTCTAGCTCTTTCTGCCGGGCTTCCTCTTCTACTTTCTTCCTCTGGTCCTCAGGAATGATATCATCCCAACCCCCTGGGCCGTGGTTTTCAAGAGAAGGTTCTGCTTCTTCCATAGTTGAAAAGTTAGCCACCTGAAATAGGTTGCACAATGATTTTAGTGATAAGTTAATATAACAATGGCATTCTATGGATTGGTTAAGAGAAACAAATAAAACCACCCATAATATCCTTATTTTTCTTGCCCCTGCTTTGATATAATAATTTTGGAAATAGCAGTGTATTTTTCTCTAAAGAAACAACCATGCCCCCCCCCCACTATGTTAGTGTACATAAAGAGCCTGCATGTAGGCTGCACACTTTTTAGCTACACAGAGTGCAAAGCCATTTTGTTGGTAGGAATCCCTTGGTTACCAGTAGGTTTACAAGAGGAATCCCCCAGCTCTCTACACCCCATGAAAGGAAACCTGTTTAGTTATGCTGCCGTTTTCCCTTTCCTATATCATTACATATGTAGGCAGATGTGCCTCAAGCTTTGGAAAACTGGGTTTCAACCAATGCAGTGTTTCAGAGACCAAACTAGGCATGTAGTATGCTCATGTTGTCCTGATGCTATATGTAGGTATACTGTAACTACAGAATGCATGTACCAAGTATTACCTCTATTATGTCTCTACAGTGGTTGTTCCCCAGCTCTGCAGAATTCTAAATCTGCACAGCAAAATCCTCCATATAGCTTGACTGACCTGCCAACCAACTTTCCCTGAATGGCAAAACTATGGAGCTACAATGGCGATCACAGACTATGTTGTCTTGCCACCTATATTATGATTAATTCCTGCCTTGGAGATGTACTGATTCTATGCTTTAGGTCCTTGTGCACTGCTAAGCTAATAAAATCCATTAAAGGGGTTATCCAGCGCTACAAAAACACGGTAACTTGCTTCCAGAGAGAACACGACTCTAGTCTCCAGGTCAGGTGTGGTTTGCAATTAAGCACTATTCACTTTAATGGAACTAAGTGGAAAACAGCCAAACTGGAGACAAGAGTGTCTAGAAGAAAATGGCCATGTTTTTTTTAGCGCTGAATAATCCCTTTAAGTTCAATTGAGACTAGACCCCACTGTTCCCAGGCTTCCCGTAAACGTAGGCATCATTTACATCAAATGGTACTGGCAGTATTGGAGTTGTAGCTTACCTTGAACTGAGACAGGAGCTCATCGGTGGCACTAGAGCTAGGCTCATTCTCTCTGGTCTCTGCCAGACGTAAAATTTCATCAATATCCATTTCCTATTTGTAAACAAGACAAAATAAGGGAGAACGTAGAAAGGTAGTTTAGTTGACCGAAGCAATATGCTGGAGGGCTTACAAAAGGTCATGGTATAAAACTAACAAATGTCAAAGATACTAAATCCAGTGCATGGAACACATTAACAGGTTATATGTAAGTAAAAGATAAATGTTGATTGAATGATTAATAGGACTTAGCAAGGTAAAAAATATATATATATATATATAAGATATTACTACGTTCTTCGGCCTGTATCTAACAAGGTAGCTGTTAGAACAAATGAAACATTTTTTATTTATATGAAAGTAGAACCATCATTATAAGACCCACTTCACATTAGAACTATCAAATGGAGAAACCAATATAGTATGGTACCTTTACTATCTCCTATTAGAGTCTAGAAGGCCAATACTTTCTTCCTGACGTCTGTGCACAGACTGCATTGTACCAATCACTAGTGATGGAAACGTGTTCTACATTGACTGGTCATAAAATGTGAATCCCATGTGAATCCCATTTACACTGTGATTCTAACCTGTGGTTCCGATTCCTCCCCTTCTGGTTCCTTAAATAGGTCTGCTGCTCCAAACTTAAGAATAGCAGCTAACTCCTCCTTGTTAAACGGGTTGGAGCTACAACAAAGAACCACTGTTATTGCATTGCTTAGGAGTAATACTACACACACACAAAGACAACACGGAACTATGACCAGACTTTAGAAGGTTATTGCCAACTTACTTTGAACTTCCAGAGTTATTTTCCAGCACAGTCCGACCAGTGGTATCCATACGCTGGATTACAAGGTGGTCAAGAACCATCTTTTTCTTGGCCCTTTCTATGATATCTTCTTCTACTGTTCCCTTTGTTACAAGGCGATAAATATTCACCTATATGGTAAAAAGTATCACTTGTTATTTTTCCCTCTAAATAAAGCTGAAGTGACGTTGAAATAATACTACACGAGATAAAATGCTACATCTGCAGAGCAAATGCAAAGTAAGATTTGCTAAACCTTAATTGAATGGATGGGCCATCAAATTATTTAGTTTTGAAAAAAAGTCAGTCCCCTTTTCATGCATTCCCATTCCCTGAAAAAGTCTGGAATGAGACTTTGGAAATACTTTGAAAACGCATAAAAGCTATTTGGTTCATTATGTGCATTTTTTGCTTTAAAGGACAGGTGCCATGAAAAACTTTTTCCCAGTAATTGAAGCACATTACAAAGTTATATAACTGTGTAATATGCTTCAATCACCTATCTGCCTCCCTTCCCTGTCTTTTCCCCCCTCCACCCCCCACCAGGAAGTGTCCTAACTCACACAGACCTAATTACTGTCGTCACCGTCACCAAGCTCTTCTCTCAGCTCCTTCTCCTGTTACACTAGCCTCCCCCCTCCTCTGCCCTGTCAGGTGACAGGCTTGCTCAGCTCCCATTGGCTGAACAACTGCAAGCCATCACTTGGACTGGGGAGGGGAGGCTGGTGTAACAGGACCTAGAGCAGCCCTCCTGCTGATGACTCATCCTCACAAGAAGGAGCTGCCTGGTGATGGTGATGGCAGTCATCAGGTCTGTGTGAGTTTCTTACACTTCCTGGTGGGGGGTTGAGGGGGGGAAAGACAGGGAAGGGAGGCAGATAGGTGATTGAAGCATATTACAGAGTTATATAACTTTGTAATGTGCTTCAATTACTGGGAAAAAGTTTTTCATGGCACTTGTCAGTTGACAGATAAGTTGGCTCTCAAGATCCCCACCCCTTTGTTAGGTTGTGTTCACATACAGGCCTCCATCTATAATTCCATCAGATTTTACGGGAGGAAGAGTGCAGAATGCAGAATTATAAGTCAACAGGGTCTGTCGGGCCGTGTAGGTGTATGTGATTGTCTGGCCTTGCCAAAGCGATATAAAAAAAAAAAGACAAAACTTTGTATAAGTAGGTTTAGGAACCGACACTCCAATCAATCTTAATTATAAAGTTATTTTTATTCCATTATAAAATAAAAAAATCCATTACAGCATGTGTCAAAATGCCAAATGCCAAAATGGAGCATGCTTAGGTCCATCTGAGCCTGAGCGCGCAGCATTTAATTGAAGGTGGATGAAGTTGTTGGATGCAGCCCTAAGGATGCCTGCAAAACATGGATACAGCCGTAGGCTGTATCCATGTTTTCAAGTACTTCCTAGGGTGGCATCCAATGTTCTCAGCCACTGCTAAATGCTGCTTGCTTGGATGGACCCAAACATGCTCTAGTTGTGCTCATCTCTACTCAATATTTTATTTTAAATACACCCAAAGCAATATATATATATATATATATATATATATATATATATATATATATATACATACATACATTTCTGGAATAACCTTAAGGTTACACAGACACTTTTCACTTGTGAATGAGGCCAAACACCACTGCTCGTGCAGTATCTAGTAGATTTCTACCTGTTTCTTCTGTCCAATCCTGTGAGCTCTAGCCTGGGCCTGTAAGTCATTTTGAGGATTCCAGTCCGAGTCGAAGATAACTACAGTGTCAGCAGAGGCCAAATTTATTCCAAGCCCACCGGCACGTGTAGACAGCAAAAAACAAAAATCCTAAATCAATAAGAAAGAGCATTTTTGTATTACAGGGTTTTACTCATTTTATTGCAGCAGAAGATAAAGATCCTACAAAGAGTTACATAATACAGTAATGTATCCAGCACAGTAATAAGTAATACTAGAGATAACAAAATACACTCTCTAACCTCTGAGCCCTCGGCATTAAAGTGGTCCAGTGCTTGCTTCCGAAGCTCTCCCTTTATGGATCCATCCAGTCTCTGCAAATAAACAAAAAACTAATTCAGAGGATGACGGGAGCACTGCAATACCAACACATCATGGCCTTAATACTGAAAGATTAAAAATAACCCTTGTGCTGCATGCAACTCCTCAACCCTGTGACCACAGATCGTTTTACAGGCTGTTAGGAAAGTAGCTTGTAGCTCCAGGGCTTCCCGGCTCAGCTACATTATATTTGTAGCTTAATATGTGACATTTATCCAAAACGGAGTAAGTGGTCTGTAATAATTTAACATTGTCTGCAGGCCGAACAGCTTTCATATTAGAATAGTATTAATATCTCCTTTCATGTAAGCCAAAGAGGCAGGAAAATGTGAGATTCAGACTTTTCGCACAAAAGTCTTTTTTTTTTTTTCTATTTAAAGGGGTAGTGCGGCGCTAAACTTTAATTCACAAAATAACACACATTACAAAGTTACACCATCTTGTGACAATGATGTCATCTTTGGGAGATCGGCACAACTGTGCTCAGCCAATCGTGGCTGAGCAGCTGATGACGCGGCAGAGGGGGGCCGGCATGAAGGATGGCTGGAGCGGTCGACATGAATGCGGTAAGTATAAAGCACCACACTTCCGGGTCTAGCGTGGGTGGGGGAGAACACGGGGAAGGGGGCCATTCACATACATAACACACAACTTTGTAATGTGTGTTATTTTGTGAATTAAAGTTTAGCCCTTTAAGGGGTATTTAAGTTTTAGCAAATAAAAGTCATCCTTTGTATGAGACTGTATTTACACATTTAGGTTTTTCATTGCAATTACTGAACATAACGACAGAAATACATTTAAAAAGAGAAATCTCAGTCTTTATATGCATCCTCTATTTATTGATCTGTTCATGGCTCTGTATTCTCTAATTGCTCTTAAAAGGGAAACACAGATTAGAGACTCTAACCTGCTGTTATGTTCCCATGGGGCTGGGGGGTGCTGAGAATTAAGGTTATTTTATTACATTTTGGGCCCTATTACACGGAGCAACAACTGCCTGACGGAGGCCAATAATTCTCTGTGTAATAAAGATAACAATTACCAATTGGTACTCGCTTTTCGGGAATATGGGGCCATGTAATACGGAACTTACTCTCAGAGCTATGGTCATTAAATACGGTGGTTTATTAATATGTAAATTACATGGTTTGGTGCACTGGGGGCAAGGCTACCGATCCGCTCCACCCAATCATATGAGATGGTAAAAGTCCCTGCTCCTTTATCTGATCTATAATAATAATACATAATAATAGTAAGCATGTACTATGCTTGCTGGGCATCATACGGTTGCATCTCTCAAAAATGAAAGAACAGTTTTAATAATTAAGACTTTGATGGAATAATGAGAGGGACATCATGGTTGTACCCTTACAATCTAACTCTTAGTTGGGAAAGCTGACAGTACAAACTTTTTTCGAGCGCTCCCATAACATATAAATATAAAATTTACCTACTTTTAAAGCCATCATTTCTTTAATAAAACTCCAGCATGCACATTTACATAAAAAGTAGTTACACATAATAAGACACTCTTCACAACTGTGAGGTGTTACATGAGTTATATAAAATAATTCCCATAGTACCTGGAAAGGGTAGTGTTTTATGGTGAGGTATTCAGCCAGGATATCCAACATGCGCACCATCTGAGAGAAGATCAGCACCCTGTTACCTCTTTCACGCAGCCGGGTCAGCAGTTTGTCTAAAAGGATAAGTTTTCCACTGCTCCTTATCAAGGACTGGAAGAAAAAAAAAAGTCTCATTATTGGATGATCTGATTAAAAGATTTCTAGAAAGCTATCTAAATGTAATACTGTGCTAAAGGATATCTCACTGGTGGCTGAACAAACAGCAGAAAATAAAGCCATTTACACAGGCTGATTATTACCAGGAGTGTTGCTAGAAATGCTCCTTTGGCCTACAATCGGCCCATGTAAAAGTGTCAGCGAGCAGCAGAAAAACGCCTGGTCCTCTACTGAATGTGTTGTTGTGCCATGCTAAAACATGTCGATATCGACCACATATCTCCCTAAAGGGGTTTTCGGCCAACAGCAATACATTTAAATGGCCATACGAACAATACTGCAATTAATCGTGCCTTCTGAAAGCACTGCGAACAAGCGCTGATCTCGCTTATCACCGCTCACCTGCTTTCTTGCACAACCCCATATCAGGCCATGTAAAAGGAACCTTAGTTTAGTGATAAAGTCTTACGTTTGCTTTGACAAATGATTTGGAAAATATTGTTTGGGTCCATGATCTGTGCAATTTTTTTTAGAGATTTCTTACAGACAAAATACACAATGACCTGCCTAAGGAGGACATAAAAATCCTTTATGGTGCGTTCACACCTACAGGATCTGCAGCTGATTTTCTGCAGCAGATTTCATTTAAATAACTGAACACAGCATCAAATCTGCTGCAGATCTGCTGCAGATCCTGTAGGTGTGAACGCACCCTTAATCGGCCAACAATTCCTACGGAAGAGTGATGTGGGCAAGCTCTGACACATGCAGAGGTCAATGGAGGAGGATAGTTTAGCTATGGCCACCGCCTAGTGAATTATGTACTACCTGCCCCAGTTTCATACCACTGCTGTTATATTTATACAAAATATAAAGCATTACTCCCATGCAGCCTCAGCAGCTAGCAAGACGACTGCAATAGGTCAGCAAACTTTTTTTTTTAATATAGTTGGCATGTGAAAACACGAAAAAAAAAAAATATATATTTATGCCTGACTTAAACAATATGGGGGAGATTTATCAAACAGGTGTAAAGTAAAACTGGCTCAGTTGCCCCTAGCAACCAATCAGATTCCACCTTTCTTTCCTTACAGTGTCTTTAGAAAATGAAAGGTGGAATCTGATTGGTTGCTAGGGGCAACTGAGCCAATTCTACTTTACACCAGTTTGATAAATCTCCCTATATATCTTTCTCTGATCACAGTACTTCGTGTACATTGGGAAGACATCGGACATCTCAACCAGAATCTAACAAGACTGCATCTTCTGGGCTAGGAACTGCGCCAATTTCGCTGGTGGCAAGGCATGGTGTTCTCAGGCTCTTTTGTGCTACCTAACTGCACAGTGTACTCACCTGTAGACCTTCAAGCCGGGTTTCCTTTTCTGTATCCTCTGGGGATTTGATAAGGAAGCAGTGGTTGCAGCATTTTTTTAGTTCCATGACAATGTTAAGGAAGCCAGATGTGCTACCTCTTGTTCCCTTGGACAGTGCCTTGTAATTTCTTGTTAAGATCCACCTTCATGAAAACATGGAAAGCAAGAGCTGCTGTGAGCAGGAAACAGATGGCACAATGCCATGAATGATCTGAAGTGGAAGACTCACTTGTAATACTGTTTCTGCAGAGCACACATCTCTACACGGAGGATCTGTTCTACTTTTGCAGGAAGAGACTTTTCCACATCTTTCTTAACTCTTCGCAGCAAGAATGGTTCAAGTACTTTGTGGAGACTTTGATAGCCGTTTTCTCTTCCTTTTCCGTGCTCGTCCTCAAAGTCCTCCCAGAATTCAAATCTGAAAATAAAGATGAATATTTTAGCCTATCATATTAGCACCTGCTTATTAAATGTGTAAATTAAACAGTGAAAGAATTTGAGGTCCAGTTGGTGATGTCCGCCAGTGACATTAACAAGATCAACATTGATATGGTACTGCAGGGGAGAACAAACTGACAAGGTGCGGTTCTTACTTTTCTGGCATAATAAAGTGCAGAAGTGACCAGAGTTCCTTCAGAGAATTTTGGAGTGGAGTTCCAGTAATCAGTAATCTATGGTTGGATTTGAAGTCTATCAGGGTCTTGTACAATAAGGAGTCATCATTCTTCAACCGATGTGCTTCATCAACCCCAAGAAATGCCCAATTAATACTGCTTAGAATGGCCTATAGATAGACGGAAATACTGTTATAGTACTGATAACTTCAGGCTCTGTACACACATTTAGCAGGGAAGCTATACACAGAAACACTTTAAACATGCTATGCAATACTTATTTTGTTTCTTTCATTTTATTCTGTGTGACTTTGTTAGCCATACCTAATAGCAACGTAGATCTGTACAACTAATCTACCATGTGTTAATATATTAGCCAAAAATAGCATAAATACAGGGCCACCACTATTACTATTACTGTAATACCACTAAATTGGTGTAAGTAAGTGGATAAAAGCTCGAGCCGTAATGCTACCTCAATATAGCTAAACTATACCACCAAAAAAACAAAATTAAGTTGTGTAACAAAATTAAGTTATGTAGCAATAATTTAATTTAGATAATATTAAAATACAAAAAGCAAAAAATTAATCAACACTATAAAAACATGGCGGCAATCCTGGAGAGATATCACATGTTACATAATTATGCAGCAGCAATTCATTATAAAGAACACTGGGTATAAAGTGCTTAGTGCAAAGCTATCACATGGGGAACCAACCCCTATATTTACTGTAAGGACCCTTCCCACCCCATATATGAACCGCCCATATTATGAATGAATTACAAAGTCAGCTCGCTCTCCAGAACGCCACCACCCCGACGCGCGTTTCGTCTCCTTTGTCCGTAGAACTTTATACCCGGTCCCAGTGTTCTTTACAATGAATTGCTGCTACATAATTATGTGACATGTGATATCTCTCCAGGATTGCAACCATGTTTTTATAGTGTTGATTCATTTTTTTCTCTTGCTTTTTGTATTTTAATATTATCTGAATAAAATTGTTACACAACTCAATTTAGTTTTTTTGGTGGTACATGTGTTAATATAGACTAAGGCTACATTCACACATCCGTAATCCGTAGTCGTCCGCAATTTATGGAGCACTACATTCTAGACTGTGACCTGTGCAGCAATTGCAGAGTCACACTAGAGCATGTCCTATTTTTTTTTTCAGCACGGATCACTGCCTATTCACAGATCTGCAAGAACTGCGTATGTGTGAATAGGCATATTGAAATTAATGTGTTTTAAATTTGTCTGTAATCTGGATCCGTAATTTTGCAGACGTGTGAATAAGGCCTTACAGGGAGAAAAGAAGTCTATAAAGCATATTATTATCGATAATAAAATGGACATCTGCTATGATGTTTCTTGTCTGTATATGTATTTTACCTTTACTCAAGTACGCATGTAATATAGATGTTTGTGAAGTTTATTTCTTTTACATTTCACTTTGAAACAGATGAGAAGTCAGCAGAAAGCAATTATAAAGGAATGATCAAGTGCGCCACAACAGATCTATCACAGATCCTTGGAAGTCTGAAGCCATGAGTCCCTTGTGAACGCCATGACACCAGTGTGAACACATATACTTCAGTGTAATAAATGCTTGGACCACTTACCTTATCTTTCAGTAAAATTTCATATGTTGTTAGTAGAGCATTAAACTTCATTTTCTTGCTCTGCTGGTGAACCCACTCATATTCCCTTATCTGTAAGGAGAAAAATGAAAGATCACAGACCTGCCTAGCTGCAGCATAGACATATTGGCATTGTGCAGTTCATTACTTACCGTGTTTCTACTGCCAACATCTCCTATGTAAACCACCACATTTATATCTGGAGCCCACACTTCAAATTCTCTTTGCCATGATGTTAAAGTAGATAGGGGCACCACTAAGAGAAATGGGCCATACAGCAGATGCTGGTGAAACAGGTAGGAGAGGAAGGAAATGGTCTGAATAGTTTTTCCAAGGCCCATCTCATCCGCTAGGATTACACTGTTATTCCTGTTACCACAAGAAAGAAAAACTGCCTTTACTTTCAGGTTCTGAGTAAATTAAACATATTTGAAATACAGTAAAACATTGTTATGTGTATAAAATAGAAATTTACAAAGCTGATGTCTGATACATACTTGCACCAAGAATGGGCGAGCCAGTTGAGGCCCTCAAGTTGGTAGTCACGGAGCTCAAGACCCTCAGCACCAATATAAGAAGGCTGCTTCTTTAATGTCACAAACCGGGGTCTCAGTCTCAGGACCTGTTTTCAGGGCACAGCATTGCATTATGTTATCACTCTCTAAAAGATTTCGTATTATTTGTAGTAAAAGGAAATACAATACAGAATATTCTACGCACCTTGCAGTCTTTCACAGGGGTGGTTTTTGAGTTATTCCGGCTATTAAAGCTATCAATACAATGCTGAAATTTCTTCCCTATGAGAGCTCCATCCTCCCAACTGCACTCGGCATAAGGGAGACCCATCCATTTGCACAGGTACTCTGGCTCGTTGGAGGAGGAGTTTCTCCTGCTGTGGACTGGAATGCAATTTAAGTGTTTTTAGTAACATCTAATATAAAAAAAAATATATATTGTAGAAAAGAAATAATAAAACAAGTCCCAGGTGGGTATCAGGTTTTATGTTGCTATGCAGAATGTTTTTTTTATTTAACAGATGAGCTGCATTACCTGGAAAGTCGGTGTGAACAGAAGCAGATTTACCAGTCTTCACAGCTGCAAAACAACAGAGAGCTCATTAATTTCCTATGCAAGTGTTCAGAGTCTGCAGACATGTCTACACATTACAGGACTATGCACCCAGTTGTCTTAAAATGGGTTATCCTAGCTTAAAATAATATGGCTTCTTTCTTCCAGAAACACCACCAATCTGCAGCTCAGTTTCATTAAAGTGGATTTGAATAGTAATACCACACACAACCTGGGAACAGTGTTAATGCTGTTTTAGCAAGAAAGTAGCTCACTACAGAATTATTTATCTATTAAGTGACAGCTGCAGTCCACAAGATTGCATGCAAACAATGTACTGCTGTGGACTGCAGCTGTTGCTAATGTGTTTGTTTTTGCACCTGGCAGGCTCCCTATAAGAGAAATCTTTCATGTTCACAATGCACTTAAAGGCCGTTGTTATAGAACAGAGGGCGCTGAGCAGATCTATATCAATTAAAGGGGTAGTGCGGCGCTAAGAAATTATTCACAAAATAACACACATTACAAAGTTATACAACTTTGTATTGTATGTTATGTATGTGAATGGCCGCTTTCCCCGGGTTCCCCGACCCCCGCCCGTGGACCCAGAAGTGTACTGCATTATACATACCCGATACGCGTCCACCCCCGTCCGCCGTCTTCTGACAGTGATGTAATCTTCGGGAGGCCGGCCGACCCGCTCCTGCCGTCCCTCATGCCTGCCCCCCTTTGCCGCATCATAACTGTGCTCAGCCAATCAGGGCTGAGCAGCTGATGACGTGTGCCGCGTCATCAGCTGCTCAGCTGCGATTGGCTGAGCATAACTGTGCTCAGCCAATCTCGGCTGAGCATAGTTATGATGCGGCAGAGGGAAACCGGAATGAGGGACTGCAGGAGCAGGTCGGCCGGCCTCCCGAACATTACATCATCAGAAGACGGCGGGCGGGGGTCAACGCATATCAAGTATGTATAATGCAATTGCTTGATATTTATTCATGTAGACATCGGCTTATTTTGGACAAGGTAGTCATGTGGGTGAATCTACTCAGTGACTCTTCTTAGCCCACAATAAGCAGAAGTTCATATGAATAAGATATCCTTATATATCAATGTGACATGTTCCCTTAAAGTTAGGATGGAGAAATATTAGGCTTCCCACACCCCCTCTGCTGGGTCCGATGGTGTAGTGACAACCAGATGAAATGGAGCATGTATAACCAACAAAATAGTTTTAAGTGTAAAACCACTTACCTATAACCCTCTCGACTATCTGGTACTGTTTGTTCAGTTCCAGTGCCAGTTCCTGCTGGCAATTATAATACTCAAGATCTTCAGGGGAAATTTTAGATATCCTAGAAAGATGAATACAAATATTAAAAATTAGTTGTTGCCAATTAAAGGAGTTGTCCTGGACTGACATTAAGCAGGGAAAGAATACTGCACTCAGGGCAGGACAACTACAGAGGCAGGTCTCTGGTGCCCAGACAGTGTAGTGCATGGGTTCTGCTAATTAGATGCTCAGTACAGCACGCTTGAACAATCCCCTTAAAAGGGTTATCCAGCGCTACAAAAACATGGCCACTTTCTTCCAAAGACAGCACCACTCTGGTCTCCAGTTTGGGTGGGGTTCAGTTCCTTTGAAGTGAATGGAGTAAACCACACCTGAACTGAAGAAAAGAGTGGTGTTGTCTCTGGAATCAAGTGGATATATTTTTGTAGTGCTGGATGACCCCTTTTAAAGGGGTTATCCAGCGCTACAAAAACATGGCCACTTTTCCCCCTCTCTTGTCTACAGATAGGGTTGGGTTTGGAACTCACTTCCATTGAAGTAAATGGAGCTTAATTGCAAACAACACCTAAACTGGACACAAGAGAGGAGGGAAAGTGGCCATGTTTTTGTAGCGCTGGATAACCCCTTTAAGTATAACATAGCTAGTTTTTTTGTGATATAAAGCCCATGCATAAATAGATTAAAAAAAACACTGTTTGCCACTAGAGGTAGCTTAGTATTGTACTCCATGTGTGAACATTTAACTAGTACGCAGTAATCTACTAAACCATCTATTGTTACTCACAGCCACCCGAAACATCAATTTCTAGATCTACAACTACAGAAAATTTGGACCTGAATGTCGGACAACTAGAGGCAAACAATTCAACCAAAATATTCTTTTGCAGTAACCATACAAAAAATGGTATTGTAGTTGAATTTGCAATAATTTGTCTTGCACCCTACAATATTATAGTTCAATAAGTACTGGGCATTTATAGAAGCGTAATCCTACTGTACCATTGTTTGATTTCTTCATCCTTCTTCTTAAAGTTTTCCAGCTTTTTTAAGCCTTTAACCTTTTGTTGCTGTAAGGTTTCCTCGCTCTCCCAAGTGCTGTGGATGTATGACCAGCCTTTCCATTTTATAAGATAATGTTGTTCCCCTTCATCAGCTTCAGGATTAAAGTCAGTGCAGGGGTCCCCATTGGCTTCTACAGCATACACAGTAGTAGGGGCTCCAGTAGCTGAAATTAAATGTTAAACTCACTTTACCACTCAGGAGTGACACAAGAATAGAACAAGCAGAGCTTAACTAGAAGGCAACATTACTCTTACTAGGTGCCAGGGCTGAACCTTCAATGTGCAGCCAAAGTTCAGGATGCCATGGAACTGTCCCATGCCCCTGCGAGTTCTGCGCACAAGCCCTATTCTAAAATAATAGAGCTTGTGCACAAAACTCACTTTGGTGTGGGACGTTTCCACAAAAACCTGACTTTCAGGCATTAGCATCATCTATGTGGAAGTTTAGAACTTTAGGACTGTGACATGTACATTTTAGTTTGCTAAACTTACCTCCTTTCTTCCCAGTCCTGGAGTCCAACACCTTTTCTATAATCTCATGGCTTTCTTCTTGTTCCTCTGCTTCCTCTCCTTGCATTTCGATCAGATCGTCAGAATCAGTTTCAAAGTCATCATCTTCTTTGTAGCTGCAATTTCCAAGCTATAACATTAGTAAATGAATACAAACCTTTGACCCTCTTATATAGTAGAATTACACACCATTAGTAATATCCCTCCAGGTACCACAGCATTACTCTGACTATACATATAAGGTTAATTCCAGCTTAATTTCACCCCCTGACTCTCTCCTTACAGTAGATGTTGGGAATCAGAAGGCTTAAGCATGTTGGATTTTATCTGCCTGATTCTTCTGTTCACAGAGAGGTAAACCACCAGCAGAGATGTCTGGCAGCAGCTGTTTCTCTTCTCTTTATTCAGAATACATGTACATTCAGTCGAGCTGAGTGTAGTAAGTCCTTCTTGTAGCAAACCCCAATTTATTTTGATGGTATAAACCATGGGTCTTAAACTCATGGCCCTCCAGCTGTTGCAAAACTACAATTCCCATCATGCCTGGGACAGCCAAAGCAAGCTTTGGCTGTCCCAGGCATGATGGGAATTGAAGTTTGGCAACAGCTAGAGGGCCGCGAGTTTGAGACCCCTGGTATAAACTATTAATAGAACATTTATGGAAAGGAGAGTGGTAGCCACTTATCTTCCTCCCACTACCAATAGTTGGAAGCAGTAGCTGTCAGGTAAATGACCATGGTCAACTTCAGCTATATTAGCCCTTAAAGGACAACTCCAGTGCTAAACTTTTATGTGCTAATTCAAGTACAGTACAAAGTTATACAACATTGTAGTGTGCTTCATTTATTGTTTTTCAGCCTTTCTCTTAGTTTTTAGTCCCGACCCCCCGCCCACCGAGAAATGTGCAATATACTTACATATAGCTTTACTGTCGTCCCCTATATCTTCTCAGTCAGCCATTTTGTGCAATATCATCACTGGAGATGGGCCATCCGGAAGGATGTCCGTCTTCCATGCTGTTCAGCCCACCAGTATACGTCGCCGGGTGACGTAGCATTCTCAGTCCGGATTGGCTGAGAACGCTAGAGGCCATTTGATCCCTGTCAGCCTATGAAAAGACTTCCAGTGCGCATAAGCACCAATAGTCTTTTTATTCTCATAGAAGAAAGAGGGATCTTGCTTATTGCACCTGCCTGAATCAGCTTTTAGTAGGGGCGTGCATACTAAAGTAGGGGAGTTTAGTGTGGGCGGGTAGAAGGGGAGGTATGATGAACGGAGGGGCGGCATATGTAGCTGAGGGGCGGCTCAGGAGCAAAAGGAATCATGGGAACCTGGCTGCGCACGCTACGCAGCCAAACCAGGAAGTGGGGGGGAAATGAAAAGGCGGAACGGCACGCGGCAGGGTCCCGGGATGGCGGGATTTTCAGTTGCAAACACCATCAACAGGCTCCAGAGGTATTAAATATACATTGGGGAGGTTTTGTATTTTTTTAAAGCACCGGAGTTGTCCTTTAAATCACTAAATGGGTTATAGGAAGGCAATAAAAAAAAGTCTACCTCACCTAACATTTTTTGCTGCTCTCCGTCGTGTCTGCCTCTTTGGAGCATCATCATCATCGTCGTCATCATCATCGTCATCCTCACTGGAGTCAGCCTTTCTTCTTCTTCCACGCTGTGGTTTCTTCTGTTTTCTTGACAGCGCTCTGGATGACCTAAAAAAAATTATAAAAAAAAAAAAAAACATGTCAAAAGTTTTGATCGGTCTGAGTGCGCAAAACCTGTGCCGATTGTGAGAACGAGCTGGGAGAAAACTGCTCTAAGCACAGTCCTCTCTCGGCTCTGCGTCACGTGACAAGTCGGGCTGCTAATGTAAGTCTATGAAGCCCGTTCTCACATTCGGTACTGGTCTGAACACTAAGGGGCCTATTTCATGGATCGGCTGAATCGACTGTCGTGTCACCGGCTGATCGTTTATTTAGGTTAAAACCTAAAATCATCGGGCACCCACCGCGCATTGCTGTGTGGAATAGCAGTTCGCAACGGGGGACCGACGATCTCACAAGCACCATACATTACCTACACATGTTGCAGGGCTTCTCCTGCGCTCATTCTTCCTCCCTGTACCGCGCCGGTCCTGGCCAGTGATTGGTTGAGCAGTCTGTCAGCTCAGACAGGCCGTGCCGAAGCTGCTACTGCCCGCGGGACCGGGAGGAAGAAGGAGCACAGGAGAAGCCCTGCAACATGTGTAGGTAATGTATGGTGTTTGAACAAGGGCTGCAGGGACATCGCTAACGATGTCCCTGCAGCCCTTGCTGAACAATTATCGGGCTGTGGAATAGGCCCAGTAAACGAGCGCTGATCTAGCAGATCGGCACTCATTTACATTATTGATCGGGCCCCCATCGGCCAGTGGAATAGGGCCCTAAGACTCAGACCAATCAAAACTTTTGCCATGTCTCTATGACGTGTCAGAAGTTTTTTTATGACGACAAATACACTTTAAGGGGCTGTTCATCTGTTTCACTGACTAGTATAATTTTATTAGGACATCACTGTGAGGCCCTAATGTAATTATGTCTGTCTTAGTGAAAGGCTCTCTTTAAAGGAGTACTGCAACAAAATTTTATTTCTTTCAAATCAAAAGGTGTCAGTAAGTTAGATAGCTGTGTAATTTAGTTTTAGTAAAGTCCCCAGTCTTCCAGTACTTACCAGCTGCAGGAAGTTCCTTACATCCTGCAGGAAGTTCCTTACATCCTGCAGGAAGTGGTATATTCTTTTCAGTCTGACAAAGTGTTCTCTGCTGCCACCTCTGTCCAGAGTAAAAAAGGTTTTCTATGGGGATTTGCTACTGATTTGTACAGTTCCTGTCACAGACAAAAGGTGGCAGCAGAGAGCACTGTTTCAGACTGGATAGAATGCACCACTTTCTGCATGACATACAGCAGCTGATAAGTACTGGAAGGTTGAAGAGTTTTAAATAGAACTAAATTTGAACTATATATAACTTTCTGAAACCAATTAAATTGAAAGAAATGAAATTTTGCTACAGTTACCCTTTAACTTCAACCTCAGAGATGGACTCTGTAGAAACACATACCTTTTAGATGTCATTTGTCTAGTTCTGGATCTTGGCAGTTCCATGTCACTTTCTCCACTGCTGGCATCTTCTTCATCATCATCATCTTCATCATCCTCATCTGAAACTTTTTTCATCTCTCTATGAAAATAACATAAGCGTTCACTTGGCTTTTTATACATGAGGTAAGGAAGAATGAGACAAATTCAGTGGTGCATATGTTAGGGTTGCAAAATACTGTATACTACTAGTGTCCAAAAGTACCTACTTTTTGTGTAAGTTTCTTGCACTTCTCCTCTTTGGACTCTCTCTTTCAGAATCTGTAGTCTAAGAAACAAACCAACATAAATACTCTGCATATAGGTCACCAAATCATCTATAATCAGACGCTATAAAAATATATATAAAAAGTAAGGCCAATTTTACAAGACTGCAATACGGGCTCATTTCTATATTTTGGGGCTACTAGATGCACACAAGACCTGCAGCTGTATACTGGATGCATACACATTTAATGATTGGAAGGATAGTTACTACCTGACTCTAAAGTTTCCATTGTAGGCCAACCACATCCACCATCGCCTCATTCACACTAGCATATCAGGTCAGTATTTTGCATCGGTATTATTATTCCAAAACCACAAGTGCAATATAAACAGTAGAAAATGATTTGCATGTCTGCCAGGTGTATGTCCCTGACTGTGGCTTACAACTACTGACCAAACACACGTGTGATTAAAGGAGAAGTCCGGCCAAAATTAATTTTTGATATGTTGTTACTTATGAAAAATTATACAAATTTCTAATGTACATTAATTATGGGAAATGCACATATAGAGCTATTTCCCTTAATTTAGTAGATCAGGAAGTGTTAGAAATATCTCTGAAGAAGTGACGTCACGACCCAGGGTGTAATTCCTATGGAGTGTCCAGCAGGGGGCGCTCTCTATATAGAAGTCTATGGGACTTTATTGTTTCTATGGGTTTCTATGTAATGTAATGTAATGTAGTGTACAGTGCTTTATTGAATGAATACATCTATGGAATACTTTGGGGAGCAAGTGTCCTTGCTCCCCAAAGTATTGCATAAATGTATTCATTCAATACATTCAATACACAGTAAGCCCGCCGATCCGCCGCATTTCCGCCGATCCGCCGCATTTCCGCCGCATTCCCACCGATCCGGACCATATACATTGAACTACAGCTCCCATCATCTGCTTATAGTATGAATAGGTGATGGGAGCTGTAGCTGGGTAATGGATATGACATGCCGCCGGGCGCAGGGGGGAGCCGCTCAGTACACAGGAGCGCTCCCCCCTCCTCCTCCTCCTTCCGGGATAACTTCCGCCTATACCAATGCTGACTCCCTGCCTGGCCGCCGCTCTCCGCTCACATATACCGGCTCCCGGCATCAGCGCGGACACCAGGATGCATCGGGAGCCGGTATGTATGGGGGGGAGAGCGGAGAGCGGCGGCCAGGCAGGGACTCAGCATTGGTATAGGCGGAAGTTATCCCGGAAGGAGGAGGAGGAGGGGGGAGCGCTCCTGTGTACTGAGCGGCTCCCCCCTGCGCCCGGCGGCATGTCATATCCATTACCCAACTACAGCTCCCATCACCTGTTCATACTAGAAGCAGATGATGGGAGCTGTAGTTCAATGTATATGGTCCGGATCGGTGGGAATGCGGCGGAAATGCGGCGGATCGGCGGAAATGCGGCGGATCGGCGGGCTTACTGTGTATTGAATGTATTGAATGAATACATTTATGCAATACTTTGGGGAGCAAGGACACTTGCTCCCCAAAGTATTCCATAGATGTATTCATTCAATAAAGCACTGTACACTACATTACATTACATTACATAGAAACCCATAGAAACAATAAAGTCCCATAGACTTCTATATAGAGAGCGCCCCCTGCTGGACACTCCATAGGAATTACACCCTGGGTCGTGACGTCACTTCTTCAGAGATATTTCTAACACTTCCTGATCTACTAAATTAAGGGAAATAGCTCTATATGTGCATTTCCCATAATTAATGTACATTAGAAATTTGTATAATTTTTCATAAGTAACAACATATCAAAAATTAATTTTGGCCGGACTTCTCCTTTAAGGTCCTGTAATTTTGTTTTCAGGCAAATCTATTAGTCTATGGTTAAAGAAGTTGTCCGGGGAGCTGAATACAGATGAAGCCCTCTGCTCACCAGCCATCACTTTCTGAAATCCCATGTCTCGGAGGAGAGCCATCTGAGCTGTGGGGTGTGATCATCGTGTGCGGGCGTAGTTGGCGGATAGCTGCAAGGTGTCTCCGATATTGCTGGCTCTTACCTCTGCTTTGATGTTGAATCTTGAAGGTTCTTGTCTACTTCTGTTTGACCTTCTGACACCATATACATCGGGGTATTCTTCCCACATCTAGAAAATTACAAGGAACCCTAAAGATGACCTGCTTCATACTTCATGTCTGCATACCCAATTATGAGACTCCTTGGACTGAAATACAGTGGTACATGTTGTGCGTATATTTTACCCAAGATGCGCATACTTTTAAGACAGCTTATTCTGCCCTCATCCTCACATACACATTCACACTCAGTTTGGCCTAGGTTCTGAATGGGGAAATAGCTGCGCCAAGACACCTTTGGCAGCATTTTATCTACCTGAGAACTAAAAGACTGGACATGTTGAAATCCATTGTGCCCAACCTTTCCATCTCCTGACATCTGCTATTAAGGGAGAGACTGGGAGCCCCCACACAATATAGATGGTAAACTGCATCACCCTAAAACTGGAGGCCAGCTTTAGGTCCTATTCACATGTCTGTAGTGCAGCCTGTGACCGCAGCTTAGTTCACAGCCCTGTACACACATACAGACGTGTGAACTGGGCCAATGAAATCTATTGGCCCTATGTTCTGTCTGCAGTTGAGAACCTCAGACGTGTAAAAGGGCCTTAAAGGAGAAGTCCGGAGAATTTTTTTATTAAAGTACTGTATTGTCCCCCAAAAGTTATACAAATCACCAATATACACTTATTATGGGAAATGCTTATAAAGGTTTTTTTTTCCTGCACTAACTACTGCATGAAGGCTTCACTTCCTGGATAAAATGGTGATGTCACGACCCTGGAGAGGATGATGGCAGGGAGAAACAGGGCACTGGAGGGACACTGAGCATCCCTCTGCCATCATCCTCTCCAGTAGCCACAGCCCGCACAGCTCTGGGAGACGGGTCGTGACATCACCATTTTATTCAGGAAGTGAAGCCTTGCCGCAGTAGTAAGTGCAGGGAAAAAGCACTGTATAAGCATTTCCCGTAATAAGTGTATATTGGTGATTTGTATAACTTTTTGGGGGCAATACAATACTTTAATAAAAAATTTCGCCAGACTTCTCCTTTAATCACAAGTACATTTTCTATCCTTTTTAATTATATCCATCCCATTTTATAAAACATCTGATAATCACGTCCTGATATCATCAGACTAAAAGAATCTTATTGTATATAAATGTGAAAGGCGATGTAAAGCCAATTACTGTACAGGCGACCTCAAAATGTATCTATTGAGAAAACATGAGTGGTACCATGCATTATAGCCATGTTTTTAAGATGTAATCTTTCCTGTTAGTGTCAATGGAAACACCATGACAGAAGTGTGAGGTACAGACAGCAGCAAGAATTGCCATCTTTGAACATACCAATTATCATTTCCTTGATACCCTGGGTCTTACCTTTTTCACATCAGCCAAGCGCTCTTTCTTGGGAACAGACTTCTCTTTGGCATCAGAGAGTGGCTCCTGTGTTTTGGAACCATTTGAGTCACATTCTGATTCCGATTGGCTCTCTGAAGACTCAGAGCTGCTATTGGATTCACTGGCCTGCTCGCTTGCCTGTTCACTTTCCGATTGGCTGCCTGACTCGGAGGCAGAGTGAATGGACTCTTCTGATGCTGAATGGCTAGATGAAAGAAATTAAATAGATATGTAAGACTGCATAATATACTATTCTATTAAAACATCTTTAACAAGCTCATAACAGTGAAAAAAATAATTATATATTACCAATAAATGTTCTTCCCATATACAAAGTAGCATCTAGAGTCTGAATGCTAACCAGATGGTGGCACTATATCTCAGAACTAATTATGTTCATTTTCATTATCTAGCCCAGTTCTGTGCAGCACCTTTGTTTTGATGCTGCCAGGGCTTTCTGGCAGATTTGCTAAAGACAGTGCTCGGCTATCAGCCCCTAAAAATTCTGATACTTATGGTGTAAGGTGGGCATACACCTTCAATAACTGATGGCCGAAAGATCATTCAGCTGCCAGGTATCAGTCCTGTTCTGCCGCCCATTCTCCTCCCACACAGGAACGTTTGACATGGTATATGAAAGTTAACACACAGCGAGAGAGCTCTCACTACGGATTATCTCTCCCAGACAAAAGGGGTCGGGTAGTGATTTTTCATCATGTCCGATCCCTGTCATTTGCCTGTGCCAGGAGAGCCCTATAAACCTTAGATGTATGGGGTGTATGGGGAACTTAGAACTATTAATAGAGATCCCAAATGTTCCAGGGGAAGCAAGCGCCGACCTGTCAGCTCAGTGCTTTCTTCTCCCTCCTTCCAAGCTCGCCGTCTGTGATATTACACAGCGGCAGTCTGCACAAATCTTTAAACAAGTGCTATTACACTAACCAATTATTGGCCTGAACGGCTGCCAATCAGCCAAGGCCAATATTCGTTTAGTGTACTAGGGCCTTAAGTTACAAGATGGGACCTCCATGCAGTCAGCTTTTCTTTTTTTTTAGCACTGATGCTTGAGATCTGGGGAAATCGGAGGTCAAGTCAACACTCTGAGCCCTTCATTTACCTGAGCAGCTTCTGATGTGTGTCATGGTGCATTATCCTAACCAAAGTAAACGTGAATACAATTGCCATGAAGAGGGGTGCACGGCATTGGCAACAATGTTTAGGTAGGTGGTATGTGTCAAAATAGCATCCCCATGAAAGCCAGACCCAGGGTTTCCTAGTAGAACATTGCCCTGAGTACAACACTGCCCCCATTCTGCTTTCCCTTATTCCCATAGTACATTCTGGTGCCTTCACTTTCCTAGGTAAGCAATGCACATACACCTGGCCATCTACATGATGTAAAAGAAAACACAATTCATTAGACCACACCACTTTCTTCCATGGCCTAGTTCTGATGATCACATGCCGACATGAGTCCTTTTGAGCAGTGAGTGGTTTTAATGTTATGGCTGATCTGCAAAAATCACTTGTACGCTTTTTCTTTTTTTGAGAATATGCTTTACTTAGACTATGTTCATCTTAATTTCTTTTTGTCCATTATTGGGTAACTTATAGGCACTGTGATTTATTTGCAGACAATGGATCAGTACTCCTGTACCGTGTCTAAAGCAACCGGCACCACGCTCTGTAATGATGGGGGCAAGAACCTTGACATAGCTGTCTACAGTGGGGTTCGCCTAGTAATAGATTGGCTTTCCTAAAAAAAGAATGCTATGAGCAGAGGGCAGGTCTCCTTTAATTAAAGACTCATTCCCTAAATTACAATTAATAATAAAATTAACTTATAATTGTATGTTAAAAGGATCACAGGCTTGGATGTATTTTCCAATTTCAAACAGATGCTTTAGTATAGGAAGAAAACTCTGTAAATGTAAAAGGCGGCTTTATTATTTGTACATTTACTTGTACAGCACAGCGTTGCCTCCATACAGTAAGCGTGTGAACTGTTTGGCGTCTTATTGCCAGCAGGTGGCAGCAGAAACACACTAGAGACGTGTAAGTGAAGGTTTAGAAATCTGATCCTTGCTCGCCATTTTGTAACCTAATCCACAAGCCTATTCTGTTCCAGCAGCTGCTGCACTTTCTCAAAATGGAGACTCCTAGAACAAGTGTCCGAGCACTAAATATTGAACAACTCAGCATTTTGCAAGAGGCTAATTTCACGTATAAATAACAAAAAAACAAGAAAAAATTATCTAGTCCAAACTAAATATGGCTTGCTGTTGTACTGAGTTTGGGAAATTTATATAATAAAGTATAGAAGTATTAAAACAATAAAACATAAAAAAAACATGGGTTGGATTTATTAAATCCAAAGTGCAATAAGCACAATATTTTCAGTGGCACCGGATTTCATCATTTTGCCATCTTTATGACCCTAGCTGTAAAAATGCGTCGAGAATGGTGTAACTGACGGAAAAAAGTGACTTTTATCAGCCACGAAAACAAAACAAAGTACAAGCCATACTAAATCCCTCTATGCGTTCATATTGGCCGATTCCGCCATACTGTGATAAGACTGTAACCAGTCACATGGTACAGAATTGGGCCCCATAGTCTAGATGGGTGCTGCTCCAGTCATGTATCCACTGTTGTTATTTTGGCTCCCTTGAATGGCGGTTTGTGACCTGGGCTAGCTTGAGAGGCACTTTGGTATGAATAACCTCCCCCAATCAATTTTTATTAAATTTACTGGGGGGAACACTGAACATGGCTGCTCTTAAATCATTTATCAGGCACAAAGCTTTAATATGGCTGCAAAATGTAAAAACATATTTATGGGTTTATCAAAGTAAAAAAACAGATGACAAATATACAGTCACAGTCCAATACAGGTAACACCTACAGACTATATAGCTAACCAAGAGCTGCCATTTACAATAGGGAATAAACACAGATCATCCCCCTCCTTGCACACTGACCTCTACACAGGTCACAGGGCATGCCCACAACATTCTCCCATGGATGTCATCTCTACACTACAAGTTCCTATTTTGCGAGTGGACACTGTATCTCTAAATCCTGTTATCAGGCATGATGGCTGCTCCCATAATCAGGTGCAGAAAAATACAATCGGAGAAAAAAAAACACACAGGGAGGAAATAAATCAGAATCTGTGTTTAAATACAAAAGTAATTTATTTAATAAAAGTAATAAAGGTGATAAATTCTCTTTAAGCTTCCTTCATGTACACTACCCATGTACCTCCTATCTGTCAGATCCTTCTCTCTATACAAGTCCTGTCAGGCAGTCCATCAGCAGGTTGTTACCAGTACAATCCTGACACTGATGACACCCAACTATATACACCCTCCAAGCGTCTGTCAGTTGTCTCCACCATCACGTCTCTACTATATATCAAACTTGCAAATCATTCCAAAACTGAGCCCCATCTGTTTCCCCCATCATGGTCTTCGCTTAAGCTGGATATCTCCTTTCTGTATGTAATACTACCATCCTCCTTAGACATCAGGCCCAATGTCCTGGAGTTATAGTTAGTTCAGATCTCCTCTATCTTCCTTACATTTAATCCATGGACAGATCCCTTTATGTTCTACTATAATCCCTATCCCTAATCCATCACAGCTAAACACTAAATCAGACCCTAGGCATTTCTCTCCCTGACACACCAGCTCCTTTGCCATCCATCATGAATGAAGCAGCCAGGTTGGTCTTTGCATTGTTCATTCCTCCCTCTACCTGTGTTTTGTGAGATTAGAGTATGCCCACTACTCCACAAAGCTCTCCCCAGTGCTGCACCATCATACACATCTACCAATCCACTTATGCTCCTGCCCCCGCCAATGACTTAGGACTCTTGCTCTTATACTGACAGAAAATACTGAATAGCTATGAAAAAAAAACAAACTACTTTTGCAGTGCATGAGTGTTATTTCCGCTGAGCCCGGGAAACCTGGCTATAACTAACAGTGATTCAGGCTGTGTTCAGTTCTTTTATCTGTCAGCATCCGGTCAAAAAGGGCTGCTGATGTGTTGGCAATGGATTCACAGACTTGAATGGTCCATAGGTAGTCTAACTATGTACTGTATATGTCCATGTATACATTGACCCACATCAACCAGTCACAGCTTAGGCTACATTCTATCAGAGCTTGTTAAAGGGGTTATTCAGAGCTACAAAAACATGGCCACTTTTCCCCTACTCTTGTCTCAAGTTCAGGTGCAGTTTGCAATTAAGCTCCATTTACTTCAATGGAATGGAGTTTCAAAGCCCTGACCAATCTGGAGACAAGAGTGGGGGAAAAGTGGTCATGTTTTTGTAGCGCTGGATAACCCCTTTAACATACAAAACCTGAGCTGTGATTGGTTGTGGCAGAAAAAGACAGACAATGGGGGTTTCAGGCAGCTTGAAAAACCTTGGCCACTGTGTGTGCTGGGCAATACAATGCAGATCAAACATACACCTTAGGGTGTGAGAGGGGAGGGGGTGAGACGTAGGAGAGGAAGAAGAACAGAAATTTGTATGTGTATTTTTTTTCCCACTTAATTTCCATGCTGTGTTGTATAGGTATTATTCTAGATATTTCTCCAATACTGCAGACCCACATAGTGATTTACAGTATTAGGCTATGTTCACACAACGTATATTTTCTTAAAATCATTACGAAAATATACGTTACCTCTCCGTCTATGGGATCCCGGCCAGAGCATATACACATAGTATAAGCTCTGGCTGGGATCCCTAGTGGTGCCGCAAAGAACTGACATGTCCCTGTCAGTGCACACCGGACGCTTGCTTCATAGCGTGCGGTGGAGAGTTCTGATGCAGGCGTGCACGGATGCACCCGCATCAGAACACTGCGTCCAAGCAGATCACCTTTTCAGAGACCGGCCGGGTCATGGAACGGCGGTCTCTTACGATGTGTGCACATAACCTTAGGGCAGTGATTTTCAACCTTTTTTGAGCCGCGGCACACTTTTTATACTTAAAAAATCCCGGGGGAAGGCCACCAACCAAAATGGCACAAAATGACACTAAAACAGTACATATTATACATATAGTTAATAATATAGATTCTAAATGTATTTATACTCATTGTGAAACCTGGGCCTGTTTTCTTCTTCCCCCTGTGCTTCTCTCCACCATACTTTTCCCCCCTACTTCACTCTTGTGCTTCTCTCCACCATACTTCTCCCCCCTGCTTCTCTCCACCAAACTTCTCACCCCCCTGCTTCTCTCCGCTGTTTCTCTCCCCCATCCCCAGGTTTCTCTCCCCCCTATCCCCAGGTTTCTCTCCCCCATTGTTTTCTCCTGTTTTACAGGGCCACCATAGTTTGGGGAACTTTCCCCGCGGCACACCCGACCATGTGTCACGGCACACTGGTTGAAAATCACTGCCTTAGGGTGCGTTCACATGTACAGGATCCGCAGATTTGATGGTCCAGATTTGAAGCTGCAGATCCTGTACGTGTGAAAGCACCCTTATGGTTTGCTTCTATGCTACTATACATACAGGTAGCTTAATGAGAAACTGGACACAAGTATATGTTTCTGAGACACAGAAACTGGACCGTAAGCCACATTAGGGATTATAACAATGCAAAACCAATACAAACATCAGGAAATAAAGTAGTACTAAGGCGGAGTTCACACTGCGTTCTTGCAGTCCATTCAACTGAACTGAACAAAAAAAATCCTTAAAAAAACGGGGGGGGGGATGTGTCCGTTCTGA
Organism: Dendropsophus ebraccatus; assembly: GCF_027789765.1. Classification (NCBI taxonomy): domain Eukaryota; kingdom Metazoa; phylum Chordata; class Amphibia; order Anura; family Hylidae; genus Dendropsophus; species Dendropsophus ebraccatus. The sequence continues at coordinate 176,154,586 of NC_091454.1, read as the reverse complement.
TCCTTTTTTTTTTCTGAAAGTCAATGGAAAAACAAATCTAAAGGTATTGCACACAATTGCATTCTTTATTTCATCAATGTTTTTTCTTCATAAAATGTATATGTTAAATAGACTTGCAAAATAGACTTGATATATAAATAAGACCATATAATTCCGGGTGTGTAAATTAACACTTAGTTCGTATTTAGTGTATTCCTTTATTCCATAAAACATCAGAACCCCCCCCCCCCACAAAATAAATAAATAAATAAATAAATAAAGTCTGGTAGGGCAAGTACACAAGTAGAGGCTGCATCGTGATGGGTCTCCAAATGGACAGTGCATGGCAGCACAATTTTGCCGGTAACTGGCTGTACAACCACACAGCAATTATTATTAACCCAAAAAAATTAATGCAAGTATTTGGGTTGCAAAAATCAATTTAGGCAAAATCACAGCAAAAACACATAAAAAATAAAGTGGTCCAGATTTATTAATCCGTCACGTATGTTAAGGCACAGTTGCTGAGCAAAATATAACATAGGGACACATGCCGTTTTCAATGGTCTGTGCCTCACTCCAGAAAGAACAGATTGCTGAAAACAGTGTCTGTAACTAGGTTATGTAAAACCAGTTATGTGTAACCTACAGGACAGGTTCCACTACAACTCCTGACTTCTCTAATTGTACAGTAAAGGGGATTGGAGGGGGCAGGGACTGTTTTAGTGTTCGGTGGCAGTCCTGGCAGAGGGACTTCTAGCAGTCTTACATTTATCACCTATAATGTAACAAGCACTAAGGGTATGTTCACACTGAGTAAAATCGGCGGAATTCTGCCTATTTTACTGAACATACCCCAAAGGGAGAGATTTATTAAAGGGTGTAAAATATAGACTGGTGTAATCTGCCCACAGCAACCAATCACAGCTCTGCTTTCATTTTACCAGAGCTGGAAGCTGAGCTGTGATTGGTTAAAGGGGTTACCCAGCACTACAAAAACATGGCCACTTTCTTCCAGAGACAGCCCACTCTTGTCTCCAGCTAAGGCAGGGTTTTGCTGCTCAGTTCCATTGAAGTGAATGGAGATTAATTGCAAACCGCACTTGAGCTGGAGTCTAGTCTCTGAAAAAAAGTGGCCACGTTTTTGTAGCACTGGATAACCCCTTTAATGTGAGCAGTTTACAGCTGTGTAAATTTTACACCCTTTGGTTAATCTGGGCCTAAATGTTATTCCTGGGATAACCCCTTGAACTATTCTGGAGTAAGTTGACAACTGGGTCTTACTATTCAGCTTGTCAAAGAGGTGTGTCACTACACAGGCACTGTCATCACTGCTTGGACAGTGCTAAGGCCGCATTACGAAGCGAGTGCCGAGCAGTCGGGTCAGCGCTCGCTTCCCCCTTGTCTCCTGCTCACTGCCTGTGCTATTACACACACAGACAGCGAGTGAGGAGCAGCGCGGCTTAGATCCTTTTGGGCTGCAATCAGCCAACATTGTGCCAAGTAAGGTAGATTTCATGTAATAAGGCCTATAGAGTAAGGAGGGACACAGCCCCGGGTGGTAAAGAGGAAGGACACTGTGTGAGGTTAGAAGAAAGGATGCTCCAAAACAAGACTACACCTAGGCAGTTATATGTCAGAGCCTTACCATACATGTTTTATTAAAATCCAGACAATAGTAGCCGTGTCAGCTTTTTATTAGGCTCAATGATCAGGCCAAAAAATTTAAGATTTAAGGATTTTGTTTAACTCAATTATGTAAAAAGTAATGTACCTTAATTGCACATTAGATACCTGTAGCAGAATGAGGGTACGTTCCCACTAGGAAATATGCGGCAGACTCCACTAGAAATTCCAACTGTCCCATAGACTCAATGACATTATAAAACAAACATCCGCCCAAAGAATTGACACGTCAATTGATTGGGAAGAAGGTGGATTTCGCTTGAGAATATCATTGGTTCTACGAAACAGGCGGAATTTCTAGTGGAGTCCGCCACATGTTCCACAGTGGGAACGTACTCTCAAGTTGAAGTATAATGTCAGTGGCCCTGCATCTTTCATAGGAAACAAGATCTAGAACACCAGAGCACCCTGGCAGGATTCATCTACACTCTCTGTAGTCATTACCATGAGGGCTCCACCAAGCTGAATTTACATGCAGTATTTTGCATCAGCATTTGTAAGCCAAAACCAGCAACAAAAAAGATCAGATAAAAAGCATAATGGAAATATTTGCACAGAGATGCAAAGTACTGTCCAAGATACTGACATGTGGAAGTGGCCTGAAGTACATGAGTCATTTAAAGAAACACTAAACCAAAAAAAAGAGGGAAAAAAATGAAGATGTATCCTAGATCTTCCTTTACTTCTTTCCTTTGATCGTAATTAAACCTGAAAACTAAATAAAGATTTCTTCTCTATACATCCCAGGAGCTCAGTTGTATCATGTCCTCCTCCTCCCAGTCTGGCTGTAAGATGAATGGCTGCAGCAGGAGCCTCCCTCTTCTGCCCTGTCTGCACTAGGACAAAAAGGTCATTTCCCCTCTGGCTAAGCCCCCACACCCTCAGTCAGCCACCAGCTAAAGATGCAGCAGATCAAAGGAACCCAGACATGTGATGGTTTTAGGCATACTGCTAATATTCAGCCGAAAGCTAACTCTCCCAATTCCCCCATAAACCTGAGTGCTTAGCCAAGCGTTCCCGAGTTCTGAATATAGAGAGGAGGGGGTAACTGTTGCCAAACACCACTGGTTGTGGCTTATCTCTCCGAGAGCAAAGGCTCAGGCAGCTGAAATCCAACATGTCCGGATCCTTCTCTCCCCCAAATTAATGTGATGAGGCAGGAGAGTCAGGAGGCCCCCAGAGACATTAGTCAGTCCGCTGCTCAACACGTATGGGAGCCTTGAGAGTCTTTTCTATAGGACCATACTGATAATACTGTAAAATGGCACAATGTATGGACAACAATGTTATTTGTTTAATTGCATCACTGATTTCTGTTAGTAGTCTATGCGGCTGGGTCCACTCTGGGCTAGTCCATATAAAAGTATTCTTTATATTTTTCTCAGTTTTGCAACATAAAGTAAGGATGAAAACGGGGGCAGAGATCCATGCTGTCTATGCCAGATGGTCACTTCCTATCTGCACCGCATGTCAGTGGAAGTTTTGAAGAAGAGGATGGTGGCAGACACTGGGCGGCATGGAGATTGGCAGCAGCGGTGCGGAACAGCTACATTTTCAGGTCTGTAATATTCCTTGCGGTCTCGGAAGCATCTTTAAGTTTCAGTAAGGACTGGACAACCCCTTTTAACGCCTAGTTCAGAAAAGTGCATTTCTGGCACCTGCATTATGGCCTCAAGTTGCGGCCAACAGATCGCATCAGCAGAAGTGACAGCATCCATTATACTGCCAGTTTTGATGAGCTAATATACATGAGCAGGCAGAAACACTCACTACTGACAATCAGCTTGTGTTCACACATAGCTTTTTTTTTTTTTTTTTTTTGCTGGCAAAATAAGAGTAAAAACTGTGAAAAAAAAAAAAAAGCCCCATGTGAACACAGCCTGTAAGGGCAAGGAATCTGAAGATATACTAAGTGGGCATTTACATTATAACTATGAAGTTAATAGGCCACACTACTGGCTGGATTGTGTACAAGTCCTCTGAATACCTGATCCTATAGCTATTGAATGTGTGTGACCACCTTAGGCCGCTTTCTCATGGCAGAATTCTGGTCAGCACTGGGAAGGAAAAGACAGGCGTTGAACCTGCATGCAGAAAAACTATAATAAAAAGATATGCCCCTCCGAGGAGAAATCCTGCCCTGCAGTGTTGGCATTAGGCTGTATTAGCTTTGTTTTAAGTTTACCAGTTCTCCAGAAAGCTCTTGTATTGTGTAATAATGTGATTAGCAGAGTAACATTGTATAAAGAGCTGCCCTCCTAGTAATAATAGTGGCTCCACAATGTCAGTATGTAACAGGATGAAGGCAGTAGCAGATGACTGTCTTACCCAGAAACACAGCAGGCTGGGCTGGGGGAGGGGAGCGTCTAGAGCCCAGGAGGGGGGAGAAACTTTGCTGCATTTAGGAGCTACAAAAAGGAACAGGCCCTGAAGATTGCTGACATAAGCAAACAATGGGGCAAACTCTACTGAAGGTTTATAGATAGGCAGAGGTAAACATAGGTATATGTTTAGGAGTTGTATCTCTCACATTCCACAATATATTCCAGTATAAGGCCTCTGTCAGATGTTGTCTGTGATACAAAGCTAATGTAAATCTATGAAGCCACTTACACGGCTGTATAAAGTACACAGCTTTTAGAGCACATGGCATGTGCTAGATATTAGCGGATGGAAGTAACCCAATGAAGTTTATAGAGATTAGAATACACATGGATCCATACTCCATTAGTAGTTTGTTTTTTTTTAATTTTATCCTGCTTTTTTCAATATCCTATCTAGAGGCAGCCCCCCGTCAGTATTACATCTGTGTTCTGTACAGTAAGCACTGACAGTCTTTCCGTTGAAATATTCCTGTATGTACAACCCTCACATGAACCACATGGTTTTTGGGAATATATCGGGCAGAGGCATCAGTCTCATTATGTAGACAAACGCAAATAAAGATCATCATAATTATCACTTTTTTGTGCTGTTTTTATGTGGTTTGTGTCCTGTTTTCAAAATATGTTTGTTTGTTTTTGCATGTAGTGTGTTTCCCAATACATGTAATTCAATGATTCCCCTTAACAGGATTCTAAAAAAATGGGGAAAAATAAAAAAAAGACAAAAAATGCAACACATTTAGGGTATATTCACACGGGCGGGCTCGCAGCGAGATTCTCGCTGCGAGCCCGGCAGGTCCTGGCAGTTCCCATACACTACATACTTGCTGCGGTCTAAACGACCGCAGCGAGTATGTAATTATACCGCCCTTAACCCCTTCTGCTCCCGCCCGGCTCCCCCGCTGTAAGCATACATTAACTGTCCTTGCTGCACGGGTACGGCGTCCTGCTCTCCTGTCCGGCCAATTAGTGTGTTGCCCAGCCGCAGCCACTGATTGGCCGGACAGGAGAGCAGCAAGGACAGGTAAAGTATGCTTACAGCGGGGGAGCCGGGCTGGAGCAGAAGGGGTTAAGGGCGGTATAATTACATACTCGCTGTGGTCGTTTAGACCGCAGCAAGTATGTAGTGTATGGGAACTGCCAGGACCTGCCGGGCTCGCAGCGAGAATCTCGCTGCGAGCCCGCCCGTGTGAATATACCCTGAAACGTGTTTCTTAATCAGGAAAAATTCTCAGAGAGCATATTCCGTTTAGAGTTAAAAATGGCACATACAAAACATTGTAGTGCATTGTAAATGTGTTGTTTCTTTTAAATTGTTGAAGGAAAAAAACCTCACTGGATGGATTCACAACCTGGACCTGAAAACAGAACAAACGTGGACTACTGGAGTAGTGGGAGATTCATGGTGCGTTTACACAGAGATTTATCTGACAGATTGGATTTGAAAAGATTGGATTTGAAAAGAGGAGAAATCTCAGTCTTTCCGTTATGACCTGTTCTCTGCTTATAGTCTGTTCCTGGCTTTGGCTTCAATAATCTGTCAGATAAATCTGTCTGTATATGGCAAGTATGTCTGTCCTATGCTATATGCACAAACATAAGCCTAAGGGTCCTTTAACACTCACAGATTTCTGACAGATTTTTTTAGAACACTATATAACCATTGTAATATTTTTTTCCTATTCAATTTGTATCCTTTTGACCTTAATGACTGCAGATAATAGCACTTTTAGTAAATTCTAGAATTTTTAGGGGGATCAGCTAAGATGTTTGTAAACAAAATATAAGATGCAAAAAAAAAAAAAAAAAAAAAAGCTTCTCGTGTGAAGGTGTCTCACACAGTTGCCTACAGTTATAAAGGGAAATCTAGGAAATCCACACAAAACAAAATTAAGAGAATGCTAAATTGAGTCAATGGGAAAAGGTCACTGGGCTAATTTCATACTAAACCTTATTCTGATGTGGAACGTGGGAAGTCGTATGACAAGGCTTTCATTGCCACAGATAAAGCGGTGGATTGCAGCCAATAAATTAGCAAGGTTGACAGTGATTAGAAGCCTGTGGCAAGGGTTAACAAAGGCCAGATGTGTCTGAGAAAACCTCTAAGGTGGAGTTCCTCAACCTGTTGCTTCGCAGCTGTGGCAAAACTAGAGCCTGCAGCTGCTGGGGAATTCTGGGAGTTGTAGTTTACAGAGACATAGGTTAGAGAACATCGGCCTGGGCATATAGGGAGTTGTAGATTTGCAGTAGCTGTAAAAATTGCTCCAAGGAGGGAAATTGCTCTAAAAATGACATAAATTGTAAACACATGAAAAAAAAAAAAACTAAGAGTTCCTATGTGGCGATAGCCATGTATTTCCAGCTAGCACTGAAGACTCTGCTCTTTCCCTTTCATGTACACAGCCCCAGCCTGAGCACACAGTCTGCTTCCAGCTGGCTGACTAGGCGGAGGATTTCATGCCAAAAAGGGAGTGATATGCACAGCTGACATCACACAGGAGGCAGGCCCGCCCGACACAGCTGACGCCCCAGTTACCAGGAGGCTCTCCAACCAATCAGATCAGCTGCAGACACAAGATGGCCTTTGAACTCCTAGAAAGCAACTTCCTCCTCCTGCTTGTGGAGAGCACACAGTGCATCACAGTGTCAGCCCAGCGCTGCTGCAGCAGCACAAAGGAAAAGCCATTTTGTGACTGAAATAGAAAGCCATAAAACGCTGAATATACTCGCTTCTCCTGCCCAAATCTTTATGCCACCCTCATGTACGTCCCTGGTAATAATACACCTTTACAATCATCCATTTCCAGCCTCACACATGGCAGGAAACACCCAGGTCTTCTACAAAACCAGCTGCAGCTTTATCTCAGGCATTTCTCTAAAATGGCTGCCAGTCACAAAATGTACTCCAAGGACAGGAGACAAGCCGACCATTTCACGTCTACGCTGTGTAACACGGCAGCCTGCATCCTCTACCCATCTAGATTAACACTTCTGATGCTGCCCATGCTGATAATATATATGTATATGTAATACTGTGTATATATGGCTATGAAATGTGCAACATAATAGCAAGTGTTACTATAAAACCTATGAAATAGCTGTATGCTATAAGTGCATATAACAGGGGCTATACAGCCGTACCAATGAGTGTATGTCTGACATCTGTATGTGTGTCACTTCAGCTTCACAGGAAATACTTTATATTCACTATGTGATTCTTTCAAAGAAAAAAAGCACATTGGAGTAAATACAAATGCACCACAAGAACCACACAGCCCCAGGAAGCCATGACACCAATAAACAAGAAAGAGTTAATGGCAATGGTAGATTAACCCCCTCAGGCCCAGTGCTAAAAGCCTGGATCAGTATAAAGGGTGCTGTAGAATGTAATAGATTATAATATATATATATATATATATAGATAGATATAATTTTTTGGGGTGTGCAGACTAAAACACCAATACAAAAAACTACATTTACTAAAAGAAAAAAAATACAGAAAAATAAGTAAATATAAAAAAAAAAAAAAAAAAAAAAGAATATATGGAAGTTGTTCATAAAGATAAAAGGAAAATTTAGAAAGCTTTATTCTAAAGATGAATGGATACAACCCATCACAGCCATGGCAAATCCATATATATATATATATATATATATATATATATATATATATATATATCATGATTTATCTTAGTGATCACCTATCAGTGTATATACCATTTATTTTACATCAAATTTAAGTCACAATCTATGTCACACAACACAATACATGCTTCCAAAATACATATATCTCCCACATCACAATAATATTGCTATGTTGATATATCACACTACATATATCACTATGTACATCACTCATCACAACATGCATATATCACACATTATATAAATCACTTGTCACAATCTCTTTCTATATATCACACACATTATATACACCACAGTATGTCACTCTTCATAATATACATATTACACCAATAAATACTCTGTGAATGTTACTTCAAGTAGTAATCCCAAATGTAAAGCATGGTAACCAGAGGACACATATATATGAGTGTTATGGTAACATAGGCAACAAAGTAATAGAAAATAAACACTACTATAAAATAAAGTGTCCACATGTGTATATAAATATGGGCCCATATGCAGTAATAGGAGGCAGCCCCCAGTAAGCTGTGACAGGGACAGAATGTAGACAGGACCCTCCCCAGAGACATTACAGGGGCTGGATGTGGATCTACTTTACTCCCAGGCTGTAGTTTGGGCCTGGTGTGAAATAACATGTAGGAAATAGTCTTCCCAAGAAGAAGTGGTGCAATGCAGCAGCCACTACAAGTAGCACAAGGTCATGTAAACAGCAGCAGCAGGAAGCCCCCCAGAAGCTGCATGTGTGGGGGAAGCCCCTGCAGGTATGAGGGGGCCATAGGCTGCTGGAGTCACTGGGCCTCCTAGAAGTTTCTGAAAACCCCGGGAATATTAGGGTGTGGCAATGAGAGTCAAGGTCAGAGGCACAAAATAACATAGGGGGTCTGCAACTTGTGGGTATAAGACTACAACTCCCAGCATGTCTTGGCAGCCAGTATATGTTGGGGGTTGTAGTCTCACAGCAGCAGGGGAGGGGGGGGCTTCTCTGGGTGGGGGGCTAGTGATGGCGGCAGAGGGGGTGGGCAGGTGTGCAGGGCAGGTGAGCAGGTGATGTGTGATGCCAGGAGAGTTACTACCCCCATCCTCCTACCTGGATGCATTGCTGTGGGCCGAGCCGTCCTCCTCCTCCTCCGTGCCCTTCTCCTTACTCCTCATCATCGTGTGGCCGGGGCAGGCTTGCTGGTCTTTGTGGTACGAGGATGCCCAGGGATTTGCTGTCAAAAGTTGAGAGAGAGGTGAGGTCCCCGGAGCTGGGTGTCTGGCAGCGGCGCCGGTATCCCGCGGGCAGGTGAGCGGCGCTGGCAGCCCGAGCACACATAGATGTAGCACATATATATCTCCTATATCCAGCCGCTATCTGTATACAGTGTATATACTAGCCCCCCGGCCATCCGGCACCGTGTGCGGCCGACCAGTCAGCCCCGCTCGCCTCGCCCGAGGACGGCACGATTTACGATTACGTCATCAGACACAAAAGTCACCAAAAAGAAAGAAAATCGCCCAAATAGCGCGGAAAATGCCCGATCCCTGTCGGTAATGGTGACCGGCCGCTCACCTGTCTATTCCAGGGAGCGATCGGAGCACGGGGACGGCGGATCCGGAGATCGGCAAAACGCACCAAAAAGAGGAAAAATCCCAAATACAGGCGAAAAAAGGAGCAAAAAGCGTGTAAAATGCGATATCGGGGGGTGGGGGTCCGCGGGAGAGAGGGCCCGGGGCTCGGCAGGAAGACGCGGCTGCTAGCAGAGCGCACCAATATGGACGTGCGCCATGAGCTGGGAAAACAACGAGCACTCCTCGGCTCCGCCGCCGCGCCGACGAAAAAGCGCACAAAAGCCGCCGAATCCCGGGCTTACAGGTTCGGGCTGGGGTCCCCGGAGGAGCAGGGGGGGACGGGGTCCCGGGAGGCCCAAACAAGTTCCACAAAGTTACCCTGAAGTGAAAGGGAAAGCGCTGCGCGGAGGGCGCTCTCTAAGGCACAGCCGCCATCTGTAGCTCCTTCCCAGCTCTGAGCTCTGTCTGTGATTGACACACTGTACATTTACCCCAGAACTCAGGTGATGTACTAAGGACCCACCCCCTTCATCTCCACCATCACCACCACACAGGGCAGAGGGACAGGGGGCACCCCAGGAGCACCCTAACAGCCCACTCAGGGGGGCACTGCTCTCTGCCAGGGGGGCTGCACCCTTTACTGGCCAGACACTGCACACAAGTCTCCTTTGTCTCCATTGCCTCAGTCCTTGGGATAAATCACTTCCTCTCTGGACAGGAAGTAAGCCATTTTGTGAGGAAAGGCTGCTAAAATGTCTCCTTGAAGGGCATGATGGAGTCATGCATGGCATGTGTGGGCATGGGGGGCAGGTGGGAGGAGCCAGGACCAACCACAGACTCCTGATACCAGGGGGGTACAGGGGGAAAGCCATCATAGCTTGTAGGTGTTACTCCTCAACACCAGAAAACCAATACTCTACAGAGTCACCCTTACTCAACAGCGCCGACCTAGTGGTAGAACACCAAGTAAAAATAATCTGTGTACTGAAATTAACCAACCCAGTCTTTCCAGTCTGTCTGAAAGGACATTTGAGAACCTTTGATGGTGTCCATCTCATGAAGACCAAATAACTGGAGCTTCCATTTCTAAGATGGCGACTGCTTTCACAGAACGTGTACACACTACCAACCCAACTGTGGGTATCATAGGTTTATTTATTTATTACCAATACCATGGCAATCCCAAGCCTTAACAACACACATGGCGGAAGGTCTATATTGGTCCACCATGACATTTGGACATCTGGAGAGGGTGTATATAGACTGCTACTAAATTCATGGTCAGAACATTGTTTTTTGGGAGGGGTGTCCAGACATGGGTGTCCAGACAATGTAAAGCAATGACACCATACATAAGTTTGCTTGTCCATTGGTAACCTCATTGGATAGTGTGTTGCCCATCTCTTACCAATAATGTCTACAGTGAAAATTTATTTATTTGAGACGGACACACCAGGTAGCAAACCACCACCACACTAGGGCAGCGATTGTTCCCATCTGCCAATAACACAACCGTTCCTTTACCAAGAATGAGACACACTAATATGGTGAAATAAGTTTCTCTTTATTGAAAGCAGGCTTGTCAGTCAGCATCAAGAATGGAAGCATTTGTAATCAAATTGAGATGCAAGTAAATATTAAGATACAAGGACAGGACAATGCAGTATGGTAGCAAATCTTGTAGTTGTTGGTGCTTGAGATGCAGTGAGGTTCTGTTCTTGACTAGGATAGAGCGAGCCAGAGACTAGTGGCATCCATTAACCTCCATACAGTTGGCATTAGCCGGCCCATTCTTGACTCAGATTCCACTTCAACTGCACAGGGTCCGGAGGTCTTTGAAAAATCAAAAAGAGAAAGGCCATTGGAATGTGGACAAGTCAGTCACTTACCATCACAGTTTTACATATTAGGGTCTAATGAATGATGTCACATTCCCATTAAAAAGGAAATCCAGAGGTGGTCTGCCCTATTGACTAATATGGGGAGTTCTTTAAGAATCAATAGCTCTGAGCTTCAAGGCTGTTCAGTTTGCTATAGACTTGTCAATCATATTCTCTTCAAATTTACAAAGATCACTTTGGTCTGGACATCCCCTTAAAGAGTACCATGGCTTTTTGGGGGCATCCACAGGATGCAGGCACCAGTCACAACTAGTCCCTAATGCCTTAAGGTCCTCTGCCACAAAGCACTACTCCATTATCATAAAATACAATGTTACAAATTTAGCAATAAGGAATTCGTTACTTCAAGCTAAAATTCTGGTCCTCCGGATATCTGACAATTCCCAGAAGTATGACAACAGGAAGATGATTTAGGACCTGCAGGTAGCAACAGAGGTCTTGTGGTCTACACCTACTGGTTTCTAATATTTCCCTTATAAATGAAGCTCCTAGGGCAGAAGGATAAGGACTCCAGTAATAGTAAATGATGGCACCAGAGATGCTACCTACTGTTTCCTAGATGAATTAGTCTGAATTACCTTCTTAAGCATCCTTCACTTTTACATCTTATGCTGACATACAATAGCTACAGAAAACCAGCCCTACATTCATTCACAAATTATTAACAGTGGAATATTCATGTTTGATACAACCTATATAGCAGGTGGCCAGGATGGCAATAAATGACAGTCCTAAAACAAGTCAAGTGAGCAGTAGTCAGGTCTAGGACCAACTTGTAGCAATCATTCATTAGTTACAAGCCGCCTGTTCAGCCACCAAGATGTGTACATAAAGTAGAGGGATCTCTAGTAGTGCACACTATTTTTTAGCCTATCCACAGCCAATAAGGGAAATCATGTAATAAAGCTTCATATTATAGTTGTTACACTTATATAACGTTGCCTGCAACAGTGACAGGTTCCTTTTCAAGGGGAAATAATCCACATAAGCAGCCAGCCACGAGAGTGCACACAACCACTGAGGGATGTTACAGTGTGCATTGTGGTTCTCCCAAATGTAATCAGTGTTCTTTAGTCCAAATGGCACCCCATGAATAGTCAGTGTCAGTCCCTTAAGAATACATAATTTATCAGACATTTCTATCTTAGAGCAGATGGTCCTGTTCTCAGAATCTTTATAGAATGGATTCACAGGTCATAGGTTTATGCCATAAGCACCACATCTCACATTCATATTATGTGGATCCGCAGTGAACATCATTTCTTACTGTTATGCCCTGTGCAGCACTAACAGGAGCCACATTTGTCAACGCACCTACTAGGGCTCGACTTCTATATTGTATTTATGCATTGTATTTATTACTGTCTTCAAAGCGTTTAGTAACGCCATAAAAAGATGCCAAGTGGGTTAGAGGTTTGCCACATTTGACCAAAATGGCAGACAAATATACTGGTGGATAAGGCTTCATCTCCACCAGATCTCATGAGTCAGTATAATGAAGGGGGGGGGGATTTATTAAGGGTTTCCACATATGCGTTCTTACTGCAGGGGAGCCCCATTCCTCCCCAATACTGCACAGCTATTGGGAATGGGGGGCTTAGACTTTGTATGGAACACATATATGGAATCCCAGCCTAATAGTAAGAATGTCCCTTGTTGCCTATAGCAACCAATCACCGCGCCACTTTCAAATATTAATGGGCTCTGGTAAAATAAATGTGGAGCTCTGGTTGCTATGAGCAACAAAGGACATTCTTACTGTAAGACTGCTAAATAAGGGCCCATTTACACAGAAAGATTATCTGCTAAAGATTTGAAGCCAAAGCCAGGAATGGATTTGAAAAGGGTAAAAATCTCAGGCTTTCCTTTATGACCTGATCTGTTTATAGTCTGTTTCTGGCTTTGGCTTCAAATCTTTGGCAGATAATCTGTCAGATAATCTTTCTGTGTAACTGTCCCCCTATTACCTTCAGAAGTTAGAAATACACAAATGTCATTTACAAAGCCAATGCATAAAGCTAATGATGAATGGTTTATTACTGCAATACCAGCCCATAAACAAGAGGGAGAGGAAGGGAAAAAACCCATATACAAAAACACATTCAAGTACATAAAAAGGTGGTTCAGGATTAGAACCACATGGCTGCTTTCTTCCAAAAACTAGCTGCCCAGTGTGTGATATAGTAGTTCTTTTGGTCTGCAATACCAGAAACAACCCATGGACACGTGGTGCTGTTTATAGGATAAAGCAGGCATGTTTCTCTACCTTTATAAACGCACCTATTGTGACCACAAGCATGGCATCTATGGGAGGAGGTTAGCAAAGAGACCAGCAATCATCATGTAACAACTATTACCCATATCAGACCAGTCCACATACTGACTAGTGTAGTCAAGAAAAGTCACGCTGAATAGGTTACCATGGGCTTAAAGACCATCTTGCAATTTACACATGCATACAGGAATATTTAATTGAACAAAAAGGAATTATATTGTTAAAGCAGGAGAAGAGTAAAAAAAAAAAAACAATGTATATGAGTATCTCCTTGCACAATGACTGGCATGGTGGCCACAGCTTATATGCACACACTTCCTGTAATGTCACCACCACTTGTATGTATATCCAATGCAGTAGTGGATATGGCAAAAGATCACATGATCGGAGTACACAGAAGAGTATAGGACGTGTTTACACAAGCATTAGTGAAGCACCATGGAGCCCACAGAATATTAGGGGTTATTGTGCTAAAAAGCACAGAACTGGAAATTCCAGCGTGCGGCCTCCACACCATGTGTACTGGTATGTTATGTATAAGGGACTATAGCCCATACCTAATCTTGAGATGCCGTGCACCATAATATACTGTAGTCTGCTCAAAGAACTCTATGGAACAGTGACCTCCTCTGGCACCAGTCAAAGCAAAGTCATTTTGCGTGGTGAAGCCATTTAACAAACACCACAGGACTAACTTCACTAAATGTAGCACATGGGGTTAGCTCCACAAAATCTCTACTATAAACTAAATCTAGAAAGTTTATCACTGGCTAAAAAGGAGTTGTCCAGTTTCAAAAACACATTTATATACACCATAGGAGGATACACTGCCAAACAACAGAATTGCCTCCATCTCTAGACCAGCGATAGATCTGTTACTAAGTGCATCTGTCACTCTGGAGGACCCGTCCTGTCCAATGCTGTTTACACAGACATCTGACAGATTATTGAAACCAAAGCCAGGAATGGATTTGAAAAGGAGAAATCTCAGTCTTTCCTTTATGACCTGTTCCCTCTTTATAGTCTGTTCCTGTCTTTTGCTTCAATAATCTGTCATAAATCTCAGTGCAAATGCACACTTAAGTAGGCAATAGGTACTACTATCTATTCATTGTGGTGGCGGTGATACAGGGAAACATAACAGAACCCAGCAGTGTACACTGTAATCAATCTAGGAACTCCTCTAATAAGGAACTCAGTCTGTAGTGGAGAACGCTTTAACAGAATTTATTAGAAGTTTAATGGAAGTCATCTTGTCTCAAAACATCTTGGATCATCAACCAGTACCCCCACAAGCTCCATTTTATCCTCTGTTCTGTTTCTCCCAGCTTCCTGTGTTATCACAACCCAGCAGGAAGTAGCCGCTCAGCCAGTCACTGAGCAGGCATCTGAGGCAGATTGCGACGTCATAGGAGCTTCAGAAGCCCTGCAGGGGTCTGTAAACAGTGACACAGTGGGGGCACTGGGGGGGGGGGGGGGGGGGGGGGGGGGTTGTAAGTATAGCCAATTTTGATGCCTCCACTCTGCATGAGTTTTTAGATTATGCCCGGAGCTGTCCTTTAATTACCAGTCATGTAAAATGCAACATTCAGCAATATTCACCAAAAGAAAGGTAAAGGGAATGTCTAGATCTCTATGTAATGACAAAGTTATTTGAGTTATTTGTTCTATTTAGTAAAGACTTTGAGATACCTACATATACAGTAGCTAAGTCACCTATTCCTTTTCTTACTTCATAACAAATGCTTTGACAAGCTTACCATAGCTATACAATAGGCCCCTGTGCTGAGAGCACCTCCCCCCCCCCCCCCATCTTAAAATGCATACTAAGGGTTAAACCTGCCAAATAGGTGCCACTACACTGTAGACAAGAACACAGTTTAGGATCCTGCACATGGCACCAGGCACCCATGTGAATAAGACATTTTGGGAAGAGTACTGTGAAGAAAATTGTTCAACCACGTAGCACAGCAGAGAGGCCTCCTGGTAGTGCCTGCTCTCAGCCTCTCTGACACTAACCATACTCCTACACTATCCAACTCACAGCAGCTTTTCCTACTTCACCATAAGAGCAGGACTGACCTTTATATATTAGTATGACCCATATCCAAATACAGAGCAAAACAAACCTAGATCTTTTGTCAGAAGTTGAAAAATGTATATTTAAATCTCTGTACAAGGTTTGCAAATACTTTCCACCCCCCCCCCAAAAAAAAAAATATAAAATAATGGAAATCTAGTGGATATATTTTAGTTCCTCTAGCTGTGCCCTGTAGTACCTGTCTGAAAGCTACTGACAATATACATGTATACACAAAGGACATAACATTTTGTTTAGTCTGAATTTCTGACTAGCAGAGGGCCAAGGTGTGCAGCGTACTGTCTGGTCTGCTATGGCAGACAAAACCACGG
Source organism: Dendropsophus ebraccatus (assembly GCF_027789765.1). Classification (NCBI taxonomy): domain Eukaryota; kingdom Metazoa; phylum Chordata; class Amphibia; order Anura; family Hylidae; genus Dendropsophus; species Dendropsophus ebraccatus. The sequence continues at coordinate 176,138,753 of NC_091454.1, read as the reverse complement.
AGGTGCTACTTTTGTTCCTAGGTCTTTTTTAAAGGGGTGCTCCAGTGTGGGGGCACCGGGGAGGTGGTGGCTGAAATAAAAGACGTCCACTTACCTCCTCGGTTCCAGCGGCGGGTCCCGCACCACGGCGCTCTGGTTCCCGGCCGCTTCCGGGTGTCTGACGCCGCCCGAGACGCTACGTCTCAGGGCTGCTCAACCACTCCCTAGAAGGAGGCGGGATCCGAGCGGACTTCAAACGGATCCCGCCTCCTTCACTAAGTGGCTGAGCGGCCCTGAGACGTAGCGTCTCGGGCGCAGTCAGACACCCGGAAGCGGCCGGGATCCGGAGCGCCGTGATGCGGGACCCGCCGCTGGAACCGGGGAGGTAAGTGGACGTCTTTTATTTCAGCCACCTCCTCCCCGGTCCCCCCAAAAAAGTGCCCCCACACTGGAGCATCCCTTTAAGATTTGTGAAAAATCGAGAAGTGCTATCCTCTTGGGACAAATTCAGTGAAGTTGTTTGTACCATTCTCATTTTTGACTGCAATATGAAACTGAATGTGACCAAAGGAGTAAATTTTGCAGAGATTGACTCCACTTCGGGTTCCTCAAGATTTTTAAAGGGTTTACTAAAATAGCACATACAGTCCATAAAGAGTGGCAAGAATTCTGTGAGGAAAAATAAAACTAGTTTCTGACAGCCCCTTTAAAATGTCCAAGTCACTTTTAAAAAGTTTCGATGTGTCATTGGAGTAGTGAGAACCACACAGCCGAGTGCTTCACTCCTTGGCATTTTAGGCAGGAGATAGGCTCCACAGACTTGGTCTCTTGACCTCTCCCCCCAAACAGGCTCCACAGACTTGGTCTCTTGACCTCTCCCCCCAAACAAGTTGACAGAAACTGTGTCCTCCTAGTGACGGCTCAAAAATGTATGTGTCACAGGCTCCTTGAGGCTATTTTTCCCCCTCTTAAAACAATGGACACCTTTAGTGGAACAAGTCAATTAGGTCCTTTAGCTTATAGATCTGTCAGAGTTATCATTTACATTACAAACAGAAGCCACAATTCAATTGTCACATCCGTAACTACACACTTTAGATTTAGGTCCCTTTTACACAGTATAGTCAACACAGTATAGTCAACAAGTGTTGCTAGAAACACTCAATCGGGCAATGGAGCAACCCTATAAATTATCTACTAGCCACACATCTGAGTAAACAAGAGGATGTGCAGCCAATAATTTATTTAAATGGGCACACAAATGATACAGGGATCGTTCGTGCAGCCCAGCGACTCAACTGTACTGCTCAAAGGGAGCGCCAATTGCCACAGATGGCCGAAGTTTGTTTAATGCAAAAATATTTCACATATTTGTTTCACATATACTGTTGATTTACATTTTGAAAGTTATAAACAGTGATACTTTAAAAGTGAAGAGGGGGACTGCATGGATGACAAGATCACAAATATTTGAGCAACCCAGAGACACAAAACTATGCAACATATTTACGCCTGGCCTTCATCGTACAGCTGTGATACACTCTCCTTTAGTGTACTTCATTTGTCGTAGCAAGATCACTTTTAAAAAGGTTATTAAAATGAATTCTTCAGGTAAAATGGTTTATGCAGTTGTAAACAATCCCAGACTACTCACATCTGACAGGCTGCATCTGTCATGTACCTAGAAAACTTGGGGAGCTTTATCAAGCACTGAGTGGAAAAAAAAAATACTATTGTAAAAGCAACCAATCACAACTCAGCTTTCATTTACCAGAGCTCATTAATTTTTGAAAGAAGAGCTCTGATTGGTTGCTAGGGGTTAAGACTGCTTGGTAAACGTGGGCCTCTGTTCCTGAGCTTTAGGCATAAAGTAGGTGGGTTTCAGTAATTCCTAACCCTCCTCTTCACAGCCTAAACCCCTCCTTCTCCTCATCTGTCCAAACACAAGGAGTGGGTGTGCATTCTTGGCACACACTGCTGCATCATAACCACTGAGGGCATGGGGACAAGTAGTCAATACCAGAAACAGTAGGTCCTAACTTGGTCACATGGCAGAAAAAAAAAAAAAGTCTTGACCATCTCTACAAGCAAAGAGTGCAGATGTATATAAAAAAAAAAAATAAAAAATATATATATATAATAAAAAAAAAAAAAAAAAAAAAGCTACTTCTATAATGCATTTGACTTTAGCCTACCGCTACAATGAAATAGGCAGCTCTTAAAAAGAACCTGAACCTCACAGGCAATGATATATAAGTGCAATGTAAACTAGTCTCTCTCAAACAAACACACACCATTTGATGTACTATGGACCTGGTCTAGTTGACAAGCCCCATCACAAGAGTGAAGTAAAACATAAGGTGGCATGGACTTTACTGGCATCTATCTACACAGTGCAATCTCATGATGTGTGTGTGTAGTAACATGAATGAAGAAAACCATTCCCATTATCCCAGGCTGGACACCCAATGGCTCCTCTGCCCAAGAAGTTTTATAACAAAATGGCCTTTAGCTGCAATGAGCCCAGATCACCTCTGAAGGGACAGGCAACAATCACATCTCTATAAATAACCCTAATAAAACAAGGCTTACTTCAGCTAAACTATGGAAGTTTAAACCATTTCTTTAATTACAATATAACACACTAATAGAAAACACAGATTGGCAAGTGTTCCAAAGAAAAAACTCCAGTCATAACATTGCATAGATGACACCCATACACCTTTATTTTTCTAATGTAAGGGCTGGACGCATCATGTGGCCTAAAAATAGGAACAAATTATATAATTGTTATGAGTCTCTCCCATTCTGGCCAGAGACTTGAAGTTACTACAGCAAACTTCATAACATCCATTCTGGCAGAGGCACAAAATATAGTTAAATATGACAACTGCCAAAATATAGAAGGCTAGGGGAGTAACATGAGGCTAAAGCCACTAGCAAGTCAAACAAGTCTGTGTAGGAGGCACAGAGTCTTAGCAATGTGCAGCAAGGACAATCTGTGACAGACTGACAACTGGAGTTATTCTTTACACCGACCCCAATGTTAATGATAGAACATCTCAGATTATACACTGAAGCTTTAGACAAATAAGGAAACCAAACTTACCGAGATGTATGCATCCATGTATGCCTGAGGGGAAAACACACAGATACAGTTAGGAAGCTGAAGTTTCAGTACACAGCTCATGAAAATATTACATATGGCTAAGAAAAAGCAAACAGTGTATACTGCAAATTGTTAGATCTCCCCTTCTCTCCATTCACAAGCCCAATTTGGAGGTGTCAGATGAGCAGCATTGAGAGCATTTGTTCAGAACAAGGTGAACATGTGATCATTCTGTGTGGCATGCTGCAGAACACTGGCTACTCCTATACTGCAATCATCCATCTGTAAACATGAATTGCAACCAATGTGCAGCAAACCATATCTGTGAAAGCAAGCCCTATACATACACTGTGTCCTGACAGCATTAGAACCAACAAAAGGGTCACCTGCATTTATCATAAATCAAGCTACGTTTGTGAGTCACTGGCTGATAACACTGAAGCTGGTCTATGATCACAGATACAAGGGATTTCATTTTTTCCCCCTCTTCCAGAAATTTTACCAACCAATAACATTTAATTTCCACCTCTGCTACCTGTTTACAGGGGTGCCATCTCTTCCACAGCCCTGGACACTGAAAGGCAGCAATGAGTGTACTGTTCTATAAGTGACACAGGACATGACACTGGAAGTGGGCTTACAGTGGTATCAGGTTTTTCAGTTGAGTATGGCGCACTGTCCATAGCAATGCTGACATTACAACTCATCTAGGCACAATACAAAGCTTGCAGCTACAGATTTCATTCAAGTGCCTGCCATAGACATGAGATATCTGCAGGTCCAGCTAAGTCTTATAGCTTTTGAATAACCTGCATAGAATTTTTGACTACATTTTGACTGTTTCTTTACAATGGGAAGACACCAGCAGAAGTGACAGATTTATTCAGTATCTGGAACCCACTTGAAAATAAAATGGCACTATCATATTAGGACTAATGCATAAATGTGGTCGTGAAGGGAATGTGTCACATATATTTTACAGATTAGAGCCAGGCACTGAAACGTATTCTTTTCTTATCCACTTCTATTACTGAATATTTTCATGCTTTGTACATAATAGTCCAGCCATACTGCTTGAGCTTTGAGACACTTTACAGCACCTACATGCATCATGGAAAACAGATACAGACTCAGTTTTCTAGACATGCTGTGACCTATGCAGAGGTGTAAAGAGCTGTAAACATCATATTGTGAATGGCTTTATCCTATCCTATAGGCTGTCACTTTTCACTGTAATCCTACATGCGAAGATGAGGTGGCAAAAATTTTCTCTCTACAGAAAAGGAAGTGAGATTACTGGCCAGGGTAGAAACCTGCAACATTTCAATACTATTATAAATGGAAAATTGGGGGAAAATGTTTATTATAAAATAGGTTTCATTTCTGATGGTCTTAGCAACCAGATTGTCACTTTCATCTTACCTAACATTTGGGATATGATTGTTGCTCACAGCAACTAATTTCTTAGGCCTTTTATTTCATGTGGTCCAGTGCACTTCCTTAACTGCTGATGCTAATAGTGCGTTTACACAGAGATTTGTCTGACATATCTTTGAAGCCAAAGCCAGGAACAGGTCATAAAAGGAAAGACAGATCTATCCTCTTTTCAAATCCATTCCTGGCTTTGGCTTAAAAAAAAAAAAAAAAAAAAAAAAGCTCAGATAAATCTCTGTGTAAACGCACCATTAGTAACCAGCCACACAGAGGCTAAATGGCCAAGGGCTTATATTTATTCAAATTTACATCCATTTCTTTTACAGTAGTTCTTATGTGTTGTAAATGGTTGGCATGGAGTCTCCACTTTCCTCTTGTGACTTGACAATCCACATTTCCATTGGGAGTACATGACAAACCCAAAGTAAAGAGAACTCCATGATTAATAGCATGTGGGACTAGAAACACAGGCTTTCCAATGGAAAGTACTGCCATCTAGTGGCCTTATGACAGGGGCAATAGGGGACTGTGGGAGGAGCCTGATTTACACAGATAAGTAGGCATTTGTTTGCTACTTTGGTAAGCTTTTTCCTTTCCGAAACTACGAATTTGATTAAAAAAAAAAAAAAAAAAAAAAAGCAGCACTATACAGGTTTCTTTGTGGGTGCCATCACTGTCATATAATAGCATTTAGTTATGAATGTATTATAGTCACAAAATATACCTATAAATAAGAATTTTTAAAAAGTCAGTGCGAGGCATTTACATGCATAGAATATTAATACGTTTGCAAATATCTGAAATGTAGAGAAAATTAAGTTTTAAGATCTTCAAAACATTTGTGTACGGTTAGATACACTAAGAAAACTGACAAACTACTGAATTTCAATTTATCCAGTGATGGCTATTGTAGAGAAGTCATTAGCTGGAAAAGTGTAAAATTTATATAATATTTATATATATATATATATATATATATATATATATATATATATATATATATATATATATATATATATATATATATATATATATATATATATATATATACATACATACGTGTGGTTATATAACTTCAGGTTTGCCCTGGGATTGCTGATGGATGTAAATTATAAAGCTTTTTGACCAGAAATGTTCATACCCATAAATGTCTATTCTTTAAAACTGGTTAAATTTAAACATATATTGGGTGTCATGACACAAATCATCATTATCATACAGTGTGTGCATACAAAGAGTGAAAAAAACAAAACAACTAACATTATCCCCATATTACATTGCATAGGTATCTGTTAACTATGTAAAGTGTTGAAAGTTACACATCCTATATATTTATATATAATTTTTTTATAGTGTGTGTAAAATCAAAAGTGAAAGCCTGTAAAAGGTTGCATGTACATTAATAGTTATTTGTGTACATATAAACCGATAAAAAGCTTGTTTCACATTTCATTTGGTAGATAACGGTCCACTTTTGATCATTTTGTAACCATGTTTATTTCTGAAAAATGATTAGTGCTAAACAAAATATTTCTAATATATAGATGTATGCATGTGTAAAAATTATATATATGTATGTACAGTGTGTAAACTACTGAAAAAAACTTTCTAATTAAAGAAAATCTAAATTTTCTATGAAATCTGTGAAGTTAAAAGTTTATCTAATATATCACCTTATCATTGTTTATGTTATATTACAAACATGAAGTAAGGATCTATTCCTCCAACAGAATATGCAGGTGACTTATCAATGATAAGAAACGTGAAAATCTCTCATTACATAAAAGATTTGAGCCTCCCTACATTTAAGTTAAGGGTAGAATTGTAGTATTCATCACAGAATCAGTAATGTTCCCAGCAAGAGAACAATGACCGGTATATTAGACAGCTGACACATTCTAACAACCAAAAGCGTATTTATTATTATTTTTTTTTATATAAAAATGTTTACTTAAAAAAAAAAAAAAAAATCACTGTAAGATGACAAGATTGTATCAAGCAATTTGTTGTGATTAAATAATTCACACTATAAAAAAAAAAAATAAATAGATTACACGTGTGTAAACATGTATGTAATCCAGCAGATAAATCTGTCTTTTCTCTAAAGACGACACACACCTGGTAATAGGCATCAGCCGTCTTCTATCAGAAATTACGTAACAGTTCTTTCCCAATTTACCTGTGAATAAAGAAGCAATTGTCAATATAAATCTGTAAACATTTTCCAGTTTAAAAAAAATAAAAATTTCCAGTATAGAAAAAACAAAGATTCAAAAAGTTATAATAAAGAAGCATACTTACATAAAAAATATCAATTGTGAAAACATGGGATCACCTGAAAGCAAAGAGAGATCTGAATTAAATATCTATCATCATTGTCCTAAGAAATAAGCCATCAAATATGACAATGATCATTGGGTGTATATATTCTATAGCATCCAGCCTTCTCTATTGTCCATCCCATCATCATACATGACAAATGTCACATCGCCATGACAATTCTACTATATATCTCCTCCTGGATAAAGCAAAGTGTCACACTGTATACCACCCATATGTTACATATAATACTAGACATCACACTAATAAAAGAGTAATCAATATCACAATAGGAGCCATAACTATTTTCTATAATAAAATCTAGAGGTGTCCCCGCCATAGACAGAGGGAAAATGGTAGAATGGCGGAAGCTATCCTTATATATAGTGGAGGATACAATGCAGGATATAGTGCCTGGGCTCCATGCTGCTCTATGGGGTAAGGACATAAAGCTGGGGGGCACTCACCCCCTTGGATCACTGATCTATATAGAGGAGGAATCAGAGGCTATATAATATAAGGGTTAATAGCCAGCCCCTCAGATCCAGGGAGCCGCCATACACAACGTGTATACAGAAGGAGGCAGGGCACCAGCTATATATAAAGTATATAGAACATAAGGGCTCTCTTATAAAGTCACATAAAGGCATAGAAGCTGGTAGACCTGGGCAGAGCGGTGGGCACGGAGCAGCAGGCAGGACATGGGGGGGGGGGACGGCGGCCAGCACTCCGCACCCCGGCAGCCATGGAGCCGCAACCTGCGCAAAAATGGAGAAAATTACTAAAAATGTCTCCATAAAGCGGCCGGTGTGCGAGTGCTGGAGCCCGGGGAGCAGCCGGGAGAGCCGGGCACCGGGGGCAGCCTCCCCGCCACACACAGCCCCGGGCCGCCCGCCTCAAGGACATCGCTTATTTTTCTCTTCCACACCCAAGGACAAAGGGGGAAGAAGAAGCCGCCGCCATACTCACCCTCAGCCGCCATTACAGGGAGGATCTGTCAGCCGCTTCTCAGGGCCACACAGGAGCCGGGGGCCCCAGACACCTCAGCCCGCATGTGGGGAGCGTCTCCCGTCACCCCGGTACACAGGAGCCCCCCGTGTTATCCATGGCGGGAGCGGGGCTGCGAACAAAGGCAGCTGCCTTCCCTCTCCCACCGCCATTTTGTGCTGCCTTCCTCTCGTCCTCTCTCTCTACCTCACAGACAGGCGGTGAGCCCCGTCACTCTGTGGCGTACACTACCGGAGTCCTCTTCAGCCCGGACACCGAGGACCCCGCCGTGGCGCCGAGAAGCCGGGGCTCCCCGCCTGCTTACTGCCTGTCTCGCCGCCCGCCATCTTGCTGCAACCGCCGCTCTCCTCTCAGCACTTCTGCTCTGCCCGAACCGCGCTGCCTCCTTATCAACGTAGAGCGGCAACATGCTAGTCACTGTGCACCTCCCTGACGTCACCGCCACGTGACAGCCAGGGGGCGGGCCTGGCCGCGTAGCTGCGTATTACCTACTGAGCTGTGAGCGGGCAGTGTGTGTGTGCGTGTGTGTGTGTGAACAGTGCCCTGTGCTCGTGTACAGGCGGCCGCAGCATGACACACATGGCAGGGAAACCTCTCTGTCCACAGGCTGACTCACACCAAGGGCATTACTGGGAGCTAAACATAGAAGGACACCAACCCAAAGGCATAAGCCACATGTACACTACTGCCTGCAAATGTCTCATAGTGACCCCACTCAGTAGTAATGCCCCCAGTGACCCCTCTCAGTAACAATGCCCCCAGTGACCCCTCTCAGTAGTAATGCCCCCAGTGACCCCTCTCAGTAACAATGCCACCAGTGACCCCACTCAGTAGTAATGCCCCCAGTGACCCCACTCAGTAACAATGCCCCCAGTGACCCCACTCAGTGACAATGCCCCTAGTGACCCCACTCAGTAACAAGCCACCAGTGACCCCACTCAGTAACAAGCCACCAGTGACCCCACTCAGTAGTAATGCCCCCAGTGACCCCACTCAGTAGCAATGCCCCCAGTGACCCCACTCAGTAACAATGCCACCAGTAACCCCACTCAGTAACAATGCCCCCAGTGACCCCACTCAGTGACAATGCCCCTAGTGACCCCACTCAGTAACAAGCCACCAGTGACCCCACTCAGTAGTAATGCCCCCAGTGACCCCACTCAGTAACAATGCCCCCAGTGACCCCACTCAGTAACAATGTCCCCAGTGACCCCACTCAGTGACAATGCCCCCAGTGACCCCACTCAGTAGTAATGCCCCCAGTGACCCCACTCAGTGACAATGCCCCCAGTGACCCCACTCAGTGACAATGCCCCCAGTGACCCCACTCAGTACTGGTTACCCTTACTACCCTTGCATTGAGTAACAATGTCCCCTTTAGTGTCCCTCACACACTTACTATTGATGTTCAACATGGTAATGGTTCAGTGCTTTGTAACCCCAACCCAGTATTGATGCCAATAGATTGCCCCCACTCAATACTGGTGCCCCCTTAGTAATGGTAAATTCTTTATTGCCCCCCTTGGTAATATCATTGGCCTGCACAGGGATCCCATTCCTCAAGGTTTATGAGGCGCAAGCCTGAAATGGCTACTAAAAATATGGCAACTAATGGTCATGGGATCATCATAGAGTGCTAGTGCCTGGGCCACTGTTTAGTCACACAGACTGTATGCTCTCCATAGGCCAGAGGAATAGCTTGAAGCCGGTGGGCACCAGTGCAAAATGGCCCCTCAACTATAAGGCTTCATTTACAGTACTGACCTTTCTATATGGGGACCGCTCAGGCTCCTGGGCCCGGCTGCACCCGTTGCACCCTTATAGCTGCTATATGCATAAAAGCAACTCTGTACCCACAATCTGAACCCCCCAAACCACTTGTACCTTCGGATAGCTGCTTTTAATCCAAGATCTGTCCTGCGGTCCTTTCGGCAGGTGATGCAGTTATTATCCTAAAAAAATACTTTTAAACTTGAAGCCCCATGCCAAACGGGAGTATCTGTGCCCTAACTTTGCACCACCCCTCCGTCCCTCCTCCCCACCCTCTTCATCATTAGGAATGCCACTGAAACATTTTCTCCATGCTGAACATTGCACAGGTCCTTAACGATCCAGCCCATGTGCCGGGCTGCCACAGGTGGGGAATAGGAGGCAATCTGCCTGGAGCATTCCTAATGATGAAGAGGGTGGGGAGGAGGGACGGAGGGGTGGTGCAAAGTTAGGGCACAGATACTCCCGTTTTAAACTTGAAGCCCATGCCAAAGTATTTTTTTAGGACAATAACTGCATCACCTGCCAAACAGAACCCAGGACAGATCTTGGATTAAAAGCAGCTATCCAAAGGTACAAGTGGTTTTGGGGGGTCAGATTGTGGGTACATATTATAATAATACCCCCTGCTGTCGCTTCCATATAGTAATTGCCCCCAGCTGTGCCCTATATAGTAGTAAAGCCCCTGTTGTGACCCCCCCATAATAATAAACCCCCCTGTTTTGACCCCCCCCATAGTAATGATGCCTCCTGTTGTAACCCCCCCATAGTAGTGATGCCCCCTGTTGTGACCCCCCCATAGTAATAAAGCCCCTTGTGACCTCCTCTATAGTAATAAAGCCCCCTGTTGTGACCGCCCCATAGTAGTGATACCCCCTGTTGTGACCCCCCCATAGTAATAAAGCTCCCTGTTGTGACCCCCCCATAGTAACAATACCTCCTGTTGTGACCCCCATAGTAACAATGCCCCCTGTTGTGACCCTCCATAGTAACAATGCCTCCTGTTGTGACCCCCTATAGCAGGGGTCCACAACTGGCGGACCGCGGTCCGAACCTGGACCGCGGAGGCCAGCTGTCCGGACCCCTGGTCTGACTTCCGAACCGCCCCGGATCCGGCGGGACATTACTGTCCCGGGACGGCCCCCATGTATCCCTCTCCCTACCGCAATGCCTCCTGCCCCATAGGCGTACTGTCCCTAGATTTCAGTACACCTGTGGGGCTGGGCGCAGTGTCAGCCTGGTCCCCGGCTGATACACGCTCTCTAGGGATGTTCCGGGGATTCCCCAGCAGAGCGCGTACCAGTGACCTCAGTGTACGCCGCCGTCCTGTACTTCCGGTAGAGCAGGCCAGCAGTGTACACTGAGGTCACTGGTGCTCGCTCTGCTGGGGAATCCCCGGGACATCCCTAGAAAGCGCGCATCAGCCGGGGCCGGGCTGACAGGAGAAGAGAAGAAGACAGGCGCGATGGGGAGCGAGGTCCTAGGTGAGTTGTGTTTTTTTTTGTCTGGTGGCCATCTATAAGGGGAGAGCACACAGGGGGGGCTATATGGGAGGGGAAGATCGCACAGGGGGGCTATATGGGAGGGGGAGATCGCACAGGGGGGGCTATATGGGAGGGGGAGAGCGCACAGGTCGGCTATATACTACTGGGGGAGCGCACAGGGGGGCTATATACTACTGGGGGAGCGCACAGGTCGGCTATATACTACTGGGGGGAGCGCACAGGGGGGCTATATACTACTGGGGGGGCGCACAGGTCGGCTATATACTACTGGGGAGAGCGCACAGGGGCTATATACTACTGGGGGAGTGCACAGGTTGGCTATATACTACAGGGGAGAGTTCACAGGGGGGCTATATACTACTAGGGGGAGCTCACAGGGGGCTATATACTACAGGGGGAGAGCGCACAGGGGGCTATATACTACAGGGGGAGAGCACACAGGGGGGCTATATACTACTGGGGGGAGCGCACAGGGGGGCTATATACTACAGGGGGAGCTCACAGGGGGGCTATATACTACTGGGGGGAGCGCACAGGGGGGCTATATACTACTGGGGGGAGTGCACAGGGGGCTATATACTACAGGGGGAGAGCACAGGTGGGCTATATACTACTGGGGGGAGCTCACAAGGGGCTATATTCTACAGGGGGAGAGCACAGGGGGGCTATATACTACAGGGGAGAGCTCACAGGGGGCTATATATTACTGGGGGGAGCTCACAGGGGGCTATATATTACTGGGGGGAGCTCACAGGGGGCTATATACTACAGGGGTAGAGCACAGGGGGGCTATATTCTACAGGGGGAGGGCACAGGGGGCTATATACTACTGGGGGGAGCTCACAGGGGGCTATATACTACTGGGGGGAGCTCACAGGGGGCTATACACTACAGGGGGAGAGCGCACAGAGGGGGCTATATACTACTGGGGGGAGCTTACAGGGGGCTATATACTACAGGGGGAGAGCACACGGGGGGCTATGTACTACAGGAGGGATATATACTACTGCAGGCTATATACTACTGGGGGGAGCTCACAGGGGGCTATATACTACAAGGGGAGAGTGCACAGGGGGTTATATACTACAGGGGAGAGGGCACAGGGGGGCTATATACTATTGGGGGAGAGCACATGGGGGCTATATACTACAGGGGGAGAGGGCACAGGGGGGCTATATACTACTGGGGGAAAGCACAGGGGGGCTATATACTACAGGGGGAGAGAGCACAGGGGGGCTATATACTACAGGGGGAGAGGGCACAGGGGGGCTATATACTACAGGGGGAGAGGGCACGGGGGGTTTATAACACAGGGGGACTATATACTACAGGGGGAGCAACAGGGGGGCTATATACTACTGGGGAGAGAGCGCACAGGGGGGCTATATACTATTGGGGAAGCAACAGGGGGGCTATATAGTACTAGGGCAGTCATCCCCTTTGTACCTAATATCAAAGGGCTGGTGAGGCTGAAAAAATGCCTGTTTTCCTGCTAATAAGCAGCAATTCTGTATGTAAATAGTTGAACGTTTGTGAAAAGTAACAAAACACGTTTCCTACCGGTGTTCAGCTCGGACCTTCACCTGACAATAGACCCCGGTAAGTGGACCTACACTAAAAGCTGTTGAGTACTCCTGCCCTATAGCTGTTGAGTACTCCTGCCCCCTGCTGTATACAGCCCCTATGGTGAAAGGAGGAGAAAGCATCCCTCCGGCGGCACTCCAATTCACTGTCCTGACTGTCCCAGGCCCTCATGTTACTAAGGGCCCCCACCCGCTCCCCTCCTCACCATCCGGACCATGTCTGTTGTACGGCATTGTGACCTGGCCTGGGGAGGGGCCTGTCAACCCCCTGGATGTCATACAGTACAGGGGAGAGCAACAGTCCATTACAACGTTGCATTACAGTGTGAGCGGGGGCGTTTTCTCCTGTCACCGAGGAAAACAAGGGAAACAGGTGGGGGCCCTCAGTAACACCAGTGGTGGCACACACACTGATTGTAACTTGTTACCAGGGCCTGGGACAATCAGGGCCCCGACCCAGTCTGACACGGATTATAGCTTCTAGGGATGCTGAAAGGGGGACAACTAAGTGGGTGGCAGGCCCCACCCCCCTCTGGGCCCCTGTGCAGCCGAACCGGCTGCACAAGCGGTAGGTCCACCAGTGCCACACAAAGGATAGGGTCCAGAGATGTTCATTGTGTCTACGTCCATGAACTATGCCTGGGCCATTGCATAGTAATAACAATTCACACTAGCTTTGGGAAACAACTATAAATGTCTTTCAGCCTGTGTGATCTGATGCCACTGAAGGTGGCCATAAAAATGAGATAACTGGCGGCGGGTCAAGAAGAAGGGAGTAAGCCACCATCAATCATCTCTAGCAGCAGCACATCTCTTGAAATCCAACATGCCCAAAGCTCTGCCCATCATGTTACCCCCCCCCCCCCCCCCATACATGTTACATCATTGAAATCAGCAGGTTCAGTTGACATTTTCCTAATGTATATATGTGTACTTATCCATGATAGAAAACATCTGACTGGTCACAATGACAATGAGAAGTTTTGATCTGTGCATGTGCAGAGACCTCCATCCACTGCAAAAGCTAAGATGCTAAGTTGAGCCCCTGCCGCTGTAATCAGCTTTCTTCTGAGAAGTAAGCTAGCGTTACAGACTTTCTATGAGTCCGTACAGCACTGCGTAGCTGGGGAGCAAAGACAATTACAGCCAAAGGGGCACATTGCCCACACCGGGCACGTTCCCTGGTCACACTGGCGCATATCTATCCTTGTGTTTGAAGTTGCTCTGAATCACAAAATGTCAGACTCAGTGCACTCCTGTGGATAAAAGTTTGGAGTGACTTTGGAACATGTAGACTATTATAAAGTATGTCGCTATAGATGCATGTGCAGTTATAAAACAAGAGATACGGACACAGATCTGAACCTGTTGGCAAGCTTTAGTAATATTACACCATGAGTAGCATGGTTGGCACTATTGTCTGTATGTTCTCCCTGTGTTTGTGTAGGTTTTCTCCGGAGACTCCAGTTTCCTCTTTCATTGCAAAAGCATACTAATTAGATTGTTTGGAAATTACATTGTGATTCCCGATGGGAAAAGGGGGAGATGTGAGGCATGTAGAACATGTTGCCACAATAAATAAGTACAAATCTCTACCATAAATGCGGATGCACATCTGGAAGTATTAATAGCTAGATAGCCAAATTCAATAAAATGTCAATTCACACTTATGGTCCTTTTACATGGACCGATAATTCGCTCAATCGAACGATTAACGATTTCGAAGTAACGATGTGTTTTTTATAACGATCAGCATTTAGACGGAACGATATATCGTTATTGCGATTGTTTTAAGATAGCTTAAGCCTATCTCACACATATGGTGCGTTTACACGGAACGAATATCGTTCGAACTTTCGAAATAACGACCGCATTTGAGCGATAATCGGCCCGTGTAAACACAGCGAACGATCAAGCGACGAGTGAAAAATCGTCGTTGGTTGTTCGCTAAACATTTGCAGATCACTTAATGTAAACAGTCTTTTACAGATTCACCCTATATGTGAGATGGGCTTAAGCGTTCTTCAAAATGATTGCAATAACGATTTTTCAAATGAATTTTCTAACGATTTATTCGTCTAAATGCTGATAGTTATAAAAACCAAATCTTTGCTTCAAAATCATTAAACGATCGATCGGGCGAATTATCGCTTCGTGTAAACGCAGAATTAGGGTGAATTGTTGAAAGACTGTTTACACAAAGTGTTCTGTGAATTTTCAGTAAACGACGTTTTGAGAAGGATTATCGCTCAAATGCGATCGCGAAAATTTAAACGATAATCGTTCGAACTGAAAGGACAATTAGGGTCCTAGTAGACAAAGTTAGGGTCCATTAACACAGAAAGATTATCTGACAGATTATCTGCCAAAAATTTGAAGCCAAAGCCAGAAACGGACTATAAACAGAGATCAGGTCATACAGGAAAGCCTGAGATTTCTCCTCTTTCCAAATCCATTCCTGGCTTTGGCTTCAAATCTTTGACAGATAATCTGTCATATAATCTTTCTGTGTAAATGGACCCTTATTTTTAACAATAAATGATCACAAACGAGATCATTTATTGTTAACCTGAAATCATTAACCATATTACATAGAACAATTGTTACAACAATCGTTACTAAGATTGTTTACCTCATGTGATCCCATTTGAAAAAATTGTTCTTTCGATCGTTTTAAGATCACTTAAGCCCATCTCACACATTAGGATGACTCTTTGGATGAATGACAATTTGAGAACATGTTGAAAGGTCACAATGAACAATTTCTTGCTCGTCGCTTGATCGTTCGCTGTGTTAACACGAGCCGATTATCGCTCAAATGCGACCGTTATCTCGAAAATTCAAACTATAATCGCTCCGCGTAAACTGACCATTAGTCTGAACGATTAGCAAACAATTAACAATGATTTTAGGGTCAGATCTAAATCAATCATCAACCACACAAAAGATTTTTCGATCATTGCCTGCATTCACACGGAACAATTATCTTGGAATGATATAATGATCTTCCGCACAACAATTGTCCCATGTAGTAGGGCCCTTGGGCTGGCTTCACACTGACTTAGAATCTTTTTTTTTTTTTTTTTTCTGCAAAAACGCCAGCGGCCAAATGTTAGCTGGAGGTCAGTGAAAGTTTGTGATCTGCCTTACACATATGGGGGGAGATTTATCAAACATGGTGTAAAGTGAAACTGGCTCAGTTGCCCCTAGCAACCAATCAGATTCCACCTTTTATTTTCTAAAGAGTCTGTGAGGTATGAAAGGTGGAATCTGATTGGTTGTTAGGGGCAACTGAGCCAGTTTCACTTTACACCATGTTTGATAAATCTCCCCCATGGTGTTTTTTTGGGGGGGCTGATGGTTTTCTCTCCTCTCCTCAAATGCAGCATGCTGAGGGTGTGGCTTTTTTTTTTTTTTTTGCAAATAGTGTTTTTTCTACCATAGACTTCAATGGGATTGTTCTGGTTATCTCAAAAATGCCATTGCTGTATGAATGGTGTTTTTTTTTTGTTTTTTTTTCTTTTTGTCACCTTTTGTGGTTCAGCAGCTAGGTCATGTGATGGCAGAGGGGAAAAAACACCTAAACCAGAAAAAAGATCATTTACACATAAAGTCAATCACGCCAGAAAAAAATGCAAAAGAACACTGCAGAGACACCATCACATGTCTCGACGTCAGTGAACTAGCCAGACCTTCCCTCCGGGAAGGAACAACCAAGCCAAGGGCATTCTCCAGTCAAGGAAACCACCTCAGCAAGGTATCCATCCACAGACAGCTGTTTCGGGGCTTTTGCCCCTCATCAGTGTGGAGTAGGTTTCTGGCTAGTGGGAGCAATGACTAGTATGTGCATGCAAAAGGACGCTGGTTGACCTCAGGGAGATCAACCAAAACACCGCAGAGACACCATCACGTGTCTCAACGTCAGTGTATTCTAGAACATTTCCCCCTGGGAAATCAAATATGCAAAAGAACACTGCAGAGACACCATCACATGTCTCGACGTCAGTGAACTAGCCAGACCTTCCCTCCGGGAAGGAACAACCAAGACAAAGGCGTTCTCCAGTAAAGGAAACCACCTCAGCAAGGTATCCATCCACAGACAGCTGTTTCAGGGTTTTTGCCCCTTATCAGTGTGGAGTAGGTTTCTGGCTAGTGGGAGCAATGACTAGTAAGTGCTTGCAAAAGGATCCTGGTTGACCTCAGGGAGATCAACCAAAACACCGCAGAGACACCATCACGTGTCTCAACGTCAGTGTATTCTAGAACATTGGCCCCTGGGAAATCAAATATGCAAAAGAACACTGCAGAGACACCATCACATGTCTCAACGTCAGTGAACTAGCCAGACCTTCCCTCCGGGAAGGAACAACCAAGCCAAAGGTGTTCTCCAGTAAAGGAAACCACCTCATAGTAACATAGTAACATAGTAAATAAGGTTGAAATAAGACAAGAGTCCATCAGGTTCAACCCAGGGAAATCCTACTGTGTTGATCCAGGGAAGGCAAAAACCCCTATGAGGCAGACGACAATCACCCCACCACAGGGAGGATATTTGGCAACCCAAACAATCCCTGGATCAACGTATCCCTCAGCAAGGTATCCATCCACAGACAGCTGTTTCGGGGTTTTTGCCCCTCATCAGTGTGGAGTAGGTTTCTGGCTAGTGGGAGCGATGACTAGTAAGTGCATGCAAAAGGATGCTGGTTGACCTCAGGGAGATCAACCAAAACACCGCAGAGACACCATCACGTGTCTCAACATCAGTGTATTCTAGAACATTGCCCCCTGGGAAATCAAATATGCAAAAGAACACTGCAGAGACACCAACACATGTCTCGACGTCAGTGAACTAGCCAGACCTTCCCTCCGGGAAGGAACAACCAAGCCAAAGGCGTTCTCCAGTCAAGGAAACCACCTCAGCAAGGTATCCATCCACAGACAGCTGTTTCGGGGTTTTTGCCCCTCATCAGTGTGGGGTAGGTTTCTGGCTAGTGGGAGCAATGACTAGTAAGTGCATGCAAAAGGACGCTGGTTGACCTCAGGGAGATCAACCAAAACACCGCAGAGACACCATCACGTGTCTCAACGTCAGTGTATTCTAGAACAAAAATGGTAATGCATAAAAAAAAAGGAATTGGCAGTTTTTCTAGCTTTTTATTTGGAGGCCTGAAAATAAACACAAAATAAACCCTTAAGCACAAAAACGGCGGAATTCCACGGCGGACCTCTCCACTGCAGAATCCCACCGTGCCTACAGTGAGTGAATGAGAGGGCGCGCACATGTTCGCTCCCGCCACTCTCCGCTCAAAGAAATGACATGACAAGCGTGCCCTCCCATTCAGTCACTACAGGACACTGAGCACGGAATTCTGCCATTTTTGCTCAGTGTGAATGGGGCCTAACTCAGCTACTTTATCATCTCCTATTCATTCTAGTGAAGGATGACCTCTCTGCTGCAAATGGAACCCCCCTGTTCTTGATATTGATTGTAGGACTCCCAACAAATAAACACTTTTTATTTATTAAGTCCAGCACGAAAAGTGTGCCCATTTTGCTGCTGTTTTGCTGATTTATGTAGAGGCGCACTGCCTCTACATAAATCCTGTGCGCACCAGTGTACACAAGGAATGAAACCTACGCCAGCTCAGACCTGGCCGGAAGAAAAATGATAAATTCAGAGGACCCAGAGTCCACGCCCCCCGTTCTGCCCCATCCCCACTTCCGCAAAATATTTTTTTCAAAACAGGTGTTTGCAAATTAATTTATTCGCATCTGCCCATTTTACGCCAAAAATATAACTTTTTAGGTTGATAAATCCCCCCTTATAGCATATATAATTGATAGTCAGTGCTTGATCCTTAAAGAGAACCTATGACCAATTATACACCTTCACTATTATGTCACTATATGTGTCCCTAAATCTAATTATAAAGATACAGACTGTCTTTATAATTAGATTTAATAGGGACCCAGTAATACACAACAATCTCGCACTGGATAGAGCTGGATTGGCGGAGCATTTGGGCAAAGTTTGTTTTATTGCTATTATAAAAATCCCATATAAATACATGAAAACATTTTTACAACATAAAATGAGGGACAGATAATGGCAGGCGTTGGTAGTCAAACATCAATATTAGATACTACATGGCTAAATGTAATCAATGCGTTCAATGGCACCCTAAAAAAAGTATACCCTGTATATATCTATATTTATTTTATTGAATAGATGTCTTGTTGCCCACAATGCACGTTTCACATTAGCTTGTTCACAGGGAACGCAGATATCAGTCTCTCTGCTTCTATTTATATGAGGTTGCTAATCTACAACGGCCAATCTCAGAGTCTAGACACCTTGCCAAGCCTCACTAGGCCAACTCAGCCATCACATCACCACTCAGCATAGGCTATACCACTGGGTGTCCTCACGGGAGAAGTGGAACACACAATGTCATAGAGATGACATGAGAATGAAATATGCAGCCAGGATCAAGTTCAGTGTCTGCCAAAAGATGTATTGACATGTTAGGGATGCTGGTGGCAGTTTCTAAAGGTATATACAAAAAAGAGTGGATAGATAGAGACGGTATAATACTGTGTCAAACCAAATAACAGATAAAAATGCTTTTTGATCTGCCATAGCAGTGTTGTGAAATTGCCCTAGGCCTGCTATGCATCTCTTTGCCTTACTCCCGACCCTTTGCATTCTCGATAATGCAAAACCTTGCACTGATGCCATATTGCATGCAGTATCAGTGCAGGAACGTGAATCAGAAACCTTTGTCCATGCAAGCCTTCAGTGCGCCTTCACTGATACTGTGTGACACAGCACCTTTATGAGATTTTTAAAGGGCTTGGTAATGTCAGCCAAGCCATTAGCATTTCTGCCAATGCAAAGGGGTGGAAGTAAGGCAAAAGGATGCATATAACCTTATGACATTATAAGGTCTTAAGGTGCCTATACATCTTTTAGTGTCGTCAACTCTATCCTCGGCTCGCAGCGTGTTTGGCCACAGGTATAAGGTGTGAAGGGCTCTCCAGAATGACCACCGACATGATATTGGTGGTGATAGGGGTCGGGCGTGATGGAAATAGGGGGGTGGACGGCTTTTTCCAGGCAGTCATCAAGCTTCCTCTACTTCCTGTTAAAAGATGAGTGTTAAAATGATTAGTCTTAAGATGAGCGTTTAAATGATGAGTAAAAGATGAGCGTTCCGAGTGGAGCTTACGCAGCAGACTCTGCTCAGAATCCCGTCTGCCTCACTATCTCAATGTGATGTCTCACGCACCTCCGCTCTCCGCTATAAGAATTGACATTTAAATTCTATGAGCGGAGAGAGGAGGCGTGCAGGAGATCACATTGAGACAGTGAGGCAGGCGGGATTCTGAGAAGAGTCTGATGCGCAAGTTCCGCTCGGAATTTCCATCTGTGTGAATAGGCCCTTATACAGAAAATAATTTGCATGATAGACTTTGATTTTACCATACATTATGCATAATAGCCCTTTTCTTGGAGAAGATGACCCCAGTAGAAGACCACTTTTTAATGCAATTTGGGTACTCTTTACAAAGAGGTTTTATTGTATTGTTAAGTCTGCATTTAGGCATAATTAGTAAATGATAAGTATTAAATATAAAATTGATTATCTCTGATCATTTTATTGCCATAGTTATAAAACATAATGTTAAAAGGGTTTCCTCAAGATGTCATTGTGAGGAAAGCTGCATAAGATTACATGGTGATCTTTCTATCGTGATTGGCTGTAATGCATGGACAGAAAAGGTCTGTCAGAACGGCATCAGACCTTACATAGTCACTCTCTATTCTTGCTCACAGAAGGGAGTCCTGACCAGGAGATCCCACTTTGTGAAGTCTATATGTCGTATGGGTGTATGGAAAGGACCTATCATTGTGTAATTATCATTTATCACATCATAGCTGCAGATTTAGAACTCAGATTAAGAAGATGTCTGTGCATCTGTTCAATAATAATTAAAGACAGGCATCTCTGCTGTATTGCTGCAATTCCATCCTGGCTGAACGGTCTATATGCTAGTCATCCATACCCTATTAGAAGCCTATCCCCAATGAGAAGCCTCTGCTGCTTATCTATACCTCCCAACGTTTTGGACGGCCAAAGGGGGACACTTGTGATTTATGTTAGAAAAATTTTACAGACATTTCTATCTAATTCAAGGATGCAGTCACACATACAGGATCTGATGCATTTAGTTACATTAATATTTGCAAATCTGCAGCAGATCCTGTATGTGTGTATGTAATTACGGACCCCCAACTGCGGACAGGATTACTAAGTGTTTCAGTTACCATCTGCATTTGCAGGGACCCACTCTCATGTAGGTGACACGGATGCACATTGGCCTTATTGGTTTTTTTTCGGTATGGATCATGTCCCCAAAAGGGATCCGTAACACCTACAGATGTGTGTATGGGGCCATAGAAATCAATGAGTTTGCATGTGTGACACAATGTGTGACAGGGGCCATCAGTCACATGACTCATATGAATATAACAATTTTTAGGATCCAAATTGCACCACAGGATGGAATAATCTGCAAGTTTGGGTCTATTGTACAGCAAGAAACCAGACACTTTCTAGAGCAACATAAAAAGTTTATTAATGCAAATCTAATGTAAGGGGCAAATAGAGACAGAGGAAGGTGGGTCAAAAGTAGGGACTGTCCCTCCAAAAGAGGGACACTTGGGAGGTATGCTTATCTCCGAGAATAAAGTGAGGCCTCCAGTGGGCATGGAAATCTAGGTGATGGAGAGGATGTCCTACAAGTGAGAAGCTGTGCAGCAAGGTGTCTCCCATAAATGATTATTGCTGAACACCTCCATAGACCTCTTATTGTGTATATTACAGATAGGATTCTCTTACTAAAGGCCACAAGAAAGACTATTTACCAACTTGTTTCACTTGTTACTTTAGATGCTAAGAAGCTGTGAAAATTGGCCTTAAAGGGGTAGTGCGGCGGTAAAGAATTATTGACAGAATAACACACATTACAAAGTTATACAACTTTGTAATGTATGTTATGTCTGTGAATGGCCCCCTTCCCCGTGTCCCACCAGCCCCACCCGTGTACCCGGAAGTGTGGTGCGCTATACATACCGTCACGTGCCGACTCGTCTCCGATCTTCAGTCTGCGATGTCGTCTTCGGACGGCCGGGCCAAATCCCTCCGAGCGTCCTGAGTGCCGGCCACCCTCTTCAGCGTCATCGGCTGCTCAGCCGCGATTGGCTAAGGGATTTGGCCCGGCCATCCGAAGACGACATCGCAGACTGAAGATCGGAGACGAGTCGGCACGTGACAGGTATGTATAGCGCACCACACTTCCGGGTACACGGGTGGGGGTGGTGGGACACGGGGAAGGGGGCCATTCACAGACATAACATACATTACAAAGTTGTATAACTTTGTAATGTGTGTTATTCTGTCAATAATTCTTTACTGCCGCACTACCCCTTTAAAGGGCATGTATAACCTAGATTTATTTTCTTATATATTTTTTTACATTATTATGGGGGCAGCAATCTTGTCGTTTAGTAATATGCTTTACACCGAGCCCCATAGACATAAACATTTCCCATTGACATGAACGGGAAACATTACTTAACATATTATGTGACCTGTAAAGAGATTATTCCAAAGGAAGAGGGAGGCTGAGCTGTGATATTCAGAATATTGGGGTGGCTCTCTGCAGTGATGTCACCCCTGCCCTCATTACTGCAGAGAACCTGATGATAATTTACTAGGAGGGAAGGCCGGCCATGGAGGATCGGTGCAGTAGTCCCGTTGGTGGTAGTCCCGTCCCCAGTGCACCACACTGCCTCATTTGTATATGTAATAAACTACAAAATTCCTTAAGGGTATATTCACACGAACGGGCTCGCAGTGAGATTCTCGCTGCGAGCCCGGCAGGTCCTGGCAGTTCCCATACACTACATACTTGCTGCGGTCTAAACGACCGCAGCGAGTATGTAAATCTGCCGCCCTTAACCCCTTCTGCTCCCGGCCGGCTCCCCCGCTGTAAGCATACTTTACCTGTCCTTGCTGCACGGGTCCGGCGTCCTGCTCTCCCGTCCGGCCAATCAGTGGCTGCAGCTGGGCAACACACTGATTGGCAGGAGAGCAGGACGCCGGACCCGTGCAGCAAGGACAGGTAAAGTATGCTTACAGCGGGGGAGCCGGGAGGGAGCAGAAGGGGTTAAGGGCGGCAGAATTACATACTCGCTGCGGTCGTTTAGACCGCAGCAAGTATGTAGTGTATGGGAACTGCCAGGACCTGCCGGGCTCGCAGCGAGAATCTCGCTGCGAGCCCGTTCGTGTGAATATACCCTAAAACTGTGTCAAATTTAAACATTAATTGTTCTGTGTAATTGCAGCCAACGATCGAAAAATCTTTGTATGCCATTGATCGTTGATTTAGATCTGAACCTAAAATTATTGTTAATTGTTCGCTAATCGTTCGCTGTAATTCCATATTTGTTCGCTCAAGTTCCGCATTTTTTCACTAATCGTTCAGTGTAATTGTACATTCTTCATTGTTTTGCTGGGATCAGAAGGAATAAACGATCATAGTAATGATCGCAATAACAATTGTAGTAACGTTCGTAACTAACGACTATCGTTCTGTGTAATGTGGTGAACCATTTCAGGTTAACGGTAAACAATCTCGTTTGTGATCGTTTATCGTTAGTTGTTAATCGTTAAAAATCGCTCCGTGTAATAGGACCCTTAGGGCCCTATTCCACCGGACCATTATCGTTCGCATAATCGTTAACGATTAACGATCTCAAACGACCGCTATTGCGAAAGACCTGAAAACGTTCACTCATTTCCATGGAACGATAATCGTTACTTATGATCGTATTTGCCATCATTTTTTCTTCGCTATTTTTTCGCTATTGCGTCCGTATCTACTGCGAACGACCAAACAACGTATTATTCAATGCGAACGATTTGCGAACGTTTTGCAAACGAGCAGCGATAAAAATAGGTCCAGGTCTTATAAAGCGATCAACAATTTTTCGTTCGGTCGTTAATTGTTAACTGCATTTCAACCGAACGATTATCGTTTAGATTCCAACGAATTAACGATAATCTGAACGATAATCGTCCGGTGGAATAGGGCCCTTACTGTACCCTCAGTGGTGATATTGTGGTCTCTCGTTTATATTACCAGTATGTTGATGTATTATACATGGACATGTGGCCATTGAAGCTTATTGCTGGAGACATGGATGACATGGACACATGGACAACCTGTCACTGTTGTGCCCATTTTAAACAAAATACAACTACACACCACAGTACTTATATCTCAGCAAGGATATGGAGTTTAGGCCGGGTTGATACATTGTAGTTAGTCAGTATTTGATTAGTATCTTTAACCAAGACCGTTAGTGGAACCTACATAGAAAAAGGTGCAAATATTGTCATTATAGTTTTTCTTTGTTCTGGTTTCACTCCTGAGGGTGGGTTTACACTACGGAATTCTCGTGGATGATATCCGCGGAATTCCGTCGGCTGTCCGCGCACACGGCCGTGCGCCTTTCAGTCGGCTCCATAGACACCATTCTATGGGCCGGCGTATTCCGCTATCCGCCGAAAGAAGTGACATGTCACTTCTTTCGGCGGATAGCGGAATACGACGGCCCATAGAATGGTGTCTATGGAGCCGGCAGAAAGGAGCGCGGCCACGTGAGCGGACCGCCTATGGAATTCCGCGGATATTATCCGCGAGAATTCCGTAGTGTGAACCCACCCTGATTCTGGAAAATAAAAAACTGATTAAAATGCAGACTAAAATGCTATGTGTGAACTGAGCCTTTAACAACAAATATATTACATCTGCAGTTGCTATAGCAATTTGGAGCCTGCTAGAGATTATTTAAAGTTCCTGACTGAGCTCTTGGCGCACAATCTTAATCAGTAGTCACAAGTAATGACGTCATACATCATACAGTGAGGGGGCATTCACACACCCGCAAAATACTGTCGTGCACGGGCAATAGTCTGGTTTTCTGCGGGGCGGATCCCTGAGCTAACAGCATCAGCATTTATTATGATGCCTGGAGCTCCACAGCTGTTTAAGGCTATGTTCCCACTTTGTAATAATATCAGTGGAAGGCGGCCGCCTCGTAACATAGATGGCTGCTAATGATGATGATCATTTAACAAGACGGCCGCCCTCCACTAACCTTATTATGAAGTGGAAACATAGCCTAAATCTTTGCACTACTGTGTAATCGGACCAAGCAATGTTACATCCAGTTTATTGTTATCAGCAGGATTCAGACAACTGTTCTGGTTCACAACTGGTCCAATAGTTATGGGTAGCATAGCAATAATGTCATTTCCCTCATCTCCTTTACAATATACCACCCATAGACCAAGGCTAATCTAAGGCAGTTTTCTCACCACATTTGGCATCTATAGGAAAATGACCCGACGCATAGAACAAAAGTATCCATAGACCCTCATTACCCTATGACAGCCAAAAGTGTCATTTTTGCCCCCAAGCGTTTTCTATCAGAGCTACTGTTTTATTGCTGGATGAAATAACAAAGACCTGTCATAACATTTCAAGTTGTATCCATTATTATCTTGTTTGCATGTATGAGATTACATGCAAACAATGTCCTAGAGGGCTAAAACAAGGCCCTACAAATGGATATGGTAGTCACAAAAAATGACAAAAACAATACTGTCCTTGTACTCTGGAATGTACTCTTTATTATATGAGGAGTGCCTAGTTCTTGCTCACCCCTACCACACTCCAGATCCCTGTAGACAAGTGCAGCAACGTCCTCGGGTCAAGCAACCTTTATTTTAAAGTGTGAATTTATAGCAAATTCATGGGTTAAAAGGCAAAATGAAGC
Source organism: Dendropsophus ebraccatus (assembly GCF_027789765.1). Lineage (NCBI taxonomy): Eukaryota > Metazoa > Chordata > Amphibia > Anura > Hylidae > Dendropsophus > Dendropsophus ebraccatus. The sequence goes on along the minus strand of NC_091454.1, from coordinate 176,113,136 downwards.
TACATAGTAATCTGCTACTTTTTTGCCATAGTTTTATAAACTCCCATTCACTTGCACTGTATTGTAAATTTGTGGTGGGTTTTTATTGCAGAATACTCAACCACCCGGCATCTGAACATACCCTTACAGATTAGTAACAGTGATGCAATGCTGATAACATAATGATGCAATATAGTCTCTGTAATACTGTTTTGTGTATTTTTTTAGTACAGTGTGAAACTGGTTGATTTTGGATCACTATATTGCAGTGCTTCTTAATTCTAGTCCTCAGGCCTCACCAACAGGTCATGTTTTGAGGATTTCCCATACAAAGAACAGCTGTGATACTACCTGATGAGTATAATTATATCACCTGTGAAATACTGAGAAAATCCTCAAAACATGACCTGTTGGTGAGGCCTGAGGACTGGAATTGAGAAGCACTGCTATAGGGTATTTAACCGCTTAAGGTCAAAGCCAATTTTCGTTTTTGCGCTTTTGCTTATTCCATTTTAAGTTTAAAAGTCAACAGCGCTTGCATTTTTTCACCTAGAGACGTATATGAGCGCTTATTTTTTGCGAAACCAACTGTACTTTGTAATGACAGGCATTATTTTTCCATAACATATGCTGCGAAACCGGAAAGAAATCATTTGCGCTGTCAAATTGAAAAAAAAAACTAATTTGTTTTGATTTCGGGGAGTTTTGCATTTACGCCGTTCGTCCCATGGTAAAACTGACTTGTTATGCATGTTCCTCAAGTCGTTACGATTACTATGATATATAACATGTATAACTTATATTGTATCGGATGGCCTGTAAAAAATTCAAACCGTTGTTAACAAATATACGTTCCTTAAAATCGCTCCATTCCCAGGCTTATAGCGCTTTTATCCTTTGGTCTATGGGGCTGTGTGAGGTGTTATTTTTTGCGCCATGATGTGTTCTTTCTATCGGTACCTTGATTGCGCATATACGACTTTTTGATCACTTTTTATTACATTTTTTCTGGATTTGATGCGACCAAAAATGCGCAATTTTGCACTTAGAATTTTTTGGCGCTGACGCCGTTTACCGTGCAAGATCAGGAATGTGATTAATTAATAGTTCGGGCGATTACGTGTGCGGCGATACTAAATATGTTTATTTATTTGTTTATTTATTAATTTATATTTATAAAATGGGAAAAGGGGGGTGATTTGGACTTTTATTAGGGGAGGGGATTTTTTATTAATAAAAACACTTTTTTACTTTTTTTTTTACATGGACTAGAAGCCCCCCTGGGGGGCTTGTATATAGACAGCACTGATCTCTCATAGAGATCAATGCTGTGTATATACACAGCAAAGATCCATTAGATCGGTCATAGATTACTATGGCCTGCTGCAGGCCATAGCAATCTATTGCCGAGCCGGGATCAGCGTCATTCCGACGCTGAGGCCCGGCACGGCCAGAAGAACGGATCTCCCCCCCGCGATCGCATCGCGGGGGGGAGATCCGACCCACTAGACACCAGGGATAGTGTGCATAAAGCACTTCAATGCAGCTGTCAGGTTTGACAGCTGCATTGAAGGGCTTAATTAGCCGGTGCGGCAACGGGACCCGCGCCGGCTAACAGAGGCACTGCCCGGCTGCACGTGTCAGCCGGGATCAGTGCCGTTCAGAGTGGGGTCCCGGCGGGACCCCGCTCTGAACACCCCCCGCGGCACCATGACGTATCAGATACGTCATGGGTCGCAAAGGGGTTAATCACCTACCTACCAGCAAGAATTCTGTCTCTCACCTATTCTCCTCCTTCTCTGCACTCATTATCATTACCTGTATTAATTGCACCTGACCACACACTCAGTCAATCACACTCCAACATTTCCACCATGACCAAGAACAAAGAACTGTCTAAGGACACATGGGACAAAATTGTAAACCTGCACAAGTCTGGGATGGGCTACAGAACAATAGGCACACAGCTTGGTGAGTAGGCAACAACTGTTGGCACAATTATTAGAAAATAAATGAAAAACAAGATGGCTCCAGGGCTCCATGCAATATCTCGCCTCATGTAGTAAGGATGATTCAGAAAAAGGTCAGAAATCAGCCCAGAACTATACAGGAGGACCTGGTCAATGACGTGAAGAGAGCTTAGACCACAGCCTCAAACATTATTGTTAGTAGTAACACACTACGCCATCATGGACTAAAATCCTGCAGGGCAGGCAAGGTCCCCCTGCTCATGCCCAGATCATGATCCAGAGGAGGCCTGGGAGAAGGTCAAAATAGAACTTTTTGGTATTGACTCCACTCGCTGTGTTTAGAGGAAGAAGAAGGATGAGTACAACCCCAAGAAAACTTCTGTGAAGCATAGGGGTGAAAACATCATTCTTTGTGGGTGCTTTTCTGCAAAGAGGACAGAATGACTGAACCGTATTGAAGGGAGGGTGGATGGGGCCATGTTTATGGTGAGATTTTGCCCAACAATCTCCTTCTCTCAGTAAGAGCCTTTCTCTCCATGCCTTGTAGGTTGGAAAACTTGCTAAATCAGCAGTGTATCAAATATTATTATTATTATTTATTTATAGAGCGCACTTAATTCCAGATATGTTATGTCCCCCACTGTGTGTGTCTCTGTCTTTGTAAGAAATTATATTTCCAAATTTTATAAAATGTAGAAGAATTGCCTCTACAAAAAGCTATTTTGTGGCTGTTTTATGGCATTGCGCAGTACTACAGTACGGCATTGTTGCTAGCCATATAGGCAGCTAAAGAGTTAATTTCTAAAGCAGAAGTTACAGTGTATTCAGAAGACTAGAGCCTCCACAGTCTGCATACCAACAGCGGTTACCTAGCAACCACAAGTCCTAGCACAGGCCGAGCCCATCTCCCATGATACACCAGTAACACAATACTAATTCCTGCCACGTTGCCTCGGCAGCTGATTGGCTGAAATTTACTGCAGGGCGTCTCCTATAAGGGGGGTGTATGAGCCCTCTGTGTACGTGCAGTGTCAGACGTAACCCTTGCAGTGCCAGAAAATACTTCTCTACACTTTAAATACCTGTAAAAACTGGATTTACTCATTACGCAATGTCACCTCCATTACCAAAATAACCATCAGGGCACTAAAATAGTAACCACCCATAATGGACTCGAAGTCACCATGTACACATTGAGGTCATGGGAAAAATGACGAAGAAACATTGTAAAGTGGATCTCCTCGTAACAGAAACAAGTGTTGTATCTGTGTTCACACATTCACATAGCTACATAAAAATATTTTTAGATGGATTCTAGAAAAATTTTGCAGACGTCCATTCATTGCTGTCATACCGGCTGAGCTGATCCACTTAGCTGACATATAGGGGGTGGGGGGAGGGGGGGATGAAATCCAGCCATCTTCCTGATTGACAACAGGGCTTGTTGTAATAAGAATTAAGAATAAAAGATGTTTGTATACAATTTTATATGTACATAAATCCTTGTTAGAGACCACTATGTATTACTATGTATTATCATTGCTATAAATGCCATTTCTAAGGGCCCTATTACATGGCCTGCTGCACTCTCTAAATGGCGCTGATATCATAAATCGGCACTCCTTTAGTGAGTGTTTTACAAGGTGCACCTATTGTGGTGACACACAATGCATTGCTGGATCTTTTCTGCTATCATTTATCAGCCTCACAACCCCTTTTTACATGGGTATAAATGATACAGTCAGCTAATAAACAAGCAAGGTGATAATAGCCTGTTTGACTAATAATCGTTCTGTGTAATAGGCATCTTACACTGTTAACATGTCTTACAAAAAAAAAAGTTACCTAAGGTTTGGTTTGCATGTTGCAGCCACAGTGAGGTAGTGTGCCATGTGGCCAGTAACCATGAAGTATGTGATTCAATACTGGTTGCCATGAAAATAAAAACCATGGGGGGATTCCCACTGTGGGGCAGATTTATCAAAGAAGCCCGGCAAAATCTAAAACTACAGTACAGGCAGGGGAGTTTGGAAATAAAGAATATATACTTACCCATCCCCATGCCCCGGCAGTATCGCTCCTGGACCCCACTGGCCTCCTCAAGCTCTCCCTTCTGCAACATCACCACTCGGCTAATGGAGTGCCCACTCAGCCAGTCAGTGACCAGGGTCGCACACCACTGAGTCAGGTACTTTCCCCGAATTCATAAGGTAGCAGGAAGCCGGGAAAAATAATTTTCCAGCGGTGGTTAGAAGCTGGTAATGAGGTGCTGGGGGGGGGGGGGGGGGCGTCACGGGGATAGGTTAGTATACTTTCTTTATTATGTTCCAACCACTATCTGCCTGCACTGTGTTTTTTTCATTTCACCAGACCTCTCCTTTAAGGAGCACCGTCCATGCACTACACAGTAAAATCTCTGCCAGATTTGCCCTGAATTCCCTCTTATTAGCGCCAACTGTATTTGCCCGTAAAATTGTGTGGTTCTCGTCCATGCAACGTACCCCACCCCATGACTGCAGTGTGGGGACCAAGCAGTTATAAAACAGTCACAAACCCTGACCTGCCATACATGTATGCAGGGTCGTATTTACCACTAGGCACCCGTGGTCCGGTGCCTAGGGCAGCACCTTGCAGGGGGGCAGCACCAGGGAGCAGGGGGACAGAAAAAACAATTTTTTTTGTTTTTATTTTTTTAGTTTCCCTCCTCCTGTTCAGACTTGCCAGTAAATCTGGTGTCTTTTCCAGGGGGGTGGGGGTATGGTGGTATTGGTCAGGTCTGGTATTGCCAATAGGTGCGTGAAGATGGGGCGTCTTCAGGTTTAGTGCCTAGGGCAGCAGCAGCTGTTATTACAGTCCTGCATGTATGTGCTCCATGTTTGGAAGGCTAGGTCCATACTATGTTTGGTTACCACATTTGATGTATATGTTGGTAAATGCCCCTGACATAAATGTCTTATGTGCTCATAGACTTCTATTAGCCTTACATGTGCTGTAAACCTTAGGCTATAACTATGGGCCTGTTTGGCCTGAAACACGTAGATGACAGCTATCCTGTGTAATCATTTTCATGGGAAACTGAATAAAGACAGGATTTTATATATGTTGATGCTGGAGTGCTCTCTACTATATGGCATAAAGCTGTATTCACACATAGATTGTAACCCCTGCAGACAGGGTCCTCTCTCCCTATGTGACAGTCTTTCATTTATTTTATTCATACTGGGGGAGATTTATCAAACATGGTGTAAAGTGAAACTGGCTCAGTTGCCCCTAGCAACCAATCAAATTCCACCTTTCATTCCACCCAGACTCTTTGGAAAATGAAAGGTGTAATTTGATAGGTTGCTAGGGGCAACTGAGCCAGTTTCACGCCATGTTTGATAAATTTCCCTCTTAAAGTTACATGCTGTGGACATACATTCCTTATGCTACCCCCCCCCCATCATATGGATATGGACAGCGCTTTGGAATCAGGGGTGCTTTAAAAATAACTAAAAATAATAATAATGATAATGGCAGATTGGTTGCCAAATTTTTTATACTGTTTCTGAATTGGACAGAAACCTGTTGATTATCTTCAGAAACTGCCTCAATTAGATAGATGGAACATCCTGTCTTTTCTTTTTTGGCATACATTTGGTACCCTATTTGTGACTGGTGTCTGAGAAAATAAAGTGACAGGCTCCCGACCCCCTGTTAGATCCCCCTATACTTACCTCATCGCGCCGGGTCCCGCTTCCCGAGCCAGTCGGGTGACTGAGATTTCAGCACCCGAAGCCCGGTGCACGCGCTCACAGGAGAGTCTGATGCCCATAGAGAATGACGGAGCATCGGACTCCCCATGCATTCTCTATGAGCATCTGACTCTCCTGTAAGTGCGTGCACCGGGCTTCGGGCGCTGAAATCTCAGTCACCTGACCGGCTCAGGAAGCGGGACCAGGCGTGATGAGGTAAGTATAGGGGGATTTAACGGGGGGTCGGGAGCCTGTCACCCCAGCACGGGGGTGACAGGTGCTCTTTAAAATAAAACTTAAAAGGATTTTCTAATGACAATTTTAGATGGCATATCAAATACATACAGGAGGTTCAACTGTTTTAAAGAACCACCCTTGTTTTTTAGCACTTTGGCCCAGATTTATCAAAGGGTGTAAAATATAGACTGGTGCAAACTGCCCCCAGCAACCAATCACAGCTCAGCTTCCAGCTCTGGCCAAATGAAAGCTGAGCTGTGATTGGTTGCTATGGGCAGTTTACACCAGTCTATATTTTACACCCTTTGATAAATCATCCCCTTTGTTTTTCTTTATAATGGTAGTATTTTAATTTGGCATGATATGTGCTGTTTATATTTTCTGTACCTAATTTTTATGGATGTTTAAGATTTTCTGTAAATTTAATGCATGACTGACACAATGTGCAATGGTTGTAAAGACATAAGCGTGTCAGAACAATTTTTTTTTCTTTCGAAATGTGCCCTGTATAAAAGTGATGTATTATGTGATTGTAATAGACACAACATTCTCTAAAATGGCCTGAGAGTTGACACTCAGTATGCATAGAGATGAAGGCCTCTGTTAGAACTGCTGTTCCCCCTGCTGTACGCTGTAGTGATTTACACCATAGAGTTGCTTATTCGTGAGATGTGTGAGAATATCTGAAGTAAAATGTCTTTCAATGGACTTTATAGCCAGGAGTATTGATTTACTCATTGTCACTACCTATATGGCTGTTTTTCAGTGTCAGTTATTTACTGAATGCAGCTGTGCCTAGGGAACACCAATGTGTCACGATACAGATCCAGGGCTGATCATACATAAAGTGAATAAAATAGCAGGGTCGTGCACACATGGTTCAGGGCTGATGATTACCAAGGTACTCATGTGCCCCAGGAGTTGTGGCCCTGGGGTTCCTGAACTCAATAGAGGTATCAGTCTGAGTGACAGCACATTGCAGACACTTCTTTTTTCCATTTTGAGCGTGCTGCCTTCTATTTGGGGATCACTGTAGCCATAGCAGCTTCTTCAGGGCCCAGAGACTGAGGGGACCGCTCCAGTGCAAGAACATTGTGAACATTTCTGCTATCAAGCACTTTCATATGTGTTCTCTCTATCTAGTACCATAATGTACACCTAAAAATTCTAGTTATACCCCTGCACCTTTATTTGTGCAGGTTTTCATAACACATCATTACTCATTTAATTGTTTTATTTCCATGCTTTCACTGTCCGTGTTCGAGAGTGAGGTCCATTATGGGAAGTCCCACCTGGAGGTCTGTATAGCCAGGAGGTTCCTCACCTTTCTACAGCCCTAGCTCACATCTGAATGCAGCAGAAAGTCCACAGCAACAAGAAAAGGATTTATATATGCTTCATCATAAAATCCATTAAGTACACATAGGGAGAGATTTATCAATTTAGACTGGTGCAAACTGGCCACAGCAACCTATCACAGCCCCTCTTTCCTTTCACAGCTGAGCTGTGATTGGTTGCTGTGGACAGTTTGCACCAGTCTAAATTTTACACCCTTTTATAAATCTCCCCCATAGGGTTGTTCAGGGCCAGCTTTAGTTTTATGTGGAGCCTTGGTGAAATTATGAAAAACAATTGTTGGATAATAACTTGGTGTCTTGTGTTTGGCCAGCTAAAACTGATCAAACAGAACAGTGCGGAATACTAACCTGTCCAGCTCCACTTAAGCTTCCTGGCTGCTGGTCCCCACTGTCCTCAGCTCTCCGCCTGTGTCATCTTTGTTGACAACTTCCATTGGCGTGTCAATTCTACAGGAAGTGGCCGCTCAGCCTAGACGGCACTACACTATTTATTCTGAATGACCATTTCCTGTGGGAATGGCCCGGGAAATTGCAGCTGCTGCGTGGCGGGGCAGGTAAGTATAACACACTGTTCTGACCCCCACAGCCCTGGCAGCACTATAGATGTGTAGTTTAGGCTGGATAACCTCTTTGATCCTTAGCATCATACAGTTGTCTACATGGTTATACAATGTAGAAGACAATTGTTGCTCATAACAGGCAATTGTTATCAGTTGGCTGCTGCAGCCGCAGAGGTTGATCAAGCCCAAGACATCTGTGTGCGACAAAAGCGTCACACACACTGGCCTACAACCTGACTTTTGGCCAGGCCAGGTGCATATGGACAGGCTGCACTGCTGAATTCTGATTCCTAATGCATGGGACATCATTACTCAGTGTGGGGGCACTAGGGTCACCAGTACTGAGTGTGGTACTAATAATGCACGGCCAGCGACTCACTACTGTCAGATGTGCTAAATGATTGTTGTCCTAATTAAAAAGAAAGACATCAAGTGAAAGAAATTCATAATAAAACGCAAATCTCACCGTCTAATTACCTGTGAAAGATAGTTAATATTGTTTAAAAAATTACACAACATAGAAACTATAAGGGAACAGTCCAGTATAATGTATGATCCTTTTCTCACTGTAAGTAATCCAGTGACATGTTTTATAGAAAATAAAACCTGCTGCTCGCATTCTGTATATAAGAATCAGAAGAATTCCACAGAAACAAGAAATGAGTGTTCAGTACAGGCAGACAGAACTATGGTAAATAAAACAGGGGCGCCCTCTATTGATTTTTTTTCTGTACTATCACACACTATTCACTAGCAGAATCTACTCTATGGGGTAGACTTCTCTGATGAAGACACCATGAATTATTAATGGACAAAAAGAATAATGTCTATTGCCAATTATACCTATATTAGGAAATTTTAGTTTAAACTGAGTTTTGCTTTTTTCAAACAGTTTTTATAGATTTTTTCATTTATAATAAAGCAAATGTTAAAAGCAGGACACTTAGACAGTTCATGTCCTTAAAGGAAAAACATTCAGGAAGACATATAGACAATGTAAACGACAAAAATGTAAGGCAATATACTTCAGATATGTAAACAGTCTTCCTGTAAAACATCCCAACTAGGGATGGTCCGAACCTGGTCCGGACGGGGTTCGTACGAACCCGAACCCTCCGCAATGATTCCCGCTGTCTGTCCGCTCCGTGCAGCGGGCGGATCCAGCGGGAGGAACGCTTGGAAAACTGGGATACAGCCATAGCCATAGGCTGTATCCCAGTTTTCCAGGCGGTCCTCCTGCTGTATCCGCCCGCTGCACGGAGAGGGCAGACAGCAGGAATCCGATGCCGAGCGTTCGGGTTCGGCCGAACCCGAACCTCGGCGGGTTCGGACCATCCTTAATCCTAACCCAATCCTCACCCTTAACACCCCCCCCTTCTCAGATGCAGAGAGCCTTAAACAAAAGAAAAAGAACGAAGAGAGCTATTATATTGCTTTTTAAAGCGACTCTGTACCCACAATCTGACCCCCCCCCCTTCAAACCACTTGTACCTTCCGATAGCTGCTTTTAATCCAAGATCTGTCCTGGGGTACGTTCGGCAGATGAGGCAGTTATTGTCCTAAATAACAACTTTTAAACTTGCAGCCTGTGCCAAACGGGAGTATCTGTGGCCTAACCACCCCTCCGTCCCTCCTCCCCACCCTCTTCATCATTAGGAATGCCACTGGAACATTTTCTCCATGCTGAACATTGCACAGGTCCTTAACGATTCAGCCCATGTGCCGGGCTGAAACAGGTGGAGAATAGAAGGCAATCTGCCTGGAGCATTTCTAATGATGAGGAGGGTGGGGAGGAGGTACAGAGGGGTGGTGCAAAGTTAGGGCACAGATACTCCCATTTGGCACAAGCTGCAAGTTTAAAAGTTGTTTTTTAGGACAATAACTGCATCACCTGCCAAACGGACCCCAGGACAGATCTTGGATTAAAAGCAGCTATTGGAAGGTACAAGTAGTTTGGAGGGGTCAGATTGTGGGTACAGAGTCACTTTAAGTGCCCGGAACTTTTAGGCGACCTAACGTCCAAGCTATGTGGAGTTTTGCTTTTAAAGCGTAACTGTCATTTCAGGGCCATTTTTCTGAAAACATTAAATATCAACAGTACAAGCGATTTTAAGAAACTCTGTAATAGGTTTTATGTACTAAAATAGTTTCCTTCTGTACTGAAAAAGCAATCTCCCAGCCTCCCCCCTCACATCAAATGAAGCAGGATTTCTGTCTCCATTATGTGGCTATGGAGAGGGGAGGGGCTGTTAGGAGTGACTGAGCACGGAGCAGTCCTGCACAGCACAACACCCTGCAATCTTCTCTCAGTAAGTTCATAGATAAGCACTGACCTTTCTGACACCTGAATTTAGCGGTTTAGGTGCCCAGAGAGTCTACAAACAGCTGACCTTCATGTCACCTCTTCCTGCTCCCTCATCTCCCTCAGCCCCTCCCCCCTTCATAGGCTTACAATGGAGAGAGCAGAGCCCGTCTTCACTGGCTTCTCTGTAATGAAGACGTGTTTGCCTGATACGTCTGATGCCTTTTTGGCTGATGAAACCTATTACAGAGTTTCTTAAAATCGCTTATACTACTGATTTCTGCAATATAAAAAAAACATGACAGTTATGCTTTAAAGCAAATTTCCATCTAAAGTTTACACTGAAGCCTTCCCGCACACATTAAAACCCCATCCCACAAGGAACATTTATAAAATGTTGCAAATGCACGGGGCATTGGTAGTTGGAACTTTTATATACGTATTGCTATGAAGGGGTTACTAGTTGCACCTCCAAAATTATATAGTCTCTATAATCTATGTAGAATAAAAACTGACCAAAGAGGAATGAATAATAAATACACATGATCCTAAAAGAACTAGGGTACAACTTTGTGAAAACAAGGGAATAGAGGAGGGGTCAAAAGAGGCAATTGGTAGAGCTATTATGCTGGATAAGAATAACATGGCTGCTCAGTGTCCCTAGAAGGGCCTTTATTATTCTTCTTATTATTTATTTATAGAGCGCCTTTAATTCCAGAGAGCTACAGTATACAAGCGATAGGGGTAACGAACAGGAACCATACAAGATCAAAACACATTACATGAAGGCAAATGGCAGACTGGTACATGGGGGAAGAGGACCCTGCCTGCGAGGGCTTACAATCTATAAGGTAAGGGGAGAGAGACAGGAGGTAAAGTGCAGCCAGTCAAGTGTGATGCAGAATTATTATAGGTTGTAGCCTAGTTTGAAGAGATGGGTTTTCAGGTTACTTTTGAAGGACTTGTTGGTGGATGAGAGCCGGATGTGTCGGGGTAGATAGTTCCAGAGTATGGGGGAGGTTCGGGCAATGTCTTGGAGGCGGTTATGTGAGGTACGAACATGGGGGGAGCACAAAAGGAGGTCACTGGAGGATCGAAGGTTGCGTGAGGGACGGTAGCGGGATAATAGGTCACAGATGTACGGAGGGGACAGGTTGTGGATGGCCTTGAACATCATGTCAACTATTTAAAGTGAATCCATTGGGCAATGGGGAGCCAGTGGAGGGATTGGCAGAGGGGAGAGGCAGAGGCGAAGCGAGGAGAAAGGTGGATTAGTTGGGCCGCAGAGTTAAGGATAGACTGGAGGGGAGCAAGGTAGTTAGATGGAAGGCCAGAGAGGAGAATGTTCCAGTAGTCCAAGCGGGAAATAATGAGAGCATGTACTAGCAGTTTTGTGGAGTCAGGGGAGAGAAAAGAGAGGATTCTGAAAATGTTTTTGAGGTAAAGGTGGCAGGCAGTGGCGTAACTATAGGGGTTGCAGCGGTCGCCATGGAGACCGGGCCCCTACGCTAGGGGGGGCCTGCATCACAGATCACTTTGATGTTCCGCCTGCACAGTGAGTGGGTGGAACTTTAAAGCGAGCAGAATGCAGGAGCAGGACCTGTCAGTGTCCTGGTCCTGCATTCCCTCCCATAGGCTGCCGGCACTTCATACCAGCAGCCTATGGGACGCCGGGACGTGACCTCTCCGGCAGACGTGATGATGTGACGTCATCACGCCTGCCGGAGGTCCCGTCCCTGCGGCTCGCAAGATGGAGCCATAAGAGGAGGAGAGCTGCTGCCTGGAGCCACACAGCGCGGATTAGGTGAGTAGGATGTTTGTTTTTTTAGGGGCACCTCTGCGGGCATTATTAGTTCATGGGGGCACCTCTGGGGGCATTATTAGTTCGGGGGGGGGGGCACCTCCTGGGGCATTATTACTTCATGGGGGCAACTCTGGGAGCATAATTTGTTCATGGGGGCACCTCTGGGGGCATTATTAGTTCATGGGGGCACCTCTGGGGGCATTATTCGTTCGGGGGGGGGGGCACCTCCTGGGGCATTATTAGTTCATGGGGGCAACTCTGGGAGCATAATTAGTTCATGGGGGCACCTCTGGGGCCATTATGAGTTCATGGGGGCCACCTCTGGGGGCATTATGAGTTCATGGGGGCACCTCTGGGGGCATTATTAGCTCATTGGGGCACCCCTGGGGGAATTATTAGTTCATGAGGGTGCCTCTGGGGGCATTATTAGTTCATGGGGACACCTCTGGGGGCAATATTAGCTCATGGGGGCACCTCTGGGGGCATTATTAGCTTATGGGGACACCTCTGGGGGCATTATTAGTTCATGGGGCACCTCTGGGGGCATTATTAGTTCATGGGGGCACCTCTGGGGGCATTATTAGCTCATGGGGGCACAGCAGGGGATCCTACATACAGGGGGCATCCCAAATTCCTACTCGCTTTACTACACATAACACCAAACAACACAGTTACTTTGGGAGCCGACAGGAGGGAGAAAGGAAAGGAAGTTGCTAGAAATGTGCGGAGCCTAAATTGTTTGTCTCGCAAGTTCTGAAAAGATGAAACGTATCTGGAAGAAATCATCATGGAGGTCTGGGCCGGATGGAGAGGAAAAGGGAAAGTGATGCCTCAGATCAAAGAAGACGTCACCTGTGAGTCACTGTATGACAGTTTTCTTATTTTGCAGAACATTATTTTGGTAGAGGTGCCCCGAGCTAATTTTCCAAGGGGTGCCCCGAGGTGGAAAAGGTTGGGAAGCACTGCACTAATCTGTCCCGCTGCGCCCGCTGGCACATGCTGTCATCTGATTGGGCCTCTTACCTAATCAGATGACAGCAAGTACCATCGCCCCCTCCTCCAGACATCTGCGTTGGCGGCCCAAGCTGTGTCCTATGGCCGTACCTTTACCGCGTTGAGCTTCAGCTTGTGCTGCAATCCACCTCTCCTCAGTGTTGAGGCCCCTCCCCCAGGTCAGATGACATCACTGTACAGCCGGCAAGTAACATCAGAGAGTACAGCAATGTTGTGATCCGGTGGGGGAGGAGCCTCAACCCTGCGGGAGCCGTTTACACCACTGAGGAGAGGAGAAGTGGACTGCAGGTCACATCTACATTATCTGTACTCAGAGATACCACTGTGTTATCTGGGCTGTTACATAGGACTGCAGGTGACATCAGGTGACTTATCCAGGTTGCAGAAGTTCAAATTTCATCGTGCCCTGCTGACAGTTTATTATGGGTGTTGGAGTTTTTCAGCTAAAGAGTCAAAGATTGGAATACAATGATTAGACAATGACAAAGTACAGTCCATTAATTATAGGGGGCAGTAGTGCAGTACATGAGGTGGAGGCAGTGACAGTGCATTAGAACATTGTGGCACATTAGAGTAATTGGATATAACGTTAGATATGACTTTGCCTGATCGGGTGAGATGGGGGGGCCCCAAGCTAAAATTTAGCACCAGAGCCCATCAGCCTTTAGCTACTCCCCTGGCAGGAGGTGGTCAGGGCCTAAATATTTGGCTTAAAAGACAGGGCAGAGTCAAAGGTGACCCCAAGGCAGCAGACTTGGGGGACAGGGGACAGAGTGCAGCCATTGATAGTGATTTACAGGTTAGATGGCAGGGTGGAGCGAGATGGGGGAAAAATAATTAAGTCTGTTTTGTACATGTTGAGCTTTAGAAAGCGGGAAGAGAAGAAGGAACATATGGCTGATAGACACTCTGGAATCCTGGATAGCAAAGAGGTGACATCTGGACCAGAAAGGTAGATCTGGGTGTCATCGGCGTAGAGGTGGTACATGAAGCCGTGGTACTCTATGATATTTCACAAGCCAGGGGTATAGATGAAGAAGAGAAGAGGCCCGAGTACAGAGCCTTGGGGAACGCCAACAGTGAGGGGACGAGGAGAGGAGGTGGTGTGGGAGTCGGAGACACTAAAAGTGGGTTGGAGAGGTAAGAGGAGATCCAGGAGACAGCTAAGCTAGTGATGCCAAGTGATAAAAGAATTTGTAAGAGAGGAGAATGGTCAACTGTGTTGAAGGTAGAAGATAGGTCAAGGAGAAGAAGCACAGAGTATTGGCGTGAGGTTTTGGCAGTTAGCAGATCATTGGCCACTTTGGTGAGGGCAGTTTCTGTGAAGTGGTGGGAGCGGAAGCCAGATTGCAGGGAGTCAAAAAGCGAGTTGGATGAAAAGTGGGAGGATAGTTCATGGTAGACATGTTGTTCCAGGAGTTTTGAGGCAAAGGGGAGAAGAGAGATGGGGTGGTAGCTGGATAAGGAGGTAGGGTCAAGGGATGGCTTTTTAAGGATGGGTGTGATGGTTGCATGTTTGTATGGAGATTGGAAGATGCCAGAAGTTAGTGATAGATTGAAGAGATGGGTAAGTGCTGGGATAAGTGCTGAGGAGAGGTTGGGGATAAGGTGGGATGGGATTGGGACAAGGGCGCAGGTGCTGTGGTGTGATATGAAAAGTAGTTTAAAGAGATGTTCTTCAGTGATGGGGGAGAGGTGTGTTATTGGGGAAGAGCATTGGACAGGCATGGGGGGGGGGGCTGAGGGGACTGTAAGGGTGGTAATACACAGAATGATTATCATTAAAAAAAATTGTTAAATCGTTCGGATTTGAACGATAATCGCTTGTGTAATAGCAGACAGCGATTAAAAGAACAACGAGAAATCGTTGGGCGTTTAATAGAATTTGGACCTATTTTTATCGTTGATCGTTTGCATGTAATAAGACGTCATTCACAGTAGCCATGACAGGACGAACGCAATAATGATCATAAGTAACGATCATCGTTCCGTGCAATTGGGTGAACAATTTCAGGTCTTTTGCCATATCGGTCGTTTGTTTATCGTTAATCGTTGATCGTCAAAAAATTGCTTCGTGTAATATGTACTTGATTTTCTGTTTGAAGAATGTGGTGAGGGGTGGCAGTGGGGGGCGGAGAAGGGAGTTGAAGGTGTTATACAGTTGCCTAGGGTTGTGAGATAAGGAAGATATGAGGGAGGTAAAGTAGTTCTGTTTAGCAGAGGTGAGGGCAGATTTGAAGTCAAGGAGTGCCCACCTTGAGGGACATATGAAAACTGAGTGCTGTGTTCCAGGTCCCTATAGTGAAAAATATGGCACATTTAAACTAACATGGCCGCTGCAGTATAGTAAAGAATAGGGCAACTTTATACTGAAACCAGAAGTCTGTTGTCAGGGATTCATAATGGCAAGCAATACAGGCTTGTCGTACTAATGGCCACAGCTGCAACCTTGACACATAAACTATTGACAGGACTTGCAAAAGGCGCCGAGGGACCCATATAGAAGTATTGTAAGTAGAATACATAATATCAGTGTCAGTGAGGATTCTATAAATGACTGATTAGATGACATGTCAGAATAAGTGGAAGATATTTGACGAGATCTCATATAATGTTGCTTTGAGAAATATTATCCCCAAGGTTGTTCTAAAGGGGATGCCGACTGCCATTTATTGAAAGGTCTATTCTCTTGTCAAAAACCTAGACAGTCTCTCCCTATAATGAATTACAGGAATACAGGTTTCTATAAAGATCAACAATTGCTTGCCATGATCTTCTGACATGACATTACTATAGATCACCTAGGTTTTTTTTTTATTTCACCACTTGACCAGTCTGTCAGCAATAAAATCTGTACAGTCGTTCCAGGACAGGGGTGTCAAAATGTGTGGTCAAATAAGTTAAAACAGTAGCAGGGAAACTTGACAGAAATCACAAAGTAAATATACGTTATTATTTATTTTTGTTTATTGTTTGTTTGGTTTTTAGTTTGCCTGTATTACTATGAGACTTTTTATTTAAAGAGACTCAGTCAGCAGGTTTATGATGTCCTATCTCAGGGTAGCATAAACCTATGACAGAGAAGCTGAACAGAATGATATATCACTTGCATTGTTCTGTGCAACTGATTCAGAGAGATCCCCCCTAAATAACATTGACAGGCAGTGGCGTAGCTATAGGGGTCGCACCGGTCGCCATAGCGACCCGGCCCGTATGCTAGGGGGGGGGGCACTTTTTCTCATGGGCCTCCAGCCCTGCACCTCCCAGCACTGTCCTGGGCCCCCTGGGCCACTGACATGATGGAAGGCACATGCTGTCATCTGACTGGACCTCTTACCTAGTCAGATGACAGGAAGTACCAGCGCCCCCTCCTCCATGCTGCGTCCTATCGCCATACCTGTACGGCGTCTAGCTGTAGGATCGTGACCCTGCATTCCTCCTCTCCTCAGAAGTAATCTGGCACCGGCATGGCTGAGGCCCCTCCCCCAGACAGGATCTCACTGTGTACTGTACAGCGTTGTGATTTGGCCTGGGGCAGGGGCCTCAGCCATGTCGATGCCAGCTTACTTCTGAGGAGAGGAGGAATACAGCGTCAGGATGGTGAGTGGGGGAGCTGCATTCTCCCTGATCCTTTCTTCTCTCTTTCTCTCCCTCTGACTCCTGTCACTGCTAAGAGTGACAAAAGATGCTGCTGAAGTGGACTGCTATAGCTGGGTAAGTATGTGTTTCTTTGTTTTTTTAATTATAAAGGTAAGATTGGGTTAACAAGGGGATAATACCTGTTGCAATGGCTATATATTGGGGTGGGGGAGGAGCAGCATGGGATTACCTACTGGGGCATATCTACTAAATAGGGGATTAGATTAAGAGGATGCCAGCTACTTGGGGGATACTACCTATTGGGGGGCTAGCAGGGGAATTACCTACAGGCCTGCTACATGGGGGATACTACTTATTGGAACTACCAGAAAGAATTACATGGGGATGTCTGGGGGGGGGGGGGGAGGTTTCAGAGATGCATAATTACTATATGGATGCACAGAAGCACCTGATTATCACAGAGGGGCCTGACTACTATATAGATACACAGAGGGGTGCCCAACTACTATATGGATGCTCAAAAAGGCACCTAACTACTATTTGGATGCACAACGGGGCACGCACTGAGAGGCACCTATACTGTATGAGTGAGGAGCCTATAATGTTTGTCTGGTAGATTCTGCGGGGTCAATTTTAGTCCAGGTAAAGTCTTCATGGGCCAGATGGAGAAAAAATGGCTGCAATCAGAGAAGATGTCACCTGGGAGTCACTAGATGTAACTGCAGTGTGTGCAGAACCTGTGTACAGCTGGTATCTACCTCTAAATGGGTCAGTGTATACGGATGATACTGGTATTTGTACTCTGGATGTTCTGAGTAATGGTATGGGGATGGTAATGTTGGTGGTGAAGTTGTTGTGACATTTGTTTCTTATTTACTGGTTTTATTGGTCGTGGTTTAGTGATAATATGGTAACACATATATATTTGTTGTATCCCCTATTAGTGATGTTCTGGGGTCACTCCCACACACTGAGACCCCACATTACTATGTGTTCAGATCTCCCACTAAGCATCCAGTGTACAGTACACCTAGAATCCTTCAACAGCGGCGGGGGGCCCAAGCTAAAATTTTGCACTAGGGCCCGTCAGCCTTTAGCTACGCCCCTGTTGACAGTAAGTAGTCCTCTCCATTATGTGCATGAACCCAGTAGTCCTGAATATTCATGAGAACCAGAAAACCCCACCCACCAGCTGCTGATTGGCAGTTATCTATCCATGCTGTGTATAGGCTGTCAATTGTCAATCAGCAGCTGAAGGGTGGGGGGAGAGTGTGGCAAGAATCCTATTCTCCTGCATATTTGGAGAATAGCTGAACAAAATGATGTAAGTAATACACTGATCTGTTCAGCATTTCTGTCAATAGTTTATGCTGTCCTCATTTAAGGCAGCATAAACCTAGTCACAGATTCCCTTTGTTACTGTGAAAAATACATAGCAATTATTATAATCTATCCTCCATCTTTCATCCTGGTAGAAAGACCCAGTGGTGTTTGGCCAAGTGTCTCCAGAGGCACCATCTGTGATACCATCACACAGAGATTACTTTCCCATCATGTGCTCGGGCAGGTAAGTTACAGGTAGGTTGTGCTGGTAGAAGACACCACTACTCGCTGGCACCTCACTGTGAGGATAATGAGCAAGCAGACGGCTATAAGGCTGATGTGATGAGTCCTACACTTGGCATCTAGGAGCTCTTCCTTGTCCATGTATCCTTTGAATTTCAGACCAAGATACAATGTGTCCGATATTCCACTGCTATGTGTACAGTCGTCGTCGACTTTGGAAGGCTCATGTGTAGCTGTACAATCTACAAGATCTACAATGAATCATATCAGACCTCTCAAACTACTGGTCAATTCTATAGAGTAAATGTGTAGATGTTATTCTAACTAGATATCTTCATATTAACCAATCTGTTTATACTGTATGTATGTTACATATTACAGAAGCCTGGGCTGTAATATACATGCTGCAGGAACTTTGGCAAACTCTTCCTATCGGAGGTGCAGCGTGACATCTCCAGTGCAAGGTGACGATTTATCTGAAGTACAGATCTGAGTTTAGTTTTAATAAATGAGACTTTAGACTCAAGGGGGGGGGGGGGGGGATTTATTAAACTGGTGTAAAGTAGAATTGTCTTAGTTTCCCCTAGCAACCAATTAGATTCCACCTTTCATTTTTCAAAGAATCTGTGAGGATTGAAAAGTAGAATCTGATTGGTTGTTTAGGGCAACTAAAACAATTCTACTTTACACCAGTTTGATAAATCTCCCCCAAGATATCACACTAATTTTTGTTGTTGTTATTCCAGATTCAATGCTCATGCGTGGTATTCAAATTGTCCACTGGAAGGGAATCATCCACAGACACCTCAAGCCTGAGAGCGTCCTGTGGCTATAACTGATGCCCCCCCCCCCCCCCAGGAGGAATAGCGCATGTCACTTGCCCACTGTTAATCATCTCCTCTAGAGGCCCCATAGACTTATAATGTAGCTGCCTGGATGGAGAATACTGCCATAAAGTGTCACTGTCGTGATTTTTTTTTTTTTTTGCAGAAATCAATAGTCCAGGCGATTTTAAGAAACGTTGTAATTGGGTTTATTAGCCGAAAAATGCTTTTTTATCATGAAAAAGCAGTTTGAAGCTCTCCCCCCTGTCTTCATTGTTCTTCTATGGAGAAAGCTAAATAAAAGACCGAAACAGGACAACAAAGAGTTAATCTACAAATACATCACCCTCTATCTCCTCTGACAGTCACCACTGACCTCTCTGAGCTCTGATTACAGCTGTCACCCAGCTCTGTGCCTGTAATCCCTTTGTTCTCAGCTTTCTGCTGTTGGCTAACTCCCTCCTTCCTCCTCCCCCCTCCCCTCTCCCTAGAACAGACTGGGTATGTCTGATGCAACAAGTCACAATTTCCAGATTTTTTGCAGTGGATGTAAAAGAGGAGGGGGGGGGGGGCTGGGAAAAGGCTTTTTAAATGCAGATAATGGCATATTTGGCTAATAAACCCAATTACAAAGTTTCTTAAAATCGCCTGGACTATTGATTTAAAAAAAATAAATAAATACGACAGTGACTCTTTAAGATTCTCTTGACTTATTCTACTGATTAGTGGGGGTCTCAGTAACGGGACTCCTAGTGATCAAAACTTTTGATATGTCCCTTTTGATATGGTCTATATGCAATCCAATGCACTGAAGGACCTAGAAGGATTTTTTTTTTAATTAGAGTAGTAGGTTTATGTTTAGATTGCCATCCCATTGTATTACATTATTATATGAAATATAAGAAGGAGTGACAAAACACATACACAGAACATATATAACTTTATTTAGCTGGTCATTATATAGTAAATACAAGGTCGCCGCTCTCTGTCTCATTGCAGGAGTCGGGTTAAATAGTAGGTTAAATAGTAGCCCTATTAACAAGATGGGTGGCATACCGAACAGTGGAGTAAAGCTTAGCCACACGCATCTCCTACCTACTGTAAGTCTATGGGGATCTGAAAACCCAGACGCTGACTTATTCAACTATGTGATATATCAAAAGATGTCAAAGTGACAGTAATGCTTTAACCATATTATACTATATAGGACAGGGGTGCAGTAACTGCTGCCTTCCATCTGTTTCTACAACTACAGTTTCCATTGTGCCAGAACTATTTAGGCATGATGGGAAACAAAACAGCTGGAGGGCTGCAGGTTGTGCACCTCTGTAATAGGACATAGTGATCAGCTTATTATTCTTCTCTACCTTTACCTTATAGTCTTCCTTATATAAAAATTTTTATTAAAGTATTGTATTGCCCCCCAAAAGTTACATAAATTACCCATATACATTTATTATGGGAAATTCTTATGAAGTGCTTTTTTCCCTGCACTTACTACTGCATCAAGGCTTCATTTCCTGGATAACATGGTGATGTCACGACCCGACTCACAGAGCTGTGCAGGCTGTGGCTGCTGGAGAGGATGATGGTAGGGGGACACTGAGGGACGCAGGGCACTGGAGGGACACTGAGCATCCCTCTGCCATCATCCTCTTAAAGGACAACTCCTGCGCTAAGGAAAAAAAAACAAAAAACAATCAGAAACATAGCTTTTATACTTATCATCCCTCCTGAGCTGTCACTGTTTGAATTTCCCACCGTCTGCATACAGCCTGAGCCAGGGGCTGGCTGGCACATTTTAGCCTGGGGGGCAGGTACACAGCAGTGGCCCATGAGTAGCCGGCTAGCGGCCCATCCTTCAAGGACCACTCTGGTCCTTACCTTTTATTACGCTCCCCACATCGGTGCGAGGAAGGTAGATGCCACCCACTCCAATACTTCCTCCAGCGGCAATGTTCTCACAGTTCGGATAACACATTGAGCCCTTCCAGTCATTTGTAAACAAGGAATTCCTACTGTTCCCTGTGAAGGGGTCGGAAGACACTTTCCTGTATAAGTCCATGGGACGGCTCAGCGCTGACACGGATCATAGTCCCATAGACTTACATTGACAAAGAGACTTCTGGCCCTTTCACACAGAGCAGTGGGAATTCCCTGGTCACAAATGTCCAGAAGGGCTGGAGACATTATCCAAACTGTGCTGCTGGCAGAAGTACAGGTCCGGGTTATCATCCACCATCCCTGCACTGATGTTGGGAGGGTAATATTTGGTAAGAGCACAATTGTGCTGATATGGTTTTCAGCTGCACAGTATAGATTTACTGTGCATCTCCCCGAGGCTACCAACCACTGGGTATAAGATGCTGGGAAAGCTGGGTGACCTCCATTACACTGAGTACAATACAAGATGCTGGGAAACTGGGGTTTCTGTATTTTCACCATAGTCACTTTTCCCTTCACATGATCACTTTTGCTGTCGAAATTCCCCCCGCCCCCCTCATGTGCGCACCCCCTATTAGTAAAAATAATAATAAACATGGGATGCTGTGTGTGTGTGGAGGGGGGGGGGGGGGGCTGCAGGGGATGCTGTGTGTGTGGGAATGGGGGGCTGCGGGGGATGCTGGGAGGGTAGGATGGGGGTCTGCAGGAGATGCTATGTTCGGGTATAGGGGGGTCTGCAGGGGATGCTGTGTTTGGAGATGGGGGGTCTGCAGGGGATGCTGTGTGTGTTTGGGGATGGGGGGGGGGCTGCAGGGGATGCTGTGTGTGTTTGGGGATGGGGGGGGCTGCAGGGGATGCTGTGTGGGGGGGATGGAGGGGGCTACAGGGGATGCTGTGTGTGTGGAGGGGGGCTGCAGGAGATGCTGTGTGTAAGGATGGGGGGGTGCAGGGGATGCTGTGTGTGTGGGGATGGGGGGTCTGCAGGGGATGCTGTGTTTGGGGATAGGGGGCTGCAGGAAATGCTGTGTGGGGGGGATGGAGGGGGCTGCAGGGGATGCTGTGTGTGGGGATAGGGGGCTGAAGAGGATGCTGTGTGGGGGGGATGGAGGGGGCTGCAGGGGATGCTGTGTGTGTGTGGGGATAGGGGGGACTGCAGGGGATGCTGTGTGGGGGGGATGGAGGGGGCTGCAGGGGATGCTGTGTGTGTGTGGGGATAGGGGGGCTGCAGGGGATGCTGTGTGTGTGTGGGGATAGGGGGGGCTGCAGGGGATGCTGTATGGGGGGGATGGAGGGGGCTGCAGGGGATGCTGTGTGTGTGTGGGGATGGGGGGGCTGCAGGGGATGCTGTGTGTGTGGGGATAGGGGGGGCTGCAGGGGATGCTGTGTGGGGGGGGATGGAGGGGCTGCAGGCGATGCGGTGTGTGTGTAGGGATGGGGGGGCTGCAGGGGATGCTGTGTGTGTGGGGATGGGGGTCTGCAGGGGATGCTGTGTTTGGGGATAGGGGGGTCTGCAGGGGATGCTGTGTTTGGGGATGGGGGGCTGCGGGGGATGCTGGGGGGGGGGGGTAGGATGGGGGGCTGCAGGGGATGCTGTGTGTGTGTTGGGATGGGGGTAGGGCTGGGCGATATGGCCAAAAAATAAAATCTCGATTTTTAAAAAATTTTGGACGATTCTCGATTTAAATCTCGATTTTTTTGTTTTTGCTAAATAAATAGGACATTTTTCTCCCTGCAGCATCAGATACGATTTTATTGACGTTTGAGACAACTATATTGTTTCCCAGTGTAACAGTGCTCCTCCTGTGCCCCCATGTAGTAGACAAACACATTGTGTGCCCCATATAAGTAGTTTTCCCAAATATGTGCCCTATGTACTCTGTGCCCCCATATAGTATAGGCGATCTTCTTTGTGCCTTCATCTAGGTAGGGATTAGTAGTGAGGGTATAGTGGATAAGGGGTGTAATAGTACAGGTAAAGATGAGGAGTGTGGTAGTAGTACAGGTATAGATGATGGGTGTAGTAGTACTACTGAGGGGGTATGGGGTGGACTGGGGGTCACTGAGTGGGTATGGGGCAGGCTGGGGGTCACTGAGGGGTATGAGGCAGGCTGGGGGTCACTGAGGGGTATGAGGCAGGCTGGGGGTCACTGAGGGGTATGGGGCAGGCTGGGGGTCACTGAGGGGTATTGGGCAGGCTAAGGGTCACTGAGGGGTATGGGGCAGGCTGGGGGTCACTGAGGGGTATGAGGCAGGCTGGGGGTCACTGAGGGGTATGGGGCAGGCTGGGGGTCACTGAGGGGTATGGGGCAGCTGAGGGGACACTGAGGGGTATGGGGCAGGCTGGGGGTCACTGAGGGGTATGAGGCAGGCTGGGGGTCACTGAGGGGTATGGGGCAGGCTGGGGGTCACTGAGGGGTATGGGGCAGGCTGGGGGTCACTGAGGGATATGAAGCCGGCTGGGGGTCACTCAGGGGTATGGGGCAGCTGAGGGGACACTGAGGGGGTATGGGGCAGCTGAGGGGGTATGGGGCAGCTGAGGGGACACTGAGGGGGTATGGGGCAGCTGAGGGGACACTGAGGGGGTATGGGGCAGCTGAGGGGACACTGAGGGGGTATGGGGCAGCTGAGGGGACACTGAGGGGGTATGGGGCAGCTGAGGGGGACTAGGCAGGCGTGGTAAAGTGTCAGGACTGCGCGGTGAGGTGCAGGGCCGGCAGTCAGGAGAGATGTGGTACCGGCGGCTCCAGCCTCTTCACAGAGCCGCGGCTGACCTCTCCCGCCCCTTACACGTTAGTGCCGCGCTGAGCTGCGTCCCGCTCTCTTACTGTCACACGTGCAGGTCCCGTTCTGTGGAGGAGGCGGCAGGGATCGCAGCAGAAGGAGAGAACGTCGCTGCGGGTCCTGGAGCCGTACAGCGGGCAGCGACGTTCTCTCCTTCTGCTGCGATCCCTGCCGCCTCCTCCACAGAACAGGACCTGCACGTGTGACAGGAAGAGAGCGGGACGCAGCTCAGCGCGGCACTAACGTGTAAGGGGCGGGAGAGGTCAGCTGCGGCTCTGTGAAGAGGCTGGAGCCGCCGATACCACATCTCTCCTGACCGCCGGCCCTGCACCTCACCGCGCCGTCCTGCAACTCTCTCCGGACCCGACACTTTACCGCGCCGCCCGCAATGATTTTTTGTGAAAATCGAATTTACGATTTTCACAAAAAATCAAATCGATTCTAACTGTCTGGGCGATTAATCGAATTAATTCGATTAATCGCCCAGCCCTAGATGGGGGTCTGCAGGAGATGCTATGTTCGGGTATAGGGGGTCTGCAGGGGATGCTGTGTTTGGAGATGGGGGGTCTGCAGGGGATGCTGTGTTTAGAGATAGGGGGGGCTGCAGGGGATGCTGTGTGTGTTTGGGGATAGGGGGGGGGGCTGCAGGGGATGCTGTGTGGGGGGGATGGAGGGGGCTGCAGGGGATGCTGTGTGTGTGGAGGGGGGCTGCAGGAGATGCTGTGTGTAAGGATGGGGGGGTCCAGGGGATGCTGTGTGTGTGGGGATGGGGGGTCTGCAGGGGATGCTGTGTTTGGGGATAGGGGGCTGCAGGAAATGCTGTGTGGGGGGGATGGAGGGGGCTGCAGGGGATGCTGTGTGTGTGGGGATAGGGGGGCTGCAGGGGATGCTGTGTGGGGGGGATGGAGGGGGCTGCAGGGGATGCTGTGTGTGGGGGGGGATGGGGGGCTGCAGGGGATGCTGTGTGTGTGTGGGGATAGGGGGGGCTGCAGGGGATGCTGTGTGGGGGGGATGGAGGGGCTGCAGGCGATGCTGTGTGTGTGTAGGGATGGGGGGGCTGCAGGGGATGCTGTGTGTGTGGGGATGGGGGTCTGCAGGGGATGCTGTGTTTGGGGATAGGGGGGGTCTGCAGGGGATGCTATGTTTGGGGATAGGGGGGTCTGCAGGGGATGCTGTGTTTGGGGATGGGGGGGGTCTGCAGGGGATGCTGTGTTTGGGGATAGGGGGGCTGCAGGGGATGCTGTGTGTGTGGGAGGATGGGGGTCTGCAGGGGATGCTGTGTGTGTAGGGATGGGGGTCTGCAGGGGATGCTGTGTGTGTAGGGATGGGGGTCTGCAGGGGATGCTGTGTGTGGGGATAGGGGGGGCTGCAGGGGATGCTGTGTGTGTGGGGATGATGGTCTGCAGGGGATGCTGTGTGTAAGGATGGGGGGGTGCAGGGGATGCTGTGTGTGGGGGGATGGGGGGGCTACAGGGGATGCTGTGTGGGGGGGGGATGGGGGGCTGCAGGGGATGCTGTGTTTGGGGATAGGGGGCTGCAGGGGATGCTGTGTGTGTGGGGAAGGGGGGGCTGCAGGGGATGCTGTGTTTGGAGATAGGGGGGTCTGCAGGGGATGCTGTGTTTGGAGATAGGGGGGGCTGCTGGGGATGCTGTGTGGGGGGATGAAGGGGGCTGCAGGGGATGCTGTGTGTGTGGGGAAGGGGGGCTGCAGGGGATGCTGTGTGTGGGGATAGGGGGGCTGCAGGGGATGCTGTGTTTGGGGACAGGAGGGGGGGCTGCAGGGGATGCTGTGATTGGGGATAGGGGGGCTGCAGGGGATGCTGTGTGTGTGGGAGGATGGGGGTCTGCAGGAATGCTGTGTGTGTAGGGATGGGGGTCTGCAGGGGATGCTGTGTGTGTAGGGATGGGGGTCTACAGGGGATGCTGTGTGTGGGGATAGGGGGGGCTGCAGGGGATGCTGTGTGTGTGGGGAAGGGGGGCTGCAGGGGATGCTGTGTGTGGGGATAGGGGGGCTGCAGGGGATGCTGTGTTTGGGGACAGGGGGGGGCTGCAGGGGATGCTGTGATTGGGGATAGGGGGGCTGCAGGGGATGCTGTGTGTGTGGGAGGATGGGGGTCTGCAGGGGATGCTGTGTGTGTAGGGATGGGGGTCTGCAGGGGATGCTGTGTGTGTAGGGATGGGGGTCTACAGGGGATGCTGTGTGTGGGGATAGGGGGGGCTGCAGGGGATGCTGTGTGTGTGGGGATGATGGTCTGCAGGGGATGCTGTGTGTAAGGATGGGGGGGTGCAGGGGATGCTGTGTGTGGGGGGATGGGGGGGCTACAGGGGATGCTGTGTGGGGGGGGATGGGGGTCTGCAGGGGATGCTGTGTGTGTAGGGATGGGGGTCTGCAGGGGATGCTGTGTGTGTAGGGATGGGGGTCTACAGGGGATGCTGTGTGTGGGGATAGGGGGGGCTGCAGGGGATGCTGTGTGTGTGGGGATGATGGTCTGCAGGGGATGCTGTGTGTAAGGATGGGGGGGTGCAGGGGATGCTGTGTGTGTGGGGAAGGGGGGGCTGCAGGGGATGCTGTGTTTGGAGATAGGGGGGTCTGCAGGGGATGCTGTGTGTGTGGGGAAGGGGGGCTGCAGGGGATGCTGTGTGTGGGGATATAGGGGGGCTGCAGGGGATGCTGTGTTTGGAGATAGGGCGGTCTGCAGGGGATGCTGTGTGGGGGGATGGAGGGGGCTGCTGTGTGTGTAGGGATAGGGGTCTGCAGGGGATGCTGTGTGTGGGGATAGGGGGGCTGCAGGGGATGCTGTGTTTGGAGATAGGGGGGTCTGCAGGGGATGCTGTGTGTGTGGGGATAGGGGGGCTGCAGGGGATGCTGTGTTTGGAGATAGGGGGGTCTGCAGGGGATGCTGTGTTTGGGGATAGGGGGGGCTGCAGGGGATGCTGTGTGTGTGTGGGAGGATGGGGGGCTGCAGGGGATGCTGTGTGTGGGGAGGGATAGGGGGGCTGCAGGGGATGCTGTGTTTGGAGATAGGGCGGTCTGCCGGGGATGCTGTGTTTGGGGATAGGGGGGGGCTGCAGGGGATGCTGTGTTTGGAGATAGGGGGGTCTGCAGGGGATGCTGTGTTTGGGGATAGGGGGGGCTGCAGGGGATGCTGTGTGTGTGTGGGAGGATGGGGGGCTGCAGGGGATGCTGTGTGTGGGGAGGGATAGGGGGGCTGCAGGGGATGCTGTGTTTGGAGATAGGGCGGTCTGCCGGGGATGCTGTGTTTGGGGATAGGGGGGGGGCTGCAGGGGATGCTGTGTGTGTGGGAGGATGGGGGGCTGCAGGGGATGCTGTGTTTGGGGATAGGGGGGGCTGCAGGGGATGCTATGTGTGTGGGAGGATGGGGGGCTGCAGGGGATGCTGTGTGGGGATGGGGGGCTGCAGGGGATGCTGTGTGGGGATGGGGGGCTGCAGGGATGCTGTGTGTGTGGGGATGGGGGGCTGCAGGGGATGCTGTGTGTGGGGAGGGATAGAGTGGCTGCAGGGATTGCTCTGTAGGCCTCCCCTGTACAGTAATTACCTGGCTCCCTGCAGACCACCATCTTCTCAATTTTCCGGCTCCTCTATCCAGGCTGTATTAGTGGCAGCTGGGGGGAGAGAGCAGCCCCTAGTGGCCGGAGGGAGAAGGTGCAGCAGTTTACTTTTAACTATAAGCCTCATAGGCTTTAGTTAAAAGTATAGGGGTCTGCTAAGGGGGCGGGGCTTGACGGCGTGGAGGGGGCGGAGCTTCAGCGGTGGCCCGCAATACAGCCTGGCCTCTCAGCGCTCTTAGGTGACAGAGAAAAGAGCGCTGGGGAGGCAAGAAGCTGCAGGGCGGCCCTGACACCTTCAACCAGCTGTCAGTGAGTGACAGCTGTGCGGCCCTTCAATGAAGTGGGGAAGAACGGCCCGGGGGGCAGATGCCACCCTGCCCCCCGGCCCAGCCCGCCCCTGGCCTGAGCTTCATTCTCAGTCTTCATTTCTCCCTTGCTTCCTGGTTTCAGCTTCCCATGATGCACTTTGGCTGCTGTGACAAGCCAGCCCCCTGCTGTGACACTGCAAGTGCCTGCCCCTCCATTCACTACAACTCCCATCATACACTACACATGACCCCCTCTCTGGCTCTCTTCAGTCAGGCTGCTATATACACACACTGAAGCTGCACACACATACTTTCACCTCACTGTAGTGTACATTCTGCAGGATGGCCGTCCCTAATTAGGTCAGGGCAGCAGGGGAGAGATAAGACGGGGTCTGTGTAGCTGACATGCCGGGAGTGAGGAGAAAGATAAGCAAGTGACATGACTCACTCACTCACTGAGTCCACTCGGCAGCAGGAGGGAGTATGGGGGAGGGGGTCCTGTAGCTGGTTATGTGCCGGGAGTCAGTTCATTTTGGATGTATTTTTGCATTACCCATTACTAGAGATGAGCGCATACGATTCGATCGAGATGGTATTCGATCGAATATTGCGGTATTTGAAAGATTCAAATTCAATCGAGTAGTGTGACAAATACGCGGGAAACATTCGAAATCCCTACCTTCGCACTTGGCACTTTTTTTAATCCAATCACCATGCAGGGAGGCCGTGAGGGACCCAGGGAGTACGCATGCAGCGCGAAAACAGCGTCTACCCTCATTGGATGGCTGAACCACATGACCTCGAATATTTAAAAATTGACTTCCGCCTCTCGACCGCAGATGCACTTCCAACCTAGCCAGGGAGAGATCTTCGACCAGGGAGAGATAGGTTATAGTAGCGTTTTGGTTAGGAAGGATTACTGCTGAACCCAAAAGTCCTTTTCAGGGCTAAGATCCAACGAAAAAGGTCATCTTTGAATCCAAAGCACTTCTCAGTGCTAAGACATAGATGATATAACAGCAGCATCAGCTGTATTCATTCCAGTACCCTGTGTGTACAAGTGACTTATAGTGTCCCTGGTTCAGCCCACTAAGGGCACGTAAATGTTATTCATATTGTGCCAGTTGCCCAGTAAAAGGCACGTGATACCTTATTGTGCCAGTTACCCAGTAAAAGGCAATTGATACCTATTGTGCCAGTTGCCCAGTAAAATGCAAGTGATAACTGTTTTGCCAGTTGCCCAGTCAAAGGCACGTGATACCTTATTGTGCCAGTTACCCAGTAAAAGGCAAGTGATTCCTATTGTGCCAGTCACTCAGTAAAAGGCAAGTGATACCTATTGTGCCAGTTGCCCAGTAAAAGGCACGTGATACCTATAGTGCAAGTTGCCTAATCTCTGCTCTGCTGCAGCCTAGCGTTCGTACAGCGTAATGCGTGGTACACGCGAATAACGTGACGCTCTACGGACGCACATTGGAATCATGTATGTAACGCTGCGCACGAAATACGATGGAAATGTGTGAACATTGCCGTAAACATTCGCAAAGCGTTCACAAATATTTTTCCTTCGCAACTGCGGAGAGTGGCATTATACTGCGATTTTGGAGTGTTGGGTGCACCAAGGCATGCTTCCCCTGATGTCACAGTGTCATTCCGGAGGTGTTGGCATTGTTTAGGGAGGTTTCATGGAGGACTTGGTGACCTCCAAGTGGTCGAATTTGGATTTCCAAGTGCCTCAAATTTTTTCCCCATAGACTATAATGGGATTGAATATTCGTTCGAATAATCGAATATCGGTGCCTATTCGATTCGAATTCTCGAAAGTATTCTGTATAGATATTTGTTGCAAGTACATTTGTACATTCTGAGTCATTGGTATACCATTGGTACACTTTATTATAGGTATTTTGATTGCAATATATTTATTTGGCTCTTTGCATGTTATATATATATATATATATATATATATATATATATATATATATATATTAGTGTTTGTTTTTTCTTTCTTTTTCTCAAACAAATTTTTATTATGGAAAGAATAATGTATGAATATCATCACATAGTTAACATGAAGTATGAACAAGGACACGCAGGTCCCGATAAATTACAATAAAGTAAAGATATTCTTGCAATGTTCTGTGCAATGTGATTTCCATATTTTACCATTTTATGCAGATAGTTTAAATGTTTGTATTTCTATGGTTGTGCTTTAATAAAATTTGATTGATTTTAGTAGTTATTTTTGAGGTGCAGCCATTCATTTGTAGGTTCTCGTTCTGGTTTTTGTTCTACTGGCTGGCACTGGATGCGTTTTCATGTCTAGCCAGGATCTGACAGGCAGGATATGAGGCAGAGCACATTGCACAGGGTTGTTGATGGGCTATATTGGAGAGCAGAATCAGCATGTATAAATATTAATGGAAGTAGAAGACATAATTGGTGTATGACAACTTAAAGTGTACCTGTCGCTATAACGTTATAGGTTTGCAATATATGTTTATTATTTATGTTTTTTTGTTATTATCATGCTGTAAAACAAAGCTATACTTACCAAAAATCCAGGTTTGGTCTCCTGAAAGTAGATTTTTAGACTTGTATTCATTGTAAAAAACAGACTAAACACATGAAGTCCCGGCCAGTTGTCACATCCGCGGCCGCGGCACATACCTCTCGCCGCGCCGTTGCTGCCCCATCTCCTGCTCTGTGCCGGGGCTCCTCCTTCAGCTCCCTGTCAGCTCGAAGGGCGCGTCCCTGTCTCCTAGGGAGCGCGCGCGCCGGCTCTGCTATAACTTAAAGGGTCACTGAGCCTTTAATTGACTGCTGCTCTGCTCTGAGATTCTCCTATAAATTGCAGCCCTGCCCCACCACAGGTGTTGGAGCCTCTGCATGCTTCCTAGTGTGTTCAGTCCCAGCCACCTGTTTGTGCCTATCCTGTGTTCCTGCACATTGTTTCTGCTACCTGCGGTTCCCTGTATCCAGCTGCCTACCTGCCTGTCTGCCTGCTTGCCTACTGTTCCAGCTACACCTCGTCCGCCGTCACTAGCAAGCCAAGCCAGGGGTAGCGACCTGGGGGTCGCCTGCCGCAGCAAGTCCATCCCACCTTGCGGCGGGCTCTGGTGAAAACCAGCGGCCCCTTAGACTCCGCTCCCTGGTGCGGCTTACGCCATCGCTAGTGACGGTCCAGTGGATCCACGACTCCAGTCGTTACACCAGTACAGAGAGTCACGGCTCAATGTGCCCATCAATCACATGACTGCCTTCTCTCTGTGAGTGCTCAGATGACCTGGGATACACAGGACTTCCTGTTTTCTGACTCTTTGAGGAAAAACTTGCCTTTAGGGATGGTCCGAACCTGCCGAGATTCGGGTTCGTATGAACCCGAACGCTCGGCAGCAGATTCCTGCTGTCTGCCCGCTCCGTGGAGCGGGCGGATACAGTGGGAGGAATGCCTGGAAAACTGGGATACAGCCTATGGCTATGGCTGTATCCCAGTTTTCCAGGCGGTCCTCCCGCTGGATCCGTCCGCTCCACGGAGCGGACAGACAGCGGGGATCATTACCGAGGGTTCGGGTCCGTACAAACCCTAACCGAACTCGGTTCGGACCATCCCTACTTGCTTTATATCACATCTACTGTTGATTTATATTTTGAAAGTTATAACAACAGCTACACTTTAATAATAAAATGGCAGCCTTTCTATCACTTTTGTGCCCCAGTTCACCATGTGTCTTACTGTCCCTTCTCCCCGCTGAGTTTCCCATTAAATAGCATTTATGTGCCAGTACTTTATCATTGCTAAAAATAATATTATAAAATGAAAGGAGAATCCTCTGTATTAGTCTTTCATATCTTTTGGGAACAATAACATCAAACTTCTTCTGATATATAATATAAAATATTGAAATCAATTCAATGTATTTAAATGAGCTTATTTGAACTTGTCATTGAATTTGGCAAAAACAATAGCATTTCATTATGCCAGCTTGCTTATTCTGTAATGGAAATCACATCATTTTAGGAGACTCTAATATCCTAGGGTTGATGCTTATTTGGCTTTCATTTATTTGGGCATATTGACCTTGCACTGCACTGGCCTCATGACTTGAGCACTTGACAGAGTGTGAGGCTTCGGTAAGCTTGTAGTACAGACGACCTTCAAAGTCCCATTGCTATTTTCAGATCTTTTCCTCTGGGGGCTGTGGATTGCTAGTTTAAAATCTTTCAAAGTTTATACAAGCACCGACTTCTAGCACATACTCCTGTGAAGAAGTCTTCTGAAGCTCAGGCAGTCCACACTATACCGCCATGCAGTGATTAACAGACCCACGCCAAGGTTTACTATCCAGCAAGAATAGAGTTTGACAGAACAAAGAGAAGAAGCAGCTATTCAGTGAGCATAATACTAAGCCTATCAAACCTGAATTATATCCCTAGTGCTTAGTGGCTCTTGGCTTTTGGGAGCAAAGAACTCAACAAGCACATGATAAGTTGAACTTGTGATAGTGACTGACCAGGGAATCATGTGCCTTTCAAGGATTTGTATGATGGAAATCACAACAAGGACTTTTTAATCTAACGTATCTTGTGAAGGATTTTTTTTACTTACAATTATGTAAACGTAGGCTAGAATTACACGTGCACTTCTGTTTTGGGAAAGACTGACAGGTTTCCTCTCTTCTGTATGCAAGCCTGTGTTTGGTTCAAAAGACTGCATCGAAAACTGCAGTTTTTGAGTGAAAACCAAGAGTGGATTCAAAAGGAATGGAAGGTCTAAATGGGGAATATAAAGGAAGGATTTATACTTCTGCTTCCTGCTGGATCCACTTCTGGCTTTGGCTCAAAAACTGTAGCGGCAGCTGCGTGTCACACGAGCCTAAGGCCTCTGTCAGACACAAGTTTTGTATGTTTTTTTCTGATAATTTTACATGCCAACATGTATACAGACATGACTTTTTTTTTTCTTTTCGAAATTTTGCGGTCCGTGTTCTTGCAATCTGGAAGGCCCAGCAATTCTTTAGTTATGCTTTATCCTCAGCATACTGTGCATAGGACATAACTACCCCAGATAGGAATAACCATTTAATAGACTCCTGTATAAGTCAGTGGAGTGTCTGTTGGGAACTGTTGGCAAAATATCCAGCAGTCCATAATTTATATTTTTCTGTTTCTAAGACTGACAGGAAAATTGAATTGATGACAGGGTTGTATAAAGCCTTAAGGTCCTTTTAGACCTACAGAAATCTTGGCTGCAGGGGCCACAAACAAGCGCTGATCAGCAAGATTTGCTGCATAGACATGAGCCTTATAATTTTTAGGCTATGTTCACACTGCGTATGATTCCGTCCGTAGATCGTATGCCGCCGTACATGTGCGGCTTAAACTACGGGCGTGGGAAAAATAGACATGCGGCCGGATGCGTACGAACCGCGAACATACGCCCGTAGTACAGTTATGCTTCCCTAGCTTGTTTCGAAGCGATCTGAGGCAGGTCATTTACTTGGAAATATTCGCCCAGCGCCGTAAACCACACAGAACCTTTTGGATCGAAAAATCAAGTTCAATTTGGCTGAATAAGTACTCCGTACGGGACCGCATGGAAATCCACGGCCGTGAGTTTCAACATTTCCGTCCTCAAACAATCATCGTGTTCATTTTTCACGGCGCCGTATACGATCCGCCCGTAAGCTCATGCGTAGTGTGCACTGTGCGGGCGTATATCTTATACTTTCAAGCGAACGCATCAACCTCAAAACTACGTGCGTATATTCGCGGTTCGCACTACGGACGGAATCATACGCAGTGTGAACATAGCCTAAAGCATCATGGGTGTGCCGTAGCTCAGACCCCACACTTATTATATTGTGATGGCATACCCTAGTTATGCCACAATATTCTTAAATGCAATACCCAGGCTGAGCCACTTTGACAAGTTTGTCCAAGTTTGTACTGCCTAAGAATTAGATGGTTTAAAGGGGTTAGCAGCATTGCGGGCAGTAGTCAATAGCTGCTTGTTGTTACGGCAAAACTGGGCAGCAATTGTACACTGGGTGTGGGATTGGTTTTGCACACATGCAACACTCGCAATATACTCCCCCCCCCTCAGAAGTTCTATCCAGAGACGGTCAGAGGGAGGGAGGGAGGATGTGCAGCACTGGAGAGCAGAAGAGATAGGACCTTTTCTTCTCAGATGTGCCCATCAGCTGATATGTAATTCCAGATGCCAGTCCATGACCATAGTTTTCCCCTTTTCCCCACTGGCACTGCAGGAAAGCGGCAGTCTAAAAAAGTGATAGCAGGATTAGTTGATGTAAATGCAATCATGTTCCAATTGAAGAAAGGATGTCAAGACTGAATCTAACTATTCAGCTGTGATATCATGTAACGTGATTGAGTCCTGAAAATATGGACACTAAATATGCTGACTAGTAACTATCAGTTGTAAAATGTAATGAAATGTCTATAATTTTCTTGTGCTATCTTATGTGAAAACAGAGTTATTAATATAATGTACATAGGAGAATTTTACTACTAGGGTTCCTTGGTTTAGTTCCTTAGGATTTTTGAGTCATCTTTTCGACGCCATTGGACAAAAAGCTTTTCAATAGCATCTCATTTGATGACATTCAGCTATCATTACAGTCTGTTTGCTTCGTCTAACATCATGTCCTCTCTATATCTAAAACGGAATATTTCTAAGGCTATCTTCACACAACGGAAGTTCCGCTGTAATTGCGGCTGTTGTTGCAACGGCAGTGATTTCTGTGGTACTTACGTTGTGCTGCAGGCTGGGGGAATCCTGGACGGAGTGTATACACAGGGTATACACTCTGTCCGGGATCCCTAGCGGTGCTGCGAGAAACTGACATGTCAGTTTTCTGGGGCCGCTATTCAATGAATAGCGCCCGCTGAAAACCCTGTCAGTGCACACTATGCACACATTGTGTACAGTGGGGAGTTCTGATGCGGGGGCGCACAGATCTTTTCTGAGACCGGGTTCACGGAACGGCTGGTCTCATACAGTGTCTGAACATAGCCTAAAACTGAATCATTTGCATTTCCTCGATGTACCAACCTACTTCCATCTCTGTGTGTGGCACTACCATAACTCCTTGGCAGTACTGTATGTTCTTCATCAAAGAGAAGGAATGGCAGCGGCACTCACCAAGGCTTAATTCAACCACAGATGCTTTATTCCAGAGCTTAAGACATACAGCATAGTAGGTGCATTCCACAAGTTTGAGCGATGAACTGCATTAAATAAATACATTCATGTCATTTTTGTCGTTTAACAGGAAAAAAAAGGACAAATTTGGTCAGCTCTCCTAGAACACCATTAACACTAGGCTGAAATTGCAAACACAGAAAAATGC
Source organism: Dendropsophus ebraccatus (assembly GCF_027789765.1). Classification (NCBI taxonomy): domain Eukaryota; kingdom Metazoa; phylum Chordata; class Amphibia; order Anura; family Hylidae; genus Dendropsophus; species Dendropsophus ebraccatus. The sequence goes on along the minus strand of NC_091454.1, from coordinate 176,078,212 downwards.
AACAGCTCACCGCAATGGCAAGACACAAACCCAATACAGATATGGAAGTCGCTAAAAGCATCCCCCCATCTGCTAAAAAAATCTCCATAAAAATAATGAGGCTCTTGGTTACCATTTACAAATAGTGTAAACCATCCCACCAACAATAAGGTGGCCTCGTGCCGGGGCGGACCTACATTTTTAAACCTAGTGCACCTAATGCTCCTGTGCGCATTATCCACCATGACTCTCTCTGCAACAGGATTCTATGAAGATCTCCTCCATCTTGAGGGGGCTTGATTTTTTTCTAGACCTAAGAATTTAAGAGTATTAATGTCACCATAGTGAACTAATTTACATGTTCCAGTAGCCTAGGAGAGCTTGCCCCTGTCCCTGTCCTAATGGAGTATTGGTGTTCACTAAATCTTATGAACAATTGCATAATTGTTTTACCTATATTAAAATTACCACTAGGGCTCAAAATTGTCTATTGTAACTATTAAAGGGGTATTCTTGCCAAGAGCTAAAAAATGAAATGCTCCGAAACCTAGCTGGTCTTACTCACCAAGTCCCCCTGAGTATTTGGAGCCATGTCCCATCTTTCTAGCTGCCTCTGTTTCTGAGCTACAAGTTTTTCTACAAGCCGTTCTATAGCCAAGATGGCGCCGGCCAGGAAACTATATTTACCATTATGCAGTGCTTCTCCATGTCACTTACCTGCCCCTTAAGGAGGGTAGGAGGTAGAAAGAAGAATTGTGACATGTAATGAGGGACAATGCACAGTACCACAGGTACAAAGTACTTGTTCTCCTCCAGCAGCATCTATCACTCCCCCAGCTGACAGGCCGGCTCCTTTCTCCTCCCTGCTGTGGCCGCATCCCTGAACCCCCTCCCTTCTGCACACAGCTGACAGGCTGGCTCATTCCACGTCCCTGCTGCAGCCGCATCACCAACCCCCACACAACCCCCAGCGCGACACGTCTGAGAGGCCGGTTCCTTATGCTTTTCCCGCATCCCTGAAGCCTTCCCCCCAGGAGTCACATCTGACAGGCCGGCTCCTTCCCCATACATGCTGCGGCCGCATTTACGAACCCAGCCGAAGCAGGGACAAGGAAGAAACCAGCCTGTCAGCTGTGTGCCATGGGGAGGGAGCTGAGGGAAACTTTCATGCCTGTCCTGTATTATTTCACTGGGCAGGGTTATAAACGCTAACCCGGCCTATTTAAGAGAAGGAGGGAACGTGACCCCCGACACAGAGGGTGGGGGCCAGTGGTAGGAGCATGTCGGAGTGGACTCCGTCAAGCAGATTTTCAGCATTCAGAGGGGGTGAGTTGTGGGGAAAAAAACCACAGAAACAGCGCAGAAGCTGTAAATACATTGTATTACAGATATCTATAGCTATGAGTGAACTATTTTATGACATAAAAATGCTTTTATGGGGAATACCCCTTTAATTGATCTTCCCTAAACTGTCCCCTCTCCAATAAACCATGAATGCAGCAGTTGTGCTCATATTTCCATCCAATGTCTATGCTTTCTCCCATGCGAGTCATTCTACCGATTGTTCATCCAGCTTAGAATACAATATAAGCTCCTCTCTTACCCACCCACCTTATGCACCTCCCCAGGGGCGTAACTAGAATTGGCTGGGCCCCATAGCAAACTTTTAAATACCCCCCCAGTACACAGTCCAATATCACCAGTGACCATATAGCATCATATATGAGAGCTTCACACAGGCTCTGCACACCAGTGCTGTTACAACCAATAACTTACAGGAGGCGTCTTCTTTGCGTGAATCACTGAAGGCTTTTTCTTCAGTCGGAGTTGCTCACTTTTCCTCTTCCTCTCCATCCGGTAGTTCCGCCTATGTACCTCCTTACATCTTCTCCCTTCTCTCTGTCTACCACCCTACCCATGCTCTATGTTCTGTAAACAACTTCCCACTCTCCTAATGGCTCATTTGTTATGGCTCATTGTCTGTATTTGTACCCTCAGAATTGTAAATTGTTGTGAAATATTTTATATAAAGAAAAAATATTATTATTACTATAAGTATTATTATATGTTATGATCTACACAAGTTTAAATTTTGGGCACGTCTTTACGCAAGAATCTGAAACTTTTTCATCTTTTGAATGAATGCAGCTTAATATACTGGAGATAGGATGTAGCCTCCGTGAAGTGTGGCCTTAATTTGAGATGCAGGGACAGCCACAGGTACACCATATTTATCAGTAGACTTGCTCCTGTTTATAAATTTGGCACAGTGAATTTATATTTAGACTGGAGTATGTAACTCTTTAGTAAATCCCTCCAAGTATTTGTTTTGGGAATGATGCTATAATATCAATGTTCAGCACTAGATGGCAGCAGAAACACATTGTACTACATATTCTATTCTAATTCTCTAACCACAAGACTTAGCACCACAAATGCGTTTTCTGATATTTTCCCATCCATGGGGCTGTTGTTATTTTATATTTTAGGTTACTGTCAAAACAAGCCATTTACTAAAGACTTTATATAATACAATAGGGGACTGCCTGACAGAATAAAAAGCTACAAAACTGGGTCAACATCAGAGCTTACAAGCTGCACCATGTTTATCAAAACTGAAATGATATTTTCTGTGTCTAGTGCAATCATTCTTCTTCAGTTCTATGGTTAGAAGATTGATCTGTAACTCTCCTTGTGTCTTAGCGCCCGCTGATCCCTTGTACTGATTTTAACTCTCATTAAATATTGTTATCTTATAAAGAACTAATATGTCATGTCACTTTCCAAAGGTGAAAATTAAAATCTAACATAAAGTAAGTGACAAAGAAACAGGCAGAAGGACAAAATGCAAAGTCTACTCTCTCCCAGACAACAGAAAAAAATAAAGCCTGGTATTTACGTTAAAGCGTTACTGTGATTTACATGTCAAAATGGGGATAATTCGGAGCAGGGGCGTAACTAGAAATGACTAGGCCCTGTGTCTCTACATCTTCCTGCCTCATAATCACTGTCTCTATATAGTAAGTGGGTAGTTATGCTGTATAGAGCTCGTGACTGGGCCCTGGAATTTCTAAACTTGGAGGCCTGACCTGCCAGGCCCCCTAACGCTGTGGGCCCCGTAGCAGCTGCTATGGTGGTAGTTACGCCCCTGATTCAAAGTCTCAGCACTTAGACTTAGGCTGCATTCACACGTTCCGTGTTCCTCACGGAACACGGATGTGGAATGCCTGTAACAGACTCTCCCCCGTCCGGGCAGCATCTGTGATAAGATGCTGGGAGTGGGGGAACTGTACAGATATGTGCCGTGCTGTAATGAATCAACCGTGCAGCTCTGTCATTACAGCGCAGTGCATATCTGTACAGTTCCCTTACTCCCAGCATCTAATTACAGATGCTGCCCGGGTGGGGGAGAGTCCGTTACAGGCATTCCACATCCGTGTTCCGTGAGGAACACGGAACGTGTGAATACAGCCTAAGTCTAAGTGCTGAGACTCTGAATCAGGGGCGTAACTACCACCATGGCAGCTGCTACGGGGCCCACAGCATCAGGGGGCCTGGCAGGTCAGGCCTCCAAGTTTAGAAGTTCCAGGGCCCAGTCACAGGCTCTATACAGCATAACTACCCACTTACTATATAGAGACAGTGATAATGCAGTCTTAAAATTGAGTCTGTGAAGGACTTAACTTATGAGAACACTAAAGTAATACACTGAATGAGTGGGTAGGACATGAGCAGGCGAAGTATTTCATGTAATAATGGGGGTATATCCATTTTGTCATTATTGGGGTAACTTGATTGGTTGTTATTGATGTATGATACATATGATGGATACATAAATAGAGAATTGTTGAAGGATTAAAAGAAGTGGTTTTGCAAAGGTACTAAAAGTGCTGCTAAAGTGGCAAAGTTGTCCTGGTACATTAAATACCTTATATGAGTTTTCCAGGCAAACTAAAAACTTTCCTTACTGCATCCCATAGATTTAAAATTAAGAGCCTTTACTTACCACCCTGCTTCTTCACAGTTCCTGCCTAGTGCGTAGCCAAGCACAGAGCTGATCCGGGAGCATAACATCAATGTAAGCTGTCAGAATGGTAGAGCAGCCAGGACCAGAAGATCCAATAACTATCTAGCACTCCTCTCCACTAGGACAGTCCAGTCCTTGTTCACATACATAAAAAATGCAGATGGATGAACATAGTTACCAGTCCCAGTGTGCTGAGTGAGACCACAACAGCATGCAACGACGGCTGACCATTGTTAGTATTGCCATGCTGGAATAAACAAGATTTTTTTTTCTTGAATGCTGCCTTTGTATGCTGTTACCTTTTTTTCCTTTTACATGCTATTGTAGACCAGAAGATGTGACAGAAGGAGCTGTGTGGGAACGTGTGTTTATGTGTGTGTGGGGGGGGCTTGATGGAGTAATTGCACAGATCCATACCCACTCACTTTGGTATTGAAGCTGGGTCTCACTGACTTGAGCACAGATGCAGCAAAATGGAGAGGAGTGCATGGTAAAAAATGAAGAGGCTGCAGCCTCAAGGCCTGTTTAATCACCTGATATGTGGGGGTCCCAGGAGTTGGTCTCCACTAGTGATGAGCGAGCACTAAAATGCTCGGGTGCTCGTTACTCGAGACGAATATCTCCCAATACTCGAGTGCTCGTTTTGAGTAACGAACCCCATTGAAGTCAATGGGAAACTCGAGCATTTTTGCAGGGGACTCAAGTTCGGTAGAGGGAAGGTCGTGTGAAAAACTGTCAACCTCAGAAATTGATGGAAACACAAAGGAAATGGACAGGAAACCGCAGGGGCAGCATGTATGGATGCCTCTGAGGCTGCCTAATCGCACCATTATGCCTAATTCTGTGCAACAGCTGTGGGATACAATCTGTTGGTGGCTGCACCTATATACACTCTGTGACACTCCCTTTACACGATGGAAGCAGTAGTGAACTTAGATATGCCTTGCCTAAGAAATACAGAAATCAGAAAATATAGTAGAGGGCCCAATAAAATAGTACTGAGCACTTCTTAGGGGTCTGTATGCAACACCTAATGTCCCCTTTCTGCCAGCAGCCGATCACCACAGTGTGCTGCTAAAATCGTGGTAGCTGCACTGCAAGTCCCAGCCAGCAGTCTGTAGTAATACAATTTAAAAACGATTTGAAGCCCTTACAAGTGCTGTTTGGTTGTTTTGCTAGTATTCCCTGCCGACTGGAACGCTAATTCCCTCCCTAACGCTCTCCCTGACCAGCAGCAACTGTCCCTGATCTCTTCCAGCATGCATGTGAGCCGAGCCTCGGCGGCCAAGATTTTTATATGACAGGGTCATCTGATCTGGCAAACCAATCGCTGCTATCGACATGTATGGGTCCCATGTCATTGCAGGATGTACCAAAGAGTCTCCTGCATGTTTATTGGCTTTCATTGGATTATGAGATTTCCTCGAGTATCGCGAGATGCTCGTCCGAGTAACGAGCACCATTGAGTACCCTAATACTCGGCCGAGCATGTTCGCTCATCACTAGTCTCTACCAATCTAATAAGGCTAATCCTAAGGCTGTTAAAAATAAAGTAGACCAGAAAAAGCAGTGATAGGGCTCATTAGCATGAACAGGAAAACAAATCCAGCAATCTAGTGGGGATTAATTTTTTCAATTTGTTTGTGCGATATAAACCATTGGTGTGGAAAGACATACGATAGCCCAATGCATTGCTAGTGCATTGAGCACACTTACTCATGGCTGACACTGCTAGTCTATAGTGATCCTAAATAGCTTACTGGGTTATAGCTACACAATGATGTCAACCTGCAACAAAGCACAAGAGGTGTAAGAATAACATCAAGACTGTGTGTAAAAACAACTTACACACACTTAAAACTTTGCAACACAAGGTAAAATAAAAGTAATAGGGTTAGTTATCTTGATTCCTGGCATACTTTTGTATTTCAATCATCCTCTCTATTGGTGAGCTATAAGTCTTTTTGTTATTATACAAATTAGGCTTAAGTGTCCTGGGTGCTTTCCCTAACAAGGCCAGAGCTTAGTTAAAGCGAATGTACCATCAGATACAATTGCTTTAAGTGTTGCGCATGAATACAATGGTGCTGGTGTGGGGAAGGCGGTGCCGCTGTCCTTTTTTGAACCCCACGTACGGCGCCGGTCTATTACCGCACTTAAAGCGGACCGGCCCACCCTGAGTGTGATGAAATCCCTCCCCTCTGTGACGCAGCTCTATTAGAATCAATGGAGTCACATCACAAAAGGGCAGGGGTTTCCTCCCATTAGGGAGCGGCGGGCCCATCTCCAGTGCTTCAGCCTGGTAATAGACCGGCGCCATGCGGGGGAAACGGGCCGCGGTTCAAAAAAAGGACAGCAGCACCAGCTTCCTCGCCCCGGGGCCGTTCTATTCATGTGCAACACTTAAAGCAAATGTACCTGATAGTACATTCGCTTTAGGTCCAGCTTACATGTTCTTCTTCACCACCTCTGTACCCACGATGGGGACCGCTATTTCCCACAGCAGCGGTCATGTAATCAGAAATGATTCTGCTTTGTCTATGTTCTTGGCTGTTCTTGGCTTGATGTAGTAATTCTAAACAGGGTTGTAGTATAGCAGATATTGACTGGTCTACGCCTGCCAAAAGTGTAGCTGAGATCATTCCACGTGACAACAATATGTTGACATTACTTTTCAGCAGCTGCATTAGTATCACTACAGAGATCAATCCCATTCAGCACTTACATCTATGCAGGTAAAGCTGCTTACAGAGTGTTTACAGGTATTTTCAGAGCATCAGGAATAGGAAGCACATTGGGTTTGATTGGGTTTTTTTAATCAAAAATGTTTGCCGTTGTTATACCTGTAGATAATAGTAAGATGCGATCCACTTCTAGGTATAGGCACATGAAATTGTTATATTGCTACACATATTGCTACGCTGCATATTTTATGTGGATTTTGTTTGCTGTGCTTTTAAATAATAAACATTCCTATTTCCAACTGCAACAAATACGTCATCCAGGCCTTGTCTGTGGCCATTGGGACATACAAATAGCCTTCAGTGCGTTATTCATGTCGAAAAACTGTATGTGATTTTACCGTATTTACTGGCATAAATGTACTTTAGAAAATAGACTAAAATAGACTGTCAGACTAGAAAGAATATGTCCCTTCCCGCACAACGTACAGCAGCTGATAAGTATTTGAATGCTTTAGATATTTAAATTGATATAATTTATAAATCTATATAACATCAGCTGATTTAAAAAAAAAATAAAATTTCCACCACCTTTAAATATACTAACAATTTGACAATTTCAATTTCAACTATTGTTTTGCCCCCTTTAAATATACTAACAATTCTGTGTTTTGAAACAGGTTCTTCTTCTTTTCCTCTCTGCCTCAATCATTAATTTTATATGCTTGTTACAGAGGATCTTGCAACATAATCACTTGGAAAGTGTGTTGCCTTGACCTGTGAGAGTCATCGTTCAGCCATATCAATCTTTGTGCCTGAAATTGCTAGGTGTTTTTATGTAGGTACCTGTGGGTGAAAGCTGAGCGTTCTGCTCTTGGATTAAGGGATTGAGGACACCTGCTCAGTTCACATGTATGTGTCTTTAGCTTGCATATGCAATAGCAAAACATTCTCAAATATCAATAATTTCAGCAGCGTTACATGACCTTTCTGTCTAAAGCTAAAGTGAACAGCTGTTTAATTTCATTATTGTAAAAAACAATTATATATTCGGTATACGGCTGTATACTGTGATTGCGGGATAATACCTTGCGAGATACCAAACTATCTTGCTACTACTAATTTGTAGTTATTGTTATTTTTCGTTATTACATATTTTACACTGCACCTGACCTGATACGTACGCAAGTGCATACTGCTGGACCGAAATGTACGCTTCTACTTTACGTACATAATTTGTTTGTGAATCTTCGGCGTACACTTGGGGAAATTAGGATGTTGGCTCATCCCTAGTGTTAGATGCAGCCAGACATGCTTCCCCTGCTGTCCTATATGCATCCAGAGGTATTGGCATCATTTCCTGTGGTGTCATTGTGCACTTGGTGACCTCCTAGTGGTGGAATCTTGATTTCCAGGTCCCAAGGATTTTTCTTCCATAGACTATAATGGGATTTGATATTTGTTCAAATAGTCAAATATCGGGAGCTATTCAAATCGAATTTCGAATGATCGAATATTTCACTATTCGCTCATCTCTAATCTCTACTAGTTCTAATTATGATGGTGCCTCCATGTGACTATTTTCTAAATGCAAAAATGAATGATTATAAATAGTTGTTGAGGTTAAAGGTTATGAAATTTAAAATTTGTGTTGGTTTCCACTATGACCTTCTCATCTGATGAGGGATGTCTGCCTTTCCTGCACAAACCTTCCTTTCTTATCATATGACTAAGAGATACGCTATCCAGAGTAAATAATTGTGCGAAACTAAACAACTAATGCAGTGTTCCGATCCCTGTTTCACAGCTGCGGTGTGTCTGATATTGTCGCACGGCTGATAAGTACATTCATCTACGCTCTATGCTATGTTGGGGTACTATGTATTTTGTGTATGTGCTTCTGATTCAATTGTTACACTCCTTAAAGGGAATCTGAAGTTCATGTTGCAAAATGCTGACAGTGTTAGGGCCCTATTATATGTAGCGATAATCGTCTGAGTCGGCCCTATCCGGCCGATTATCGCTCCGTGTAATAAACACAACGATCAGCCGATGACAACGATCACTGGCTGACCATTGATATAGGTTTGGACCTATTGTTGGGCGTCGGGCCAGTGATTGGCTGAGCGACCACAGGCCGCTCTGGAGCTGCAGCACATGAGACCCGGGGAGAAGCGGACCGCAAGAGGAGCCCTGCAGCATGAATAGGTAATGTATAGAGTTTATAGAGTATAGAGTATATCGGTAACGATGTCCATGCAGCTCTTGTTAAACGATTATCGGCCTTGTAATAGGCCCAGTAAACGAGCGCCGATCTGGCGGAGCAGTGCTAGTTTACAGTTATTATCGGGCCCCCATCGGCCTGTGTTATAGGACCCTTAGATAGATGTTAGAAGAAGGAGACACCTGGTACCTTTCATTTATCCAGCTGTGCTTCCACAGAAGAGAAATGCTTTTATTCTCTGGTACAAGAAAGGAGGCTTTTCCAAGCTCCTGAATAGCTGCAAGCTAAATGCCTCCTCTCTTCTCCCTCTCTTCTATATTGACACCTGGAAGCTGTGTCCCAAGCATTGTCAGCTATTGGAGGGGGAGTAAGGAGGTGTTAAAGCTTGCTTCACCTCAGGAGCTCAGGAAAGCCTCTTTGACTCTAATTACTATATAATAAAAGCATCTATCTTCAACTTGGAATCAAAATCAGATATATGAAACGTACCATGTGTCTTTCTGATCTAATAGCTATCTAACGATGTGGAACGTCACTTGCAGCTGGCAAATTCCCTTTAACAGCATACACTTTATGGTTTTGTCAGTGCAAGGGTCAATGAATTTTTGCTGTATTAGTATACCACTCCTGTGACATGTACCACAGTCACAATGTCAGGTGTAGGGATGGTCCGAACCAAGTTCGGTTCGGGTTTGTACGAACCCGAACTCTCGGTAATGATTCCCGCTGTCTGCCTGCTCCGTGCAGCCATAGCCATAGGTTGTATCCCAGTTTTCCAGGCGGTCCTCCCGCTGTATCCGCCCACTCCACGGAGCGGGCAGACAGCGGGAATCTGATGCCGAGCGTTCGGGTTCATACGAACCCGAACCTCGGAGGGTTCGGACCATCCTTAGTCAGGTGTCACACTCTGGGATGATGAGTGCCTATGCGCACCATTACCACTTGGTGTCTCGCTTCCCCCTAGTTGTTGGTAAGCACAGCTGAAGGATAAGGGTTAACTATTGTTTGCTATGTTCAGTGTTTGACCAGTCACTGGTGCAGGTACCTCACACCAACTACATTTCTTCCCTCTGTTTTCTCTAACTCTGTCCCCACCATGGGAGGTTAGACACGGTCATCCCTATAAAAGGGTAGTTAGTTCCTGGTGTGTGAGGTCTTCTGTAGTGGATTTGGAGTGAGACAGAGATACAGCTACAGCTTTCCAGAGCCTAAGATAGAAGCACAAGATGCACTGCTAAACCCAAAGGTGGGGTAACCATCACCTGGGTCAATCTTGCCTATGCCTGGAATCCTTCTCTCTAAGTTAGGACAATCTACAGACAAGGGATTGATCTTTAGTAGAACAAAGGGCCTGAGCCTAAGTATCCTACTGCGTGACTTCATTGACTTAATTGCCCAGTTGTTCAAGCCTGGGACTCTGCTACCGAACCTGACAGTCCCTGTGCTGGTTTGTCTCTTCTAACCGTGAATATGAGTATTCTCTACTGCCACACTAAATAACGCTCTACACTATCCCAGCAGAGTACAGCCGCTCCCCACAGTGTCTGAAGTGACAGAACACTCACCAGCCAATCGCTGAAACAGTGCTGCGGCCAGTCATTGGCTAACCTATCCATGTATTACATGTTCAGTTATTTGTATGGCTGACTAGAAATACAACTTTACAATACAACCATTGGTTTAGAACAGACTCAAAAAGAAATGTAGCAGCATAATTTAGACGTGATATATAGGTCGTACAGTGGCTTACATAGGATGCGGCTGTTGCCTCCTTCAGTATGATGTTCTTCTTGTCACAGCCGCGGCGGCGTCCCGCGTTCCGGGCCGCCGCCGCGACCGCTTCCTGCCCCATGCAGCAGCCGGTGTCCATAGTCGGGGACCCGGCGCTGCTATCACCTCGGCCCCGGGGGGCGCCTCACCTCTCCACGCTCCTGTCTCCCGCTGTGCCGGCCGGCGCGCGCGTCCCCGCCTCCTAGGGCGCGCGCGCGCCGGCTGTCTCAGATTTAAAGGGCCAGTCCGTCCCTAATTGATAGTTGCACCCAATCACTCCCAATCACTCCCTATAAATCCCAGCATGCCCTGTCCCCTGGGTTGGAGCCTCTACATGCTTCCCATAGCGTTTGGCCCAGCTCCCTGTTGTTCCTGATTCCTGTCCGCTACCTGGTCCCTAGTCCTTGTTCCTGATTCCTGTCCGCTACCTGGTCCCTAGTCCTTGTTCCTGATTCCTGTCCGCTACCCAGTCCCTACTCCTAGTCCCTGGTTCCTGCTTCCCGTCTCTCTGCTGTTCCTGTGTCCAGCCTGTCACCTGCGGTACGCTTTCACGCCACTGTCAGTACCTGCTCCTGCCACGCCTCGCCTGCCGTCACCAGCAACCAAGCCAGGGGTAGCGACCTGGGGGTCGCCTGCCGCAGCAAGTCCATCCCGCCTTGCGGCGGGCTCTGGTGAAAACCAGCGGCCCCTTAGACTCCGCTCCCTGGTGAGGTTTGTGCCATCGCTGGTGCCGGTCCAGTGGATCCACTACTCCGGGCGTTACAGTAGGCTCCAACCATGGATCCCGGCGAGGTGCCCGATCTCCGTGACGTCGCCAGAGTGGTCACTCAGCAGGCACAACAAATCCAGAAACAGTCACAGCAGATCCAGCAACTCACTGCCGCCTTACAGCAGCAGACTACTGCCCAGCGCACACCACCTCCTGACGCTTCTTCTTCACTCCGACTGGCCCTCCCAAGCAAGTACTCTGGGGACTCTAAGTTGTGCAGAGGATTCTTGACTCAGTGCACCATGCACATTGAACTTTTGAGTAGTCAGTTTTCCACCGAGCGCTCTAAAGTGGCTTTCATCATCAGCCTATTAGAGGGTAGAGCCCTGGCCTGGGCCACGCCACTGTGGGACCGTGATGATCCAGTCGCTGCCAATCTCCGGGCCTTCCTATTCGAGTTTCGCTCCGTCTTTGAGGAACCTGCCCGTGCTTCTTCAGCCGAGACTGCTCTCCTCAACCTCTCTCAAGGCAGCTCCTCTGTTGGTGATTACGCCATCCAGTTCCGCACCCTGGCAGCCGAATTGGACTGGAACGAGGCCGCCCTATTGGCCACCTTCAAGAAGGGCCTGTCTAGTCGTGTGAGAGACGTGCTCGCTGCCCGAGACCTGCCTACCTCCCTGAACGAACTCATTCTACTGGCCACCCGAGTTGATACTCGTTTTTCGGAGAGGGAGGAGGAGGTTCGGCATGAACATTTACTAACCCGTTCCCGTCGCCATCCCCAGCTGGCGCCGGTTTTCCAGAATCCTGACCTTTCGATGTCCCAACCCTCTCCTGAGATTCCTATGCAGGTGGAACGGGCTCACCTGACGCCTGATGAAAGAATCCGGCGCCTGGAGCAGAATCTCTGTCTCTATTGCGGGGGTTCCGATCACTTCCGGCTGGGATGTCCCCTACGTCCCCAAACATCCGGAAAATGCTCGCACCTAGGTCCGGTGGGACAGGTGTCCCTAGGTGTGAATGCCACCATTCCAAGTCTGTCTATGCCAGTTTCCATCCGGACTCTCTCAGGACGAAATCATCAGACTACTGCCTTCCTCGATTCTGGGTCAGCAGGCAGTTTTATTGCGGCAACATTGGTCCAAAGATGGCGGCTACCCGTGACCCGACTAGCCAGGCCCCTGACTATCTCCTCGGTCACAGGCGAAATTCTTACCGACCGTGTGTACTACCAGACCGCACCTTTAGTCCTCCAGGTGGGTCCTTTACATCAAGAAAAGATATCCTTCTACGTCCTGCCCCATTCTTCCCCCGCGGTCCTCCTGGGACTCCCGTGGCTGCAAGAACATGCCCCTCAACTGGACTGGAGAACCGGGGAGATTCTCAGTTGGGGTCAGGACTGTTCCAACCAGTGTCTCAGGTCACCTCAGACCAAGTGTACTATGTCGTTTCCTGTCCCAGCCAAGCCTCTATCCGACCTATCGGCAGAAGACCAAGACTCGGCGGATGCCTTCTCTGCCGAGGTGTACCCTCTCTCCGTACCCAAGGCTAAGGTCGGGTCCCCTCACCACCGGGAGAACTTACAGAAGGTCCTCGTCCACAGACCCACAGTCCCTTGCCATGTTTTACCGCCTGATCGCCTAGCACCAGTCGTCACCTCCTCGCTTCGGAGAGTACCCCCCGGAAAGACTCATGTTCACCCTGCGCTTCGAAGAGGTATTTTGAAGTGGGGTCATTCCTCGTTGGAGGCCGGGCACCCTGGAGTCCGTAAGACCGGCCAACGGATCTCTCGCCACTACTGGTGGTCCAGTTTGTTTCAAGATGTCAAAGACTTTGTGGCTTCCTGTGCCATCTGCAGGCAAGAAAGAGGGGGAGGCCAAAGGGGGGGGGTACTGTCACAGCCGCGGCGGCGTCCCGCGTTCCGGGCCGCCGCCGCGACCGCTTCCTGCCCCATGCAGCAGCCGGTGTCCATAGTCGGGGACCCGGCGCTGCTATCACCTCGGCCCCGGGGGGCGCCTCACTTCTCCACGCTCCTGTCTCCCGCTGTGCTGTCTCAGGTTTAAAGGGCCAGTCCGTCCCTAATTGATAGTTGCACCCAATCACTCCCAATCACTCCCTATAAATCCCAGCATGCCCTGTCCCCTGGGTTGGAGCCTCTACATGCTTCCCATAGCGTTTGGCCCAGCTCCCTGTTGTTCCTGATTCCTGTCCGCTACCTGGTCCCTAGTCCTTGTTCCTGATTCCTGTCCGCTACCTGGTCCCTAGTCCTTGTTCCTGATTCCTGTCCGCTACCCAGTCCCTACTCCTAGTCCCTGGTTCCTGCTTCCCGTCTCTCTGCTGTTCCTGTGTCCAGCCTGTCACCTGCGGTACGCTTTCACGCCACTGTCAGTACCTGCTCCTGCCACGCCTCGCCTGCCGTCACCAGCAACCAAGCCAGGGGTAGCGACCTGGGGGTCGCCTGCCGCAGCAAGTCCATCCCGCCTTGCGGCGGGCTCTGGTGAAAACCAGCGGCCCCTTAGACTCCGCTCCCTGGTGAGGTTTGTGCCATCGCTGGTGCCGGTCCAGTGGATCCACTACTCCGGGCGTTACACTTCTCCATGAGAAGTTGGACTACATTACAAGGTAAAACAGCTCAAAGAGAGCAATCACTACCTGTCTAAACTTCTCCTCAGTGGTAACACGCAGCTAATGGGACAGTCATTTCTTACTGTGTTTCATGTCCCTGATGCTGCTGCTTTTGCAGTGAAACATGTTGAGGAGGTTATTCTAAGGGCAATATTAGGTTCTTGATTGATCTTGATGTCATGAATCATGAAATAAATTTTAAATAGTTGTTTTTAAATCACCATATATAACCCCACTGACTATAATTTTATGATTTTTAAGAAAAGTGTAATTCTACACACCTATTAGAAAAGGTTGGGTCCATAGTAAGGACATTTGGCCTATTCGAAAAATGTATTCATAACATAAGGTAGGTGGAGCTCATGAAAACTACTCATAACTATATAGACTATCTTTTAACTATTCTAAAACACCCAAAGATTGTTTATCTTGATACTAAAATCTATTGACCACCAGTTTGATCCCTCCACTATTATACCATCCAGCATTGTACAAGTAAGTTGTCTACAACACAAAAGCCTCCTAAAGTGAAAAGAAAACAGCCAGTATAATGCAATGATCCTAAAGCTATCTTTGCTGAATATACAAAATCAGCAGATGGATAAAACACACAGACTGGGAATGAATTCATACCTCTAACTCTACTCAGTTATGTTTTTCATGTTGTGGTGGCCGGGGATGGAGATCCCTCTGAAAAACCGATAGCCTCAAAATGTATTCATCTTACTCTGTTATTAGCCTCTTACTAAGCCACTGGATCTCTGACACACTTCCCACTATTTCTGAGCTAACAACCTCGCTTAACCCCTTCCCCCAATATGACGTCCAGGGACGTCATGAAAAGCAGTGGCAGAACGCATCATGACGTCCCTGGACCTCATGGCTTCCCTGCCTCCCCCCTTTGTCCCTAGGTGAGATCGGGCAGCAGGAGGAGGCTATGTCACACAGCATCCTCCTGCTGCCACTGCCTGGAGGGAGCCACGCTCCCCCCCAGGCAGTTAACCCCATAAACGCCGCGGTCAATGCGACCGCAGCGTCTATGGGGAGATTTAGTGTCCCCCGACGATCGGGCGGCGGGGGAAGGCTGCAGAACGCTGCCTCCCCCCACCGCCACTCAATATGTGTCCCCCGTCCCCCTCCCTTCGTCCCCCGATACCGGCGGATCGCCGCTACTACCGTTTTAGCGGCGATCCGCCGGTACCGGGCATTACCGGCGCCGCCGATAGCTTTCATCTCCCCCCACCGTGAATCCACGGTGGGGGGAGATGAAAAATGTCCCCTCAGGCCCCAGATCAGCCCCCCGATCAGACCCCAGATCACCCTACCCGGGCGGCCATCAGATCCAAGATGGCCGCCCCCATCCCTGCGAACAAACCGGAGGTAGCGGAGAGCATGGGGCAGTGATCGGGGACCCCCCTGTGTGGTCCCGGAGCAGGCGATCGGCGGTATATACTATATACCGCCGATCGCCTGTTCCCAGTGCTGATCAGCACTTTTTATCCCCTGTCACCATAAATCATTGGTGACAGGGGATAAAAAGTGTCACCGTGCCCCCCCCCCCAAGTCGCCCCCCACCCCCCCAGTCAACCCCGTCCCCCAGTCACCCCCCCTACCGCACATACATTACCTGATCCAGGGAGGTCCGTCCTCCTCGACATCCAGGCTGATTCTGAAGTGCGCATGCGCTCCAGAATCAGTTATCTCAGAAAATTTTAAGTGACAGAGACCAATTTGGTCTCTGTCACTGAACTATGATTACTGTGATAGAAAATATCACAGTAATCATAGTAATACAGTGAAAATTAATGTATAAAGTACAAAAAGTGAAAAACATACAAAAAAATAAAACACACACTTTTTATAATAGTAATAATTGCAGTTTACTCCCAGATTACCCCTAACCCCCCCCAAATTACCCGTAACCACCGCAGGTTGCCCATATCCGCCCCAGATTGCACGTATCCGCCCCATAACCACCGCACATTGCCCATAACCACCGCACGTTGCCCATAACCACCGCACGTTGCCCATAACCACCGCACGTTGCCACTAACCACCGCACGTTGCCACTAACCACCGCACGTTGCCCATAACCACCGCACGCTGCCCATAACCACTGCACGTTGCCACTAACCACCGCACGTTGCCCATAACCACCGCACGTTGCCTATAACCACCACACATTGCCCATAACCACCGCACGTTGCCCATAACCACCGCACGTTGCCCATAACCACCGCACGTTGCCTGTAACCACCCCAAATTGCCAGTGAGCCCCTCCAGATGGTCCCTAATCAGCCCCGATTGCCCGTAACCCCCCATATTGCACGTAACCACCGCACGTTGCCTCTTACCACTGCACGTTGCCTCTAACTCACACACGTTGCCAGTGACCCCCTCCAGATTGCCCGTAACCACACCAGATTGCCGTAACCACCCAAAATTACATGTACCCACCCCTGATTACCTATAAGCACTTCAGTTTATCCGTAACCACCCCAGATTGTCTGTAACCACCCCATGTTGCCTATAACCACCGCAGATTGTCTGTAACCACCCCATGTTGCCCATAACCACCGCAGATTGTCTGTAACCCCCAGGTTGCCCCTAATCACATGTAATTCCCCCCAGATTGCCTCTGACCACCGCACGTTGCCTCTGACCACCGCACGTTGCCTATAACCACAGCACGTTGCCTATAACCACCACACATTGCCTATAACCGCTGCATGTTGCCCATAACCACTGCACGTTGCCTGTAACCACCCCAAATTGCCAGTGACCCCCTCCAGATGGTCCGTAATCAGCCCCGATTGCCCGTAACCCCCCATATTGCATGTAACCACCGCACGTTGCCTCTAACCACTGCACGTTGCCTCTAACTCACACACGTTGCCAGTGACCCCCTCCATATTGCCCGTAACCACACCAGATTGCCGTAACCACCCAAAATTACATGTACCCACCCCTGATTACCTATAAGCACTTCAGTTTATTCGTAACCACCCCAGATTGTCTGTAACCACCCCATGTTGCCCGTAACCACCGCAGATTGTCTGTAACCACCCCATGTTGCCCATAACCACCGCCGATTGTCTGACACCCCGCGAGGTTGCCCCTAATCGCATGTAATTCCCCCCAGATTGCCTCTGACCACCGCACGTTGCCTCTGACCACCGCACGTTGCCTCTGACCACCGCACGTTGCCCCCGACCACCGCACGTTGCCTCTGACCACTGCACGTTGCCTCTGACCACCGCACGTTGCCCCCGACCACCGCACGTTGCCCTCGACCACCGCACGTTGCCTCCGACCACCGCACGTTGCCCCGACCACCGCACGTTGCCCCCGACCACCCCAAATTGCCAGTGGCCCTCTCCAGATTGCCTGTAACCACCCAAAATTACAGGTTCCCATCCCAGATTACCTATAAGCACTTCAGTTTATCCGTAACCACCCAACGTTGCCCGTTACCACCTCACGTTGCCCGTTACCACCCCACGTTGCCCGTTACCACCCCACGTTGCCCGTAACCACCGCAGGTTGCCCATAACCACCCCAGATTACCCGAAACCACCCCACATTACCTGTAATCTCATTTTTTTTATTGTATTTTAGTAACTGCGCTATTCTAATAACCATTACTAGCTGCGGTTTTGCTCCAGCAAATTGGCGCTCCTTCCCTTCTGAGCCCTGCTGTGTGCCCATACAGTGGTTTATGCCCACATATGGGGTACCGTTCTACTCAGAAGAAGCTGCGTTACAGATTTTGGGGTACTTTTTTTCTCTTTTTCCTTGTGAAATTGAGAAATTTCAAACTAAACAAACATATTATTGGAAAAATTCGTGTTTTTCATTTTTACTGTCTAATTTTGAATACTTTCCTCTAATGCATGTGGGGTCAAAATGCTCATCCTACCCTATGATGAATTCTTTGAGGGGTGTACTTTCGAAAATGGGGTGACAATTTGGGAGGATTCTATTCTGCTGACACTACAGGGGCACTGCAAATGCACCTGGCGCTCAGAAACTTTTTAAGAAAAATCTGCATTAAAAAAGCTAATTGGCGCTCCTTCCCTTCTGAGCCCGGCTGTGTGCCCATACAGTGGTTTACGCCCACATATGGGGTACCGTTGTACTTAAGAGAACCTGTGTTACAAATTTTGGCGTGCAGATTCTCTCATGTTCCTTTTGGAAAGGAGAAACTTTAATCTAAACATATATATTATTGGAAAATTAAAATTTTCGTTTTTTTTATGGCCTAATTGTGAATACTTTCCTCCAGCCCCTGTAGGGTTAAAATGCTCATTATACCCCTAGATTAATTCTTTAAGGTGTCTAGTTTCCAAAATGGGGTCATTTATGGGGGTTTACAGCATACAAGCCTCCTAAATCAACTTAAAAAGAGAACTGGTCCCTAAAAAAAAATCAGTTTTGGAAACTTTCACAAAATGTGATAATCTCAGAATGGCTAGCATACGTTAAAGCATCACTGAGCTATAAGCGCATAAAGTGAGACAGGTCAGATTTTGAAAAATGAGCCTGGTCATTAAGGCCAAAACAGGCTGCGGAGGCAAGGGGTTAAAGAAACTCTTCATTGGGAAATGCTGGATGCAATCCGCAACAAAGATGTTTCCACAAAAAATTTCATTAAAAAATGGAAATTTTTTCTCATAAAGGTTATGTCGCAGGAGGAGAGGGAAGCTGTTATAAAACACTTTTGTAATACTGTTTGGTATCAGACGGCGGAGGCAAGGGGCACCCTAGGAGTACTCAGAGTTCCTTAATTATATTAAAGATAGAGATTCTTTATCTACATTTCTTTCGATCGTGTAGAGCATTAATTTTTGTTCTTTAGATTCTATTGTTTTTTTTTATAGCAAAATTGTTTTCAAACTTACTATATTGTATCCTATTTATGTCTTCCTTTGATATGTAACTGTATTGTTATACATAAAATTTGAAAAATCTAATAAAAATATTTGGAAAAAAAACCACACAGACTGTATTCTTCATACAGAACACTAGCCAGTATGTTCAGAGAAATCCTTCACAATGTAATAATACACAGTAAGAAACTCTTTCACAGTTCTCAGACTAACCTCATTTCTTTCCAACCTCAGCTTTAGGAAAATTCTGCCCATTGTTAAGAACTCCCTTCATTGACAATATTTTTTCCATTTCCGACAACATTTTATTTCCAGTCATGACCTCCATCTAACGTATAATATGACCGGGAAAAATACTGTTGGAAGAGGTTAGAGGGATATCACAGAGATTAATATCACTACATTACATTCATTTTTTCTAAGCGTATTTTATGTCACATAGTACTGAATATATCAGCAATGTACCAGGAAAACAATGCATTCTCATAATCAATTACCAGTCAACATGGGCTTCTAAGAATTAAAGGAAAATGTGATA
Source organism: Dendropsophus ebraccatus (assembly GCF_027789765.1). Lineage (NCBI taxonomy): Eukaryota > Metazoa > Chordata > Amphibia > Anura > Hylidae > Dendropsophus > Dendropsophus ebraccatus. The sequence goes on along the minus strand of NC_091454.1, from coordinate 176,058,770 downwards.
CAATTGCAACAGCAAATTAAAATTGAGAACTATTCATACACAGTGTTGAGCGAGCACTAGAATACTTGAGTGTTCATCACTAGAGATGAGCGAACCGGGTTCGGGTTCGAGTCGATCCGAACCAGAACGTTCGGTATTTGATTAGCGGGGGCCGCTGAACTTGGATAAAGCTCTAAGGTTGTCTGGAAAACATGGATACAGCCAATGACTATACACATGATTTCTACATAGCCGTAGGGCTTTATCCAACTTCATCAGCCACCACTAATCAAATGCCGAATGCTCAGGTTCGGATCGACTCGAGCATGCTCCAGGTTCGCTCATCTCTATTCATTACTTGATTGAAGCATTTTTGGAACAAACTCTATTAAATTCAATGGGAGACTGGGCTGCATGAACAATAAAAGGATCGTTCGCGCACCCTGGGCCTCTTGATTTGTTGTGCCCGAGTAAATGCACCCTGAAATAAAAACATTATAATTTTTTTCCAATGTACTGTATTTTATAAACTGCTAATTAATTTAAATGACTTGTGGTTTTTTGTAGGGACTAGTCTGGAAAAAATCCTTGTTGATGTCAGCATTTTATTTATTTCCTTCCCCTAAAATGATGACATACTTAATAATATTCTGATTCAAGCCAGGCGTCTTGTGCATTAATAATAGCCTCTATGATATAATTGTTTGGAGACATGTACATACATATTTGTTGGCTACTGTATATCATATAATTAGGTAATTATCTTATAACATCTATTGAAGTCATAAGGAAACAATACAGGATTTCATAATTCACTAGCAGTAGTCTACCACTCTCTTTGTATGCAGTGTACTAATTTTTGTGTAGGCAACATCATTAAAGCAACTTTCTGTTCCCACAATCTGCCCCCCCCCACCCAACCACTGTTCGGCAGGTGATGCAGCTATTGTCCTAAAAAACAACTTTTAAACTTGCAGCCCTGTGCCCAACAGCCGTGGCCTAGAGTATCTGTGCCCTAACTTTGTACCACCCCTCCGTTCCTCCTCCCCACCCTCTTCATCATTAGGAATGCCACTGGCAGGATTTTTCCTGTGTCGTGTTCACACAGCTGATGAATAGGAGAATACCTGCCTGGGGCATTCCTAATGATAAAGAGGGCAGAGAGGAGGGACGGAGGGCTTGTGCAAGTCTAATGCACAGACACTCTAGGCCACGCCAGTTTGACACAGAGCTGCAAGTTTTAAAGTTGTTTTTCCAAGACAATAACTGCATCACCTTGATTAAAAGCAGCTATCTGAAGGTACAAGCAGTTTGAGGTGGGCAGATTGTGGGTACAGATAAACTTTAAGGGCCTTGAAAAAAATTAGGCCAGGTGGAGGCAATGAATGTATTTACATAATTTTAGCGAGCTTAGTGAAAATTATTAAGAGTCTAGGACACATGCCCCTTATGCTCCTTCTTCAATTTAAAAAAAATCTGTTGATCTGTTAATGCATTGACATCTTCCATGGGTTTCAATGGTCTATCCTTAGGGATAACATTTTTCCATTCAATGGATTTCTCAATATGAAGGATTTTATTGGTATTGAATCTAGCATCTGCCGCTGATGACTGTGGTGAATAGTAGTGTCTTATGTAAAAGGGAGTAGTTAGAGCCCTCTCAGAAACCAGGGCCTGGGTGTGATTGCCTACTGTACACCTCTATATAGTTATGCCCCTATGCTCTATTATTTAGTGCTGTCATTAGTGACTGCAGCTTAGGCTAGGTTTACACTGAATTTTGGGCCTTCATCACAGGTATTCATCAGCATCCTGCCTACAATGGGATGCCGACGAGTACTGTGGCAGAGAGCAGCAGATGCATTTTGCAAGATGAGCTAACAATTATCTGAAATTTGTTACTTGGTAAATGAGCAGGGTTTCTTAATACAAACACCGCTATGTCCCCATCCTGATACTGTACTGAGTAAGGCTGGGTTCAAACTGCGTTTTTGCAATCAGCTTTTTTTATCCGTTTTGTTTTGTTTTTTTTTGCAAAAAACGGATGCATTTGTGTGCATCCGTTTTCATCCGTTTTTCCATTTACTTCCATTATAAAACAAAAAAAGGATCAAAATGGATCAATTTTTTTAAACAGAGAAATGAGGTTGACTACGTTTCTGTGCAAGAGTAAAAAAAAATGGATTGCAAAAACAAAGTGTGAACCCAGCCTAAAAACTTCTTGGGTTCTTCTTGGGTGCTTGTCTGCATTAACACCCTCACCCATAGCTGCTCCAGGCAGCCAGCACTAATACCAGCAAGTGCCAGCAACAGCAGGTTTGCAGCCACCTGGGTAGTTGTGTGTGGAGGGAGAGTTAACTGATTAACCCCTTCTTTACTTATACAGTGTTCTTTATTGATGCAGAACACCTAACCTACCTTATTTTTAGGTTGTGGAACTACCGTATTTTCCAGCGTATAAGGCGACTGGGCGTATAAGGAGAACCCCTGCCATTCTGCTTAAAAGTCAGGGGAAAATATTAACCCCTGCCTCACGGCAGCCCTGCTGCAGTCAGGCAGGGGTTAACTGCAGCTAAATAAAAAAACAAACAAACATTTAACTCACCTAGGGCCCATTCCCGGCCTCCGCGCCTCCCGTACCGTTCCCGGCACAGGCGGTGTGACGTACACTACCTACGCCAGAGATGGAGATCGACGAACCTCTCCCGGACAGCTGAGCATCTCATCGGAAAGGCTCGGAGACGCTCGGCTGCCAGTAGAGCTTTGGGAGAGTGAGAGAGGCTTCCGATGAGGGGCTCGGCTGACTAGGAGAGGTTTGGCAATCTCCGTCTCCAGCACAGGTAGTGTACGTCACACTGCCTGCACCAGGAATGGTACAGGAGGTGCGCGGAGGCCAGGAACGGGCCCCATGTGAGGTAAATGTTTTTTTTTTTTTATAGTGGTCGCCCCATACGGTGGGGATGGGGCCATTATTGAGCCCCTCCACCGAATGGGGCGACCATACTTGGCGTATAAGACGACCCCCGACGTCTAAGAGGATTTTTCGGGGTTAAAAAGACGTCTTATACGCCGGAAAATATGGTAATCGTGTGCATTTTAATTACTTCTTATCGGAAAAATTTGCTTTGATATGCAAGTGATTTGAATTACAAGCACGTTCCTGGAACCAATTATGCTGGTAATCCAAGGTTTCACTGTATATGCTAATTTAACAGGACTAAATAGCACAACAGAGCTAGATATTAAGTCCTGCTAAAATTAGTATATATGCCAATACCAGTGATGGAGGCACAAAATGCAGTGAGAACCACTCATGTCCACCTTTTGGCTCATCAGAACCTCCTCTGCCCCCTCTCCACTAATTCTTTTCAGTGGCTCTTTCATTGTTGTAAGGAATTCTGGGCAGATAACCCAATCTGTGATGTACTTTTGCACCATTTGGGCACATGGACAAGGTTTAATAACAATCATTTTAATATGCAAAGTAAAAAAAAATGTAAAAGTACTACCTTACAGCAGAAAATTTACCAAGACTACGTATTCCAGGAAAATTTCACTTTTCCCCTTTTCACAGTATAAGGGAAAAGTAGAAGATTGCAGGGGGTCCGACCTCTGTACCCCCTACTGAGCTTCATATCGGGCCCCGCAGGCTCTGTTATCAATAGAGCTGTGGGTACTGGGTGTGACCCGCTGCTTTATTCATTCCTATGGAGCCAACGGAAAGAGACAAGTACAGCGCTTTTCTGGCATACTCTGCTCTTTCCATCACTCCATGTGAATCAATCGAGCCGCAGCTCTATTTATAACAGAGACTGCGGGGCCTGATACAGAGATCAGAACAGAGGTGAAACCTTTCTTGATCTCCTACTTTTCCCCTGACCTATGGATAGGGGCAAAATAACATTTTCCTGAATTACCCCTTTAAATTTATTCCGATTTGTTTGTAAATGCTAGTCTTTTCCTTATGTATGACTCTCTATTTGTTCAATAAAAAGAAATTTTAAAAGAAACTACACTTTACTGCTCCTTTTCCCCATGAATGAGAAATTGTGTTCCTCATCTTGGAAAATTGGGAAAGTGCATCCGATAAGACAATAAGCAATGAGTTCCCATTTTCTGCAGTACGCTAAAGAAAAGCATTGTATAAATGCATAGCTGGCGCTAGTTAATCTAAACAGGCCTGAGGGTTTTATGTGATGTCCTCTACTGCTGTAATAGACAGAGACAAGTCAATTACGTAGAATGGCATCTCTTTTATTAGCCTCTAGTTATGTGGTGGATTACTATAGATTAGTAGTTAAAAGCGTAATGATTAATTAAAAGCCATCAGCCACTGGACTCTGCAGCGATGTAAATAGGATGTCAGAGGAGTGCTTCCTAATGTGAATAAAGACAATCTGGTAAAGAATTGTCCTATGACTTCTTGTCAGCTGATGGAATAACATGGGCCATGTATTCTCTGTCCTTGTGGGTCAATAGTCCGAGCATTTTATTAGACCCTCTTGTAAATTCTTGTGATGCATCTATGATTTAGTTTTTTTCCCTTCTATCTTGTTGATTCACAATTATTAGCCTGTTCTCAGTTAGGCGCTGTAAGAAGCCTTATTGTACATGCATAGACCTCAGCCCATATGCTGGCAAGGGATAAATAGTTTCTTTGGAGTAGATGGATACGAGACATTAGGAAGAATTAGTCTATTTGGTATTGACCTTGTGCCTTTATTGCTCGGTTTCTACATATTGAAATATGATTGAAAGTTTTATTTAAATAAAGAAGCATTGTGTTAAATCATGGAACAACAACAGTTCATGTTGGTGCTATTTAGCTGGGTTTATTGCAGCTATCATAATCCTGATCTGAAGGGTGCATCCATGGTGAGAAGTTTCAGCCCAAAGACCCATTGAAATTTTGTTGCTTCCTTGGTATTAGTATATGGGAAGTCTATAATGATTCTATAATCCTGCATGGTAAGAAACTGAACCGTAAACTACCTGTAGTTACTGGAAATCTATCATTATCAGAATAGAGGAAGTCTGAGATTGGTCATGGCAATTGTCAATCCAGTTTATTTCAGACAGATCAAGTATAAACTTTAGGGAATATGATTTGAAGTGTCACTGTCGTGAATTTTTTTTTTGCAGATATCAATAGTGCAGGCGATTTTACGAAACTTTGTAATTGGGTTTATTAGCCGAAAAATGCATTTTTATCATGAAAAGGCAGTTTGAAGCTCTCCCCCCTGTCTTCATTGTTTTCCTATGGAGAGAGCTAAATAAAAGACCAAAACAGGACAACAAAGAGTTAATCTACAAATACATCGCCCTTTATCTCCTCTGACAGTCACCACTGACCTCTCTGAGCTCTGATTACAGCTGTCACCCAGCTCTGTGCCTGTAATCCTCTGTTATCAGCTTTCTGCTGTCGGCTAACTCCCCCCTCCCCCCTCCCCTCTCCCTAGAACAGACTGGGTACGTCTGATGCAACAAGTCACAATTTCCTGATTTTTTGCAGTGGATGGAAAAGAGAGGGGGGGGGGGGCCTTGGAAAAGGCTTTTTAAATGAAGATAATGGCATATTTGGCTAATAAACCCAATTATAAAGTTTCTTAAAATCGCATGGACTATTGATTTCTGCAAAAAAAAAAAAAATATAACAGTGACTCTTTAAGCCAGTTTCACACAAGTGTATTACAGAAACATCAATACACTCGTATTACAGCCACAAGGCCTGACCTGACCATCGGTCTAACTATCCATCCCAAAGTGTCAATTCAGGTCATTAGACCTGAGCTCAGGCAGGGGTTACAGTCCATAATACACCTGCATGTAGGGATCGCAGGTTATCTGGTGCCCGTTAGTGTGGATTAAAGGGTCCGACTCATTGATAAAAGCAGGGGCGGTTGTTCTGCTCATCAGTGGTGGCCTCAGAGACTCTAGCTCATCTCTCATGCTTTGCCATGTCTGATGCTGCTGCTCTATGCAGTACAAAGATAGGAAAAGGCCGATAATTTTATCCAAAACAGAAAATAGCAAGCCAGTAATTGAAAATCACCCATGCACTAAGCAGACTGTCTATAACTCCCACTAAACACTTCTGAGTTCATAAGCTGTGAGTGAAGGAGAGGGCGCGCACGTCCGCTGCCACCGCTCTCTGCTCAAAGGGTATGTTCACACTGAGCAATTCAGACGGAACCTCCGTTGCGGAATTCCCAGCTCGTGCCCGCTCGCGGACTGCAGCGGGCGTGCGCGTCTCCATCCGTTTCATAGACTCCATTCAATGCAACGGCGGACTCCGCCCTCCAACCAAAGAATGATCAAGTTCATTCTTTGGACGGAGGAAGGAATCCGCCCGTGCATAGAGTGGAGTCTATGACACGGGCGGAGATGCGCACGCCCGCTGCAGTCCGCGAGCGGGCACGAGCTGGGAATTCCACGATGGAGGTTCCATCTGAATTCCTCATTGTGCACATTCCCAAAGAAATGACATGTCATTTCTTTGGGCGGAGAGTGGCGGCAGCAGAGGCGGGATTCCGACGTTCTTGCTCAGTGTGAACAGCCCCTTAAATAGGAGACTTAAGGCCCTATTCCACGGGTCGTTTAGAGGAGCAATATCGTTCGTATTCGGCCGATAACGGCCGCTACGAACGATATTCGTCCCGTGGAATAGAGTGCAACGATCAGCCGACATCGTTCATGTCGGCTGATCGTTGCAGTCGCTTGTTTTTCAACATGTTGAAAAACAAGCGACTGATATAGCAGTGATGTGCTGCCGTCGCTCCGTTGAATAGGACCGTCGGCAGCAGATGCTGCTATATCCTATGGGCTGCCCGGACGATCAGCGATCCCCCGGGCAGCCCCCCCAGCAGCTCCCCGCCGCCCCTCCCGCACTCACCTGCTCGCTGACGCCGCGTTGAATAGCGGCGGCAGCGAGCGGGGAACGAGGAGCTAATAGCGCTCGTTTGCTCCTACAAACGACTTAGGAATAGGATAGGGATAGTGGAATAGGGGCATTAGTGGAATAGGATAGGGATAGTGGAATAGGGGCATTAATCTATTTATGAAGTAAGAAAACATAGCAGTAGTAGTAGTTTCTTTTTGCTTATGTTCAACATACAGTATATGTCGAATGTATGGCTCAACTAAAGCCATGCAAGTTGCATGTAGCACCCATTGACTTCAGCTAAAAGTTTGTGCCACCTGAGATACAGAGCCGCTATATTGAAAAATGTAGTAAATTGTCTTTTTCCATAGAAACACATAGCGGCATCCCCTCTGTGTCCGTTCCCCCCATCTTCTCTTTTCTAACTGGCCTTTTAAGACAGGTGCTGAGGCCAGTGAGTGGCTAAGCTGGCAGGTCCTGTTCCTGAGTGTTTGTCTTGTAAGGAGGAAGAAAAGAGAAAATTGGGGACCAGACAGAGTTGAATGGGAACTGTGGGGGAGCATCAGGAGACTGGGGCTAGGGAACTATGTTTTTTCTATTTTGTAAGCAGTAATGATAAGCCTAGGGATGGCATAACCCTTTTAGGAGCATTTCCACACAATATATAAATATATAAATATGGCAATACATACATACAGTAAGTCAGGTAAGGTGTGATGTTAGGAAAATCAGCCTTGAATGACCAAACATGGTGATTACACTGCAAGTATATCTACAGTGACCAATCAAATTGTGTGAACTTTCTGTAGATCATAATAAAGAAGTTATACTTACCTGTCCTTGTGCCCCCCAGCACAGCACCACAGCTTGCAGTTCACTCTATTTAATAACATATGTGATTCCTAACATACTAGATAGTCAATTAATTTACCAATAGTGACTCCTTACCCTAGAAAAGAGGCCTAAAGTCTTACCCATTAGGTGTCTCACTTCCCTCTTCAGCTTAGTTTGTAGATGCTGAAACATATAATGGTATGTTCCAATGGTATGTTCCACTACAGCTAAGGGCAATACTTACATTGGTCACAAAATCTGACAGACACAATTGTAAGGGATGTGGGATCTATTTAAAATCTGATCCCTCAAAGGGTTACTCCAGTAATTTTTTTTCTTTCAAATCTACTGGTATCAGAAAGTGCCAGAGATTTGTAATATACTTCAATTAAAAAATCTCCAGTCTTCCAGTACTTATCAACTGCTGTATGTCCTGCAGGAAGTGATGTATTGTTTCCAGTCCGAAAAGCAGGAGAGGTTTTCTATGTTTGCTACTACTCTGGACGTTTCCTGTTACGGACAGAGGTGTCAGCAGAGAGCACTGTGTCAGACTGGAAAGAATACGCCACTTCCTGTAGGACATACAGCAGCTGATAAGAACTGGAAGACTGGAGATTTTTAAATAGAAGTAAATTACAAATCTATATAACTTTCTGACACCAGTTGATTTGAAAGGAAAAAATTTTGCCAAAGTACCCCCTTAAATACTGGAGCTATCATAGGTCCATCATGAATGGAAGCAATTACACTAGTGTGAACAGTGCTTAAAACTAAAAGAATGACATGTATTGTTTAACAAATATTGACTCTAGGATCTGTGACCCATGTGCTATGAATACATTTACTTAACAGTCATCTTTGATACCAGCTCTATGTAATAGGTACATTGACATTTGACCCATCTTCTCCCTAGCTGCTGAAGATGTTTTATGCTTCCACAGTCACAGCAAATTGCTCAACTTCTGAAGCTTACGCGATTTTACAAATACCTCATGCTCTATCGCTGAACTGAATCGAATGCAGGCCCTCTAGGTAACCCACATAAAGAATTGTTTCTCTCTGCCATTTACATTGCTTGTAATAATGTCTTCAGATCCATCTGTTGTTGAACTTAATTGAGCCATAAGGGGATTTATTCTTTATTATTACACCGAACATTGGCTGCACCATTCCATCCACGTCTCTCTGCTATAGTCTTTATTTGCTTTACGAGGTTGGGCTCTCCATAAACTAGTTCAACTGCTTTTTCCCCAGAAGGCTTGTGGCAGGAGGTGATTTTCAGCAAACATAAGCTCAGGTTGCACAGGGATGTTTTTAGTATACGGGATGTTACAGGGGGAAATAGTTGGGACACATTACAGGCATTCGAGTCCTGGAACATATTATGAGAACACCTTGGGATACTTGTTAAATCAGATGATGATCGCTATAATTAAGATTCCTTAGGTTTACGCAACCTGTGGTCCTGCAGCTACTGTGACACTGCAAGTTCTTGTCATGCTTCCTACCAGCAGACCCTGGAGACTGCTTTATGGCTAACACAAGTGTATTATTATAGACACTGTTGTATTTGCAAAACATATGTTTCATGTTTACCGACACAGATCCTTCATGTACCTATGATGTATGGACTATCAGAAACCTCTATGACTACCATTTGGCTTATTCATGAATATGGACAGTCACTTGCCTCGAAACAACAGACCCAAATGTGTTTAATTGAAAGCCACCACAAAGGCCAAAATATGCCTGTGTTTATCATCTCATTGACTAACATTATTACTCTGCTACACGAATTAGAGGTCTGCATTGTGCGACATGTACCTCTTTAAAGTGGGATCTACTGTGTGGACATTGCCTTTAAGTTAAATACACAAGGCTCTGTTCGCATCATGGCTGTGATGGATGTACACTAGAGATGAGCGCAACTCGAGCCCATCTGAACCCAGAAGTCTTGGCATTTGATTACAGAGGGCTGTAGAAGGTGGATGCAGCCCTTAGGCTGTCTAGAAAACATGGATACAGCCATAGGCCATGTTCGAAACGGCCGGTGTCAGAGAAGATCATCCTGACTGGTACTGCAGTACCAGCCGGCCGATCTTACCTGTAGTTGAATTTGGATGCGGGCGAATTCGCCGCTGCACTCAATGGAGCATGCAGCCGGAGCCACATGCTCTATTGTGCGTACCGACAGGTTTTCAACGGCCGGTATTCATTAAATAGCGGCCGCAGAAAACTGACATGCCAGTTTTTTGCAGAGCCACTAGGGGACCCGGCTGCAGTGTATACTATGTGCCGTGTTGCCAATTGGCAACAACGGCCATGATTAATAATTTACTTACGCTGTGTGAACATAGCCATAGGCTGCATCCAGCTTCTTATTCAGCCACTAGTAATCAAATGGCGAAACATCTGGGTCACCATGCAGCTGTGCTCATCTCTAAGGTACATCATATATACAAGCAATATATATGAATATGTATGAAAAAAATTTCATCATAAAAGCCAACATGCACATAAATTATTATAAAATATGACATAGATAGAAAGGAGCAGCTGCACATCCCACCTATGGCTGATACTAATGCCGCTAGGCCTATTTTAAAAACCAACTCCAGGATGTTGGTATATAATTTGATCAAACCCTGGTTTACACGGGTCCCCACGCTAACGCCACACTGTGTCGGTCAGCGACCGCCAACCCCGCAAAGCGTGCACATGCAGGGAAGGGAGGCCATTGAATGGCCCTGCAACCCCAATGTCACAGGACCAAACCCAAAATGCCCCACCAAAACCCAGCCGTCACCACCGGCGGGGAAGGCTGCCCCCAAACAACACAAGTATGAATATGGTATTGCACTTACCACTGCTGCTGCAGACAGAATGGGAAAGACATAAGACCCACATGACCCAAATTGGCAGGATATACCTGTGATCACATGTCATTATGTCTTTCCCATTCTGTCTGCAGCAGTAATGGTGAGTGCAATACCATATTCATACTTATGTTGTTTGGGGGCAGCTTTCCCCGCCGGTGGTGCCGGCTAGGTTTTGGTGGGGCATTTTGGGTTTGGTCCTGTGACGTTGGGGTTGCAGGGCCATTCCATGGCCTCCCTTCCCTGCATGTGCTCGCTTTGCAGGGTTGGCAGTCGCTGACCGACACATGGAGTTAGCGTAGGGACCCCTGTAACCCAGGGGACCTGCACATGGTACACGGAGCAATATGGTTTGATCAAATTATATGCCAACATCCTGGCATTGGTTTTTAAAATAGGTCTAGCGGCATTAGTATCAGCCATAGGTGGGATGTGCAGCTGCTCCTTTCTCTCCATGTCGTACATAAATTATTATAACTCAAACATATAGTAAAAGTAAAACGGACTTTTGGGCACACATTTGGCTGATACATCAAATAATACCATTCTACAACCCAGATTTTCATGAGGACGTCTTCCAGCCATGATTCATCTCTACAGAATTTACAGCAAAACAGCTTCTCGCCCCTATACAAACCCCTATCGATAGTGCTTGCTTGCTAATAATGCCCCCTGGATGCTTTATACAGTAAAACTGCCCCCAAACAATGACAGTGCCCTTGTTAGGTTTAGGCAGGCCTTCTTTGGGCTCCCACACAATAGTTTGGGCTTCCTTTGTTCTCCCCACAAAGTAGTTAAGGCCCTCCTCCCAATAGATTTTACACTAAAGTTGTTCTAACCTATGTTGGGGGCCTCCTGACTTTCCACGAAGAGATGATGTTGGTGGTGATAGATTTTCACAGCTTGATCCCTTTGTTACCCCTCCCCATATGAAACACATGAAAGATCAGCCATGTCAAACATTCATGTGTGTGGGGAGGACAGGTGAGGTAGAAAACAATGAATCTATGTGGGTTAAAAAAAACAATGAATCATTGGAGGAAACAGGAGAAGAGGATTAGGATATTGTACACAGAACAAACTTTTCTATTGATTCATTAAATAGTTTGGTTTGGTATGTCCTTATACTGAACTTTGAACAATGCAGGTTTGATGACATCTAGTGAGGACATTGTAAAAACAGTATCAAATTGAAGTTTGCTTCATTAGGGCCAGTTCACACTGAGCAAACACGGCGCAATTCCGTGGCGGAGCTCTCCGCTGCGGAATCCCGCTGTGCTCAGTATCCTGCTTTGAGTGAATGGAGAGGGCGCACGCTCGTCCGCTCCCTCTCTTCTCCGCTCAAAGAATGAACATGTTAGGTCTCTAAGCGGAGAGTGGCGGCAGCGGACGAGCGTGCACCCTCTCATTCACTTTCAACAGCACACTGAGCGCGGCGGGATTCCGCGGCGGAAATCTTCACCGATCTTGCTCAGTGTGAACTGGCCCTAAATGGGCAGACAGATAAGAGGTATGACGTACACCAGGGATGGGGAACCTTCGTCCCTCCAGTTGTTGCAAAACTATAATTCCCATCATGGCTGTCCAGGCATGATGGGAATTGTAGTTTTGCAACAGCTGGAGCGACGAAGATTCCCCATTCCTGGCGTACACCTTCAGAAATATATTTTATAATCCTTTGAGTTTGTGAAATCATCTTTCAAGAAAACGATTGGGACCTATTTTTTTTTTTTTTTTTGTAATGGCTTGTATGCAAATGCTGTTTTTGCTTTTGAAAGACTGAATGGGGGAGATTTATCAAACATGGTGTGAAGTGAAACTGGCTCAGTTGCCCCTAGCAACCAATCAGATTCCACCTTTTATCTTCCAAAGAGTCTGTAAGGAAAGGAAAGTGGACTCTGATTGGTTGCTAGGGGCAACTGAGCCAGTTTCACTTTACACCAGTTTGATAAATCTCCCCCATAGTGTCCTTATGGTGCCAGTGTAAGCTCCATTATTAAAGGGGTTATCCAGTGTTTTGTGATAAGAGGACTGAGGGAGCTAGCGTGCAGCTTCTAACCACTTAGATGCTGCAGTTACTACTTACTACCACAGCATCTAGGAGAGTAAACGACCAAGATCAGATAGTGACAATACTGGTTATTGATGGGGACAGCAGCCAGCACCCGTCATATGCAGCATATCAATCGGATGTGAACGTACCCGAAATATATAGCTAGACTGAAATAAGTAGCTGTATTCTGTTTTAAGAACATGTGGGATAGAAACTAAAACAGCTAAATCAAAGACAATTGGTGAATGACAAATGCAAATACATGTGGAAGTGGGTTATTAGTCTACAACTTACCTGTAGCATAAAACATATGCAGGCGAATGCCTTCCCCTTCTAGGGGGTCTGCAATGCATTAGTGGGAACTCTGCGGCCCATTCAGGAGAGAACGTATTGAATTACAAACAAGCTATGCCTAGAGAGGTCTTTGAAGATTTAGAAAAGGAAATAAACGGAATGGCATTCTAGTATTTGTTTTCATTCAGCATTCCGTTAGGTTGTATGAGGCATTGGGAAGTAAATATTGCACAGTCCTTTTAAAATAATCCGTACATGTAAACAGTCCAATGTATATAGCAATAACAAACATGTCTTTTGGAATTCAGATTGGGGGAGGCATGAGGCATTGTATATGTTTCCTCTGTTTCTTCCTATGTCAAAACATTACTATCCACCTACCTATGCCAAAAGAGAAAATCACTAAAAATCTAGCCTTACCTTCATAAATGTAATGTAAACTGCAAAGCTTGAATAAAAGAAATATATCATGAGCTTGCACCATAGACAATATCAATCTGCTTATGGACAATGCTGGAGCAGTAAATAAATGCACGAGAACTAGATTTTTTGTACTAGTTTACATAGTTGTAGTCTAAGGGCCCTATTCCACGGGACGATTATCCTTCGGATAATCGTTAAATCGTTCGAAACGGAGCAGTAATCGTTCAGTTGAATAGCATTCAATGATTAAACGACGAACGAGAAATCGTTGATCGCTTAATGAGACCTGGACCTATTTTTATCGTTGCTCATTCACGAATTGTTCGTGTGGAATAAGACGTCGTTCGCAGTAGCGATGAACGCAATAGCGACGACAAGATGACCGCAAGAACGAACATAACTAACGATTATCGCTCTGTGTAATTGGGTAAACGATTTCAGGTCGTTCGCAATAGTGGTCTTTTGAGATCGTTTATCGTTAGCGATTATCTGAACGATAATCGTCCTATGGAATGGGACTTTCTGTAAGCGAGTGCTGATCTGCTAGATCGGTGCTCACTTACTGAGCCCATACACTGCCCGATAATTGGGCAGCAAGGGCTTCATGGACATCGTTAGCGATGTCTGTGCAGCCCTTGTAAAAAAACTCCTACACTCATGGCACTATTTTAAGTCACAGACTGCTCAGCCAATCATCGGGACAGTGCCACTGCTGTTTCAGCTTCATTACCCAAGAAAAAGTGACCGTCCGTCTGCTTTAGAGCCCCAGGCACAGTAAGGTTCGCTGATCAGTTGCTTTAGACACTGGTAACCCATTGATTCATGTTGGAAGTGAGCTGTTCAACTGTTGTATGTTGGCCCTCCTTTGGGCACCTTTGTAGCTGGCATTCACCAATAACATAAATGGCAGATTGTGCTCTTCATTTTCCATGTGGCCTATTCACAATGCTGTCACCATAGTGACTCAGTGGTATAATTTACTGTGTATACAATATTGCTGCACATTTCAGACTTTTATAGAGTACGCAGACATAATAACCTTAAAGAGTTTTCTACCTGTGTCCTAATGTAAGAGGGTCTACATGACCCTCAAAGTCAAAACTATTATTCAAAATATTTTGTTGTGCTGAATATATCATATCATGGTTATTTTTAATAGTTTTAGAACTTTTCTATCTTCTTTAGCTGTGGGTCCTGATTAGAGATGAGTGAATCGCTGGTCTAAACATAAGCGCTACGTTTGATCGGCAAGTAGCTTATCACCCGACTGCCTTTTAACTCTGTTCTGCTCCCTGCCGCTGCCGCTGGGAGAAGCTGGATCCAGTCCTGGGAAACTTCTCCTAGGTTACAAGGATTGGATTCAGCTTTTCCCAGCACCCAGGGAGGAGTGGCAGGAAGCAGAATAGAGTTAAAAGGCAGCCGGGTGATAAGCTACTTGCCGATCAAATGTAGCGCTTATGTTTAAAACGGCGATTCACTCATCTCTAATCAGGACCCACAGCTAAACAAGATAGAAAAGTTCTAAAACTATTAAAAATTAACCATGATATAATATATTCAACACAACAACTGATGAGCTACCTGCTGATGAAACAAAGTGCTTTGTTTAGAAGGGCCATTAGCTCATCTCTAGTCTCTGATCACACTTGGAGTCTGTGCCCCAAAGGGACCACAGAACCCTCAGATTCGGCAATGCTGTCCTTGGTTTGTATTTTAATTCTCCTAAAGTTGAAGTTGTTTGTCAGACAGCTTGTAGACATCATGGGGAGCACCACACCACTAGCAGAGGGAAGCAGTTTGGCCACCATTAGGAGAACAGTAAGTAGCATGTGCAGGAGCAGCAGTACCATAAACTGAGTCAGAGTCGTTTCAGCCACATTGGAGAGCCAGGTGGTCTGCGGAGAAAGGGGGCCTGTTTAGCGCCAAGTAGACTGGAGGAGCAAACGAGCACTGTCAGTGCTCGTTTGCTTCTTGTTCCTCGCTTGCTGCCGCTGCTATTACACATGGCGGCAGAGAGTGGGTAAGTGCAGGGGGCCCGCGGGGAGCTACGGGGGGGCTGCCCAGGTGATCGATAGAGGATAGAGGATGGCGGTGGTCTGCTGCCGCTGTTCCTATTCCATGGAGAGACGCCAGCAGATCGCTGCTATGTAAGTCGTTTGTCTTTCAACATGAAAGTTCATCTTGGCTGATCGTTGCCTTCTATTACAAGGGACGAGGTTACTGTAGGTGGTCATGGAAAATTAAGCCTGAGGGAGAAAGGCACCACCCTAGTAGGTGGTAATCTGCATAGTATTTAGTAAAAAAGAGTGATCATGGTGAGATGTCTGATACTTGAGATTAGAATACTAGAAAATTATATAGAGAATGTTCCCCCTCCCTGAACATAGCAGTGAATAAAGAGTGCAGGGCACAGGTGGTAGTTGCTGGTGGACACAAAACCTAGAAGAATTATAGGGTGGACACATCTTGAGACTGATAAATAACATTCATACTACTTAGCAATCCTGCTAACAGATTTTTAAAGAACTGGTTTAGTAAACAATGGCCTGTGCCTAATAGATTGGATATGCATGTAATACACACACTGCTCACAAGTTAGGGATATTTAGCTTGTGGGTGAAACTTCAGGATGAACCTAAAATGCACTCAACCCTTTACAGGAAAATTTAATGGGACCTTCTCTAAACTTTTGAATGCACGCGTCCAACAGTTCTGTGTTTCAGTACTTTTTGTCCAACTTTTCTCTACTTGAGAACTTGAGGAGCTTGTTAGGTGGTGCTTGGTGGTGGGGTTACAGAGTGGGCAGGTGTGGTCAATACACTTTGTGAATGGTACAGTGACAAGCCCATACTACTTCAATAACATCAATAATCCAGTCATTGTGCCTCTGCATGAACAACACAGGTCTACTATCATCTTTATGGATGACAATGTTCATAAAGCTCATTGAGGTCGCATCATTAAGGAACGGCTGCCGGGGAATGGGGGACCTCACATGGAGAAGCCTGCACTTTCTTCAGACTTGAATTGCATAGAAAACCTATTGGATTAGTAACTCTGTGCCCCATAACCTCAATGACCTGAAGGCTGCTCTTTAAGAAGAGTGGGATGCCATGGCTCAGTAGACAATAAGGCGACTTGTGCTGTAACTGATGCTCAAGGGCACATGACAAGTTATTGAGCGACATAAAGTCAAGCTTTCACATATAAGTGTTACTTTAGATACACAGCACAAATGTTTAATATAATTTCAGCCATGCAGATGGCAAATAGCATTGCATGTTAATCACTGAAAGTATTAAACTCTTAGGCTAAACACTCAAAATAAACAGGATTTTATAATACCTAATATAAATGAATAACAACAAAAATCCAATTCATTTTATAACCCTAAAATGTACTCCGTCATTTTTCCACTTTTAAATCAATAGCTTTTAGAAAGTTATATAGATTTGTAATTTACGTCTATTTAAAAATCTCCAGTTATCCAGTACTTATCAGCTGCTGTATGCCCTACAGGAAGTGGTGTATTCCTTGTAGCCTGACACACCGCTCTTTGCTGATAAGTACTGAAAGACTTGAGATTTTTTTTATAGAAGTAAAATACAAATCTATATAACTTTCTGACACTAGTTGATTTGAAAGAAAAACATTTTTGCAGGAGTACCCCTTTAACCTCTATGACAAAACAATGATGTGATAGCAGTACACCTCTGAGAACTGTGCAAACAAGGATTTACCTTCTATAGGTAATATTGTTCCTGACAACCCAAATGGAATAATTTGTTTCCCTTTCTTTAATAAACAGAGATGCTATATGTTACCACAAAGTATATTTTCTCACCTGTATTTGTTAACATTTTTACATTAACATTTTCCCAAACTGCAATAAGAGACTTTAGGGTTTCTAAAAAGTTTTAAGGCCTCACCAGTCAAGTTTTTGGATGCGTTGACCTAACCACCAGTTTACAGAGTTTGGACATGTTGAGTGCTAACCAGTTATTGGGTATGGCAGATAGGAGACGTGTGATAGATCATTTCCCCAAGAGACAGAAGCAGAGTCTTGGTACAGTGGGACCACCCTGTGCATCATTAGGAAGTGCTATATACCTCAGAGTTTGCAAGAGAATGCAAAGTAATGACAAGCGGAAAATCACAAAGTTAAACATTGGTGTTCTTCATATTTGTCGGTTCACTGTGCTATTGCATGCTTTTATCATGTGTGTTGTCTGCTGTTGGGTTATGTCTAATGCAGATGCAGGAAAGATTCATGTTCAACCCTATTTTTCTCAGAGAAAGAAGCTGCAGCAGCTCACCCCGCTATAGCCATTACATATGCTATGGTGTTAACATTGGTGCGTATGGAGAGATCAAGAGAGACAGCCATTGAACATTGAGCTATTGAAGGTGTATGGCCTGTTAGGTGGCACTCACCCCACCCTGAGAGGCTAGCAATGCTGAACTGTTAGCAAATGGTCAATAACCACCATGCCTTCGGCACCCTCCAGGGACGAGCAGAAGTGCTCTACCAAATTTTGTGAGTGCAAAAAAAAAAAAGTCTGTGGAGCCTCATTTAAGAGTATTTAAACACAAGATCAGCCAGATATCCCTTCCCTTAAGGACCTAGCCAAGGGATGGCTCCTGTAAGGAGATCACCGAAACCACTATATTAAGTGGCCATTTTAGTCAATATCCAACTTAATTCACAAGTTAGGATATGACAAGTAAGGATATGACAAGAGAAATACCAAAGCCAGGTATCCATCCACAGACAGCTGTTTCAGGGTGTTGCCCCTCATCAGTGTGGAGTAGAAATTTTGTGAGTGGCAGCAGCAGTAGTCATGGACAAAGCTCACCTCCAATACTCTAGACTGGTTCTGGAGTCTATAGAATCCACAGGTACAGTAAGGTAAAGCAATGGTAAGCGCTCTTACAATTTTCCATGTATGTGTTAAGAAGGGTATCGTAGAGTGGAGAGCAGACATTTGTAATTTACTTTAGCGGCTGGTGAGTGGGTTGGCTAAGGTTGTCATGCTGATCAGTAGACCAGGCAAGGTGAGGGAAAGAACCCATGGCTGTTTGCCACAGTGTTTCTCACTTAGAGACACTACAAGCTGCTGAGGTGAGTTGCTTTCCTCTTCTTATTGTAGGTGCTGCCCTGACCTCAGAGGCCCCAACTGATTCTGGAGGAACCACAGAACTTTTTCCTTAACAGCACAACTCTCAGCCATCTAGGTGTGCAGGGAATGGCAGATGAACCCATTGTATCAGCTGTGCTGCAGTCTGCGTGTACAGAAAGACCATGAAGGGACCACAGCACCAAATTAGCCTTGATCCTCCTTGAGTCTTACTAGTATCGAGTATTATTAGTACTATTGAGATCAAACGCTTCAATGATTGTAAAGTGGAGGCATATTCTATTAATATTCCATCACTTTATGACATTCAAAAAAAACCTTTATGCAAATGTCAAAGGTACATGTGTTCAGTTTAGTAAAAGGTGAGTGCTAGTGAGGACTCTAGAAGTTACAACTACTGCTTTGAGCTAGAAATGTACTGAAACAGTTGCGAGTTCCCCCACATTACTGTAAAGAAATTTGTAGTTGTCTGATATTTGGTGAAAAGATTGGACAGATTAGGAGTCTGACATTCATTTTAACACTAATATGCATAAAGTCCACCCAAAATAAATATATTCAAATTTACACTGAAGGCATTTCAAATATCTATTTCAAACCTTAAAATACCTTTGTCATGTCACCCGGACATGTGAATAGTTTTGATTGATTGAGGTCTTACTGCTGAGACCCCCACCAATAAGGAGAACAAGTGGGGAGAAGCATATGGTAGTTCATTTCACTCCCTGTTTAGTTGCTCCATTATAAGTCTCTGGGGCTGCTAGATGGAGATGATTGACAGGAGGGAAGTGAAGCGCATCACCGCACACTTCTCCCCTCCTGATCAATCTGCCTCTCACCAGTAATATCCAGGTATATCAAAACTTTTGACATTTCCCGGAAACAAATGAAAAGTTTTTCTAAATCACACGTACAGTTTAAACTAAAAGGATGTGCACCTAAGGTGTTAAAACCACTATTTGCCAACTAAACAAGATCAGCAGGATGTCAAGAGACAGGTTCAACCTGCTTTCTTTTTTTTTCATTTTTTATATTTTGTCACCACTTTACCATAACGCGACGCATAGAGACAGACATAAAATTATTCCCTAAACAACCCCTCTAAAGAGGTAATCTGACCTTTAAAGAGGCACTGTTGCAATTTTTTTTTTAAAAGGAAATCAATAGGGGTTAAAGGACAACTCCCGCGGGACCCCAAAAAAAAAAAAACACAGACACACACAGACACCATACTCACCATCTCTCCGGTGACGATCGCCACTCGATTCGCCCGCCGTCCGCCTCTCCGTCGCCGCCGTCCGCCATCCAGCGATGTCTCCGACTTCCGGGTCCAGGGGATGGAAAAGGCTGCCAGTGCGCTTGCGCACCGGCAGCCTTTTCATTGGCTGGAGCGCATCACATGGCTTCCAGCAAGCTCAGCCAATCAGGGCTGAGCAAGCTGGAAGCCATGTGATGCGCTCCAGCCAATGAAAAGGCTGCTGGTGCGCATGTGCACCAGCAGCCTTTTCATCCCCATTCACTTTGCATGAAGACACCGAGGAGGAAGAAGACCCGGACCGCCCCTCGGCTCTGACGTCGTCGTCACCAGATGCCGCCCCGGAGAAGAGGACCGTGACGATCGTAATAGGTAATGTATACATTCCTTAACTTCCGGGGTGGGGGGTCGGGGGTCCGAAAGTGGGGGAAGGGGGCCAGGCCGGGTATTTAACCACATTACAAAGTTATATAACTTTGTAATGTGTGTTAAATGAGCAAAAAAAAATTTTTGTGGGAGTTGTCCTTTAATTTTCTATACTTAAATCAATGTTATACATATGGCCACTAGGTGTCTCCCTTCCTGTCAAACTGTGGCCCATGCTCCCTTTGTGCCAATATTTGGTCTTTTCTCTGTTCAAAAAAAAAAAGAGACCAAACACAGGAAGTCTCAGTCCTTTGCTCACTCACAGACATGGCTTGGTAATGGTTGACAGCCATTCCGGAGTGCACATGGAACAGGACAAGTCCTCATGGCGCGCAGGTAGCAGAGAATTAGAGATGAGCGAACTGCTCGGACTTTTGGTCCGAAAGCGGTTCACTTTCTCATCATCCCTTTGATCCCGGCAGCATACTTGCGCTCACGGAAATACGCGGCCAGGATATTCCAGGGAATCCCTGTTGAATTCCCTGGAATATCCTGGCCGCATATTCGCGGGAGCGCAAGTATGCGGCCGGGATCAAAGGCATAATGAGAGAGCGCTGATGCCGTCGGACCAAAAATCCGATGGTCCGCTCATCTCTAAAGAGAGTCCTGGGGGTGCTCACATTGTATGGTCAGTTCTCCTGTCACACAGCCCCAAAACCTCTGTAACCAAACAGTGACATTATACTGACTGAATGTCAGCGTTAGGTATGGCAAAAGGCAGTCTGACAAGACACAGACAGTGAGCACTAAGCTGACCCCACCCACTGTACCCGCCTACTTGCCACAAGACTGTTCTAGGAGGTATAGGGACTGCAGACAACCACAATGGCAATCGCTATACTCAATAGGGTGAAACACAGAACAGCAACAGACAAACAAACACAATAAATCCAAGGTCAACATTCCGGGTCGGTAATGGCGGGCAGCAAAAGTACAAAATCGTCAGACAAGTTGAGTAAATGAGAACAGGCTATAAGTCAGGGCAGGCGGCAGACAGGATAGAGAGGGAACAGGCAAGGGTCAGAGAAACACACAGCAGATACCAGAGAGAATACGCTTAGCCTAGATTACAGGGGGGAACATAACAAACCAGTCAGACTCACCTCTGCCGTGCCTCTTTAGTGCTGGATTACTATTTTGGGACCCCTGCCAGCCTCCGGGATCCCCTGTGCTGCCAACATCACAACTTGGTTTATAGACAGCCCACTCAGCCAGTCAGTTACTGGGGCGGGACATCGCTGCAGTCACCGATTGGCTGTGTGAGCTGTCCATCAGCTGGGACAGACATTTTTCTTTAAGCCATGGTGTCATCAAAACTCAGGAAAATCCCTTCAGGTGGGCGTTCCCGGGGCCAGACACGATGTTCACTGCAGGCACGGGAAGAGGTAAGCAATGCTTCATTGCTATGTTCTCCCCTTCCCCTGCCGCCAGTCAAGTATTTAAGTGACCGAACTTCTCCTTTAATTGAGTTGTTATTTAACCTGCAAAATGGACAGGTGTCTTTCCTTGCATGAGCGTGCAAATGACTGGGACTTGGTCTCTTTTTGTAAACACAGAAAAGTCCAAATATCGGAGAATGGACCACAGTTTGGCCGTATGTATAATGTTGCTTTAAACAGAGGAAAAATAAATAAATAAATAAATAAATAAAACAAGTGTATTGCAAAACTGATTGTGACCAAAGCCCCTTTTAATTTCTTAAAAAAAAAAAAATTGCGATTGGGCCTCTTTAAGACTTGGAGCTGTTTGATCGGATGACCAGCTGTTTGAAGGGGCTGGAGCACTTGTTTGATTGCTGCAGCCACTTTAAAGTGACTCTGTACCCACAATCTGACCCCCCAAACCGCTTGTACCTTCGGATAGCTGCTTTTAATCCAGGATCTGTCCTGGGGTCCGTTCGGCAGGTGATGCAGTTATTGTCCTAAAAAACAACTTTTAAACTGGCAGCCCTGTGCCCAACGGCCGTGGCTTAGATTGTGTGTGCATTAGGCTGGCACAACCTCTCTGTCCCTCCTCCCCGCCCTCCTCATCATTAGGAATGATCCAGGCACGTTGTCTTATTCATCAGCTGTGTGAATATAGATTTATTTTTTTTATTTTTTTTTTTGGGGGGGGGGGCAGATTGTGGGTACAGAGTCACTTTAAGTTTAAGTTCGGTTCAGTATTTGAATATCGGAAGCTGACAAAGTTGGATGCAGTCCTACAGTTGGATGCAGTCCTGGAAAACATGGATACAGTCATAAGCATGGATAAAGCCATCGGCTGTATCCATGTTTACAGGACCCCCTAGGGTTGTATCCAACTAGTAAAAACTATGCTAGTAAACACTAAACTAGCTGCAGCTCTTTCCTTACTGCTGATCGGCAGGGCTGCCAGGATTTCGGGCTAGTCTAACACTGATATGTAATCCTTTGGATAGGCCATCAACTTTTATTAAAGCTAAATCTAATTTATAGAACATGTTCCTAAAATAAGCGTGTTATTTCTCTGTGTGCCCTTTAGGGAGAATTCCTAATTCTCAGGCAACAATGTATGCGTGATGCAAGTGTATTAAAAATAACTAGGATTTCACCAACAAGAAAATATGGCGCAGCCACATGAAAGGACAAGTGTGCTATTTTCGAACATGTTTTATTAGCTGTGTCATGTAGCTGATTGTTTAATGCTTTATGTTTCAGAACTATGTCATAAACCATATATAAATGAAGACGTCTGTCTCCAGAACATTCACTCATTTGTCTTAGTACAATTGTTTTATATATATATATATATATATATATATATAAAGCCTGTATTATTATGTGTGAATTATTACGGCATGTCTGTCTGATTCCTATATGTTGTACTACTTAACCCTCGCACTGCCAGGCAATTTTTGAGGTACTATGTTATGTCCATTATATTTAAAGTGAAAGAATAAGGGGCTCAATGTGTATACCACGCATGTAGTACCCTTTAACAGCCTGAGGCTATGTTCACACACCATCAAAATGACGACCGTTTTTAGTGGATGTCCGTCATTTAACAGAAAATAACAGATGTTGTTTGCTGTTAAGTGACGGCCGTTCACTAAAAACAGCCACCATTTTGTCGATGTGTGCAAACATAGCCTAAGGCTGTATTCCCACATCATCTTTTTAGGCAAAATGACCATTATTCACAGCCTCCATTATAATGTAACGACTGTTATTTTACCTAAAAAAACATTGTGGGAACATAGGTTAAGGCTATGTTCACACAGCATAAAAGTACGGCCATTGTTGCAATCGGCAACAACAGCTGTACTTTGTACGAAAAGACATGCTGCATGTTCAGAAGTTCAGATGCGTGCGCGTTAGAACTCTACGGCCATAAAGATCATCCGGCCGGTACTGCAGTACCGGCCGGGATGATCTTTGCAGAGACCGGCCGCTCTGTGACCTGGCCGGGTCACGGAACGGCCAGTCTCTTACGCCATGTGAACATGGCCTAAAGCTGTGTATTTTGAGGCTCAAAAATATGCTTGTAATTACAAGCAAAATAAGTGTCTAATTTTCAAGATTTTTATTTGCCTTTTGGGCCATTTTTATGTGTGTTGTTGTTTTACAGAGCATTTTGTGCTTTTTGGGGTCTTTTAAGTATTGTAACACATCTGTGCACCAAAATAATCAAAACTGCACAAAAGACACATGTAAAATGGCCAAATTACATTATAAATGTCACCTTTTTCTTCAGCTATTAAAAAAAAGTGAGCTGTGTAGCATTTATTCATTCAATTCAATGTAATCCAATAGGGGGAAAGTATCATAAAAGTAAAATAGGTTTACTTTGAGAGGTTTCAGACGGCTGTTTCACACCTTTTCAGGTTTGGATAAATATAGATACATCTCACCACATGTATTTACCTGGCTTGGATGTATCCATCGTAACCCATCTTCCAATGGGAATAAGCAGCAGGATGACAGGGACGCTTTATGTACACATCTGGCAGATTTTTTTTTTAAACACAGCATGTGTATAGATTTCTACAAACCCAATTTAGATTAAAGGGGTTGTCCGGCGCTAAAAAATTATTCACAGAATAACACACATTACAAAGTTATACAACTTTGTAATGTATGCTATGTCTGTGAATGGCCCCCTTCCCCGGGTCCCACCACCCCCACCCGTGTACCCGGAAGTGTGGTGCGCTATACATACCTGTCACGTGCCGACCACGGTCTCCGATCCTCAGCAGTGACGTCTTCTTCGGGCGGCTGGCGGATCTTCCCGAGTGCCGGCCGCCCTCTGCAGCGTCATCCGAAGCTCAGCCGCAATTGGCTGAGCATAACTGTGCTCAGCCAATCGCGGCTGAGCGGCTGATGACGCGGCCACGTCATCAGCTGCTCAGCTGCGATTGGCTGACCAGCAATCTGGTTGGTAATGGGCGATTGCTCTAATGTTACTTTGCACAGGGTTTGATACATCTCTGAATCGCTGTATGTGCAGATGGGGCAGATTTGTTGCAGAATTGTGTTGTACAGCAGGCACATGGATTTCTGGAAAACCCATTTATTTCATTGGATCAAGCTGCGTTTACACGGAACGATTATCGCTCGAATTTGCACGATAACGATCGCATTTGAGCAATAATTGTTCCATGTAAACGCAGCGAACGATCAAGCGATGAGCGAGTAATCGTTCATTTTGATCTTTGAACATGTTCTCAAATCTTTAACCTATGTGTGAGATAGGCTTAAGCGATCGCAATGCAATTTTTTCATACGATATATCGTTTCGTCTAAACGCTGATCGTTATAAAAAACGAATCGTTATTTCGGAATCGTTAATCGTACGATCGGGCGAATTATGGTTCTGTGTAAACGCAGCATCAGTCACAGAAATCTCTGCAACATATCTGCCGCATGTGAAGCCATGCTTCTGCGATGTATCTGTCAAACGTGTTCTTGCTGTGTGCTTTTCTGTTTTTCCCAAATCAGCCAAGAGGTTATAATAACTAATACCCACAAAATAATACACAGGAAAGTGGAGGCTATGAAACAACGAAAAAAAAATAATAATGATTATATAAAGAAACAGTAATAATATTTATAATAATAATAATAATACATTATTATTATTATTATTATTATTATTATTATTATTATTATTATTATTATTATTACTACTACTACTGTATTGGGGAGAGGATCACCAGAAGAAGAAGCTGGAGCCTGTCCTTGGGATAAGTGCAGTAGCAGTAGTGCTATAAATAGTACCAGTGTGATGGTCCCTGAGGGATGGCACAGGGGGTCATGGTGAGCAGAGTGCTGGTGACACTCTCCTGTGTGTGCCCACTCTCCCCCGCCCTCCCCTGTGCCCTCTCTCCCCCGCCCTCCCCTGTGCCCCTCATCAAATGATTCACTGCAACGTGGTGTAAAACCCTTCCGGGTTCCAGCTCGCGTTTCCTGCAGTGTGAGAGCGGAGCTCCAGCGGAGAGCAGGATCCGGCAGCCGGGAGCGCACAGCGGGCAGACCCTGCAGCAGCAGCAGCACCGGAGGACGCTGCTCCCCGTGCACATTGGCCGTTGTGCTGCGGTAGTAGAGGCGGCAGAAGATGCGCTCGGTCCTGCTGAGCAGCATGGGGTGCCTGCTGCTGTGTGCCGCCCTGAGCAGCGCGGTGTACCGGCGGGAGCTGGAGGAATCCCTGTCCCCGGTGCCCAGCAACAGCACCGTGCAGCCCCCGGGCACACCGGACAATGACACCGCCAGGGTGACCCGCTTCAGCAACATCGGGCAGTACATGCCCACCATCAAGAGCGTCTTCATCTTCGTGTGCGGCTTCAGCACCTTCCTCATCGCCTGCCTCATCGTCAAGATATTCAGGTACTCAGGGTGTAGTCAGTGTATTCCAGCATGTGAGGGGTGTGAGGACTATTGCAGCTGGGTACAGTCAGTGTATTCCAGTAGGTGAGGGGTGTGAGGACTATACAGCTGGGTACAGTCAGTGTATTCCAGTAGGTGAGGGGTGTGAGGACTATACAGCTGGGTACAGTCAGTGTATTCTAGCATGTGAGGGGTGTGAGGACTATTGCAGCTGGGTACAGTCAGTGTATTCCAGCATGTGAGGGGTGTGAGGACTCTTGCAGCTGGGTATAGTCAGTGTATTCCAGCATGTGAGGGGTGTGAGGACTATTGCAGCTGGGTACAGTCAGTGTATTCCAGCATGTGAGGGGTGTGAGGACTATTGCAGCTGGGTACAGTCAGTGTATTCCAGCATGTGAGGGGTGTGAGGACTATTGCAGCTGGGTACAGTCAGTGTATTCCAGCATGTGAGGGGTGTGAGGACTATTGCAGCTGGGTACAGTCAGTGTATTCCAGTAGGTGAGGGGTGTGAGGACTATACAGCTGGGTACAGTCAGTGTATTCTAGCATGTGAGGGGTGTGAGGACTATTGCAGCTGCGTACAGTCAGTGTATTCCAGCATGTGAGGGGTGTGAGGACTCTTGCAGCTGGGTATAGTCAGTGTATTCCAGCATGTGAGGGGTGTGAGGACTATTGCAGCTGGGTACAGTCAGTGTATTCCAGCATGTGAGGGGTGTGAGGACTATTGCAGCTGGGTACAGTCAGTGTATTCCAGCATGTGAGGGGTGTGAGGACTATTGCAGCTGGGTACAGTCAGTGTATTCCAGCATGTGAGGGGTGTGAGGACTCTTGCAGCTGGGTATAGTCAGTGTATTCCAGCATGTGAGGGGTGTGAGGACTATTGCAGCTGGGTACAGTCAGTGTATTCCAGCATGTGAGGGGTGTGAGGACTATTGCAGCTGGGTACAGTCAGTGTATTCCAGCATGTGAGGGGTGTGAGGACTATTGCAGCTGGGTACAGTCAGTGTATTCCAGCATGTGAGGGGTGTGAGGACTATTGCAGCTGGGTACAGTCAGTGTATTCCAGTAGGTGAGGGGTGTGAGGACTATACAGCTGGGTACAGTCAGTGTATTCTAGCATGTGAGGGGTGTGAGGACTATTGCAGCTGCGTACAGTCAGTGTATTCCAGCATGTGAGGGGTGTGAGGACTCTTGCAGCTGGGTATAGTCAGTGTATTCCAGCATGTGAGGGGTGTGAGGACTATTGCAGCTGGGTACAGTCAGTGTATTCCAGCATGTGAGGGGTGTGAGGACTATTGCAGCTGGGTACAGTCAGTGTATTCCAGCATGTGAGGGGTGTGAGGACTATTGCAGCTGGGTACAGTCAGTGTATTCCAGCATGTGAGGGGTGTGAGGACTATTGCAGCTGGGTACAGTCAGTGTATTCCAGTAGGTGAGGGGTGTGAGGACTATACAGCTGGGTACAGTCAGTGTATTCTAGCATGTGAGGGGTGTGAGGACTATTGCAGCTGGGTACAGTCAGTGTATTCCAGCATGTGAGGGGTGTGAGGACTCTTGCAGCTGGGTATAGTCAGTGTATTCCAGCATGTGAGGGGTGTGAGGACTATTGCAGCTGGGTACAGTCAGTGTATTCCAGCATGTGAGGGGTGTGAGGACTATTGCAGCTGGGTACAGTCAGTGTATTCCAGCATGTGAGGGGTGTGAGGACTATTGCAGCTGGGTACAGTCAGTGTATTCCAGCATGTGAGGGGTGTGAGGACTCTTGCAGCTGGGTATAGTCAGTGTATTCCAGCATGTGAGGGGTGTGAGGACTATTGCAGCTGGGTACAGTCAGTGTATTCCAGCATGTGAGGGGTGTGAGGACTATTGCAGCTGGGTACAGTCAGTGTATTCCAGCATGTGAGGGGTGTGAGGACTATTGCAGCTGGGTACAGTCAGTGTATTCCAGCATGTGAGGGGTGTGAGGACTATTGCAGCTGGGTACAGTCAGTGTATTCCAGTAGGTGAGGGGTGTGAGGACTATACAGCTGGGTACAGTCAGTGTATTCTAGCATGTGAGGGGTGTGAGGACTATTGCAGCTGCGTACAGTCAGTGTATTCCAGCATGTGAGGGGTGTGAGGACTATTGCAGCTGGGTACAGTCAGTGTATTCCAGCATGTGAGGGGTGTGAGGACTCTTGCAGCTGGGTATAGTCAGTGTATTCCAGCATGTGAGGGGTGTGAGGACTATTGCAGCTGGGTACAGTCAGTGTATTCCAGCATGTGAGGGGTGTGAGGACTATTGCAGCTGGGTACAGTCAGTGTATTCCAGCATGTGAGGGGTGTGAGGACTATTGCAGCTGGGTACAGTCAGTGTATTCCAGCATGTGAGGGGTGTGAGGACTCTTGCAGCTGGGTATAGTCAGTGTATTCCAGCATGTGAGGGGTGTGAGGACTATTGCAGCTGGGTACAGTCAGTGTATTCCAGCATGTGAGGGGTGTGAGGACTATTGCAGCTGGGTACAGTCAGTGTATTCCAGCATGTGAGGGGTGTGAGGACTATTGCAGCTGGGTACAGTCAGTGTATTCCAGCATGTGAGGGGTGTGAGGACTATTGCAGCTGGGTACAGTCAGTGTATTCCAGCATGTGAGGGGTGTGAGGACTATTGCAGCTGGGTACAGTCAGTGTATTCCAGCATGTGAGGAGTATTGCAGCTGGGTATAGTCAGTGTATTCCAGCATGTGTGGGGTGTGAGGACTATTGCAGCTGTGATCGGGTATAGTTGGTGTATTCCAGCATATGTAGCTTGGGAGGGGTGTGAGGACTATTGCAGCTGGGTATAGACAGTGTGTTCTAGCATATGGAGCATTTGGAGGTGTGTGAGGACTATTGCAGCTGGGTATAGTCAGTGTATTTCAGCATGTGGAGGGGTGTGAGGACTATTGCAGCTGGGTATAGTCAGTGTATTCCAGCATGTGAGGGGTGTGAGGACTATTGCAGCTGGGTACAGTCAGTGTATTCCAGCATGTGAGCGGTGTGAGGACTATTGCAGCTGGGTGTAGTCAGTGTATTCCAGCATGTGAGGGGTGTGAGGACTATTGCAGCTGGGTATAGTCAGTGTATTCTAGCATATGTAGCATGTGGAGGGGTGTGAGGACTATTGCAGCTGGCTGGTAACTTTGTGGCAAGCATTTGTCAGCTAGGACTGCTCTGTTAGTATATACTGCCACTTATACGCATGTAGCTAGACCTGGTGGGCAGCTTGTTGTATCCTGGACAATGTGAATAAAGGCATCCAGATCCAGAAATGAGTGATTATTCTGTATATTCTGCACTGATCAGAATAATCATTTATAGCATAAAAATCCCATTTATAGAACTAACCCAACTAGCAATACTGGTGCCCCATAGTAACGCCCTATAAATATCGCTGGGGCACTAATACTTGGAGCCATATAACATTTGCTGAAACACATTCCTTCACCAGCTAAAGAGTAAAAGTTCTGGAAGTGAAAATCCTGAAGTATTCTGGCATCTTCCTCAGGTTCCTGCGGATTCGGGAATCTGTTGGCGCTATATAAATGATGATTATTATTATAATTATTATCTCTCCGCTTTTCCTGTACAGTTTCTCCATCATCAGCAGTGATTGTCCTCTCTTCTGAGCGGAGAGAGACCCCCTTTAATTCTGGTGCCCCATAGCAGCTGTTATACCCGCTACCAGGGTGAAAAATTATTTTACCTTCCATTTATAGATATACGCTATATCTGCAGATTTTCTGCAACTGATTGTATATACACTTGATCTGTTTTAGAATCATAGAAGATTGTTGGCAGAAAAAGACCACCGGGTCCATCTAGTCTGCCCTTTCAGTATTTCCCTTCTTATTATCTTAGGATAGACGTATGTATATACCAGGCAGGTTTTTGGTGCTGAATCACTACAAATGTTGAGGGGACCTGTCAAACGTTGCTGAACAGTCTGACAGGTCCGCAGAACACTAAAAACTACACATGTTCTGCAGTGTGAACAGACCCTTAAAGTGGAGTAAATTTATAAAAACATTAGGGGAATTTATCAGTGCTTAAAGGGGAAAACTAACAGGTCCTAATCAATCCCCCCCATTACTTTATTACTCTTATTACTTGTAAATCCAGTATTCTACCCCAGAGCAACAAGCTGAGCTGAACTCCCATGTGCCAGGAGGATAGTTTATCATGGAGATTACTCTGCAGCGCCCTCCGAGTGCAGATCAAGTTTTGTTCATACACTGTGCCAGCAGTAGCCGATGGGAGATTTTGCTGAATAGTGAATACAGCTCTGGAGTATAATCTAGGCTGTATGGATGGATGATTTTTTACAGAGTTTTTCGACATTTTATGGAGATGAATTACGTACTTATACGCCAAGTCCGGCCACACTCACCTCTCTCCTTGCCGCTCCGGACTTTGGGATCTCCACCAAAGCCGACGTCACGATCTGGCTGATGGATTGGTTGCTCAGCTAGTCAGTGACTGGGGCAGGATGCCGCTCCACTCACTGATGGGCTGAGCTGCCAAACGGACTGCAGGACAGATCTTGGATTAAAAGCAGCTATCTGAAGGTACAAGTGGTTTGGGGGGGACAGATTGTGGGTACAGAGTTGCTTTTAAAGGGGTACTCCGACCATTTAAAAAATGTGATATAGAGCTGGGGCTGCACAGAACATATTAACCAGCCTATTCTCGCCTATCACACTGTCCCAGGGTCCTTCTGTCATGTCTTTAGGTTCCTTGCTGAACTCCCCCACTGCCACTTCTAAAATGGACTTGTCTCGGCAGTGACAACCTGCTCAGCAATCACCGACTGAAGCTGGACAGTGCTGTGGCCCGTGATTGGCTGCGCGGGCTGTCACTGCAGAAATAAGTGTTGTTGTCTCCGGTCAGCGGAGTACCTAAAGATACTGCAGGAGGACCCCGGGGGCAGTGTAGGCATGTAAGAATAAGGGGGGAGATTTATCAAAGATAGTGTGAAGTGACACTGGCTCAGTTGCCCCTAGCAACCAATCAGATTCCACCTTTCATTTCTCACAGACTCTTTTGAAAATGAAAGGTGGAATCTGATTGGTTGCTAGGGGCAACTGAGCCAGTTTCACTTTACACCATCTTTGATAAATCTCCCCCTTTGTATTTATTATGTTCTATACAGCCGCATCAGAATGAACTTTTTAATAGCCAGGGCACCCCTTTAATACTGAAAGAGTATATGTTACATCATTATATTAGCTGGTTTCTGGACCTTTAGCAGTAGTAGTCCCACGATAGTTGTATGAAGTCAGGGTTAAAAGGAAAGATCACTGGAAGTGTATAAACTTCCCTATGTAGAGTTTATTACAGTTCAGTCCCTAAGTGCTGGAGATGATGGCTGCAGGGGCTGAGATGGGAAACAATACAGCCATCTGTACATTCCTATATACAGTGTATTCTCTAGATTAACCCTTTAGTTTCATTTGAAGTGTATTATTAAAGTGTCAGCCTATTCTTAAAAGGATGATCTGTTTTAGATCTGTTAGCACTCGGTGATGTGAGGAGTTGGCTTTCAGACCTGTGGACACGTATTAATGACAGTGCCTGCCCAGTGATGCTTTGTCTTCCCTCCTCAGACAGAGAGACTAACAGCAGACTAGAAGACTCTCTAACCTGCCCTTAGTTTTCTCTGCCTTGTGGGAACCTAAGAATGAAGATAATTTTCTAATCTTCATCCTCCATTTTTTTCTCTAAATTTTCTCATTAATCAATATGTAAATGAGGTGATTTGGTGCACTGGGGGCGGGACCCGTAGTCATTGGCAATGCACGGACCCATCCATTGGTGAATGGTGATCATGGCCCTATAACACGTACAGACATGCGAATGAAGCCATACGCTCATACAATTTAGAGAAATAGGGTAAAAAGGAGTATACCGGGGAAAATTTACTTCTCCACTATCTACAGGATAGGGGAAAAGTACAAGATCGCGCGGGGTCGGACCCCTGAACTCCCTGGCGATATCAGTATCAAACCCCGTTGACTTTATGAATAGAGCCCTGGGTCGGCACGCGACCTACGGCTCTATTCATTCCGACGCTCCATAGGAATGAATAGAGCCACGGGGTCATGTGCCGACCTAGGGCTCTATTCATAACAAAGCCAATGGGGTCCGATACTGAGATCGCCGGGGGGGGGGGGGGGGGGGGGTTCAGGATTAGGACATCCGCATCCCGCACCCCGCGCAATCGCCTACTTTTCCCCTATCCTGTGTTTTTCCTGAAATACCCCTTTAAAAGCTTGTATTTACCATCCAGACGCAATCTTTCAGCATTACTTCCTTTATCCCTAGGATGGATAGGTGACACTGTGTGTATTGTGCTCTGCGGATGGGGATTACTGGGCTGATATTACATTACATGTAAGCTGAATGAGCTACGATTGCCTCTATTCACCGTAAATAAATCTAGTGATTTAATGCTACATGGAGTCAGAACATCTGTTGGGTAAAGTTACTCTGTGACTTGTGCCTTCTGTCTGATGCTTTTATTTGTCTTCTGTCATGAGACACATTCTGAATACTGTAACTTTTTCTGCTATTATGTAGTGTATTTATCATCTGCTTCCAGCGGCATTTCTCAGGTTATTCACATAGCTTTTAATTTAGTGGTGCTCAGATATTAAAAGGGTGCTCTGAAGGGAAAAATATAGCGTAATCTTTCCAGTATGACATGGTGCTCTCTGCTACCGCCTCTGCCCATGTCAAGAACTGTCTAAAGCAGTAGAGGTTTTCTATAGGGATTTCCTACTGCTCTTGACAGTTCCTGACACAGAAATAGGTGGAAAGAATACGCCACTTCCTGCAGCACATACAACAGCTGATAAGTATTGGAATGCTTGAGATTTCTAAATAGAAGTAAATTACAAATCTGTATAACTTTCTGACTCCAGTTGATTAGATTCCCCCCCCCCCCCCTCTGAAGTACCCCTTTTAAGTAAACAAGAATTTTCAGAGGCACATTAAGAGTCTTGGAATACTGTGTGCTCACAGTCAGAAGGAGAGATACTCTTTGTATCCCCTGTGGCCAAGAGATCTTGAACTTCAAATTCAGTTTATGAAGATTGGTTTCCTTTTCCATTAAAAGCTTTGTATATTGCAACATGACACCAGGCAGTAAAGTGTTCATTGTGAGGTGACCAGAAGGCGGTCTAGTGTCCGGCAAATCCCTTCTGGTGCAGAGAAATTAAACAAGTTCTTACTTCAGTGTATAAAAAACATAGTAGTGGGATCTGGGATGACCTAGTTACTAGTCCCAGTGTCCTGTGTGAGACCATAAACATAGGAAAAAATAAATAACAGCATCCAACAGGCACTGTAATAATTGAAAAAAAATCTGTTTATTCCAGTATGGCAACTTAACAAAAGTTGTTAAGTTGCCATGCTGGAACAAACAGAATTTTTTTTTTTTCATTATTACACTGCCTGTTTTATGCTGTTATCTACTTTTTCCACAGTTACTACTTTGTCACAGCACTTATTCTATATATTCTGGGAGAAATGCTCTGGAATGAACAGAAATAAAAGTAACCGCAAAACAGCAAGGTTGAGGTTAGATTAAGCATTGAACTGCTGCTGCTGAGATGAAAGGGAAGTGTTGATTTACCTTTTATAGCCATTGATCTGCTGCTTACTTTTCATGGACAGGGTAGGTCCAGAGTCCAGATGAAAAAGCCTCTTCCTGCATGCACACAGCTTGGGGGGGTCATGTTTTTTTTTTTTTGTTTTTTTTTACCCTCTTCCTTTCTGTGCATAGCACATGCTAAGTGTTGCCCACTTTCTGTGTTCTGTCTTTGTTAATAAAGATGGATTCCCTTTGACAACAGGCGCAGAGAAGAGACACCTAGTGGCAAAGATTTTTGAGCTACCTATCTGGGGTAAGGAGTCATTTTTGGTAGATGAATCAGTTCACAAATATTTTTAAGATCACATATACTGAGAGATGTGCGTCCAATAACTAACTTTACTGGCTGCTTAAAAAAATCATATCATTCAACGAATGATTTTCAATTCTGGCCCAAAATACAGTATGTAAATCCAACCTAAGGCTATGTTCACACAGTATTTTTGCCCAAGGCTATGTTCACTCACTGTTGAAATTTAGTGGATGGCCGTCATTTAATGGAAAATAATTACCATTATTTTTTTAAAAAAAACAGCCGTTATTTACCATTAAATGACGACTATCCACTGAATTTCAACGGTGAGTGAACATAGCCTTTCTGTGTTTTTCAATTCACTCCTGGTTTTGGTTGAAAAATACTGAGAAAAAATACTGTGTGAAAACATAGCCTAAAACTACAACTCTGTAGTGTTTTTTTTTTTTTTTTTTTTTACTATTTCTTATTTCATTTACTCAATCTCATGTTTTAGGATTATAAAATTTCTATTACTATATATGAGTCATAGGCTGCAGATTGTGCATCCCTTACTCCATATACAGGAATGAAATCTGAACCGCCATATGGATAACACATTGGGAGAGGATAACGTAACCTTCTTTGAAAAGACAGCTGGATAACCTATGCGTACTGCAGCTGCATCTTGATCTGCAGGTGTTCAGAAAATAGAGGGAGATTCTTTTTGAACCAATTTCGTTATTATTTTATTGCATTATTATACAATATAGCCTCCTGAGACCATCTGTTTGAGACCCCCCCCCCCCCCAAAAAAAAAAAAAAGACTGGAATTCTCTGTGGCCGATTTACCATTACACTATAATCTATGTACTTTCTTTTGACGATGTGCATCTTTTTCTCTGTGCATATGTGTTTTATTGCACAGGCTGTATAAGGTTAAAAACATACGTGGTTTTGTTGTGGTGGGCCATATGCAGTAGTAAATGGTAACCTGCATTTTTGTTTAATACTTGCCAGTTTTAGCTTTTTCTTACTTGTCATTCTCTAAGTCGCTTCATTACTTAGTTACCTAGAATGTTTTTCCAGCAGACTTGAAGAAGTTCCCAGAGCTGCTGAACACTTTTGTCTGCTTTTTCTTTACGCTGCAGTCCAGATCATCTCAAGTCATCTCAATTGGCTTTCGTTCCAGGTGATTGTGAAGGCGATATCATCTGATGCAATCCTCCATCACTTATCTTGGTCAAATAGCTCCTACCAAGCCAAGAAATGTGTTTGGAGTCATTGTGCTGTTGAAAAACAAAAGATGACTCCACTAAAGGCAATATTACACGAGACAATTATCGGCCAATATCGTCTTGTGTAACGGCCGATAATGGTCTTGTGTAATAGAAGGCAATGATCAGCCGTCATGAACAATGTTGGCTGATCATTGCAATTGTTGAAAGACAAACTACCAGGATGGCAGTGATCTGCTGCCGTCGCCCCGTAAATTAGGAGTGGCGGTAGCAGATCGAAGCTATCCTCTATGGGCTGGCCGGATGATCTAGCGATCACCCGGGCAGCCCCCCTGCACATCGCTGTGGCCCCCCTGCACTTATCCGCTTGGGGAATAGGGGCTTAGGTGCAAACCAGATGGGACGGCGTGTCACTGCAGACTGCTCTGGTAGTCATGCCTTACATTTTACATAAATCGCCAGTGTCACCAGCAAAGCACGCCCACACTATAACACATACTCCTCCATGCTTCACTGTGGGAACCACACATGTAGCAACCATTCATTCACTTTTTGTGCAACTCAAATAGTGGTGTTTCCTGTACTCAACCTATATAAAACATTTATGTGGCTTTAATTTGAGGTGCTGTTATTTGTGTGGTGTTTTGCAATTAAAGGAGAAGTCCCATGCACATGCGACCTCAGCTGTGTGATTGCCTGCCCAGCCAATCAGTGACTGGGGCGGAACACCACCCCAGTCACTGACTGGTTGATTGGGCAGTCGCTGACTGGTTGATTGGGCAGTCACTCATGCCGTGAAATTGCTGCTGCAGGAGCCAGGTATGTAATGTATCTGGTTTGCCGCAGAAGATGACATCCGGCGGCGATGAACGGCTGCAACTAATGCTTCATTTACACGAAGCGATAATTCGCCCAATGGATCGTTTAACGATTTTGAAGCAACAATTTGGTTTTTATAATGATCAGCGTTTAGACGAATAAATTGTTAGAAAATTTGTGAGAAAAATTGTTATTGCGATCGTTGAGACATGGAGTTGTGCTAGAGTCATGCTGTTTTTAGAACAAAGTAGACCTATTCTTCTAAGCCTGGATAACCCCTTTAATTTGTGGTTTCTGGGGCCAATGGAGCTATTGCCCATGAAAATACCTTGTTGCCGTTTTCTGTATAGACTATGATTCTGGAAACTATCTGGTCAAATTTAAACCCAGGACCCAATCACTGCAGGAACACAGTGCTAACCACTGAGCCACCATTTATGTTAGGAAAAGATGTATATCGTATGATATCACCGTCCAGATTGCTGTTTCTAGAATCAGTCGTGAGGCCTAGGAAGGCTCATTTGCCCAATGATCGGCCTGTGCAAAAGGCCCTTAAGGTAGGAAGAGAAATGTCCAACTGAAGAGTATGTTACAGATACATTTACATTGCCCTTTGTTTTGTTTTCTTATATTAGGAAATGTAAGTGGTGGCTTTCACATTCTGTGAGTCTTGTTTATAATCCCGGAGGATTGAGTATTTTATTTCTGTTCAGAGCTCATTTGTAGGACAACAAAGCATGAAATTGCTCTTAGCGTTTGGACAGGGACCTCACCAGTAGATGATTAAGAGAAGGTGCAGCCGCATTTTGCAGCTGTTGTACATTGTAACATTGTCATGAAAACAAACATTTCTTATCATTACTTAATAAAATGTTTCTTCATGCTTGAGCAGTTCCAGGAGTTCTGTGGGGAGTAGTAGTGCAATCTAGCAGAGGTGCTTCTGTGAATGTGTGTAGATTTTATAATGGTTTTACGTTTACCAGTTCTTGCCCTGCACCTTCAATTCCATGTTTTCAGTGCATATCTTTGCACCTTGCATATCTGGTTCATAGTGCTTTGACCAAAAGAAAAATCTCAATCAGTATCATGCACATTTTCCAATCCAGTCCGGTATCATGCAAAGTCCTCCCTGAGGGTACAGCTGGCTATACACAGCGTCCAATAACTATCTCTTCTGTTGCTTCTATTCACATAGCAAAAGAGAAAGAAGGAAAAAAGGCGCTTCCTAGTGCAATATTGTAGTAGTAAGTAGAATTAACGTGCAGAGGTACTCTCTCAATGCACTCACCTTATTGTGTTGTGCAAAACATAGGCACAACACTATATCAAGCATAGATCCAATACTGAAGCTCCACACAGGATCATCCACACAGCGTGTGGAGTAGGTGCATAAAACAATAAGGATCCTTAAAGGACTTTAGGACCCAACAGCGATCTTCTAAAGTGCAAAGCGCAGGTATATACACTGGAATAGGGTAGTTAGTTGTATGTTACCGCATTCGCGGTTACCAATAGTATAGCACCCAAAATACTAGTATAAAAGGTAAAGCTAAAGTACCCCGAAGTTGGGACAAGTGCGAGTCCAGCAGTCGGGACCCTTAGAGACCACGTTATCTGCAGGCTCTCCGTCACTGGGCGCCTTTTATTCACATAAACACTCAGCTCACTGTAACTATGGCAACACTAGCGTGGTGTTCATAGTACAGGATAGATAATATCATGATGAATTGATTTGTGGTAAAAATAAAATTGCAGTAAAAAAGCAGTGAAGCTGGATCCAATCCTGGGAAACTGGGAGAAGTTCCTGAAACCATCACAAGAATAAAAGGCTGCCTTCAGGAGGCCTGGATTTCAATTATAGCTTTATTTTAAAGCATGATGACTAAATGATGATGATAATAATGTAAATTGCAAACTTGCTTTATATCACATCTATTGTTGATTTAGATTTTGAAAGTTATAACGACAGTGACACAAATGTAAGAATCTGTATTTGAATCCTTAAAGGAGAAGTCAGAGGGATGCTCAGTGTCCCCCTGCCATCATCCTCTCCAGCAGCCACAGCCCGCACAGCTCTGGGAGTCGGGTCGTGACATCACCATTTTATCCAGAAAGTGAAGCCTTGATGCAGTAGTAAGTGCAGGGAAAAAAAGCACTTTATGTGCATTTCCATAAGTGTATATTGGTGATTTGTATAACTTTTGGAGGGCAATACAATACTTTAACAAATATTTTCACCGGACTTCTCCTTTAAAGAGTACCTGTCAAAAACTTATATGTCAGGGATTATCACAAGGTTTGACCGGTTGTGGTCTGAGTGCACAGACCACAACTGATCAGGAGAAGTACAATCTTCAAAAATTTTATCACCATTTTATCATGACGGTTCGGTGGAACAAGCGCATAGACTTGCATTGGGCGATCGTCCAGGTCATGTGACAAAGGGGCGGGAGTGAATGGGGAATCATTAAGGGCAGGTGGTGAAAATAAAATAAAAAAGACACTATGCTTACTGCTCTCACTGCCACTCTGCACCGCATCACGCAGCTCCCAGACCCCACTGGCTGTCATCTCCCGGATTATGGGTAGTGTCACGACCCAGGTTTAACGTCAGTCGGGTGGGATTTAGCCCGCTTAGCCAATAAGTGACTGCAGCAACTGGCTGAGTGGGGAATCCGACAGCTGGGTCATGACTTAGCTGGCGGGGAGTGCAGAAGACAGCCAGCAGGGTCAAGGAGTTGGACTCTGCATGGGCAGCGGGACAGGTGACTATAGCTTTTTTTAAATTTTCCCTCACCCCCTGCCCGTAATGATTTTTTTACTTCCCCGCTTCCCCATTACATTTTCAAACTTTTTGAAAGACAACAATGATCAACTACTCTGTCTTTATTACACGATTCTGCCCGATTCGGCAAATAATCGCCCTGTGTAATAAAGCCCTGGCACTTATGGTTACTGTTTCTATCTTTCCCTGATAAGAAGGACAATGGGAACTCTAGTCTTTGTGTACAGTAGAGATAATTGGTTTCTATCCTACTTCCTGCACTTCTATGTAGACCTGGCTACTTTCTAGAGTCTGGCAAACCCCTCAGCCTGTCAGACCAAGGAGGGTTAAAGTAGCTCTGTTTTTATCCTGTGTTTTTCTTTCTAAACAGTAATTGTAGTGACGTCACAGGATGTGAGGCCTCCTTGCTTTGTGCGCCAGTCTTGTCGGAGACCTCTGTTACAGCAACATCATGGATTACTTAAACTAAGAATAATAACTGAGCCTCAGGAACAAATCTCACTACATTCTGCTTTGCCAATTGGAATGAAAGCTATAGGGGAAAGAACACAAGCGTCTTATCTAAACTCAAGCAAAATTAATATAGAAATCATCAATCAGCTAGAGCAGATGGGCCTGTGACAGCAGAATCTAACGTACTGTCACTGTTTCTGACGACTTTAATCTTGGTGCTGTTTGCTTTGGGATTCTCCGCTCCCAGTATCACCACTAGTTAAATTCTAACCTTTCCAGTATTAGGGATTTGGCATTTTATTTTTTCAATTTTATTTTTAATTTATTTTTCATTCAAGATTCTAAACTGAGAATTTCCTTGAAAGCTGTAGACTAAGGGCCCTATTACAAAGGACGATTATTGTGCGGAAAATTGTTATATCATTTGAATTTTGTTTCATGTTTATGCAGGCAACAATGGCATCTTTTTATAATAATTTTTATTGCGATTTTACGAACTTCTGTAATAGGTTTTATTAGGCAAAAAAAAAATCCTCTATACAAAGCTGTTTTCTCAGAGCCCAGACACACCCCGACACACACACTTCTTATCTGCTCATTATCAGTATGCAAAGTAAAGACGGGTTTGCTGAGTACATTATAACTTATGAAGGGGGCGGGGTTGAAGGGGATGAGTGAGCAGGGAGAACAGACAAAAAGCTGTACAATTTGCAGACTGTCTGGGCACATAAACCGCCGGATTCAGAGGTCAGGAAGGTCAGTGCTTATCTGGGAGCTTGGTGAGAGAAGATTGCAGGATGTAGTGTTTTGCAGTTCTGACTTTATTCCACTCCGAGTTCACTCCTCCCCCTCAGCCCCTCCCCTCTCTATAGAGCATAATTAAAGAGTCATTGTCGTATTTTATTTATTTATTTATTTTTTTCAGAAATCAATAGTCCATGCGGTTTTAAGAAACTTTGTAATTGGGTTTATTAGCCAAATATGCCAGTATCTGCATTCAAAAAGCCTTTTCCCAGGTCCCCCCCTCCCTCCTCTTTTCCATCCACTGCAGAAAATCAGGAAATTGTGACTTGTTGCATTAGATGTACCCAGTCTGTTCTAGGGAGAGGGGAGGGGGGGGGGGAGGAAGGAGGGAGGGAGTTAGCCGACATCAGAAAGCTGAGAACAAAGGGATTACAGGCAGGAGCTGGGTGAACGCTGTAATCAGAGCTCAGAGAGGTCAGTGGTGACTGTCAGAGGAGATAGAGGGTGACGTATTTGTAGATTAACTCTTTGTTGTCCTGATTTGGTCTTTTATTTAGCTCTCTCCATAGGAGAACAATGAAGACAGGGGGAGAGCTTCAAACTGCTTTTTCATGATAAAACTGCATTTTTCGGCTAATAAACCCAATTACAAAGTTTCTTAAAATCGCCTGTACTATTGATTTCTGCAAAAAAAAAAAAAAAAAAAAATTCACAACAGTGACACTTTAACACAGAAATCCTGCTTCTTCGGGTAGGTAAACAGCTTTCTGAGTGCAGAAGAAAACTCTTTTGATTAATAAAAACCTATTACTGACTTTCGTAAAGTCATTTTTGTTGATATTTATTTCTGAAAAATGACATTTACACTTTAAGCTGACCCTATAATCATTGTTAATTGTTCACTAGTTGTTTGCTAATTGTTTGCTAAATGTACACATTGTTCATTCTTCTGCTGGGATCAGTAGGAGTAAACGATTGTATTAACAATCACAAGTAACATCTAGTTATGTGTGTTGTGGTGAACAGTTTCAGGATGTTCCCACAAGCCCTTGTTAGCAATCGTAACCATTAAAAATCGCTTTGTCTAATAGGAATCTAACTTGTGGAGTTATTGTCTACATTGCCTTCAATTAAAGGGGTGGTGGCCAGGTTGGTTTGTATCCCTGCTACTGCTGTCGTTATGGTGGCCGCTCATAATTTCTGGGTCTCCTCTCAACACAAGGCAGTGGCAGGATTAATCAATCCCAGGTGATTGGTGCTTCCTTGTGTCAAGACAAGACCAGTAAGTGATGAGAAAGTTCAGCGGCCAGGGGGGAAGCACTGGAGGCAGACTGGCCCGCCCCTTGTGGGAGGAAACCCCCGCCCCTCTGACACGGCTCCATTAGAATCAATGGAGCCGCATCATACAGAGACGGGGGTTTCTTCCCACTGGGGGCGGGCCAGCACCAGCTTCTCCACGCCAGCGCTGGTCTATCCATGTGTAAAACTAGCGAATGTATTGATGATACATTAGCTTTAATATATATTTCTACTGGCTTTGACTTCAACTTCATAACTCAAACCCGATATTCCTTGATACTTGTATAAATAGAGGGTTCCTAATAACTGTTCACTATACATATACAGTGTTACCTTGGTTTAAGAGTAACTTGGATTAAGAGTGTTTTGCAAGAAGAGCCCAAAGTTTTTCAAAATTGTAATTTGGTTTAAGAGCATTGCTTTGGTTTAAGAGCTCCCTGTACTGGGTGGGAGGGAAAGTTAGGGAGGTGCATGGTCTGCATAGCGGGGTCTACAGCACTGTACTCTGGCCCAGGAAGTCTCCTTCACCTTCCAAATCATAGCAGATGCCCTTCAGACTGGGGCTTACATCAGGGGACAGGACTGTGGAGGTAATCTCTTCATAGCTGTAACCCCTCTCTCCCCAGACAGAGAGTGCTGCTAAACTTTGCCCATATATGTCCTGCTCATTCCTCTCTGCAATCTGTGAGCTCTTTTGTTTCCCATCATCTCCATTTCTGCTATAATGTGCCTACACTAACGCTCAGCTATACACACTGCTGCTATAATGTGCCTGCACTGCTGTGTAGAAAAGTTTCTGTCACTGTCCTCCTGCACAGCTCTGTGATTCTCACTTCCTGATTGGTTACCACACAGACCTCTGACAGCAGCCCTGCTTCTCTTTTCTAGCCTGTTGAAAATGTTTCATTTTTTTGCACTTACTATACATTATACTCCACATGCTGATTGCTATACTCTACATTAACTTATAATATGACATATGCAGCTTTCTAAGTGTTTGTTTCATTTGTTTTACATGTTATTCAGAATGAAAAAAAAAAAACATTTTTGAGGTGTGGAACCATTTGTCTGCATTTCAATCAGGCAAAAAGTCAGGGCAGGCGGCAGGTAAGGATAGACAATGCAATAGGGACAGAAAAACAGAGGTAACACACAGATGCAGGAGAGCGGGAATGCAGGATAGGGAAGCTATACTGAATAACCAGCAATTCACTGGTACAACTTATAGGGAACCAGGAGCCTGATCCAGAATCTAATTGGAGCAGCCTTCTGATTCCCGAGCATACACAGCTGACAATGAGGAACTGAATTGCTGTAAGATCTGTCAGTCACAGAGATAAGCAAAACAAAACTTAGCGTCAAAAGTTATAACAAAAGCTTTATTAAATCCATCACAAAATAACACATAAAACAAGACCTGGGAGGTGGAAGACCCCACTACTGAAACAGAAATAGCATGATAATCATTTAAAGTGCATGTGCATATATGTAAACCTCATAGTAAACTCCCACAGCATAAATGCATGCTATACAGAATATATGCACATGCACTTTAAATGATTATCATGCTATTTCTGTCCCAGTAGTGGGGTCTCTCACCTCCCAGGTCTTGTTTTTATGTGTTATTTTGTGATGGATTTATTAACCCTTAGGGGACACAGCCAGTTTTCATTTTTGCGTTTTCGTTTTTCCCTCCTCGTGTATATAAGGCCATAGCGCCTGCATTTTTCCACCTAGAGACCCAAATGAGCCCTTATTTTTTGTGCAACTAATTATACTTTGCTATGGCAGATGTAATTTTTGCCAAAAATGTGCTGGGAAACCAGAAAAAAATTATATGTGTGGTGAAATTGAAAACAAAAATTGTATTTTTTTTTATTTGGGGGGGGGGGGGGGGGGGGTTGTTTTTACTCCGTTCGCCCTGGGGTAAAACTGACTCATTATATATGTTCCTTAAGTTGTTACAATTACAACGATATGTAACATGTATAACTTTTATTTGATTTGATGGCTTGTAAAAAATTAAAACCTTTTAAAGAAAATATATGTTCCTTAAAATCTCTCCATTCCCAGGCTTATAGCGCTTTTATCCTTTGGTCTATGGGTCTGTGTGAGGTGTCATTTTTTGCGCCATGATGTGATCTTTCTATCGGTACCTTGATTGCGCATATATGACTTTTTGATCGCTTTTTATTACAATTATTCTGGATTTGATGCAACCAAAAATGTGCAATTTTGCACTTTGGGATTTTTTTGCGCTGACGCCGTTTACCGTGTGAGATCAGGAATGTGATTAATAGTTCGGGCGATTACGCACGTGGCGATAGCAAACATGTTTGTTTATTTATTAATTTATTTATTTTTATTTATAAAATGGGGAAAGGGGGGTGATTCAGACTTTTATTAGGGGAGGGGATTTTGTGTTATTAAAAATACATTTTTCTTTTACTTTACACATATACTAGAAGCCCCCCTGTATAGTTATACTGCATGAATCCATGAGATCGGTGTTCTATTGCTTTTGGCTGCTGCAGCCAAAAGCAATAGAATGCCGAGCCGGGATCAGCGCCATTACGGCGCAGACCCCGGCCCGGGATGGATGCGGGGATAGCCCCCCCGCAATCGCGCCGCAGGGGGGCGATTCCCCCACTAGACCACCAGGTATGGAGATTAGCAAGTATTTAGAAGCAGCTGTCAACTTTGACAGCTGCTTCTAAGTACTTGATTAGCGGGCACGGCGATCGGACCGTGCCCACTAATAGCCGCGATCCCGGGCTACATGCAGCACCCGGGATCGCGGCAGTTCAGAGGGGGGTCGCCGCGCGACCCCCCTCTGAACTCCCATAGCGGCACGAGGACGTTCAGTAACGTCCTGGTGCAGCTATGGGTTAAAGCTTTGTTATAATTGTTGACATTTTGAGTGATTCATGATTATTATTTGGGGCACATAGAACTTCATAGGTGTTTTCTGTTATAGATCTAGGAACACGGTGCCATTTCTTAGGGTAGAATTGAATATTTTCCTAGGAATACAGTAAAGTGTCACTGTCGTTATAACTTTCAAAATCTAAACCAAAAGTAGATGTGATATAAAGAAAATTTGCAATTTACATTCATTATTTTTTTTTTCTTATGGAGATCACGGCACTTCCTGTTTTCTGACTCTTTGAGGGGGAAAAAAAGTCAGAAAACAGGAAATCCTGTGTACTCCAGGCCATCTGAGCGCTCACAGAGAGAAGGCAGTCATGTGACTGATGGACACTTTGAGCCATGACTCTCTCTACTGGCCGGAATTCCTGTGCTTTAGTCTGTTTTTTTACAACCAGCACAAGTCAGAAAATCTGCCTTCATGAGACTGGAC
The DNA here is from genome assembly GCF_027789765.1 of Dendropsophus ebraccatus. NCBI lineage: Eukaryota > Metazoa > Chordata > Amphibia > Anura > Hylidae > Dendropsophus > Dendropsophus ebraccatus. The sequence goes on along the minus strand of NC_091454.1, from coordinate 176,014,168 downwards.
CTGGATTTCTGGTAAGTTCAGCTTTGTTTTACAGCATGATAACAACAAAAATAATAATAATAATAATAAATGTAAATTGCAAACTTGTTTTATTTCACATCTACTGTTGATTTAGATTTTGAAAGTTCTGACGAAAGGTACATTTTAAGGCCATGTTCACACTACGTGTAACACCGGCTATTCTATGACCTGTATCTGCCGTATGATGTTTACTTCTGCTGAATTTGGATGCAGGCGCATCAGTGTGCGCCCGCATCCGAATTCACCACTACACACAATGGAGCGTGCGGCCGGAGCTGCACGCTCCATTGTGTGAACTGACGGGTTCTCTTCAATGAATAGCAATGAATGTCAGTTTTTTGCGTGGCCACTAGCAATCCCGGACAGAGTTTATACTGTGTGTATACACTCCCTTTGGGATTCCCTCTAGCTGCAGCACAAAGTAATCACCATATTAATCACAACCTTTGTTGAAAATCGGCAACAACGTCCGTGATTAATACTTAACTTGCGTTGTGTGAACATGGCCTAAGTTGCGAGAAAAACTCAGCGGATATGTCAGATGAAACCAATTAACAAAACTCGGACTGAGTTCAGCCTCAAAGCAAGGCAACACAAAATAAGCAAAGATCATGGCCAAAGCGTGGCCTCGGTCATACCCTGCACACCGAGGACCACCCCTAGGTCTGAACAGGTAGATTTATAACACTTAACATATTGTTTTAGTAAGAGAACAAAATCATACAGGAAGACTGTTCCTTTTTATATTAAGATTTTCCTTTTTTAGAGTGGCTTTTAGCTCAGAGGGTCACTATTGATTATTATGCCTAATTACAAGCCAATCTAGTTTGAAAGATGAAAAACTGATTTTCTTCATAGTTATTTGTCCTTCCTTCCCTTTCTGCTTCACAAGGCAAATGTTGTAGGCTGTTTCCTATAAATGCCATGTAACCAAGGCATATCTAGCAAATGAACTTGATTGTGTTTGCAATCCAAGCTGTGAGAAGTGAGAGTGCCAATTGGATGCAAAGTATTTAGTAATAGCTGTATAAGCTATGGGAATAATAAGGCCTTTGGACACTGTTATTGCAGCTAGATTTTGTGGTCAGTGCTTCTAGGCAAAGAAATCCTTCCTTCTGAAATACTGTAGGCAGACCTAACATCCGGAGTACACCAAGAAGTCATTAAAAGACCCCATCGGAACGTCAGACTATATAAACTACTGATTAAAGAGACAGGAGTGATAAGAAACTGTGTGACAACCGACGGCCCATCCTGCTCCTTGCACAGTATATGTACTGATTTGTAGTTTTAAAGCCTGGGAACACAGAATGTACCTGTACCTTAAAGCTAATGTACTATTTCACTTACTCAAAAAAAAAAAAAAAAATTGGAGTGGAGCGCTCCATTTTTGAAAGACGTTGCCTGGGTACCATAGTCTGTGCTGGTTTCTTTATGGGCGCAGATCGCAGGAACGGTTGGGTTTTCAAAAAAGGACCGTGCCGCAAAGATGTGTGCACTACAGCAGAGCGGGTGGTACATTTTGCTTTAACTAGTTTAGCCACATGTCTGTGTCCATTTCTGCTGTCCGGAAATAGTGATCAAGAAGTGTTTCAGGAAGCTTCAGGAATTCATCAGTATTAACTGATAGTAAAAACTGAAAATAAAAAGCCATACTCCCCTGCTGCACGGCTTACAGGTGCATACAGTAACAGTGGCCAGTAGCAGTACATGGTGGCTAAGTGGGGTCCAGCATGTGACAGCTAAGCACGGCCTGGCACTTTCCCGGCCTGGGATGGGGCCTACCAATACATCCGGAAATCTAGCTAGTTTCTGGATGTGTAGTCAGAGTTGTCCAGAATTGGACCTGCTCTATTTTTCCCATGCCCATTTTCAAAATGAACACCCTTCAGAAAAAAAAAAAAATGAAGGGTGTCCATGCCTAATATAACCTTATGGGTCCGGAAAACTATCCATATTTCCTATTTCCTGATACGAAATTTCACAGCGTGTCCATTGAAAATTCTTACAGTTTCATCGAACCAAAGAGCCGTCTTTGTATACTGAAAATAACCCTAGACAATCTGTTTTATATCCACTGTATTTTCAAGGTAGTCATTCCATATAAAAGTTTTTTTTTTGTCACTTTCAGTGAATAAAAATGTTTCCCAGTGAAGTAATGTACACACAGCCATAGCACTCACCTTCAGTGTATCTCCTGGAACGTCTCAATAGCAAAAACAGCATATACAAATGTCAATTTTTTTTTTTTTTTTTTGTGTGGTAGTTGTATAGTTAAAAACCAAACGGCTGTAGTGTGTGAAGGCAGCCTTATCAATATGTTGTCTCATGAAGACAAATTACCCTTAATACTGGCAGCGTTCAAGGAGAACTGTGATGCTTGCTGCTAATATGGTTGATCTTGAAAAAAAATAGCAGTTTTGTTCTCGGCAACGAATCATTTTATGTACCGTTCTTCCGATGAGATCAGTATATTGGACATGGTCTCTTGCTGCTTTGGGCTGTAAGACCATTTTTGAGGAAATTTTGATAAATGAAACCAATTGTGTTAAAGAGCGTTAGAACTGTTTGCAGCTTTCTCGTATATAAAATTGGATAGGTTTTACCAGCATGTGGAAAGCTAAAATCTCACTAGACTCCTATTACACACTGCGGAGAACATTCATGAAAGAAGTGATGTGCACAAAAGAAGTGATAGCTAAAGATAACAGAAACCTTATTGGTAGTTATTGATAGTAGCATATACAGCCTTTGTATGGAGGTTTTAACACCTCCTTTTACTGTAGTCCCAGTCTGGATGAGAGCTCAGTAATGAAATCTAAACAGGCTGTAAGTAACCAAGTGGACTGCTAGTGTTATTACCATAGTGTTATTACCAGTACAGCTTAATAAAACACAGAACAGTGTACATTTCCTTCTCTCCAGGGCCTGGCTTTTTTTGGCATCAAAGTTGGCACGTAAGAAAAAGATTTTTATGCATATTGTCTTAGTGTCTGAGTAGATGCTTAGACAAATTGCTATAGGTTTAAAATCCAATTGGAATATGTACAATAGTGGTAGAAGGAAGAGGTTGGTGGGATTCGTCTGGCGCAAACACCCCTTTTGGAACACAGGCCAGGTTCCCCTGTTCTTTCTCTGAATGAAGAGAACTCCTGGCACTGGTGTGAAACAAATTCAGGCTTTTAATTGATGCAACGCGTTTCGAGGGTGTAATCCCCTCCATGATGCCTGATGAAGAGGGGATTGCACCCTCGAAACGCGTTGCATTAAAAAAAAAGCCTGAATTTGACTTAACTCCAGTGCCAGGAGTTCTCTTCATTCAGAGAAGGAACAGGGGAACGTGGCCGGTGTTCCAAAAGGGGTGTTCGCGCCAGACGAATCCCACCAACCTCTTCCTTTTACCACTATTGTGATTGACACCGAGGATCCACTTTGGAGAATCGGAACGCAGCATCCCCCGTTGATCCAGAGCGCTTATTAGAGTCGTGCCTAATTGTGTACGACCCACTCAGATGAGCGTGCATTTGCACACATATGCATGTTTCTCCAAAGTGTGTTTTGACCTGCACATGCAGCGCCGTTTGTGTTATTGTTTTCTTTGCATATACAATTGGAATATCTATACATTTTTATATATATATGTAAAGTGGTGATGAAGTCATGTATAAGTTTGCCACTAGATGTCAGTATTATGTATATTCATGTATGTATGTATGTTGCGCAGCTGTATTCATGTAAGGGTTACTGTATTGTATGATTGTCAGGAATGTGCAGTAGCCTTGTGTGAACTGGGCCTGGTTTTTGCTTTTGTGTAACACATCTGATTGCTTCTCAGCGTCCAGCAATACAGGAGTTACACAGAGCTCTGCAGGACTTGATTACTTCAGCTGAGCAGGTCTCTTGACTGACTTGTTCCTCTGCCTGTCCAGTACGTGGAGGATCAGAGCGCCGTTCCAATGGGGATCCGGGCCGGGCTCTTGGTCCTCATAAAAGAAAGCTGAGCCAGTCTCTCAGCACTGGCTATTAAGGTTCATACCCTGATCCCAGCTCCCCCTGTCTATTTCTGCGATTCCCTTTCCTATTTCCTCTGCTCAACCTGTTATCTGACCTCCCGCCTGACCTTTGACTATCCGATTGTTTACTGATTTTTTTTTTTTTTTTTTTACTGCATTGCCCATTTGGTTTTGACTTTGGCTTGCTGACTATCTTTTATGTTTGCTTGTCTGTCTTGTTCTGTGTTTCACTTGCACCAGAGCAGGGACCGCCTTCGTGGTTGTCCACAGCTACCTAGGCAGTTTGAGGCAAGTAGGTAGGGACAGTGGGTGGGCTCGGCTTTAGGGCTCACTGTTGTGTCTTGTCCCTACCTCCCCTGTTATGAAACCAATGAGAGTTGCTGCTCTTCTCTACCTATCTCTATCCTCCTTTCCTCTCGCTTTCTCTTCACCACCACTCACAGGAGCTGTTACACACCCTGTAGGAAGTTGTCACATGGGGATAGGAAGTGTAGACCCACACTTAGTTAGTTAGTTCTTATTTCTCTGAGGAGCAAGACACACAGATCAGGCATCCCTGCTGAGCTTAGCCAGGAGCATGGCTCTGCTAGGTTCCCTGTCCAGTATAGACCAGCTGTAGTGTACTCTTATGAAGAACAGATAAACTTTCTTTTCTGAGGCAAAACTTATCCTCACGATGCAGTGCTAAACACCTACAGAGATGTCAGGGATCACCCAAACCAACGCCGTGAACATTTGCAAGTGCAGGACAGTATCTTAGAGCAGACGCAGGTGATACCGGGACACCCTCGGACACTTTGCTCAACTTTGGTAACTAGGACTGAGGCTTGTGTCACCCTGATAGGACAGGTAACTCGACACTGCAGGGCAAAAGGTGGTATAGCCACAAAGGTCAAAACATGGGCAGAAGTATTTTGTTCTTTCTTTTTCTTCTTCCTCCTCCTTCCTTCTCCAGTACTTCATTGGGTTGAAACAATCATGACCTACTCCTCTGAACTCTCTCTACTCTTCTCAGCATGCAACTAAGTCAGCACTGCTACGCTACTCTACTGTCAGTACCGCTACCGACAGTCCGGGTGGGTCATAACTGCACTTCGGACCACCGTGATAAGTGCCCAAGGGACCCATCACAACCCGACAGGTCACCGACCATTGGGGAAGGGTATAGCCAGCCACACACAACAAGCAGGTATACCATCACACCTGTATTCCGAGTTAGCACTGGCGTCACAAGAGAACTATAACAGGCTGAGCTATATTTCACCAACCATTATTTCTGTTACAGCAGGCTTTTCTACCTATGAGGCTCCACCAGTTCTTGGGAAGACATTAATATATTCACAGGGGTAAACATCAAAAATTTAACTTTTAATTGTCCATATAAAATATTCCCAATGACACAATTGTGGGCACTTTGACCACTATGGAGCCATCACCACTGCTCATAATCTACAATACAGTAATGCCATCATATACCACAGCAGACATCAATGGAAAGTGAAATATATAAACCAGCAATCTCACCCATCCTTGATGATCTCTGGTACCGATTCTCACTGATTTGATCAGAAGGTTGCGGTGTTATCAAGTAGGCAGCAATGTCATAATATTATGCCTCCTGGTATGCAGTATGTCGGCTAATCCTCCTCGCTTGGGGTAATCTGGAGCACTCGCCCTGTAAAGGGTTACCCAACCCCGATTTTACCTCTTGGTACCAGGGCTTTGAAGTTGGAGTCGGAACTAGTTTTGGGGAAAAATTTACCAGCTTTAAAAAAATCTTTCACAATTTTATTATTGAATTTTCATATGAATTTTATAAATCAATCCAAGGACCATATATATATATATATATAAAAAAGACCCTAAAAAAACTTTTTCATACATTTTAAGGCCCTATACCACGGTCGATAATCGTACTGTGGAATAGAAGGCAACGATCAGTCGACATTGTTCACTAATCGTTCAGTATAATTGCACATTGTTCATTGTTTTGCTGGGATCAGAAGGAGTAAACGATCATAGTAACAATCGCAATAACGATCATAGTAACAATCGTAACTAACAACTATCGCTCTGTGTAATATGGTGAACGGTTTCAGGTTAACGATAAACAATCTCGTTTGCTATCATTAGTCATTAATCGTTAAAAATCACCCTGTATAATAGAAACCTAATTTTTTTTTACCTTCAACTTTGACGCTGTTATTTGTGATATTAAGTTTAATACCTACGCTTATAAGTTGTTTAAGTGTGCTTTTCTGCCCCGAGCTGGCCTGCCTCTCCTACTGAATATCAGCTGTGTGCCAAGGGACAGATCGGTGCACTTGTGGTTGTCATGTCCCTAGTGCTCCACAATATTAGCATAACAGATAAGATATTCTTACCTCACCACACTCTCCCCATGTTCTTTTTTAGTGTCTCTGAGTCCTCAGCTGACCGCTGCTGCCGCCGTAGGGTCAGCTAGAGACCCGTAGACACTGCACGAGTCATGAGAGAGCGTGATGACGTAAGAATAAGATATTTATTATGTTGTATATAAGGGCAGCACTTTATAAAAAGTTTTAAAGTGCCAGAGTGCCACCTTTTAAATTACCGTCAACATCTTTAGATCCCAGCACCCAAGAGGGGAAAATGACTGCTGTTCCCCAGGTTTGGACTTCTAATATTTATTATATCATTTGAAAGATGTCCAGAAATAAATTTGTTTCCTTACTTTTTTTTTTTACAGTAACCAGTAAGCCATCCCAATCAAAAACGGCACATTACCTTTTATACAATGATTTCTATACAAAGTTATATGCTTAGTATCATGGCTGCTCGTGTACAGTATGTGGGGTTGTTTGTAGGAGCTGCTAGATCTGGATAGAGGAAGATGGTGCGTGATTTTTTTAAGATCCCATTTACAATTTGCCCAGCATGCACTGCCTATAGTGATGGGAAAAGTCACTCTGTTTTCAGCATTGTTCTGTTATATATTTGCCATTTCTCCTCTTTTTTTATGAAGATATAATAAAGTGTTATATTTATTGATCCTCTTTAGAGATGAGCGAACCTGGAGCATGCTCGAGTCCATCTGAACCAGATTGTTCGGCATTTGATTAGCGGTGGCTGCTGAAGTTGGATAAAGCCCTAAGGCTATGTGGAAATCATGGATATAGTCATTGGCTGTATCCATGTTTTCCAGACAACCTTAGGGCTTTATCCAACTTCAGCAGCCCCAGCTAATTAAATGCCAAACGATTGGGTTCGGATGGACTCGAGTATGATTGAGGTTCGCTCATCTCTAATCCTCTTACAATTCTGTTCATTCTGCATATCCATTCTGCACACATAGGGGGAGATGTATCAAAGGGTGTAAAATTTTGGTTGCTGTGGGCAGTTTGCACCAGTCTAAATTTTACACCCTTTGATAAAACTCCCCCTATGTGTGCAGAATGGATATGCAGAATGAACAGAATTGTAAGAGGATTAGAGATGAGCGAACCTCAAGCATGCTCGAGTCCATCTGAACCCAATCGTTTGGCATTTGATTAGCGGTGGCTGCTGAAGTTGGATAAAGCCCTAAGGTTGTCTGGAAAACATGGATACAGCCAATGACTATATCCATGATTTCCACATAGCCTTAGGGCTTTATCCAACTTCAGCAGCCACCGCTAATCAAATGCCGAACAATCTGGTTCAGATGGACTCGAGCATGCTTGAGGTTCGCTCATCTCTAATCCTCTTACAATTCTGTTCATTCTGCATATCCATTCTGCACACATAGGGGGAGATTTATCAAAGGGTGTAAAATTTAGACTGGTGCAAACTGCCCACAGCAACCAATCACAGCTCAGCTTTAGGCAGTGCTGAAAGGAAAGATGAGCTGTGATTGGTTCCTGTTGGCAGTTTGCACCAGTCTAAAATTTACACCCTTTGATAAATCTCCCCCATAGTTTATACTTACCTGTCCAGACTCTACAGTGTCCTGGTTCCTTTTCCTTGCTTTTTCTGCTTCCTGCAGCCACTTCTGACAGTTCTGGCCCCATCTCTTCAGTAACAGGCCACTCAGCCAATCTCTGTCTGAGATGGGACAGCCCATTGGCAAGTGATTGGCTGAGCGGCCTGTCATTACAGGTACAGGGCCTGAAGTATCAGAGGCGGCTAAGGGGAGCAGAAAACTTGGGGTAGAAGCTGCAGGATACCAGGGGAGCATGGACACAAGTTTAAAAGTTATTACTTTCCTTACAGACGTCAGCATGCATCGCTGTTATATTTGTTTAAAGACCACAATCGGTTTATGATTATTTTCTTTACTACACAGTGATAATCCTGCCGGCCCCCAGTGTGATCTCCCCGTTCCTCTGTGACGCAGCTCCATTGAGTTTAATGTAGCCATGTCGAAGAGGGGAAACCCTCACAGTGGGGGCCGGTAGGCCTGCCTCCCGTACTTCATGCCCGGATGGTGCTCAGTGTGGGACCGCGGCACTGGCATCCCCGAGCCGACACCGGTACGTTCATGTAAAAAACACCAAGCTATGTACCTAGTGGAACATTCCCTTTTAATGTCTAAATTAAGCGAGCGGTCATTTTTTTATGACACACACTTATGTTTGTAGCTTACTGTAAGGGCTCGTTCACACAGAGCAAAAGAAGCTGAATTTCTGCGCTGAATCAGCGCTGAAATTTCAGCCGTTAAAATAGGTGCAGAGCTAATTTCCATTGTGTTGAATGGAAATTCTGCTCTGCAGTTCACACAGTGGAATTTCCACACTGAACTAATCCGCTTTCCCCCAGAAGAATGAACATGTTCATTCTTCCGCTAGCAGAAGCCTATACAAACCAATGGGGCTCTGATTTTCTGTTTCAGCGCGGAATACGCGCGTATTCAGCGCGGAATACAAGCGCAATACAAGCGGAAATTACGCGCTGAATCAGCGCGGAAATGGGGAAAAAAGGGGGGGAGAAGGATTCTAGTATATATTCTGGTATAGTCTAGTTTACTCGCCAAATACTCGCTGAATTTCAGCGCTGAATGCATGCGGATTCAGTGCGGATTCCTCGAGTATTCCGCGCTGAATTTGTCAAGAGCTGATTACGAGCTGAACACTTTCCTAGCGGAATACGCAGGGATTCTGCTTACATTCTGCTTATATTCTGCTCGGAATTCAGCATCAGTGGATTTCAGGCGGAAATATTTCTTCGCGTAATCCGCCCCTTTTGCTCTGTGTGAACGTAGCCTAAGGTGAGAAAGAAGCAAAATACTGCAACAAAATTGTAATTCGGCTTTAGCCTTGAAGTCACTGTTCAGTTTCTATGTGTTATACTGTATAATTACTGGGTAATGTATCACACATGGCATCATTTTTCTCTACCTCTAATTTCTTTTTACTGACAGTGCCGTTTCATTTTCCGCTTTTAATCTGGATGTAAAAATAAGTTCAATACAAAAATGGCACAAAAAGACCAGTCAGTAGATATTTATTATTTCCTTTGTTGCCTATGTTTATTTCACCACATGACACTTTACAGATTACTGTGAAAAGCTACATATGACTCAAAATTCAGCAAAACACCCCCGGGTTAAAATTTCACACTGTAGACTGTAATGATGGAAATGGGTTAGAGTGGAAAAAGTTGCATTGAATCCAGAATAAGTAAACTACAAAATGCTCTAGAAATAAAATAAAAAAAACAGCTTTGTTCATGGCAAAGTTTGTGCAAACTTTTCATTTTCATTGAAAATTTTGGATTAGTTTAATGTTGTAACTTTTTTTTTTTTCCCTGTGAAGTCTTAACTAAGTTTTGTAGATCGTTCATGTGTCAGGAGACTGTTACCTAGAAGGTGCCAATAAATAGTAAAGGTTGTGAGTGCTAAGCATGTGTGCCCAATATACATGTCTGGTTTAAGGGTATGGACACGTTGCTAAGGCTTTTCAGTGTGAACATCCTATGTTTTCTTCTGCTTCCTTTTGCACATCTGTGTATTGCATTGTCCTACTAGTGCGAGTTATCTGTGTAAAGTACTCTTTGTTTTTAGTAGTAGCTGTGAAACAGCTTTAGAAATGTCTATGTATGAATATATGTAGCTATTCCTGATGCAGCAGAATGATGGCTTACATTAAAGCGTACCTCTCATTTCAGGTAACTTTTCAGAATACCATATGGATTTTTTTTTTTTTTTTCGTTTCTCCATTGAAGCCATCATCTCTAATTTTCAGGTTTCACTGAGCTATAATGGCTCTCATACACTACACACATTTAGAAGAAGGGATCCTGCCCTCTTATTTATTTATTTATTTATTTTTTACTATAATCTAAGCATGGAAGACATTATAGAACAATATCAAGCAGTCAAAGCAGTAAACCAAGCCTTTGGGTGAGACCTATATCACAGACTGAACTCCTACTTTATTATGATACATTAAGCTCCGGGACAGTTTAAACTCAGTACTGTTGAACTGACAGAAGCACGTTATAAATTATGATGCTAGTTGTCCTGTAAGAGGTGAAGAGTTCAGTCTGTGATATACGGTCCGTATGCCAGCTGTATGTTATGGATGTGTGAACACAGCCTAATACAGTAAGTTCTGATTGCTTTAGGCTCTCGTCATTCCCATCTCCCTCCTCTCTATAGACTTGTATGCTTGTAGAAATGAATCCTGATCCCTTAGCGAGCTACTTAGTGAGTTTTGAAAGACAAAACTGGAAGACATAACTGTTTTACCCTGTTTTACCCTGGATAAAAAAAATGGTGGGAGTTTGGAGGAGCCTCATAAGTGAAAGAATAGTTTCTCTCTGATAAGATATATTACAAAGTTTCTTACATTTGCTTATACTATTAATTATAATGGTAGGAATTTTATTGATAAAAAGAAAACCAACCTGTCTTCTTCTAAAGAGTATAACTACAGTTTTATTTATTTATTTACTTTTTGACTAGATTTCATATTTGGACAAATCTAGGAGCAACACTGATTGCTTAATACTAAATGTCCATCATGCAATAAAAAAAAAGATTGACAGTACTTCTTTAAACTGATTTGAAAAAATAAAAAAAAAGTTTTAAAGTGCACTATTAAAAAAGTAAAAAACTAATTTGATTTTTCCCAATCAAACATACAAACATAATGTAATTTACAATGTAGATGAGACAACGTATATCAGAAGGTACACTCACCGGCCACTTTATTAGGTACACCATGCTAGTAACGGGTTGGACCCCCTTTTACAGTGAACTCATTGTCATGTTCAAGCAGAAATCGAGACTCCTCAGACCAGGCAATGTTTTTCCAATCTTCTACTGTCCAATTTCGATGAGCTTGTGCAAATTGTAGCCTCAGTTTCCTGTTCTTAGCTGAAAGGAGTGGCACCCGGTGTGGTCTTCTGCTGCTGTAGCCCATCTGCCTCAAAGTTGGACGTACTGTGCGTTCAGAGATGCTCTTCTGCCTACCTTGGTTGTAACGGTTGGCTATTTGAGTCACTGTTGCCTTTCTATCAGCTCGAACCAGTCTGCCCATTCTCCTGACCTCTGGCATCAACAAGGCATTTCCGCCCACAGAACTGCTGCTCACTGGATGTTTATTCTTTTTCAGACCATTCTCTGTAAACCCTAGAGATGGTTGTGCGTGAAAATCCCAGTAGATCAGCAGTTTCTGAAATACTTAGACCAGCCCTTCTGGCACCAACAACCATGCCACGTTCAAAGGCACTCAAATCACCTTTCTTCCCCATACTGATGCTCGGTTTGAACTGCAGGAGATTGTCTTGACCATGTCTACATGCCTAAATGCACTTGCCGCCATGTGATTGGCTGATTAGAAATTAAGTGGTAACGTGCAGTTGGACAGGTGTACCTAATAAAGTGGCCGGTGAGTGTAGATTGAATAGTCCTTTTTATTTTATTTTTTACTGTACTAAAATAGCCCTGTGCTGTGCATCCAGTTTGCTTACTGTGAATATGACTCTCTTAATAAAAAATTGAAGGCTCTATATATATATATATATATATATATATATATATATATATATATATATATATATATTTTTTTTTTAATCACAGCCAGCATTTTCCTCCTATCTCAGGGACATTCGAGCTGCACACCAGATAGTCTATGATGTGCCAGTAAATGTTTAACTTAACAGTTGCATTTCCTAGAAAACCTAGTCCTTTTCCATGTGCACCCCAATGGAGAACATTTACCATCATTTTGTCTCTCGACTTCTGGTAGTCATGATTTTCCTATTAGGGAAGGAAACAAGTTGTAGGTTTTTGCCTTTGAAATTCTAGCTATAGATTCATCTCCGTTGCTCGTGATAACAACCTTGGAAGTTTTACGTCTCCTGTAATCTTCCTAGTAAGGAGAGACGGACATAGCAATAAACAGATTGTCACGAGCAGGACAATATTTAATCCAGTTGCCCAAGGGAACATCTTTTATATGCTTGATTTACACACGCTGTGTGACTACTTAACACTGGGTTTAAGAGCATTTGATTTTTCTTAAATGGCCTGACATTTTTATGACCTAATTTCGAGAGGACGGAGATACAGAGCCTGTTGTGCAAGTGTGTTAACTATTCCCTCCTGTTTCTTTTTTTTGCCAATCTTGTATTCAGCAGTAAAGCTTTATCTGTTATACATAAAAAAAACTACTCAGAATGGTGTTCTCCATTTCTTTATTTATATATGTGTATCACAAATTTCAAACAACATTGCATCGACAGCTAATTTTGGACATAAAGAAGCCCGGCTTTCTCAGGTGTGGTGGCATCCAATTAAAAAACATTGCATGCAACATTCTTCAATGCAACAAATTGATTTGTCCAGAACTGTACATTATTTCAGGGGAAGCTGATTTCAACACATCTAGCTTGTTGCCTCTAGTTTTCCCTTCCTGGACATGCCTTTATTGTTACATATATTGTGATTTCATATGATGAATGTTAACCAAATTGGTCATTGATTTCAATATACTAACAACAAAACTTGTTGACATAAGTTGTATTCACTTTAGGGGCATTAATAATAATAATATTATTATAATTATATTATAGTATAAATAATTGTGCACATTAAAGGGGTTATTTGGTGTTAACTTTTAATATACTGCTGCTGTTATATAGAAAATCAGTGGGATCAGAGGAGGAACCAGGGGAGCACGGAGAGGTAAGTAAAGGCTCTTTTTTTTGTTTTCTATATATGAGCAGCAATATATTTAAATCTTACACCAGATAACCCCTTTAATAATTTTTCTAAGCAAGTTTGTCTGTTCTTGCCTTATACAGGCACACAGAGCAGACATATTTTGTGCTCCTGGCTGTATAGGATCGGCCGGGTATCTTAGGCTGCTTCCTGCCCCACCGACCTTTGTGTGAAATGTGTCTTGCCCTGATAGGAGTAACTGTTGCAAGATATAAAGGTAAAAATCCAGGAAGGGCAGGGGGTGGTGGTAACATAATAAGGAAATTATACTTGCCCATCCCAGTGCCTTCACAGTGCCAGCACTCCAATCTCCTGTATCTCCCAGTCCTGTGAGGTCACATCCCCGCTCAGAAATGCCTGCTCAGCCAAAACACCCATATAGTTGCGGGCTGGCTAAGCAGGTTGATCCTATGTCATGATGACACAGGAACTAGGAGTTACAGGAGACTGTAGGCTCACAATTAGCTGGTGTTGCTGCGGGACAGTTAAGTATCGCTTCACTGTTACGTTCCCGCCACTCCCCGTCCCCCCTGGATTTTTACCTAGATTTTTCTCTACAGTACCCCTTTAAAAAGGACTGTTCGTGAAACATTAGTTTGTCTTACTTACTAAAATGTTTACTTTTTCTGTTCCTAGGTCTGGAAAGAGGATACGGAAAACCCGTAAATATGACATCATAACAACTCCAGCTGAGCGAGTAGAAATGGCTCCTCTCAATGAGGACAATTTTGAGGATGAAGACTCCACAGTGTTTGATGTGAAATATAGATACAGGTACAATATCCAGTTGCTATTTGGCATGCCATGTATTAATGTATTTGATTGAGAGTTCATCTTGTGGGTCAGCTGAAAATATATTTTGATGCTGCAAACGTTGTGTTTTTATTTATTGTTTGTGGTGTTTTCTGTTTCTTTCCGCATTTTTTAATTTAATGTATATATTTAGGCCACTTTTTGATTATTTTTCAATTATTAGTTTGATTACGTACTAAGAAGGAATTTGAACACAGTCCTGTGTTTATTTCAGATAGTATTCACAGTAGCTTTCTCACCACAAGTGCAAAATACCCAGCTTTACACTGCTTAGTACTGCTCCTTAATGTTCTTCATGCTAGTGTTGCTTCTTAGGTTGTTCTGCAGAGAAGTGGGAGAGCAGAATCTCTGCTTTTTTGTGTGTAAATGATATTGGCAGAAAGTCTCCACCCACTGATCCTGCACTCTTATTTCTCTGTAAGGGTATGTGTACAAAACGGAATTCGGACAGATCACCCACCACGGATTCTGTCGCTCGAACCCCCCCCCCCCCCCCCCCCCCACCGCGCTCCCACTTGAATTCCCGCTGTCCCCATAGACTCCATTCTATGCACAGCCGTCCACCCGAAGAATTAACCTGTTTGTTCTTTGGCCAGATGGCCGAATCTGCCTATGCATAGAGCGTAGTCTATGGGGGATCCGCCTGGATTCCGTAGTGTGCACATACCCAAACACACCATGAGTAGCACAATCATCATGAAGAACATTAGACCTCATTACTGAGACAACTTCTGTGGATACTAAAAATTCCTGTTGTACTTTTGTGACTGTGTATTGTGTATCTCGCTGGAGCCATTTTATTGACTCCTCCATATGTTTACTAGTGTACAAAAGTACTTTTTAATATGTTATTACTTATGGAAAGTTAGACAAATTCTTAATGTACATTAATTATGGGAAATGCACATATAGGGCTATTTCCCTTTAAAGGGATTCTGTACCCACAATCTGACCCCCCCAAACCACTTGTACCTTTGGATAGCTGCTTTTAATCCAAGATCTGTCCTGGGGTCCGTTCGGCAGGTAATGAAGTTATTGTCCTAAAAAAAACAACTTTTAAACTTGCAGTCTCATGCCCAACGGCCAGGGCTTAGAGTATCTGTGTCCTAACTTTGCACCACCCCTCCGTCCCTCCTCCCCACCCTCTTCATCATTAGGAATGCCACTGGAACATTTTCTCCTGTCTGAACATTGCACAGGTGTCTTAACGGTCCAGCCCATGTTCAGTATTCACACAGCTGAGGAATAGGAGACAATCTGCCTGGAGCATTCCTAATGATGAGGAAGCCGGGAGGAGGGACAGAGAGGGTGTGCCAGCCTAACGCATACACAATCTAAGCCCCGACCTTTAGGCACAGGGCTGCCAGTTCAAAAGTTGTTTTTTTAGGACAATAACTGCATCACCTGCCGACTGGACCCCAGGACAGATTTTGGTTTAAAAGCAGCTATCTGAAGGTTCAAGTGGTTTGGGGGGTCAGATTGTAAGTACAGAGTCACTTTAATTTAGTAGATCATAAAATGCTGAAATTAAGGGAAATAACACTATATGTGAATTTCCCATAATGAATGTACATTAGGAATTTTGTATAACTTTCCAAAAGTAATAACATATAAAAAAAATACTTTTGGCCAAAACACCTTTTAAGTGTGTTTTTTTTTGGCTCCAACCCTGAACACCCCTTGTCAGATAGGTATGGTGAGTGGTTTACCGTTCTATTTCTCTTTCTAAATTATCATAGTCTCTGACCCTGGAAAGAAGACATAAGAGATTTAGTATTGTTTGTGTCTATTGGGCTATTGATCACCAGGTACCCTCCTAATGGCAGAAATACTATTTCTTAGTAGATCCGTATCAGCTCTCTCTGAGAGCGTTCTCGCAGTTTATAGTGGCTTTTACAGATGTAGATGTTGCTATAGAGAGTTGTACTAATAAAAATAAACTGTTTGTCCCCAGAGATTCTAATGACGTTATTTTGTAAATATTTCTTAGTAAGAAATAAACAAAAATGTGTAAAAAATACAATGCACTAAGAAAGAAGAAAAAGAAAAGGAAACACTGACACCCCAAATAATACATGTCTTTGCTGCAATCACCTATAACTGTATTGTCTATCAAAAATGCAAAATAGGTGGTTTGGTTTGATTGTTATGTAAATTTGCTATCATTTTTGTGTTATACATGATTTTGATGTTTCCCTTTCCCTTTCCTGACACACCTTTTAAAGGAGAAGTCCGGACAATTTAATAATCTTGCAGGGCAGGGCGGAAATTTAATCAGGAGTACAAACTTACCACTCCCCGCGGTGAGTGGTGGGACTGGCCCCGGACCCCAGTCGGACGTCACAACTTGGGTGGGGGAATGCCTGTCCGCTCAGCCAATCAGTGACTAAAGCAGTGTCCCGCCCCAGTCATTGACTGGGTAAGAAGCCAGTCCATCAGCCGGGTCGTGATGTGTGCAGTACCAGACATCCCGGAGCTCGGCTGGGGTCACTAGGCCAGTCCTGCCTCTCATGGCAGGCACGGGTAGGGGTAACTGTGACACTTCGTATCCTCTCCTAGCAGCATTGGAATATGGCATACAATTAAATTTTCCATATTCTTCTATAGTTTTTTTTTAATCAGTTTTTTAGGTACATAAATTATACACTTGTATCCACTGTAAAAAGTATGTACTTATCAACACTAGTATATAGATAGCACAGGGTCTATCATCATTCACAATAGGTGATGGTCAGCTCCATGTCCTTCCTCCAACACTGTGGGTCACAGTCATGTCTAGAAACCTTTCCCATACAACTTATTAGGGTCTGCTACAGACTATTGTGCTTAGATCCACAAAGTTTGCTGTAATCATATCTCCAAATGCTGTAATACATATTCTAGGCAAGATGGCCGCCTCACTAAATAATGCACTAAAAATAAATAAAATTTACTATCAGAAATTAGAATCAGGTTAGAAACAAAGAACAGGTTTCAGCATCTGGTTCCAATCAGTAAAAAAATATCTAGGTGGTGCATTCACTTTAAAGACTAATACTTTGCAGGATTTGTCCTCGGAGACCCGCAGTCATGGTAGATTCATGAGGAGCATCCATTCACTGTGATGCCCTTAGTAAACAGCTGAGAAGAATGTCCTCCTGGAGAATGACCTCTCCTTCAGATGTAACACAGCTTTATCTGACTATGGGAGAAGCTTGTAGAGGTAAAAAAAGATGTCTTTTTTGATCAGTGTGGAAAAGAGAATATTCTATTGATCTTTGTGAAACCCAAGCTTGGGCTATGCGAGTGTTGGAGGTCAGAATTTGTATGAGGCGTTCATATGTGTTAGTCAATGAAGCTTAAAATGTGCAAATGCCTTTGTATTTACTGGATATATAAAATAGAATAATCATGTAGAAAAGGTCAGTCAGTGGACTATTAACTCATATGGTACTAGACTCTGTGCTCCAACAACAATATATATGTTGCAGTGAAATGATAGAATCCAGGGATTTGATCAAATCCCGGGAAATGATGAAATGACCGTGCCGTTGCATCATTTCCCTAGGGATTTGATCAAATCACTGACCCCTTTCAGGGAAGTGATGTAATGAACGATTGAGGAGTCGTCCGGCTCTACATTTGGAGGTGGAAGGGGGAGCGGAGTGGCAGGCATACAGTGGGAACTCCTGGCAGGCATATGGCATTGGGGTGGACAGGCCGAGAGAGCAGGAGGCATGTCGCAGGGCGGGGCAGACGGTCGAGCGGAGTGGCACACCTCCCAGCAGGCATACAGCGGAGCGGACGGGCCGGGGGAGCAAGAAGGTGTGTAGTAGTGAAAATGAGTGGAACAAGGAGCAGAGAGGAGGCGGACAGGGAGCAGAGCAGACAGGCTGGGGGTAGCAGAGAGGCAATACGGTAAGCGAATTTTATCTTGTAGGGAGAAATGATAGAGTTCCTTCCATCATTTCCCTGAAAGTGATTCGATCAATTTCCTAGGGAAATTATGGAACGGCGCAGTCATTTCATCATTTCCCGTGATTTGATCAAATCCCTTAGTGATTTGATCAAATACCTGATTCTATCATTTCACTGCAATATATATAGGGGTTTGCTACTTTTTACAAAGGTTGTTCATGTTTAGAGATGAGCGAACCTCGAGCATGCTCGAGTCGATCCGAACCCAAACTTTCGGCATTTGATTAGCGGTGGCTACTGAAGTTGGATAAAGCCCTAAGGCTATGTGGAAAACATGGATATAGTCATTGGCTGTATCCATGTTTTCCAGACAACCTTAGAGCTTTAGCAAAGTTCAGCAGCCCCCGCTAATCAAATGCCGAACGTTCGGGTTCGGATCGACTCGAACCCGAACCCAGTTCGCTCATCTCTATTCATGATCAACTGAATGGTCTAAGCCGCAATGCTAGACATTGCCTATGGATAACTGTGGCACTATTTTTAAAATAAACCCCCCCTTTTTCTTATGTTGGAAAATTATTTTAAACTTCGTGGGCTATCCACAGGGAAAGAGGGGCATAGATGAGCCCATGACTAGGCAGGTTAGTCATTAGGATTCCTGGCATGCCTTAAAGAGAACCTGTTACCATGAAAATGCTACTTAAGCTATTGGCATCATGTTATAAAGCAGAAGGAGCTGAGCGGATTGATACATATCTTTATGTGAAAAGATTCAGCATAACTTGTAATTTATTGATTGAAATCCGTTTCCATGCTAAAGAGTCCAGTTCATTGAGTGACACCGCCCACTGGACTCCTTATCCCCAAATTATCGGGAATTTCAATCAACATGTTACAAGTTATACTGAATCTTTTTCCACAAAGATCTATATCATTCTGTTCAGTTCTTCCTTCTCTATAACATGATGGTGATAGGTTAGATAGCATTGTTTTGGTTACAGGTTCCCTTGTGCTTTGTCCTCTCCAGTGCCAAGATAAAAACCTTTTTTTTAATACATGTAAATTAGACTCAAGTGCCTAGGGGGCATTTTCCAGCACAGCAAGGTTTAGGGTTAGTAAGCCCAACTTATTCATTGCCTCTGGGCCTACTGTCAATCAAAGCCAGGTAGATGTGTACGAGCAAGCACTGTAATTTAAAGGGAAATTAGCCTGCTGTTATGTGCTTAGGGGACGCTGAGGAAGAAGGCATTTTTTTTACCTTGACCCTCAATGCTGTTTTCCTGAAATACAGTACTACAGCCCTTGGTGCAATGATCCACCTGCCCCTACTTATAAATGTTACTTTGGCGCTCTGCAACGATAAGTGGGTGAAGTGATGTCACTGAAAAGCACTGCCTGAATACTTATGAAGAAGGAGTGGTTGGGGTGATCAGTGCACCAAGGGCTGTTGTACCACCCCCAGTGCACCAAGGGCTGTAGTACCACCCCCAGTGCACCAAACCACCTAATTAACATGTTAATAAAACAAAGGATTTCAGGGAAAACAGCGCTGAGGATGAAGGTAAGAAATACTACCTTCTCAGCATCCCCAGTCCTATTGCAACAAAACTGCAGGTTATATTCTACTAACCTGCTGTTAGGCCCAACAGTTTTAAAGGGAAACTATGTGTGTCACAGGCTTTATATACATGACTATGCTTTGCACATGATGCCCAAAAACCTGTACATTTTATCTATTGGATGTACAATATTGCAAGATAGATCTACTTCTTAGTAGTAAGTGTGCAATACATACAGTACATTGGATTCCTTCTGTATGGTAAAAACAAAGTAGCAAAGCATGTTAGGCCCTGTCCATATTACATTTCCACCTAGCCTTAGAGGGATATTTTGGTGGTGGAACTTAAGGGTTTACAGTGGGATGCATTGCCCGCTTTCATAAGAGAACTCTAATACTAGTGTCCATTATTTGACATTGACATCACTGGAGGCTTCCGAGGTGCCTGTTACATTGATACCTGTTTTAATTGTTATACCACGGCATTTATATGCTAGTATAGTATCTGTTTAAAGTACCCTGATGTATGGTATATTAGTGTGCTGTGGTAGTTTACTTGAACTACCTTGAACTGCCTTAGAGGTATAAACTGGATCAGCACAAAATGTATTGATATCATTATTCTAGCAATCTTAATGCTATTTGCAGGTAGATACATTAGTAAAGTATATTGAAGGACTGTGCCAAGTTAAGCAATAATATTCTGTGTAGATGGTTCTAAGACTTCGCTATAAACACTTGGGATGACTGTAGATGTAAGGAAATATGACTTGTTTTCTTAAGTATCAGTAATCATTGTAATTTTTCATTTATTGCTTCAAGATGGCCTCAACTGTTGATTGAAATGTTATGACTCCTGCCAAATGAAGACAACTGTTTGGGTGGGAAGGAGCCTGATGTATTGTGTATTATGCTAGAATATCTAAATATGATCCAGGGTTTGAATATTGCATGTTTCCTATAGAAAAAAAATTCCATGATTTTCTGAAGGAGAACAAAATGTAAAGCAGAATGTGAACTCATCTGTTTTTTTTCCCCTGCTATACTTCAATACTGGTTGCATGTTGTGCGTTTTACTGCACCGGTCATGGGTTTGGCCACATCATTTTATTTTTTTGTAGGTTTTCTTTTGTAAGTCAGTGGTTTTCAATCAGTTGTACAAAGGATCAAAATGTATTGGTTGCTTTTCTTGCACATGACTGCACAGATCCAAGGTTTCCCAGCAGAATATTGGCCTCCGCATCACACTGCATCTGCCAGATTACCTTCTTTCCATTTTGCTATGATCTTTTCCTCTTCCATCGCCTGATAGCTAATTTCTAATGATCACATTGTATGGTAGCCCCTTTTGGCAGTGGATAGTGGTCAGCATGGTCACTCTGACACCTGCGTAGCCCTGTACACACAGCAAACTACGATACACCGTATGAGGTGACAACTTTCCATTATAGCCAGCTTTAACATGTTTAGCAGTTTGTGCTACTATTTTATAAGATGTGAGACTAACCTTTGCCCCCATGGATACCCCGTTTCTGGCTTACTAGTTATCCTCCATTAAATACATTTGATAGGGATGAATACAGTTCTATTATCATACCTGAATTTCCTGTGCCGTTAGAGCACTTTGAAAGTAAACCTGTCAATGGCTGACTTGTTAGATTTGTAGAAATTTTCTGTATGTTTGCTCACCACCAATTTTATTATTTTGGCTGCTCTGCGTATGTTAGCATGAGAGAAATAGTCAATAGAATGCAATATTTGTGATTGAGCATTGACATGTCTCTTCCACATACATTCTTTTTGTAATTTGTCACTGGTAAAATGGCAGAGTATCATCAAACCACCCATTCTGGCAATCACTTTGAGAAGTGGAAAGAAAAGTGTTGCAGCACTATGACTAGTTTTTCTGCTGCTATATGTTTATGCCATACTTTTTTACATTGCTGTGTGGTATACATTTCTTCTACATCTGTTGCATGTTTCTGCTAAGTGCTTACTGAGCTAGTAGTGTTTGAAGCACTGTATCCAGCCCCTTGAAGCACTGTATCCAGCCCCTTGAAGCACTGTATCCAGCCCCCAATCTTTTTACCAGCCTCATACACTTGATATGCATATACCCAATAAATATGAACATAATAGAGAAATACAGGATAAAGCTGACATGTATTGTAATATAGGACGTATCTTATGCAACATCACAGTCTGAATCCCACATGCCTTTACTCCTGTTTTAGCTCTTCGTACTCATCTGTTGGCCTATGGGATGATTTGTTGCTCCGTTGCATGAAATATGTCCTCCTCATAAAAGAATTCACATGATGCTGAATTGTTGGATTCTCTGCTTTTTACCATTTCACCATATGTTGTGTTAAGGAGCTTGTTAAATTCTGGCCCATGATGCTAGTAAATGTTTTTAGGCAACTAGTTTTCTTTTTGAAAATTTACATAATATACCTAAAATAGAGTATTGGTGCGTTTTTGTTTTGTTTTTCTTTACATTTTCTTTAAATTGTCTATTGTTTCATTCCAAAACCGAGCCCTGTATTGTTTCCATATACTATTGCAAAGACAAATACTGAAACGTCTGCAAAACCTAACATGTATAATATATAATCTTGTATTGCCAGAAGCTTTAGTGTACTGTATGTAAACGGGTGACATCAGCAATGCAGAGGCATATGACTGTGACTAAACAAGTATTGAACAAATATTGTCAGCAGACTAAGTCACTGTAAGGCCATGTTTGCATGAAGGAGACATTTTCCTCCACAATATTCGCATGTGTAACATGTGAAATTAGGGGTAATATTTGTTGTAACTTTTTTTATTATTTAAAAGGGTACTCTGGAGAATGTATTTTTGTTTTCAAATCAACTGGTGTTATAAAGTTATACAGGTTTGTAAATTACTTCTATTTAAAAATCAGCAGCCACAGCCCGCACAGCTCTGGGAGTTGGGTCATGACATCACCATGTTATCCAGGAAGTGACATCACCATGTTACCCAGGAAGTGAAGCCTTGATGCAGTAGTGCAGGGAAAAAAGCACTTTATAAGCATTTCCTGTAATAAGTGTATACTGGTAATTTGGATAACTTTTGTAGGGCAATACAATGCTTTAATAATTTTTGCCGGACTTCTCCTTTAATAGTTTTAATAAAATGTCTTGCATGCCTATAATTTCCTTGAAGAATGTCATTGTTGGCCTTCCATTAGACGTCAACCACAATCGAAGTAATTAACACAGTTTTGAGTTGTATAATCTATTACATCTTCTCCTTTTGATCTATTTTTTTTTCCCCGTGGCAGGTAAGAACATCTAATCTTACGACATCTGGATACAATTATAGTTCGAAGCAGAGTTTGGAAACTTTTTATCTTAAGGGGGAAAAAAAAGATGAGAATAATTTCTTTATGCACCTTCATCTGCAAAGAAAAGACAAGGATAGATGAGTTTCTCCTTAAACTAAAAGTCCACGTTTATGTACAATACCTGAAGACTTCAGACAGAGTGGGGAAGGAAGCATGGGCTATCGTCTAACTGGATCATTCCCTTCTGTGTGTTCGGGGGTGGTTGTCTGTAATAATATATATTTTTTATAAAACAAACCAAAGACCTGCTGCATTTAAGAAGACCTTACACAATATTAAAATGACTGGAAACATCCGCGTTCCTTTGACATCATCTACCATCAGCTCCTGTAAGATGCTACACAAGAAGAAATTACACAATTTTAAAAGAGAGAGTCTAGGAATGAAGCACTACCATAATACTATATACACTCCAGTTACATGTCTACAAATTGAGATCACCATAAATCTGACATCTGAGAACCATTTGGCTACATTTGGTGTTGGCTACATTTCAATGAATCTTGGCCTCACATAGTTGCTCTGCCTAATCCAACTATAATCATCACCGACCTGTATGCACATATTTGTTCATAACATATGGTACCGGAACGTTTTCCTGTGGTTTCAATGAAAGTAAAGTGTTATTTTTTGTTTTTGCATCTAGTGATATTTTACATACCTTTCAGAAGTGGATGAATGTGTACCAAATGATCATCTCTAATATCCTGTTATTGAGTTGCTGCCAATGGTGGCCTTTTTGTTTTACACATTTTTGGAATTGGAACCTGTTTAGAACAGATAATATTTAGGCCTACATATTTACAGGTGTTTTGAAATAAGGCTGGGTTCACACTGCATTTTTGCAATCCGTTTTTTGAAAAAACTGATGAAAAACGGATTGCAAAAACGGATGCAGTTGTGTGCATCCGTTTTGATCCATTTTTCCATTGACGTCCATTATAAAAAAAAAAACGGATCAAAACTGATCCGTTTTTTTTTGACGGACACAAACATTGCTGACACTATTTTTTTTTTTTTTTGTCCATTAAAAGAAACTGATCCGTTAAACGGATTGCAAAAACGCAGTGTGAACCCAGCCTAAAAGCAAAAAAAATTAAAGGCGAAAAAGTGATTTAAATAATAATAAAAAAACATTACTGACCAGACAAATCCTGTTACTAGAGTGTTGCCGTCCATATACCTATGGTGTGGTCTTGCACTGTACATTACTGTGGACGGTAATTAGTTGCAGCCGTATACAGGCAGCTTAGTGGGGATCATCCGATTGGCAGGAGATTTATCAGATGAGTAATGTGTTTTTTTTTTCCGACTTGTTTTATCACATTTCCTCCTATCAGAATAGGTCACTATGGCATATGGAATCATAATTTACATTAATATATTGTAATATTTTCTATGTTAACTATATAGTATGTAATATATATGTTATCTATTAATAGTAAAGTAAAGCATAGTTGACAAAGTCTATGTCCCAGGTGGCAAAGAATTACTGCAAATGCAACAGTAACTTTTAAAGGTGGGAGAACTGACCACAAACTATACACTTGTGTAAGAGTGAAGCTGTGATCTCTAAAATGCAGCACTTTCTAGATTAGCGTCTGGAGATGAGGATATTACTGTGCTAGGTAAGGATTTCCAGTACACATTTCCACATTCACAACCATAAAAATAAGTGTTGTTCTTAACAGACGTAGATGTCTCTAATGTCATAGGCTATAAACAAAAGACTGCTTACAGTCATACTTCCTTCCATCTGTGTCCTGTTTCTAACTTACTAATAAGTTAGATAAGCAAACCTCCAGCAAGCTGAGGTTCATCTGAAGCCAAACGCTTTGCATTTGATTACTGGTGGCTGAAGAAGTTGGAAAACATAGATATTCCCATAGGCTGTATGCATGTTTTCCCAGACTCCCTAGGGCTGCATCCAACTTCTTCAGAGTGTTCGGATGAACTGAGTGTGCTCGAGGTTTGCTCATATCTACTAGCTAACATTCAAGGTATAGTCAATATAACTGTGAGATCAGACTACAAAATTCTGATAAGCTGTAGAACCATAACAATAAGTTTTAATTAAAGCAATTTGTAATGTCCTTGTTTATTTTTGATATGTGGGAGTTAGTTCACAATATGGACCTTTTATTACAAGAAATATGTGTATATTTCCATCAGGATAGCAGTACTTTGTCAGGAATCTAAGTAAGGGTGGGTTCATACTACAGAATTCTCGTGGATATTGTCCGCGGAATTCCGTCGGCTGTCCGCACGCACGGCCACGCGCCTTTCCACCGGGTCCATAGACATCATTCTATGGGCCGGCGTATTCCGCTATCCGCCGAAAGAAGGGACATGTCACTTCCTTTGGCAGATAGCGGAATACGCCGGCCCATAGAATGGTGTCTATGGAGCTGGCGGAAAGGCGCGCGGCTGTGCGCACGGACAGCCGACGGAATTTCGCTGAGTTTATCCGTGAGAATTCCGTAGTATGAACCCACCCTAAAACACACGCTGCAGATCCATCCAGAGCCTGTATACCCTTCTGATGACTTGCATGATTTTCTATCTTTCCCCTGTGATTTTATGGATGTGTTCATATAAGAAGACCTAGGAAACATACGCAAAGTACTTCAATGATTCCATAGGTGGTTACCTAACCTCATAGCCTCAAATAATTGTGTTTTTTTTTTTTTTAACAAGATTTGATACCTGGTGGGATTGCATCAGGTTCCTTGCAGTATTTTTATAGTGATGTATAACTGTACTATCATGATATTCTAAGTATTGATGTATGTGCCTTGGCCCTTCCACAGTGAGTTTTATTTAATCTATTGCTGTTTTTCAGAATAGGGATTTATCCTCAAAATGTAACTGTCATTTTAAAACAACTTTTGCAGAAAGAAACTCTGTAATAGAGTATTAGGCAACACAGCTTCCATCTGTACTCCTAAAGCTGCTCCCTTCCTCTTTTCTTTATCTGTTCATTATCACTGAAAAGCCGTCTACAACAAAGTGAAGATAGGTTTGCACTGCTCATGAGAGCCTATGAAATGGGGGAGGGGCAGAGGGGGAGGAGTAAGCAGGGAGAGCTAGAAACATCCGGTGCAATGTGCAGACTTTCTGGCCACAGAAAATGCTGGATTCACATGCTAGACTGCTCAGTGATGGTGTGGGAATTCCTGAAGGTTTGCTACAGTGAGGTAGGCTTGCAGTAGTGGGTTTTTAGTCCTGCCCCTTTTATACATACACAGGACAGTTTATCACCTGAAAAGATAATTAAACTTTAAATAAAAAATGTCATGCAGATGAGTCACTGGCTGCGTGCAAATGGTGTTCAGGGCCACAAGAATTCAAAATAGTTAAAAAAAAAAAAATTCTACCACATTGCTTTCACATGAGGGCTGGAGTCTGGCACACATCCACGTTAGTGGAAGAAAGGAGTATTTGTTCCACCTGTATAATTATTGATCTTCTGTAACATTACACAGACTTTCATCTACTGTATGTGACCTTCCTGCAGACTGATGCTTGACCCTTACATAACTTATCTTGAAACAATCAGTGGTAGACTTTTGTATTTCACATGTGAGTTCTGCCTTGCCAAATGCCTACTCTGTAACATTAAAGGAAATGTGGTTCATTCAGACAGATGTAGAAGGGAGACCTGGATGTTCTGAGAGTGCAATCTAAATAAATCTTAGCGGTTAATTAGCGTTATCTTGACGCAAATTTACCAATCATGGTAAAATAGCGCTAATTAAATGCTATGTGTGAACATAGCCTTAGTTGGAAGAAATTAGTTGAAATGTACTTTGCTGATATTCACACTGCTGCCATGGACACAGGACCACCAGTGGCTTATAGCAGCCCTGTATGTAAGGCCACCTGACATTTGGTGAATAATATTCTCACTGTACTATTATTAATACTACATTGCCATTATATTAGCCTTATTTTTCAAAAACCATGTGATTTGACTAGGGGAAGGCTCTATGTCTTACATGTTTTTTTTTTAGCTATGAGTAGGCAAAAGCTCTCACTGAATTATTGCCTACTCATGCTAATTATTTACTTTGACTTATCTATGTTTTGTTGACATGATCTTTGCCTTAAATATAAAATGAGTGTCTTACAGGTGTAATCCAGAATTAGAAATAGCATTGCCACTTTCTTTCAAAAACAGCACCACCCCTGTCTTCAGGTTGTGTGCGGTATTACAATTTAGCTTAAAACTCCCACCGAAATTGAGGACAGGAGTGGTGCTGGAAGAAAAGTAGCCATGTTTTTCAAAGCCTGGATAATCCCTTTAAATTTATCTGGGGATATGAAGTTCTTCTATGCTAATGGTTTTCCTCTTTTTCTCTACTGAGTTTTGAGTATTAATGTAATAATTAATAAGGATCAGCTCAATAATATGTGAAATGTGTTCTATTTGTAAATGTAAGCAATAATGTGGGTGTTGGTATGAATGGGGTAATATATGTAGGAGATAATATGTAAGTATAATATTTTATGCTGTATTATATGTATACATTTATATATATTGTGATGGAATTTAAAGCTACAGCTTTACATTTTATATCTACTGTGGTGATTTCTGATGTGTCAATGGAGCAAGAAAATACTGACTTACAGGGCATTTCTGGATACTATTTGTTTCCTATATGTTGCTGGCACTGCAATAAAAATAAAAAGTCACACATACTCTCTAACTGGGTTATTCAGAGCTCCTCGTCTTGTGATGACACTGGTCACACATCTCGGGAGTGATGGCCTGTTCAGCCAGTCACTCACTGCAGTGGTTTCCCCCCTCAGTCTGATTGGCCGTATGGTCCGTCTCGCATGTAGCAACCAGCGAACTGGTTGAGCAGGGAACTGGCAGTTGAGATAGGAGGTCTGGGGGACCCAGATATGTGAGTTTACACTTAGTTTTTGTTTTCGCTGTGGCCCCAACAATAAATAGAGAGAGAGAGAGATATGAGTGAATTTACAGGATAAACAAAGCCAAGCGCTTTGTTAGCTCGGGAGTCGGGGAGGAGTGGCACAGAGTTCAAAGGCAGCTGACTGCTGAGCTAACAAAGCGCTTTGCTTCGTTTATGTTGTAAATTCACTCGTATCTAAAAAAAAAAAAAAGAAGAAAAAAACTATCTAGAATATCCCTTTCATGCATGCACCTGGCAGTGAAGGCTGTATATGCATCACATAGAGTCTCTATGGGCTTGTCAGTCCTCTATCTTGCTTTGTGAAGCCTCCATGAGGCATTGACCTCTCTTTCAGAACCAGTTATTTTAGGGCAAAGTAACCCTACAATACAACATTCAGTGGAATATGCTAGAGTTTATTGTGGCTAGAGATGAGCGAAGCTAAATGATCTCTGTCTTGAATATCGATGTCTGCCGATTTCCGTGGAGGAGGTGTATCCATGTTTTCCAGGCAGTCCTTGGGCTGTCTCCACCTTCTACACAGAGTACACAGACAGTGGGACTCAAAAGCCAATCATTAAATGGGTTATCCAGCGCTACAAAAACATGGCCACTTTTCCCCCTACTGTTGTCTCCAGTTCAGGTGTGGTTTGCAATTAAGCTCCATTTACTTCAATGGAACAGAGTTTCAAAACCCCACCCAAACTGGAGACAACAGTAGGGGGAAAGTGGCCATGTTTTTGTAGCGCTGGATAACCCCTTGTATAAAGTTTTGTATAAAACTAAATAAAGCCTGAATAAAGAAGTGTAGTATTGGCCCACAGCCATATTACATGTCAGTACATGGATACATGACTTGGTTGTGTGATTGGGTCCTTAAGGTATTAGAAGTCTCCTTCCACCTTGGTCTGAATACCGTCTGACATCAAAGTATTGGCGTCACTTCAGAAGTCCTTATTTCCTAACTAGTAATTCTTTACTACCCACTGTTGTGGTTACATCTATGTTATACAGCGGTAGGGGCCATCTATATCCAACAGGAGTCACACAACATAACTTGTTAAAATGGTTGGCTGTGTGTTCTTGAAGAGCTGATCCTGTTGAACAATTATTAAAGGGCGCCTGTCAATAATAAACATTTTTTTGACATGTGATGAGTGTTCAGACCCTGACCAACCAGTAGAATGAGTGAGGAAACAACCACACTGCTGCATACTCCTCTCCCCGCTCTGTATCTGAGACACATTTCATGTGTCTTTCCGACATATCAAAAGTTTTCGCTAATGACATCTACTACTTAAAGGGGTACTCCAAAGAAATTAATTGGGTTTCAAGTCAACAGTTGGCTGAAAGTTAAATTAGATTTCTAATTTTTTTTTCCTCTGGAGTTCCCCCTTAATGGAAGTTGACAGAAACATTTCAATTAATGGCAAGACTGAAAGCTGTGTGACTTGTTGCAAAAATGCCAAGTCATGTGACGCTGATGTGCCAGCCCTAGAGTGATTTATTCTTATTGCAGACAGACAGCCAGTTTAGTTACACTGCAGGCATGATACAAGTGCGTTTGGCCCGCAATAGTTGACCCAGTAATGCTATTTATAACATCTATTGTTTGTGTTACAAATTGATTGCAGGCTTGTTTAACCCTTTTGTAGCACAAAGTCTATGTACAGTGTACTAGGAAAGAGTTAACAGCTGGGCTAAAGGATGATGCTCTTCCTTTCTGGCAAGTGTGTGACACTGCCGAATATCCACAAGGATGTGATTGTAATTCTTTCTGTTTGCTGCTAAGTGATCTGTGTTGTCTTACCCTGTGTTTTTTTTTTTTTTCTTTTCTTTTGGTGTGTTTCATTTTGTGTGGTTGTAGGGAAAACAAGCTAAAAATAGAGTACAAGTACTTTGTCATTCCTTTTTGATTAGCTATTTAATGACTGCAAGACCTCATCTGTGCTTTAATTACCAGTTCATTTAAGCAAATGAAGCAAGCTGGCTGCAGACTTCCTGTGCGTTTTGTAACGGCATGTCTGTGTTTAAAGTAACAGTGTTGCTTATTTTGAGACAAGAAAGCAAATGAATGCCAGTGCTTTTTAGTTTAGCATTCCAGATGGAAAGGTGCGGTAATCTGTTTGATCTGTGATCAGTCATCTAGACTGTGATGTGCCAGAATCATTTCCAGTGTAGGGTTTCACAGCCCATACCTTGTGATAGGCTTAAAAAGGTTGGATGGAACTAGGCCAGAGGATTTACTCTATTGTCTATGGCAATGTTCACACTATGTTGAAAAAAAAAAAAGGAGCTAGTACAACATTATAACGTTTGTTATTGCAACATTTTAATTGACCTCAGTGGAATGCATTGAAGTCAATGGAATGATGTTTGCGCAAACTTCAAAATAACGATCATGACAATTATTCATGTCCAAACCTTTTGTAAACATTGGACATTCTTATTTAGTTCATACAGTTTTTATTTTTTCTAGCTCTTTAATATTAAATTCAATGGCCAAAGGGCAATTAGTCCACCCGAACTAGAATATTGTACCAATAGCAGTCATTGTAATGACGGGCGTCCTAATCGGGAAATGACTGATGTCATTTTAAAAACTAAAAAATTGAAAGAAAAAAAAAATCATGTGAACATACCTCATGTGTTCTGGCTGACACTGGTGCTCAAAGATTTTTTTTGTTTGTTTTTATATGCATTACACGAGGCACAACATGAGCACAGTCAATGAACTTTGAGTTTTTTTCCCATTATAAAAATCTCTTGTGGATCCATTGCGAAAAATTCAAGCTCTCTGCCACAAATTTTTCAATAATTTTAGACACCAACTAAGCCAATTCAATGGATTTAAAACAATTCCAGGCTACCTATTTTCTGCGTCAAGAGGTAACAATATACTACTTTTAAATCTGGGTTAGAGAAATCTGCTCCACTGAACCAATTGTTTGGACTTGCCACTTTACAGCCAAAGCACAAATACGATGATATTGTTACAGATGTATTTTCCTTTTATATAGTTTACATGTATAAACCTAAAAGCCCCCATTTTAGCAGTGTAACACATAGAAGTAGGGACACATCTCAAAATAAGCTTTACATAGATACTGGGAATAGGAAGAGGGCTTAAAAGTAAGTGTCAAATTACTGTGTTAAATACTTGCTTCTATACTTTCCTTTAGCATATGTATGTGTATGTATGTATATTTTCTTATTCTCCTCTTTGACAGTAGAAGTATACAAAGCAGAGATGCTTGGAATGGGGTGCTTTTCAAAATTCTAAGACAAGCACTTTAAAGGGGTTATCGAGGGCTACAAAAACATGGCCACTTTCTTTCAGAAACAACACAACTCTTGTCTCTAGTTCAGGTTTGCAATTAAAGGGGTTATCCAGCGCTACAAAAACATGGCCACTTTCCCCCTAGTGTTGTCTCCAGTTTGGGTGGGCTTTTAAAACTCAGTTCCATTGAAATAAATAGAGCTTAATTGCAAACTGCACCTGAACTGAAGACAACAGTAGGGGGAAAAGTGGGCATGTTTTTGTAGCGCTGGATAACCCATTTAAGCTCCATTCACTTCAATGAAACTGAGCAGCAAAATCCCGCCCGAGCTGGAGACAAGAGTGGGGCTGTCTCTGGAAGAAAGTGGCCATGTTTTTGTAGCGCTGGATAACACCTTTAGGCAGTGATACACAAGGACACTAACGTAACTAACGCAGAAATCCTGGTGGAGCAAAGTGTGATAAACCTCCAGTGTACGGATAATGGAAATGAACATCAAGTTCTATAATAGCTGAGAACCCCATTTATTCAGTCTGCTGCTTATATGATATGCTGGATGGGTCTCCAAAGCAAATCCCCCCCCCCCTTCCTCCCCGATTTTTCTTTTTCCTTGTGTGCTTGTTTTGTTAGAGGTGAGGGTGGGCGTTATTATATAAGTTAACTATAGAGTTACATAGAGTTTCATGGGATAGAGGTGGTTTATTTTTTTAATTTATATAAGAAGAAAGTGTATATAGTGATATGTTAAAATCTATTTCTAAATGTATGTCCTCCTATTTATGCGAACAGTAAACGTCTTTGACCTTTGGTGCAGCGCCACCCTGCTGCTTTGTAAACAATCTGTACATTCAAGGATGCTCCTTTTCTTCCAGATGTATGAATGTAAAGTACAATCCAAAGCAAATGTTAAAGATTATATGGAAACCATATCTTTATTATATTTGAAAGGTTTTGAGGCTATACTTTGTATTACCATGATCAATTCAAGCTGTTAATAAAACATTCTTTAGAAATATAACTTGTTGCTTTTTTGTTTCCTGATCAAAACCATGTACTGTACATCTGTGTTTATTTGTGTATAGAGATAACATGATTCATTTATGAGTCACAAAAGAAACCTACTACATTCATTTGATTATCATTGCATCTGTGGACTAATTGATTCCAATGTTTTGTGTTGTAGGTGTATATGTGTGTGTGTGTGTGTGTGTGTATGTATATATATGTGTATATATGTATATATATGTGTATATATATATATATATATATAATGTATATAATGTGTATGTATATATACAGTTGTCTGTCAGAGATGAATTAAGTTGACACTTTAATATGCTGAGTAATTACATAGGTCATATGGTCAGCCTCTTCCTCTCTCTTTATAAGCCACAGACCATGCCTAGATGTGAATAGGGCCCGGTCCTGTTTAGTGTTCCTATGTCCTTGGGGCTTGCTGTAATGCATCTTTAATGCTGTTGAAAAAAAATACAGAGACTAGAAGCAGTTAAAAAACACACAAATATGCTTCAGTATCTGGCTCTAATCATTAAAAAAAGTGTTTCCTTTAATCAGGAAAAATACTCATAATGGAGTTTACAATGACAATTCATACATGGGCCTTAAAGAGGTTATCCAAGGTTAGAAAAAAAGCAGCTACTGTCTTGCCATAAAAGCACCAGCCCAGTTCCCAGGTTGGGTGTGGTACTACAGTTCAGCTCTAAAACTGACCTAAGCCTGGGTAACCACTTTAAAGGTTTATCTGACAGATTTTGGAAGCCAAAGCCAGGACTGGATTTGAAAAGAGGAGAAATTTCAGTCTTTCCTTCATGACCTGCTCCCTGTTTACAGTCTGTTCCTGGCTTTGGCTTCCAAAATGTGTCAGATAAATCTCTGTGTAAATGCACCATAAGGCTCCGTGCACACTCTTCATCACAGGGAGAGGAGGCACGCGTGCCTCCCATAGACATAGGTATACTCTGCGGAATTCCCCACTTTTGCTCGGCTGAGTGGGCTGCTACTGCCAGGAGAACTCTGTCTTAGAAGTAGCAGTGTTTAGTGAGGGACACAAAGACACTGCAGGAGGACACTGGGGGACCATGGTGAGGTAAAAATTATTTATTAAGATGTCTTTAGAAATCCAGGAACTACAATTTATACCTGCTAACTGGCATAAACTGTAGTAAATGAGATGTGAGAGGTGACCACACTTCCAACAATCAGGGAGGGGGGGGGTCTAAGCAGCCAAACTCCCACCGACCACAACTTTGAACATGTCTCTATGACATGTCAGAGGTTGTTTTGAAAGGGGAAGTCCAGGTAAAATAATTATTATATTATTGCCCAACAAATGTGCTAAAAATTACTAATAGGAACTTATTATAGGAAATGCACCTATAGTGCATTTTCCCTGCACTTACTACAGCATGGAGTATTCAGGTCTCTGTAAAGTTGGCAATGTTGCGTCTCATAAACTGTCCGCCATTCCGCCATAATCTGTTCCTCCATTCCGTCCCGCTGCTGCAGCAGTCCGTCTGTCCACCAAAGGGATCACCCCCTCCATGCTCCCCCAGCTACCTGCAACCTTCTGTCCCCTAAGCAAAGATCACCCCCGCCGGCCCCCCTCAGCTCAGTGAAACATTGTCCTCACAGTACCCATTCACGTGTTATGCACACCCAGTGACTTGCTATAATGCACAACCAGCACCCAGTTACTTTGTGTACTGGACACTGGCTGCAAGGCTCCAACAGAAAACCACCCATAATCTACCCACAATCAACTCACAAACTAACCTCCTAGCCTCTCCTCTCTTTCCCTATGTATCGCTATTGCTCTCCCTGCTCTGCACTAACTTCCTACTGCAACCTACTCTCCACTACACACAGCTAGCTGCCTGCCTCCAGGAAGCCAATCACCCTATATTGAGGGAGGGGTGCTGACATCACAGAGGGGCTTGCAGGTGATTGGATGGGTCCAGTCAAGTGACAGTACTGTAAGTTAATATGTGCAGCCAGCATATTTGTTGAATTTGGTAAGGATTTGCTGTGAATTCTCTTTGCAGAATAAAGCAAATTGACAGCGCTATTCACAGGGAATCTGGCATTGTCAGATTCGCTTTGCTCATCTTTAACCCCTTAGCAACCCATGACGTATCTGATACATCATGGTGCCGTGGGGGTTGTTCAGAGAGGGGCTCCCGGCTGATATGTATAGCTGGGGAGCGCCTCTATTAGCCGACGCGGGTCCCGTTGCCGCGCCGGCTAATTAAGCATCTAAATGCAGCTGTCAAACCTGACAGCTGCACT
Source organism: Dendropsophus ebraccatus (assembly GCF_027789765.1). Taxonomy (NCBI): domain Eukaryota; kingdom Metazoa; phylum Chordata; class Amphibia; order Anura; family Hylidae; genus Dendropsophus; species Dendropsophus ebraccatus. The sequence goes on along the minus strand of NC_091454.1, from coordinate 175,979,806 downwards.
TAGATGCTTAGATCCACATGTCTGGTGTCTAGTGGGACGGATCTCCCTCCCCGCAATGCGATCGTGGGGGGGAAATCCGTTATTCTGCCCGTGCCGGGCCTCAGTGTCGCAATGATGCTGATCCCGGCTCGGCAATGGATTGCTATGGCTTGCAGCAGACCAAAGCAATCTATCACTGATCTGATGGATCTTTGCTGTGTATATACACAGCATTGATCTCTATGAGAGATGCTGTGTATATACAAGTCCCCCAGGCAGACTTCTAGTTAAAGTAAAAATAAAATTTAAAATGTTTTTTTATTAATAAAAAAATCCCCTCCCCTAATAAAAGTCCAAATCACCCCCCTTTTCCCATTTTATAAATATAAATAAATAAACAAATAAACATGTTTGTTATCGCCGCGTGCGTAATTGCCCGAACTATTAATCACATTCCTGATCTCGTACGGTAAATGGCGTCAGCGCAAAAAAATCCCAAAGTGCAAAATTGCGCATTTTTGGTCGCATCAAATCCAGAAAAAAATGTAATAAAAAGCGATCAAAAAGTTGCATATGCACAATCAAGGTACCTATAGAAAGTACATGTCATGGCGCAAAAAATGACACCTCACACAGCGCTGTAAGCCTGGGAAGAGAGCGATTTTAAGGAACATATATTTGTTAACAATGGTTTGAATTTTTTACAAGCTATCAGATAACATAAAAGTTATACATGTTATATATCGTTGTAATCGTAACAACTTTAGGAACATGAATAACAAGTCAGTTTTACCATAGGGTGAATGGTGCAAAACTCCCCGAAATCAAAACTAATTCCTTTTTTTTTTCAATTTGACAGCTCAAATGATTTTTTTTTTCAGGTTTCGCAGCATATGTTATGGAAAAATAATGCCTGTCATTGCAAAGTACAATTGGTTTCGCAAAGAATAAGGGCTCATGTGGGTCTCTAGGTGAAAAAATGCAAGCGCTATGGCCTTTTAAACATAAATTGGAAAAAGCAAAAGTGCAAATACGCAAATTGGCTTTGACCTTAAGGGGTTAATCAGCAGCCATTTTTGATAAACAATTGTTGCTGTCTGTCAATTTGGGAGGGGTTATCAGGCCATCAGGCCCGATTCTAGGTTTCTGCTACCTGGGGCAAAACCTGAAATGGTGTAGGTAGGTTATGTATAGAAGACCTGTAGCTTATAATAATAAGTATATGCACTATCCAGCTCCACCATAAATTGCCCTGTTCAAGCATTACCTTCCATCCTTGGTGAAGGCAAAATAAAGTTTCCAATTCCACAAGTGTGTAAAGAATTCTTCAATCTTTATTGCTTCTTCATGAATAACATATAAAGGAGTCAAGGCTTTGTGACTACTCATGGTGATCTTATTCATGGTCATACTACCATTATACCTTGTGCTCCATATAAAGGGGCAGTGATCACTTGTAGTGTAGAGATGTCTTAAGCATATAACAATACCTGCAAAGTGTTTGCAGTCCTGACTTCCTTGCATTCTACATCTGTGTCCAGCTATCATTTGCAGATCATGGGGTCAATGAAGTCAGTAGTGTGTAGCAGACATTATAGTTCATAGCCACTCCATGGAACATGCCATCCCTACAAATCTGCCACCTGAGCAATAAAATTATTTGACCTCATAGCAGAAACAGCTCTGAAGGCCATTTCCAGACCATTTGAAATCCACCATTTTACAATAACAAAAGATTATTCTAGTGGAAAACATGCAAGACAGTTGACATTCTCTTTCCAGTTATTGACATGCTATAGCAAATTTACCCCAAGGTCAAATGTACAATGGTCTGTGAAATTGCAAAGAACTTGAGCTAAATCTCAGACTATAGATTTCATCACGTTAAAGTGTACCTGTCATCATTAAAAAGTTTTGACATGCCAAAAGTTTTGATTGGTCCAGGTCTGAGTGTTCAGACCCGTACCGACTGTGAGAATGAGTGGGAGAGGACTGCCCTGCTCTGTGAGTCTGGCTCCATAGACTTATATTAGGAGCCCATCACAGAGCCAGGTAAGGACCCTGCTTAGCTTGGTCTTCTCCCGGCTTGTTCTCACGATCGGTACAGGTCTGAATAATCTGAGCTACGTAATTAAAGATTCGTTTTTCCTAATACCAGGATTTGCTGGCCATAATATCAGGTTTTGTAGATGGCATGTATAAAGAAAGAGGGCAGTAGTGAAATGAGATGAAAGAGATGGCTGAAATGAAGCAACCCTTTATAAGAGGGCTTTTTGACATAGTACCATGTAGGAAATAGTTATAGCTAATGAAGCTTTAGAAAAAGCCTTTAGAGATCATAGACATACATTTCACTGCAAAATGGCCCTATACAGATAATTCTCTTTATCGGCGCTCTAAGCTCCACCACAGGAATGTAATATTCTTCCCTTCCTTATAATCTTCATTCAGCATAAACATTAACATATGATTTACTGTTCAATCCCTTGTATGTGATCTATTCATTGGCAATTTGTTTTATTGCTTCCTTATTTCTAAGCTTTTAACATTGCTTTGTAAACCATTGGAAAAATGGCATGGGCCGCCTTCTTAACTAGGACTAGCAACTTGAGAAGCATAAAATACTAACAGTATAGGGATCAGGCATTTATAGCATCATTATTGATGAGCGAAATTACAGAAGTTTCGGCCGGACATTCTAACTTTGAAGTGGAGAGGTTGGCCTGTTTTTAATAGTAATATATGCATGACTTGCTGTTGGTTACGTACCATAGCATATTTATATTATATTAATATAATGGTAATAATCATAAATTAAGCTTAACATGTCAGAGATTATGTACATAGCTTTTCTATAGGTTAATACAGAAAATGGTGTACACACCTCTATTTTTAGATAGATAGAAATGTTACCACCTTTATTACTGCTAGAATGGGAAGATAACCCAAGGAATGTGTGTTTACTGTGTTGGTGCTTGATGAGGAATCACAGTCTCCTTATTATAAATAAAATCTGGTTTACTCTGAAGATACTTGTATACAGCAGATCATACAGATTTGCATTGATATAACACGTTTCACTTGATAAGACACTTGTCAGTCTAGGATTCAGATCTGCAGTAAGAGTATAGAGAGTGGTACAGTCGTGCTTACTGGGTTGCGTGCTGAGAGGTATATAGAAGAATCAGAAGAGCAGAGAGGAGGATGTGAGAGTCCCAACCCAAGTAGTACTGTGCTCTGCCGGGATGTCGGAGGTAGAAATAGAAGAATACTTGAGAAGAAAGAGAGAATACTTGTGCCTGGGTTTTGACTCTTTGGTCTTTGCACCACCTACTGCCCTACCAGTGTTGGGGGACCCGTCCTAGTGGGTGACACAAGCCTCAGACCTTATTAACTGGGATGGGATAAATGCTAAGGGTTCCCTACCCACACCCAGATAGAGTTTATAGGCCTCTAGCAATTTTGCTCTATCCAGATCAGTTCCTTTACTTTTCTATGGATACTGTCTTGCACTGTGTCTCTCCTTGTCCACGGCGTGAGTTTAGATGATCTCTGACTTGTCCTCTCTAGTGAAGGTTTTAACACTGCATAGTGTTGAGTGGAGATGCTTGAGAAGAAACTGTAGGTTGCATGTGCCTGGGTCTGCTTTTAGACTGCACACTGAGACTGGGGACCTGGCAGAGGTTCAGGGCCCAACTGGACTGGTGTAGAGAGTGTGTTGGATTGTGTCCTTCCTCTACAGAGTCTAGCGACAAAAGACCTTACACTTCCTCTACCCATGAGACTTCCTATCTACAGCCCCTGTGTGCTGTGAATGGGTGAAGAGTCCATATGTGAGAAGTAAAGAGAAATTATAGCATAGAAGAAGAAAGTACTCTCATTGGTCTACAGATCCATGTGACATATAAACAAACAATAACTCCTTCAATACTACAGCTGTGCAATACGGTATACACATACTTATAATAGTGACATCTTGTGGCAAAACTTTAACATTACTACTGTTAGGACTGGTCGCTAAGAAAGACAAGATGGCGGACACAGACAGTGGACCCTAAGCTCAACCCCGCCCACTGTCCCTACCTACTTGCCACAATCCGCCCTAAGATGGTGGTGAGCAACTGGGCGGCGATCCCTGGCCTGGATAGGCGGAACACAAAACAAGACAAGACAAACAACTCAATAAGGAAGAGTCGACAGTCCCGGTCACAATAATTGGGCAGCAAAAATATAAAATCACAATCCTATAAGCAGAGTAAAAAAACAAGCAATATGATCAGGGGCAGGTGGCTAGCAAGGAAGGTAAGAAAACAAGGCAGAAGGGTCAGAGTAAAGACAGAATATAGCAGAAACACAAGCAGGCAGAGACAAGCTCAATATCCGGCAGTGAGAGGCAGGCTGGCACACACTATATAGGAGACCAGAGGTCCAGTGCAGGAGCTGATTGGACCAGACCCCTAATCTCCTCAGAACACCTGGGGCTAGAGCAACCTGACTGGCAGGGAGAACAGTCTATCAGACTAGCTAACCAGCATCAGAGTTAACTCCGGAGTAGCCAGGAGTATCTCAGGCAAAGCGGGTGTGGCTGAACAAACCCAGAGGAAATAGACTAGTGTTCAGACAGGGTACAGGACACTGCACCAGACATTCAAAAACAGTGCCATCTCAGCCGCGCAGCACGAGCTGAGGGGTGCACGGAGTTCATCCCAGGCATATTCATGACAAGTACATTACCCCTTTCATCTAAAAGGTACAGGCTTTTATAAAAGATGTAACTAATAGCAACACCCGTGGTGGGATACCACAGCAGAAAGAGGACCAGTAGCATTCCCAATGAGGTTGGACTTCTTTGCCTTCGTATTTCGGAGATACATAAGAGAGAGTCAAAAGTTTTAATCAGTCTGGGTGTTTAGACCCTGACCGATTGTAACAACTTACTAGAAAAAGCTTAAAGGGGTTATCCAGTGCTACAAAAACATGGCCACTTTCTTTCAGAGACAACACGACTCTTGTCTCCAGTTCAGTTCAGCAATTAAGCTCCATTCACTTCAATGGAACTGAGTTTCAAAACCCCACCCAAACTGGAGTCAAGAGAGGGGGAAAAGTGGTTAACCCCTTTAACTCAGTGTGGTCTTCTGCCAGATCTAGAACACATTACAAGACAGCTTCGTAATGTAAGTCTATGGGTAGGTCTTTTTCACAAAACCCTGACCGATAAAAACTTTAAAAAGTCAAAAGTTTTTTTTTTTTTTTTTTATGACAGGTACACTTTAAGGGTTTAGCTCAGTGAGTCTCTTTCCCAGTACCTGATTAAACTACGTAAACATTTTCTTTCTAGGAAAAGATAATTATGGATGATCTCTATCATGTGATACAGAAAGACACGAAAACCTTTCATTTGAACATGGGTCTTTCTTACGTCTCCTAGGCAAGACAGCGAGTGTAAAAGAATTAGCACAAGAGAAAGTATTACTTTAAAACTTCTCATTGCCCAAGAGTTAAAGGAGAAGTCCGACGAACATTTTTATTAAAGTATTGTATTCCCCCCAAAAGTTATACAAATCCCCAATATAGACTTATTACAGGAAATGCACATAAAGTGTTTTTTCCCTGCACTTACTACTGCATCAAGGCTTCACTTCCTGGATAAAATGGTTATGTAACAACCCGAGTCCCAGAGCTGTGCGGGCTGTGGCTGCTGGAGAGGATGATGGCAGAGGGATGCTCAGTGTCCCTCCAGTCAGGGCCGTCTTACCCATTGGGCATGGTAGGTGGCTTCACGGGGGCCCTTGCATCCTAGGGGGCCCCTGCCCGCTGTGCAGTGTCGGACTGGGTCACCAGAGGATCCTCTGGTAGGCCCCAGCCCCCCACACACAGTTAACACACTGTCACTGTCGGGCGGCAGGGCCCCCAGACAGTGACAGTGATGCCCCTCTAGCAATGCTGTCACCTGACTGGTCCCTCACTTACCCAGTCAGGTGACAGCAAACCTCGCTTTGATGACGCCCCCCCCCCTGGCCCCCCGTGCCGTAACTGGGCCCCCACCACACTGCTCCTGTCCTCTTGTGACCGCACGCAGTTTTTCGCTTGCGGTCACAAGAGGTACCCTGGCCCCCTGCTGCTGCTCGGCTCCTTCTCGGTGCCCTGTGTCCCGGCCGGCGCACGCATTATCACTGAGCGCAGTGTGCGCCGATGGCAGAGACTTCCGGCATAGGGAGCGTGTGCCGGAAGTACCGACCCCAGCGTACACTGCGCTCAGTGATAATGTGTGCGCCGGCCGGGACACAGGGCACCGAGAAGGAGCCGAACAGCAGCCGGGGGAGAAGCTCAGTGATGCGTGCGCCGATAGGGACAGAGAGAACCAGAGCAGCAGCCGGGGGAGAAGAGAGCCGACGGGGGCGCGTGTTGTAAGGTGAGTTGTGTTCTTTTTTTTTATTTTTTTTTATCTGCTTTGAGGGGGAGGGGGGGTTTGACCATGTATAAGGGGAATAACACAGGGGGGTGACCATCTATAAGGGGGATAACAGGGGGGTGACCATCTATAAGGGGGATAACAGGGGGTGACCATCTATAAGGGGGATAACAGGGGGGTGACCATCTATAAGGGGGATAACAGGGGGAGACCATCTATAAGGGGGATAACAGGGGGAGACCATCTATAAGGGGGATAACAGGGGGGTGACCATCTATAAGGGGGATAACAGGGGGGTGACCATCTATAAGGGGGATAACAGGGGGGTGACCATCTATAAGGGGGATAACAGGGGGGTGACAATCTATAAGGGGGATAACAGGGGGGAGACCATCTATAAGGGGGATAACGGGGTGACCATCTATAAGGGGGATAACAGGGGGGTGACCATCTATAAGGGGGATAACATGGGGGTGACCATCTATAAGGGGGATAACAGGGGGGTTATCATCTATAAGGGGGGTGACCATCTATAAAGGGGATAACACGGGGGTGACCATCTATAAGGGGGATAACAGGGGGGGACATCTATAAGGAGGACAACACAGGGGGCATCTATAGGGGGATAATACAGGGGGCCATCTATAGGGGGATGATACAGGGGGCAACTATAAGGAGGCTATACAGGGGGACATATACTATAAGGGGGGGTCACATAGAGTCAGCCTGCCCACTAAATGAGGGAGTAAAGCGGCCAATACAGATGTTCAGTTTGTAGAGAGATAAGAATGGTGTTAGAGTGTGGAGCCTAATATGTCTGTCTGGCAGATTCTGTGGATTCATGGCTCAGAGAAGTTCTCATAATAGCCCAGGACAGATAGAGATGATGAAGATGAAAACGACTCTGATCAGAGAAGACATCCCCTGTGAGTCACCTGATATAACTGCACTGTAATGTATATGGTGTACAGAACCTGTGTAGAGCTGGGTACCACTATATGACTGCATGAGATGATAGTGATCTGTGTAAAGTGGATTTTTCAGTAGCAGCAGTGACATTAGTCAGTATGTGGTGGTATTACTCAGTATGTGGTGGTTATATTTGTCACTTGTAATCTGGTACTGTGTTTTATTGGATTTAATATACTGGATTTAGTCAGTAACAATATGGTGGTGATGGTAGTGGTTGTGGTGTGGCGGTAATATTTCCCCCTTGTATACTGGTATTATTGGCAATATTGGTCCGTATACAGAATTTAGCCAGTAATGTCGGTCTTGGTGTGTGTATATATATTGCAGGATATGCTGGGAGTTGTAGTACAGTAGTACAATCCTCTGATAACTGCTGCTGTAGACAGATGTATTGCTGGACCTTCAGGGCTGATGACTGTGACCCACAGATTGGAGCCACCAGGAGCCTCTCCACACACTGGTTTATTAAAAGGTTGTCCACTTAGAAACTACAACTCCCAGCATACACTGACAGCTGTATAAATGTAGGGAGTTCTGAGAGTTTTAGTTCGACTGAAAATGTTATTCACAAAGGATTTGTCACAGATACAGATGAATCCAGGAAAGGAGCGTGGCAGCGTGTCGTGTCTCACTGGTTCTATATTGGTGGGCCCCAAGGATCATTTCCTCTGGTGGGCCCCAGGTACCCCAGTCCAACACTGTCGCTGTGACATATTCCCTGTCCCTGGTCCCCAAGCAAGCTCCCTTGTAGGTATTGTGCCTGTGCTGCAGTCAGTCGCTCCCCCTCCCCCCCGGCCAACGTTACATCTTCCTTGTCCCTGGTCTGCACGGCGCAAGCTCCCCCTTGTAGGTGCTGTGCAGTGCCTGTGAAACAACATGTCTCATATAGACAGGGGGGCAACAACATGACTATTATATTATATATGAACCATGTTGTTTCCCTGTATACAGTATACAGGGAAACAACATGGTTCTCATATATAATAGTCATGTTGTTGCCCCCCTGTCTATATGAGACATGTTGTTTTGCCCTTCTCTATATGTAAGCCATGTTGTTTTACTGTATACTGTATTATACAGTATACATACAGGGAGACAACATGGTTCTCATATATAATAGTCATGTTGTTGCCCCTCTGTATAGATGAGACATGTTGTTTTGCCCTTCTCTATATATAAGCCATGTTGTTTCCCTGTATATTGTATTATACAGTATACATACAGGGAGACAACATGGTTCTCATATATAATAGTCATGTTGTTGCCCCTCTGTATATATGAGACATGTTGCACTGGTGTGACAATAAACCCTGCAGATTACTGTTGGAAGTGCTGTCTCCATTGCGTTTTTTGGATACTTTGAAGTCAACCTGGTCTGGTTTGGTGAGGCACGCACGGTTATTTTTTGTTTTTGTGCTGCTGAAAGACTGTGTTGTGAATTAAAGTTTATGTTAACAATGTCCCCGCCTACCCCGAGGATCCGACACTTCATCTACCATTCTCCATTCCCTGATCTCCTGGCTTGGGATCTCGGCATCTACCCTTGGAGCCTGGCTGCTACGGCTACTACCTCTCTCCTCACGCATACAGGTGTTGTGTTCTTAGCACAACACCATCAGGTGAGCAGTTTTATTATCAGCTTGTTCGACCTACAATCTGTTGTTTACGTTATCACCCTATAGCGCCCTTTCTACTTTTTTAGAAGCAGAGAATTTTAGAAGTTCATAAAATGCTAAATTTTCAAATTTTTCATGATATTTTGATGTTTTTCACAAAAAACACACAAATTAGTGACCAAATTTTGCCACTAATATAAAGTGCCACATGTGACGAAAAAACAATCTCAGAATCGCTAGCATACATTAAAGCATCACTGAGCTATAAGCGCATAAAGTGAGACAGGTCAGATTTAGAAAAATGAGCCTGGTCATTAAGGACAAAGCAGGCTGCGGAGGCAAGGGGTTAAAGTTAACAATATATGTATCGTATATGTATATGTATATATATATATATATATTGTATTTTGCGCCTACATTTTTCAGCTTAGAAGGGATTGGCAAGTATAAAATATGTAAGAATCAGTCTACTCTTCTAATACTACTGTGATCATTCTTTAATCTCTAGCTATGTTATAGCTATGCTTTCTAGTAAACAGACAGCATACATTCAGAGGATAAAAAGGAAGAAAAAAAATACTCATACCACGCTCAAACACGACAATTATAGAAATGCTAAATGTAATATTATCTAGTAATATAGATCTGGCTTGTCATATTTTAAGAGTGGAGTAAGGCATTGTGCCAAATATACTAAACCAGCTATATGCAAACTTAGGGTCCTATTAGAGGAAGCCATTTTGAACCATTAACAACTACCGATAAATAATTGCAAACGAGATTGTTTATTGTTAACCTTAAATTGTTCACCATATTACACGATAGTCGTTAGTTACGATCATTACTACGATTGGTACTACGATCCGAGAAAAAGAATGAACAATGTGCAATTACACTGAACGATTAGTGATCGAATGTAGAATTATAGCAAACGATTTGCAAACGATTAACAAGGATTTTAGGATCAGATCTTAATCCACCATTAACGACATACAAACAATTTTTCAATCGTTGCCTGCAATTACACAGAACAATTATCGTTTAAATTTGAACGATATAACGATTTTCCACTCGATAATCGTCCCGTGTAATAGGGCCCTCAGAGTAGAACATCTTCAAGTGCGCCCGATTTTCAGTGTGCTGCAGACTTCGCAGACAGATTTTGGCACATTTTTGGTGCACAGTCATGCAACTTGGGCCATGCCCTAGACTATGCCCCTTTTTGGAGTCAGTGGAAAAGTTTCTCCTATAATAATTATGAAGTAAGGTCCTGTGAAAAACGTTTTGTACAGAATTTTAGAGCAGACACATTAGTACATGTGGACGATTGACTTTAAAGATCGCTACTAGAGATGAGCAAACCCGCGTGCTCTGCATTTGTCTTAGTTTTGCATCCAACTTCTTCAGCCACTGGTAATCAAATGCAGTGCCTTTGGGTTTGCTCCGTTCCCCTGGTCTTTAGCCACTCACATCTCAGGTGGGATTTGAGATTTAACATTTTCAAGCCCGCTCAGCCATTCAGCAGCCTAAGCGGGAGCCACTGAAGTCCCATCAAGTGTCATCTGAGACGTGAGCGGCCAGAGAGTGGGGGACCGGAGCAGCGTGATGCAGGCCCCAATGCTGAAGCCAAGAAGGTAAGTGGATGTCATTGTCTACATGCACCCCCTCCACGGCTATACTAAAAAAGGGTCTCTCGCCTGGAGTACCCCTTTCACCCCTTTGGTTCCACAATAGTAGGCCTCTTACTAGCCAGCCAGCACCCTGCTGATATGGACAATAACTCAGAAACTGCTGTACTCAGACAATGGTAATCCCTTTTTTGCAGATAATCGCGCCGATCCTATGGATAAGGAATAACACAATGAAATGGGAATATCCCTGTAAGACTGTGGTAATGTCAAGCAACATACTATACAAATAAGTACAGAACTTTTATAACTGATAAAATATTTTACACAGTGTTACGTCTGTGCTCATAATGGCTTTTGGGGGTCTCAGGAAAGGTTTTTTTTTATTTTAATTTTATTTATTAAAAACATAACACTATAACAATTCATAATAAATGGATGAACAAACCATGAACCAGGGCTGAAAGAATGTTAAAAACAGCAAGTGAACAAGAAGGGACAGAAACAGGTGGACTCAACAAATTAAATAAATATGGACACAATGTGAACACGAGATGAATCATATATCAGTTAAAGTGCAAAGTGCTGGAAAGTGATACATAGAGACCTATCAATGCATAAATAAGTCCATAGTAGACATACATAGAAAATTATTTCTTAAAGGGTAATACCACTAGTGATGGAATGTCCGGGTGTCCACTGGCTGCCCCCACCCCGACGCACGTTTCGGTGTAGCCTTTTTTTTTTTTCCAATAGAGGGTAGGGCTTTAACACTATTCCGCCCATAGCCAAAAAAAAGACAAACAAACAAAAAATATACCCTACCACTGCCCTCAAATTTCCAGATTTCCACAATTTTCCCTTGTAGAAGGGCAGACCTGGTCTCAGGAAAGGTTATTCATGTTATATATTTTCAGTAGGGCCTAGGACTTTCAAGCTACTAGATGACACTGTCAAGATGCATAAGTGTACTGCAGGTTAATAAGCCTTCTGCAGGTTGCCAGGGGTCCCTGGTTTGTCACCCACAGCCCTTATGTTTTTTGATTCCTCTGGATGGGGTCACAGGTCATGTATTTGCTCCACTGTTTTTTTTTTTTGTTTTTTTTTGCTCCACTGTTGGTCATTTCAAGTCCAGTTTTAAAGCTGCCACATCAGAAGGCACAATATTGTAAGTTCCGCTGCAAATGATTAAAGTTCACTTGGTACAGCAATCCAAGGCACCGGAATGGTGTAAAACTTAGCTTTTATGGCATTGTTTCCAGATAAAATTCCATCATTAAATACAGGATAGCAGCAACATTTCAGCCAGTAAATGTCCCTTTTAAAGACAAAAAAAGTAAACATAGCAGCATATTACCCACTTAAAGGGGTACTTCGGAGAAAACAAAAATATTAAATCAACTTTCCAGTCTGACAGGATGCTACCTGCTGCCACCTCTTTCCATCTCAGGAACTGTCTAGAGAAATAGCAAATCCCCATAGAAAACCTCTCCTGCTCTAGACAGTCCCTGACATGGACAAAGGTGGCAGTAGGGAGCAACCTGTCAGACTGGGAAGTAGATTTTTTTTTTCTCCGAAGTACCCCTTCAAGTGGGTACTATGCTGCTATGTTTATTTTTGTCTTTAAAAGGGCCATTTACTGGCATCAGAGAACACTGTGTAAAACTGAAAAAACTACACCACTTCCTGCAGCTGATTGGCTTGAGTTTTTTTTTTTATAGAAGTAATTTAAAAATGTGTATAACTTTCTTGCCCCAGTTGATTAAAAATGTGGCGGTAGTATTCTCGGGAGTACCCCTTTACAAAGGTCCATGGGAGTGTCAAGCATAAATTCCTCTAATTTCCTTTTCCACATCCACAAAGAATATCCCGATCTCGAAACATAAAAACAATCATTAAAAAGTTATACTATCAGTGATCGAGTGTATATCACTAAAAACATTTCCGCCTCTGCTTTTAAGCTTCATGTAGGGTAAAAACATCATACACAAGCTTGAATCTAAAAGAGGTTATCCAGCAAAAATCTTTTTCTTTCAATTCAACCTCTTTACTTCCATGTAAAAATCTCCAGTTTTCCAGTACTGCTGTATGTCCTGCAGGAAGTGGTGTATTCTTTTCATTCAGACACAGTGCTCTCTGCTGCCACCTCTGTTTGAGACATGAACTGTCAAGAGTAGCAGCAAATCTCTATAGAAAACCTCTCCTGCTGTGGACAGTTCCTTTCTTGGACAGAGATGTCTGTAGAGAGCACTGTGTCAGACCGAATGGCACTTGAAATTTTTATATAGAAGTAAATTACAAATCTATATAACTTTCAGAAATCAGTTGATTTGAAAGCAAGAGATTTTCCCTGGATAACCCCTTTAACACAACCAGCTCCTACTGACACCTTGGACAGGTTGAAGACAGTGCTGACATCGCCTCCCAAAGAAAGCTACTCACCAGATATTAAGAGACAGCAGCCAATACACCCAGTAATAACACAATACATAGACTTTTAATGTCAGAATCAGTAATGATAGGAACATGCCATCTTCATCACAATGCTATTTTCTTTCATTAAAAAGCAAAGTTTTTCTAGAGGGACAAATATAATGACTAAGTATCCTATTTACTTTTCCTTATGTTGGATTCTAGTTGTTTCAGTCTTCCGCCTTTAGCGTTTTTGTGGTTTCCGTGCTCGGAGAGCTACCACTGTGTTGTATTTGTAATTATGTGAAGTGTTTGCAGCTTAGCAGCAGTAGTCTGATCCCTGCCAGGTATAACTGGAAACTGCAACAGCTTAACTGATAAAAATAATAAGCATTTTGTACCCTTCAGGATCTCCACATATAACATTCTCAGTTTTTTAGCCGACGATAGTTCAATAATACAAAAGACTAATATGAATCCACTGTCAAAGGATAAACATCCCGCAAAATGTACAGACAAAGCAACATAAATTCAATTACACTCTTATTGGCAATGGAAGGAGTAGATTTTTTGGAAGTAAAAAAAAAAAATTATATATATATATATATATATATATATATATATAATTTTATTTTTTTCCACTACAATGTAAGAATGCTTTGAAATAATGTATGTTTCAGTTTTTCTTTATCTACATATATGGTACAGAACCATCTTGAGCAGGCACCATCCCCTCCCTCCCCTTCTTAATCTTCTCTGTATTCAATGGAACTGACTCCCCGAGCCTCAGTATGTGATGTCATGCTGATAACTTCAACCTATGATTCACATAAGTATCCTCCAGCTATGATGTAGCATGTGGCAGCAGCTGTATCTGTAAGCATGTCACAATATCATGCACTTCAAGGGTTGGCAACACTGTCTGAGAAAATACCAAAAAGTATTCTGTTTTTCATATCAATACAGTAAGTGTGTAAGCTACCCATATGCAGCTGTGCTTTGATTGTGGGCACTTTAAGAGCAGCGTACTCTCTTGTTCTCTCATTTTATTGGGCTGCGTAATATTGTGAGGAACCCGCAACATGGATTTTTTTTATTAGCGTTATGTCCTACCATTGGCAACCATTTATGTTACATGATTCTGCATGCATGGCTTTATGGACTTGAGTAATAGATGCTATGAGTAAGCTAACATTTGTTATACTAAATAAGGTTCAGGAGGGAAGAGTTTTTAGAAAACAACTGAGCTCAAGAACAAGGGGACACAGTTATAGGTTAGTTGGGGGAAAGAGCAGAAGCAATGTGAGAAAATATTACTTTACTGAAAGAGTAGTAGATGCTTGGAACAAACTTCCAGCAGAGGTGGTAGGTAAATCTACAATAACAGAATATAAACCTGCCTGGGATAAACATATATCTATCCTAAAATAAGAAGGGAAATACTAAAAGGGCAGACTAGATGGACCCAGTGGTCTTTTTCTGCTGACTTTCTTTATGTTTCTATGTTCCAATGTTTTGCTGATGTATGGATTTTGAAAAAAGGTTTTCCCCCATTATCTTCAGTACATTTATCCATAGGTTCAATACATACAGGCACAGTACTGTGGTAATGTTTTAGGCGTGTGAGAGAAATCTAAATCAATTCCGTAGGTATGAGGAAGAAGCATAGTTCTGTACAGACAGAGCATCGAGCAGGTGGCACAGGTCAGCAATTGTTGCTGCCAACAGGAAAGTCAGTACAATACAAAAGGGTCAGGCAGAATCATAATCTCAGGAAACAGACTGTGATCAGAACACACAGGATAACAGGATAAGGATAGCACAACTTTTTTATGTATACTAGGAGTCTACTACAATGAGACACAGGAAGTTGGGTGGTACACTCTGAAATTACAGGATTTAAGAGAAGCAGCAATGGTGATTTCCTCATCTTAAACAATTTATTGAAACAAAAGCCGACACCAGTGGTGGGTATACCCCAACAAGTATGTCAATGTCTCAATAACTTGTCACGTGTCCTTGAAAATCAATTAACGGGTCTCTCTGCCTGTCAATCATCCCCGCAGAGCGCACTGACTGTTTTCAACATACAATGTTCCTTTCTGGACCATCGTAACTTGAGACCAGACTCAACATACAATGCTACAGAAAGTCCAGGTCTGCGGCACATGTAAAAAAAACTAGCTGATCTACCAATGAAGGTGGCCATGTTACTGGTAAAATCCCAGTATTAGTGAAATACATGCACTGGATGGCTGTCTGGTATCTCCTCTCTACAGTACAGTGTGATACTACATGTCCTGTGCTGCTCTTTACCTGGGCCAGGATGAGTTGCAGCTTTGGGCTCCAGGTGAGGGCGACTTCATTTTATTTGTGCAGGACCTGAAAATGCTCAGTAGGTTTCACTATGATTTCCACTAGAAGATATGAGAGAGTCACATACTAATTTAGAAGAACTCTTTATATCTATATGGCCACACAGTACAATCATTTTCTAATTCCCTTTGGCATCTATATTTGGATGGACCTATCCAAACTAATGCACCCCAATGGTCATGGAAAGGTCAAACAGAATGAAATTTGGCAGATTGTTCAAGATACAGCATGCCAACTCTTTTGTTCTAGGAGTAATAAGCTGTCAGAGCAGTCTGGCTACAACTTACCCTCCTTTTCTTCTAGACAGCGAATGTATGTTTGGTTGTGTCAAACGTTCATGTTTATGGGGAAGTAGGGAAAGATGATGTAGAGTTCAGGTGTACTTTATATAGGACAATGGGCTGGAAATTGGAAATTATTGAATGTATGATAAATAGCATTGAAGAAATAGTAATGAAAACCGACATCAGTCTGAAAAAATAATTACATTCATTGTTCAATATTTCCTCCGGTTTGTTAGCTGTGTGATTTATGCCAAGTTCAGCTTGAACAGATGATGTTCCTGAAAATAAAAAGCAGAAACTGATATAAGTTTATGTACATGGTTCTATTTATCTACTTGCCAGTAACTTTTTATTCAAAGTAGTTGTGGAATGTAAAAGTGATACGAATAGAAAGTGATTGAGCATGATTTTTTACTGTAATAAAAACCATTTGGTAGCAATTATGCCCATGGTTTAGTTTGTTCTCTTGTATTGAACTGTAAATCTACAAGAACTGAATGCAAACATGCCTGGGATAAACATATATGTAACTTAAGATGATAAGAAAGAAAATAATAATAGGGCAGACTAGATGGACCAGGGGGTCTTTTTCTGCCAACAATCTTTTCTGTTTCTATTGGATACATCTATGTGATTCTGTGAAGAGGCTAAACTACCAGACTACAGTTACATTACTAGGATTAGGGCCCGTTCACACTGAGTAAAAGCGGCAGAATTTCATGGTGGAGCTCCCTACTGGGGAATCCCCCCTTCCTCAGTGTGTCATTGGGATGGCTCGCGCGCGTCCGCCTCTCTCCACTCAAAGAATTGACATATCAATTCTTTTAGAGGAGAGTGGCAGAAGCGGAGAAGCGTGAGCCATCTCATTGACACACTGAGGAAGGCAAGATTCCGCAGCGGGGAACTCCGCCCCATAAATCCACTGCTTTTGATCAGTGTGAACAGCCCATACATTGCAGCTTTAGGCTATGTTCCCACAACCTACTGATAAGCTCAGACAACAGCCGTTGTTGTCAAACAACAGACGGAATTAATGTTCATGACCATTAGTTCCAGTTGTTGTTTGACAATGGCCAATATCTAAGCTTATCAGTTCATCCTGAGAATGTACACTTATAGAGCAAATTTCCAATCAACGGCCGTTTGTTACATCAAGACTAAGTTAACTACAAGAATAAAAATATTAATAGCCCCTTATTGTCATATATATATATATATATATATATATATATATATATATATATATATATCATTAGCTTTTTAATAGGTCTGACTTTATGTCAGTACTATGTGTGGAATTTGACATATGTGTGGTGTCCCACTAATGATGTTACAGTTGTATACACCTTTTGCAAAAGTATGTACTTCTTGTAATATTATTATTGTAAAAGTAGTATTAAAAGTAAGTCACTAGATGCCGCTGTATTCTATATGTATATGTGAAAGCTGAACAGCTGAAGGATCGCAAAGGTTTACTGTGTTTGTGTGTTACCAGAATCTGTAGATCAGTAGGATTTCTGCTTTCTTGTCTCCTATCATCTCCCTCCTTCCTTCTTCTATTGCACTCTTTTACTCACTCACTGCCTGCTATACACACTATAGAGGAGGTTAGTCCCATGGGTGGGGGAGAAGCAAGAGTCTTTCATTCTGGACATTGTGGAGGAAGGACACTGGCTAGATAGCGTTCCACAGTGGTCCTATTTGGGCCCTGGCCCTCTTCCAGGTCCCCGCATGGGAAGGACGCAAGACAGTCACTGTTACCCACTTCTTTACCAGTGACTATACAAAGCACTATGCACTGTTAAACCCTTCTTAAGAGAGGACTAGCCAGAGATCACCTCAACCCATGCCGAGGACAAGGAAAAGTCACAGTGCTGGACAGTATCCATACCAGAGCCATAGAGCCAGGAACTGATCTGGCCTGAGCAAAGTTGCGATAAGCCTATGAACTCTGTCTCGCAGCGCAGGTGTCATCAGGGAACCCTCAGCATTCCGCTTATCCCAGGTAATAAGATCTGGGGCCTGTGTCACCCATTAGGAAGGTTCAGCTGAGTCTAGTGGGCATAAGGTGGTGTGAAGACTAAAGACAAAGGTAAATACATGGGCATGGGCACATGGGCTTCTTCTTATTCTTCTTACAAGTATTCTACTTCATCCGCCAATTACTACCTGGGTTGAGACTCTCACACCATCCTCCTCTCTGCTACTCTACTTCTTGTCTTACTCAGTACAAAGCAACCAACACAACTATATCCTACACTGCACTTCTACTACAGATCTGGCAGTTTCCTTATCAAGTATTTATTGGAACTTTGTCTAGTGTGTTTTAAAGATTTTAACTTAAAGCGTAACTGTCATTTCAGGGCCATTTTTCTGAAAACATTAAATATCAACAGTACAAGTGATTTTAAGAAACTCTGTAATAGGTTTTATGTACTAAAAGAGTTTCCTTCTGTACTGAAAAAGCAATCTCCCAGCCTCCCCCCTCACATCAAATGAAGCAGGATTTCTGTCTCCATTATGTGGCTATGGAGAGGGGAGGGGCTGTTAGGCGTGACTGAGCACGGAGGATTTCTGCAAAGCACAACACCCTGCAATCTTCTCTCAGTAAGTTCATAGATAAGCACTGACCTTTCTGACACCTGAATTTAGCGTTTTAGGTGCCCAGAGAGTCTACAAACAGCTGACCTTCATGTCACCTCCTCCTGCTCCCTCATCTCCCTCAGCCCCTCCCCCCTCCATAAGGATAGAATGGAGAGAGCAGAACCCGTCTTCACTGGCTTCTCTGTAATGAAGACGTGTTTGCCTGATAATGCACAGATAAGAAGTCAGGGGGGGAGGCTGGGAGATTGCTTCTTGAGTACAGAAGGAGGCTTTTTTGGCTGATGAAACCTATTACAGAGTTTCTTAAAATCGCTTATACTACTGATTTCTGCAATAAAAAAAAAACATAACAGTTACGCTTTAAGGAACTTTATACTGTCGCTTCTGTTTTACCTGCTGCACATTTATAAGTAGTAAACTAACTCAACTTTATTTTAAGAGTCTGTGATTATTCGTCACCACCCCCACAGTACAAGCACCACAACCTTGGGACTTTCCCCCTTTTTTGTGGGGGGCGGGTCCTACTATCTGTGAACACTGTAGCCCAAGGGACCCAGTAGCAACCCAGCAGGACACTGACCACAGGGGAAAAGGGTACAGCCGACCTGATAAAATAAAAGCAGGCGTGCCATCACACCTGTGTACCCTCCTGGCACTGTCGTCACGTGACCACATCCCAGGGTCCGGCTGTATCTCAGCCATCCACCACTGAAGTGGTGTCACACCTCAACACCTAGCAAGTGACCGGCTGCTTCTCCGATATAACATCACACCGGGGGTACACCACATATGCTTATAAACATGTATACCTAAAAAAGAATGACAATACCAGCTGCACCGTCTGTCTATGTTGTTGACAGTGTGGCACCAATAGAGTACATTAGCCAACAATAGGATAACCTAGAGTGCAGATGTAGAGAAATATGCTTACATAGAAGGTTGTGCCAGTTTAGGTACAATGCTAATGAAGGCTTGTTTGTCATCCATTGCAGGTGGTATATTGGCTGCAGCTCTCATTTGGCTTTGCTGGCATGGAGACATATGGGGTTGTAGGGAGATAATATACCCTGTAATGAAATTGCCACATGCACATGTGAGGTTGTAATTCCACACGGCTGTTTTATCATCTTTTATTATCAGAAATTTACAATTAAAACATACTTTTTAGCATTTGTATGACAGCTTAAATTCACCCCCTACAATCTCACACTACTTATGTGGGTAAGATGGAAGCTACCTCAGTGTAGCCCTGTGAGTGCCTTCAGGCTCTGACTAGTGGAGTAGTAGCACTATAATGTACAGTAAGTCTATAGCTCCGGGTCTCACATTGGAGACAGGAGCTATGAGGACGCAGCATAAGGTATAACTGTATGCTCCTGGGAACGGGGAGAACAGGTGCTCATAATTATCCATAACCAAAAATCATTATCAAAATGGGATTCTGAGAACAGCCAGCTTACTGAAATACAAATAATCCCCCTAAAAGCTTCATTGTATTAGATATACCTTAAAATAAACTACAGTGGATTTCTGTTTTATCCTCACTGCCAGGAGTTAGTATCATGTAGAAGCTCTGGGGGTTTATTTATTTAGCTTAAAGGAGAAGTCCAGCGAACTTTTTTATTAAAGTATTTTATTCCCCTCCAAAAGTTATACAAATCACCAATAGACACTTATTACGGGAATGCACATAAAGTGCTTTTTTCCCCCTGCACTTACTACTGTATCAATGCTTCACTTCCTGGATAAAATGGTGATGTCACGACCCGACTCCAGAGATGTGCGGGTGGTGCCTGCTGGAGAGGATGATGGCAGGGGGATGCTCAGTGTCCCTCCAGTGTCCCTCAGTATTTCCAACTGAGCTCATCTCTATTCTCATTCTCTCAGAGTGAGCACTCAATGAGAGACCTTTACCCATTAGCCCTCATATATAACTGATTAATACAGTTATATATGTATTACAGTTGGAAATCAAGGTTGAACATGTTGCTCGTATCAAATTACCACAGTTGGGATGATGTGTAATAGGCTTCTGGTATAGTGAGTTATACACCAGCTTAGGGTAATGAGAACTGCAAAATTTGTCATTTTTTTTTCTTCGTCTTATTTACACGTTCATCCAACTTCTAACACATACTCTTTATCTTGAGCTTAGAGAATCCCCACCCTTAGCAGAAGAAAATGAAAACTTATAATTTGTCTTCATTTTGGGACGAAATGCAAATAGTTTCTGAGAGTATTTCAGAAATGTAATAAAGATTTGGGAATTGAGGTTGCCCTAGATTCTATAACCTTTCCTAGGTGTGTTATAGGAGAAAGAGGAGACTCTGCACAGGCTAAGCGGCGAGTCATATTGTAACCCCCTCCAGGTAGTTCCTGTAAATGGAAAGCAAATTGGAGGCAAACAAAGTCATCAACGCAGCTGTTATTGCAGTTAATGTAAAATAATTTGATGTATCCATATAACTGGAAAACAGACACACTGCTTGGGTTATAGATGATTCTTCACAGACATGACGCACTTAAATTACCATTGGCATGTTGTACAATAATATATCCTAACGCTGAGAGGGAACATAATATCATAAATAAAATGTGTGTGCTCAAGAATATTCTTAGATAACATTTCACATTATAAAAGTTAAGTAACTGCGGGGTTTGTGGGAAGAAGCAGAGTCGGTTGAAAAGACGGTACACGTAGCGTTGACTGCCCGATGTCCGATGATTTTAGGTCTGGACCTAAAGAAACAATCAGCCGATGATCGTTTCATCGCCTGATTGTTGTCTCTATTACACAGGACGATAATCGGCCGAATCAGGCTGATTAACGCTTCGTGTAATAGGGTCCTTAGATTATATACATAGAGGTACCCATTGGAGGAATGACCACTCGTCCAATGTTTGAGGTTTGAAATAATTCTGTGGGCAGTTCTACACTACAACCAAAAATATTGGTTTTATGGAGACAAATCTTATGGAATTGGAGGAACATTTAAATAATCACTGCTGAAATTAGAACCAGTGGGGACCAGCATGCTTCCCCGCTGTCAATCAAGTCAGCTCCAGTATAGGTTTATGGGTCTGTCTTGATTGACAGTGGGGAAGTGTGTATGATAGGGATCACTGCAAGCCCATTAGTATGTTCTACTGGCTTGTTCTCCTGATCAGTGGTGTACTTAGATGAGACCCCAACCATTCAAACTTTTAACATGTCCTTGTGATATGTCAATTTTTTTTGCAATGATATATGGCTAAGGAACTGGTACTGGAAAGGAGGGTTTGGGTTCATGGATAAATGAGATGGCGACTCCATTAACTACAAGCTCTATGTTTGGGCCAGGATGCACCTTAATGTAGAGGGTGCAGCTGTAGAGGGTGCAGCTTGGGGGCAATTACAATAAAGTGGGTGAAGACATTGTAGATAGAGAGCTGGGACTAAATAATGAACTTGGAGTGGATGGATTACAGTCTGTTCAGGAATAACCCTATACGTAAGCAACAGGTATGGGGGAAGTGCACTCTGCGCTAAAATGGGACTTTTGCTTGTAAGTTTTCTTGCACACAACCTTCATAGATCCCTCCCTTTATTTCTTCTCAATAATGTGTTCCTGTCCTGAAGGCCTGCTTCCAGATCAGCGGGGAGATTCCCCGGTTAATCCAGAAGTTTGGGTCTCCATGAATACAGACGCACAATGAGACCATAATGCGCACGACTCCTGTTCGATCCAATGTGTCACCTCTGATCCCAAAGCGGGCTGTCTTGACAGGTACACTTTAAGTGCATAGAACCAAGTTATGTTTTTCCACACCATAAATATCTAATTTATTTTCAACACCAATAACTAGCTTTAAGATTTATATATTGTTTTTGACATATAAAATACTGAGCAATGAGTCTTGCATAACTTGCAAACTCCGAAGCTTGGGATCTTATTAAAAACACTTCTCAATGATGATTCTTTCCAGCATTGACCCTTAACTTCTTCTAGTCTATCTGACTTGTGTGCCCTCACAACAAAGGTTTCCATGGTAATTCTGTATGAACCACATCTAGACTAATCGTATTAAAGGGAACTTACCCAGCAAGGTTCATGTAAAGGGTCAGAACTCACAAGATAAAGGTTCCTTGTGCAACATAAACCAGAGAGAGCTCGCTGGGAAGTTAGTTTGGTATTGACACGGCAGCTCGGGGGACTGGGGCTCCCTCCTCTTTATCACGAGTGGTGCAAATGTTGAAGTGAGGATAATTCCGCGTGCCAATGTGTCTAGTTATAACTCTTTTCCTCTCTCTTATAAACAGCAGCTAAAAGACTCAACTGAGCAGCCAAGAGTCAAACCCTGCTTCCATAATGAGGATCTGTTGGAAGACTAATTGGATTGGTATTACAGTCTGAGGATCTTGGGCTTTTGGTTCATAGTCAGACTCATTACTTTTAAGGAGATGCTTCTTCTAATCTGCAGTCTTACCTCCGACGTTGTGCCAGGCTCTTCTGGAAATGCTTATGAGGGATTTATCAATGTACTTTCTGCCTGAGCAGACTGGAAGATACATAATATCTGTAATTCCAGCAAAGAGATGGGGTAAAATAATCATTACCAGAGAAAGAGCAGGACCCAAATGCTGTGATACACATCTGTTCTATCACTAAACTGTGATATTCCGCTGCAATAACGCCCACTTTGATACTTTAAAGATGGCTATACTCCTAGATTACATAAAACAGAAGCCCAATAAGCAGAGCCGCCACAATTGATTACAGAACAGATCAGAGTTGAAATGTGACTCTACAACATGGACCGCAAGTACCCGACATGCCTGGCAAGACTCAAGGCCTTTGTAATTGGCATTAAGTAAACTTCTATCATTCTTTTATTGTTTTTTAGCTGCTGCAAAAAAACAAACACAAAACATTGGCTTTAAGCTTGCTTTCCCTGATCAGTGGTTTCTGTAGAAATAAATATGCTATGCCAGTGGTATTCATGTCCCTTACGTGATGACTAAACAGGGATTTTTTTTTAAGTGTCACTGTCGTTATAACTTTCAAAATCTAAATTAACAGAAGATGTGATATAAAGCAAGTTTGCAATTTACATTAATTTTTTTTGTTGTTATCATGCTGTAAAACAAAGCTGTACTTACCAGAAATCCAGGTCCAGTCTCCTGAAGGCAGATTTTCTGACCTGTGCTGGTTGAAAAAAACAGACTAAACACAGGAATTCCGTCCAGTAAAAAGAATCACGGCTCAATGTGTCAATCAATTACATGACTGCCTTCTCTCTGTGAGCGCTCAGATGGCCTGGGACACGCGGGATTTCCATTTTTCTGACTGCTTCCTGTTTTTTGAGGAAAAAAAAAAGTCAGAAAACAGGAAGTGCCATGTTCTCTATGATAACTAAAAAATTTTTTTATTAAATAATGAATGTAAATTGCAAACTTGCTTTATATCACATCTACTTTTGGTTAAGATTTTGAAAGTTATAACGACAGGTACACTTTGAGTTATGTCTAGTTCTGTTATGGATGCGCATAAAGAGTGCTGTCACATTGATGGTTAAGGTGGATCTCCTTTATTCAAAGATGGCAGCCAGTTTATATACCCTGGGGGCATGTATACTTCTACTAAGGCTCGTGTCAGTACTTCATTGGCTGAGGTACAAAAGGAGTTAGTTACGTAGCACTAGTGTTTACTAATGTAAGCTTTAAAGAATGTAAATATCTCTACTTGTTTAGAAGGTCAGCACCATATTATAATGGCTGCACTAAATATACAAAATATCACATCCTTAACAGTTCAACTTGCTTTACTCTCAATTTCTAAACCACTCATTTTTCCCCAACTGACCCATCCAACTTCAGTGCATGAGTGGCTGGGTCCACCAGAGTAGGAGCCATTTCTCCATTCTAACTCAAAGATGGAAGACAAAAACAATTGTGGGAAGCAGCCGAAACGGCACCTTCACTGGGACTTAGGCAGAGAGTGTACTAGAAAGTGTTTTCTCCTTCTGCAGTTGCTCCAGGCCCTAACCTGCAGACCAGGACCTATTTGTGGGACCTATGTCAGAGACTCTATTGCCTCATTCTAGTCATGTCCCCCTAAAGTGGGGAGTCTGCAGTAACTAGGGCTAACAGGAATTCCTATCCAAGTTGGGCGACTGTTCTGTTTTTCAAGTCTAATAACTTGAAAATGTCAGCAGCTAGGTGAGCGCAACTAGAGAACTCTACTTACAACTATTAGGTTTCCTAAGAGGTCCCCCCCAACAGCTAGCTCTACATTACTGGATCTGTGTTACTCAGGGCCCATAGACAGCATTAGGCAGATGAACCTGAGAACCTTTGGGTCTGGATAGGGCCCCATTTCCCCCCGAACTTGCTGTCAGTCCGACCCCCATATCAAGCCAGTAAAGTAACTAAAGTCAGTCTAAGTTTATTCAAGTCTAGTATTCAGAGACCTTATCAAATGTATTCCCACCAGCGAGAAGCTGTGATTTCTAAAGTATATTAAAGCATTTCCAGTTTCACAAGTATTAGAAGTGCCCAGCTTAAGGGATTTCACTATTCTGTATCTATTGCACTTCTGTTAAAAAAAGTCATGATGATAGTACTGTCCTGCGTGTAAGAATTTTAACTCTTGTCTTCTGTTTTATATTGTTATTTAAGCTCATGATAAAATAATAAAGTATTGGATTATATGACTGGTGCCTATTTATAGGAAGTATAGTGTTAAGCCCGTGTGGCAAGCTTTTGGTCATTATAGAAAATACACTTCTATTAAAACCAGAGACTATGAATTGAATCGCACCTTTAAAAATCAGTAAACTATGTTCCTGGTTAACTGATGGACTCTGTGGTTCCTCTCACACTAAACCTACAACTACAACTGTTCTAAAGGCTGATTGATGGCCCTTTTACATGTGTGGATTAGTTGAGTGTTCCTAGGAATGCTCATTTGCCAGATAATCAGCCTGTGTAATGGTGCGTTTACACAGACAGATTTATCTAACAGATTTTTTAAGCCAAAGCCAGGAATGGATTAGAAAAGAGGAGAACTCTCAGGGGGATTTTTACTAACAAATCTAAAAACACGATTTGTCAAAGATGTTTTGGCATAATTTCCAATCTAATGTACTTAGTCAAATTTGTGTAAATTGTCTAATGGCATAGTAAATGTGTCTTAAAAATAATGGTCTTTTAATTAGTCTAAAAAATTCACAAGGTTCGGAGCAGATGTAGCGATGCGCCAATATATGCGACTTTTTAAAAAATTGTGCAGTTAATAAATTTAGCTAAAAAAGAATTCTGGCCCACTTTCGATCTAATTAACAACAAAAAATCTAATTCAAAAAGTCGCATCTAATTTGGATAGTCTTGTCATAAATTCATATTAGATTTATTTTGAGTGCAAACTAGATATACAGTATTAGACTAAAACAGGCGCAATTAGTTTGATAAATGTCCCCCTCGGTGTTTTCTTTATGACTAGTCATGGCCTCATCTATGCCCCTCTTTCCCTGTGGATAGCCCACTAAGTTTAAAATAATTTTCCAACATAAGAAAAAGGGGGGTTTTATTTTAAAAATAGTGCCACAGTTATCCATAGGCAATGTCTAGCATTGCGGCTTAGACAATTCAGTTGATCATGAATAGAGATGAGCGAACTGGGTTCGGGTTCGAGTCGATCCGAACCCGATCGTTCGGCATTTGATTAGCGGTGACTGCTGAACTTGGATAAAGCTCTAAGGTTGTCTGAAAAACATGGATACAGCCAATGACTATATCCATATTTTCCACATAGCCTTAGGACTTTATCCAAGTTCAGCAGCCACCGCTAATCAAATGCCGAAAGTTCGGGTTCGGATGAACTCGAACCCGAACCCGGTTCGCTCATCTCTAGTTCTTTGTTTATAGTCTGTTCCTGGTTTTGGCTCAAAAAATCTGTCAGATAAATCTGTCTGTGTAAACGCACCATAAGGGTCCATTTACACAGAAAGATTATATGACAGATTATCTGCCAAAGATTTGAAGCCAAAGCCAGAAAAAACTATAAACAGAGATCAGGTCATAAAGTAAAGCCTGAGATTTCTCCTCTTTTCAAATCCATTCCTGGCTTTGACTTGAAATCTTTGGCAGATAATCTGTCAGATAATCTTTCTGTGTAAATGGACCCTAATGCTGCGTTTACACGGAACGATTATCATTCGAATTTTTGCAAAAACTATCGCATTGAGCGATAATCGTTCCGTGTAAACACAGCAAACGATCAAGCTATGAGTGAAAAATTGTTCATTTTGATCTTTTAACATGTTCTTAAATCATCCTTCGTCGTTCGCTAAAAATTCGCAGATCGCTTCGTGTAAACAGTCTTTCAAAGATTCACCCTTTATAAAAGATGGGCTTAAACGATCTTAAAAACGATCGCAATAACGATTTTTCTTACGAATTTTCTAACGATTTATTCGTCTAAACGCTGATCGTTATGAAAACCAAATCGTTGCTATAAAATCGTTAAACAATCGATTGGGTGAATTATCGCTTTGTGTAAACGTACCATAGGGCTATGCTCACACACAGCATTCAATGTGTGTTTAATTAGCTATAAATAGAATTATTTAGCAGCAAATTACAATATTTGTGATGAAATAGGGATATTTTTTCAGCAATTCTGTCAAAATTTGTCAAAAACATAGCTATCTTGTTATAAAATTTCACTAATTTACTAATTAACGCAAATCAAACGCACATTAAATGGTATGTATGAACAATAAAGGCCTAATAATTTTTTTTTGCAGAAATCTATAGTCCAGGCAATTTTAAGAAACTTTGTAATTGGGTTTATTAGCCAAATATGCCATTATCTGTATGTAAAAAGCCTTTTCCCAGGTCCCCCCTCCTCTCCTCTCCTTTCTGCTGTCCACTCCTCAGAATCAGGAAATCTCGACTGTTTTTTCATCTTTCATCAGTTGGATCCTGTCTGGTCTATGAAGAGGGGAGGGGAGAGTAGGAAGGAGTGAGATTAGCTGGCAGCTGAGCGCTAAGAACAAAGGATTGCTCAGCGGGGGAGCTATTCGGAGCCCTAATTAGAGGTCAGAGAGGTCCATGGTGCCTGTCACAGGAGAGAGCCCGGGATGTGAATGTAAATTAACTCTTTGTTGTCCTGTTTTTGCTGCCTTTACTTTCTCTCTCCATAGGAAAACCATGAAGACAGGGGGGAGAGCTTCAAGCTGCTTTTTCATGATAAAAATTCATTTTTCGGCTAATAAACCCAATTACAAAGTTTCTTAAAATCCTGTACTATTGATTTCTGCAATAAAAATTTTAACGACAGTGACACTTTAAGGTCAATGCCAATTTTCATTTTTGAGCATTTTTTCACCTAGAGACCCACATGAGCCCTTATTTTTTGCGTCACTAATTGTACTTTGCAATGACAGGCTGAATTTTTGCATAAAGTCTGCTGCGAAACCAGAAAAAAATTCAATGTGTGGTGAAATTGAAAAAAAAATATATATATTTTATTTGGAGGGTATTTGTTTTTACGCCATTCTCCCTGGGGTAAAACTGATATGTTATGCATGTTCCTCAAGTTGTTACGATTAAAACAGTATATAACATGTATAATTTTTCTTTTATCTGATGGCCTGTAAAAAATTCAAACCATTGTTAACAAATATATTTTCCTTAAAATCGCTCCATTCCCAGGCTTATAGCGCTTTTATCCTTTGGTCTATGGGGCTGTGTCAGGTGTCATTTTTTGCGCCATGATGTGTTCTTTCTATCGGTACCTTGATGGCGCATATACAACTTTTTTATCACTTTTTATTACATTTTTTCTGGATTTGATGCAAACAAAAATGCACAATTTTGCACTTTGGAATTTTTTGTGCGCTGACGCAGTTTACCGTGCAAGATCGGGAATGGGATTAATTAATAGTTTGGGCAATTACGCACACGGCGATAGCAAACATGTTTATTTATTTGTTTATTTATTTATATTTATAAAATGGGAAAAGGGGGGTGATTTGGTCTTTTATTAGGGGAGGGGATTTTTTTATCAGTAAAAACACTTTACTTTTTTTTTACATTAACTGTAAGGGTGGTATTACATGGGCCGATGGGGCCCGATAATACCTGTAAACGAGCGCCGATCTGCTAGATTGTCGCTCGTTTACTGGGCCTATTACACAGCCCGATAATCGTTACCGATGTTCTTGCAGCCCTTGCTAAACTGGCATACATTACCCATCCACGTTCCAGGGATGCTCCTGCCGTCCGCTTCTCTCAGGGTTCCGTGCACGCTCTAGCTTCACAGCGGCCTGTCAGCTGATAGGCCGCTCAGCCAATCAAATGCCGGGACCGCCGCGGCCTGTGATTGGCTGAGCGGCCTATCAGCTGACAGGCCGCTGTGAAGCTAGAGCTCGCGCGGGACCCCGGGAGAAGTGGACGGCAGGAGCAGCCCTGGAACGTGGATGGGTAATGTATATCGTTAGTCGGCGCCCGACAAAAATAGGTTCTAACATATATCAACGATCAGCCGATGATCGTTGTCATCGGCTGATCGTTGCATTTATTACACAGAGCGATAATCGGCTGAATTATCGTTCCGTGTAATAGTACCCTTAGTCCCCCTGGGGGACTTGTATATACACAGCACTGATCTCTCATAGAGATCAATGCTGTGTATATACACAGCAAAGATCATTGTAATCGGTGATAGATTGCTATGGCCTACTGCAGGCCACAGCAATCTATTGCCGAGCCGGGATTAGCATCATCGTGACACTGAGCCCCGGCACGGGCAGAAGAACAGACCCACTAGACACCAGGGAGATTATGAATGAAGCACTTCAGTGCAGCTGTCAGGTTTGACAGCTGCATTGAAGTGCTTAATTAGCCAGCGTGGCAATGGGACCCGCGCCGGCTAATAGAGGCACTGCCCGGTTGCAGATTGCAGCCGGGAGCGGTGACGTTCAGAGCGGGGTCCCGGTGGGACCCCTCTCTGAACCCCCCCCCCCGCGGCACTATGACGTACCAGGTACGTCATGGGTCGCTAAGGGGTTAAAGAGGATGTGTACCATCGGGTACACTCTCTTTAAAATTACACATAAATTGAACAGCGCCGGCACAGACTGTATCTGATGGTACAGTACATCCTCTTTAAGGCAGAGATTTGATATTGCCAATATAGAGATTATAGAGATGAGTGAATCTACTAAGTTAAGTGCTTTGTTCCTATCTGTATTCCGCTCATCAGGCTGCGGGCTTAAAAGTCTGCTCCACTCTGTGCCACTCCTGCCCAGGTGTTGGGAAAAGATGGATCCAGTCCAGTGGGAGAAGTTTCCTAGGACTGGATGCATCTTTTCCCAGCACCTGTGGAGGAACGTCATGGATCGGAGCAGATTTCAAAGCCCGCAGTTTGATGAGTGGAACACAGATGGAATGAAACGCTTCGCTTTGTTCCCATTGTAGATCCGCTCATCTCGAACAGAGAAAGGCAAGAGCTTTCCATACATCTAACAAGATAAGATTTCAAAGGTCAAACAGGAATTTTAGTCATTCTCTAGTAAAGAGAAGTCAATCTGCAACAAGATTAATATTTATTTCAGTTGCATTTTGGAGACGTCCTGTAAGCTCCCAAGCTGTCAAGTGGATCCAGATCAGCCAAAGAATTCTCTCCTTACCATAGAAATAGATTGCTGCTGTACGCAGACCAATAATAGTTAATGCACTCACACTTATTTTAATGGCAGAACATGAAGTATTCATTCAAGTAACCCACTGAAAATTCAATTTTAATATTTTATACATAGTTACAAGAGGGAAAATGGGCCAAGGCTGGCTATTTCCAGTAGGATAAAAAACACAGACATTTAACCATTCCCCGATGGGAAGAAAATGTCTAAACCAATTGCCTCATTTGCCAACTTCTAACTAAAGTTTAACTAAATTCAAGATAGTATTTGCTGTATATACTGTACATCTATTTTTTTTTAAATTGTGACTTCAGAAATCAGATGACCTCTCTGTAAGGGTGCGTTCACACGTACAGGATCTGCAGCAGTTTTGATGGCCCAGATTTGATTTCCTTTGAATTTGCGACTTCAAATCTGCGCCATCCAATATAATGTATTAAGCACCAGAAATTTTTTCAAATGATTTCCAACTTGAATCCGGCCCTGAAATAGCTTTCCTCTCACTCACAGATTATACCAATTGCCTGGTTTCCTCATACTGTGTGGTAAAAGATAGAGATGAGCGAACCTTGAGCACCCTCATTTGATTACTGGTGGATGAAGAAGTTGGATGGAGCCCTTATGCTGTCTGGAAAACATAGGTGCAGCCATAGGCATTATGTAAAGTAAATGGTAATCTACTTGTCACAGTTCTGCTGTGCTATAAACAGATAGATCATTTGGAAGAGAAGCTGTGAGTGCGTCACCAAGAATCATGGACAGCTGCATACAGCTACTTTCTGCAGTTACTAGATCTACCACAAGGTGGCAGTACACTGTACTTTGTCATTCCATTCTAGTCAAAATACACGTGTACTAGTATTGATATGCTGCATTGCCACAACTAGCGATGAGCCGATTTACAGTAGGAACGAAGCAAAGCGCTATGTTAGGGTCGGCCGACAGCTTTTCAGGCTTTGAAGTCTGTGCCCCTCCACTTTGAGTGGTAGGAAAATCTGGATCCAGACCTGGGAAACTGCGAGAAGTTTCCCTTATCCAGCTTTTCCCGGCACTCAGGGAGCAGATTTAAAAGCAGATTTAAAAGCCAGCAGTAACTAGAACTAACTAGGTGTGTGAATATTGACACAGAAGACAAGCTGTATGTATGTGGATGATATGGGAAAGATTCTAACCAAGCCTCTAAACTTAGTATAAATCCGCACTTTCTACAGTTAACTTTGTGCTCTCACTTTCCATATGTTTCTGTATTTTTTTCCTTGCTTTGTTAAGTTTTACCTTAGCATTTATTTACAGCACTTAACCAATATGGGGTTAACCCCTTGGAGGCCAGAAGACACTGCAAATCACCCCAAAAAACATTATACCAGCAGTGAAGTTTGGATGTGGAAACATCATGGTGCGGGGGCTGTTTTTCTGCATATGGAAAACTTCATAGAATTGAAGGAAAAGGATTTTTTTTTTATTCTTCTGCCATCTACCAGGAGGACACACAGGTGGACATTTCAACAAGACAATGATCCCAAACACAGAGTCAAGAAAACTCTCAACTGGTTTCAGAACCAGAAATTAAATGGCCCAGCCAATGGCCTGACCTGAATCCGATAGAAAATCTATGGAAGAAACTAGAGCTTAGAGTTCATAGGAGGAGCCCACCAAACTTTCAGGATCTGAAGAGTGTTTTTGTAGAAGAATGGGCCAAAATGCCACCTTAGCAATGCATGCCTCTAGTTTCTTCTTACAGGAGGCGTCATGAAGCTGTCATTACCAACAAAGGCTTTTGTACAAAGTAAGGCTATGTTCACACAATGTTTTGTATAAATCATGGCCGTTGTTCCAGCCGCATGAAAAACTGACATGTCAGTTTTCTGTGGCCACTATTCACTGAATAGTGGCCCGCACTGAACATGTCAGTTCACACAATGGAGCGTGCGGCTCCGGCCGCACGCTCCATTGTGTGCAGCAGTGAATTGGGATGCGGGCGCACACGGATGTGTCTGCATCCGAATTCACTAGATGTGAAGATCATCTGGTCGGTACCGCACTACCGGCCGGGATGATCTTCAGTAAAACCGGCCAGTGGTTTACGTAGTGTGAACCCGGCCTAAGCTTGTTCAATACTTTTTCCATTGTCATTTCTCATGATTACACATAATTTATGGAGATCTATGGTTTGGTTTCTTTGCCTGGGTGGATTGGATTGGTTCTTACCGACATCTGATGAAAATTTCATGTCAATATCATCTTTAGAAATATAGTTCAGGGAAGAAAAAGAGTGCTGCACCTCACACCTATGGCTGATACTAGGGCCCCTAGGCTAAATAAAAAACACATCAAAATTTTGTGTATGAATTGATCAAGCCACACTGCCCCATGTACCATTGTGCAGGTTTCTGATACACATGGGTCCCTAAACTAAGTCCACACCGTGCCGGTCAGTGGCTACCAACCCTGCAGGCGCGCACAGTCAGGGAACGGGGGCCATGGGACATCCCTGCGACCCTCATGTCACAGGACCAGACCCAAAAACACCACACCAGAACCCGGCCAGCACCGCCGGCGGAGAAGGTCGCCCCCAAACAGCACAAGTCTGGATGAGGTATTACGCTCACCATAGCTGCTGCAGACAGAATGGGAAAAGACAGGAGGGATTAAAACCATGTGCACTCAGGTGTCTTCTGCTAATTGCGGTCATGTGGGTTGCCAGGAGGAGTGCAAAAACACTGAGAAAAGAGAGAAGCAAAATACGGTTCAGGGAAGAAAAAGAGCGCTGCACCTCACACCTATGGCTGATACTAGTGCCCCTTTGTACAAAAGTGATGTTTTTTGGTTAGGAACTCATGTGTATCAGAAGACCTGCACGTGGTACATGAGGCAATATGGTTTGGCCAAATTATATACTAACTTCTGATGTTGGTTTTAAATGTAGCTGAATAAACTTTTGTGTCAGCCATGGGTGCGATGTGCAGCCATTTCTGTCTTTTTGGCTTGTGCATCTTTAGAAATATACCTACTTACAAAGTTGGTGGTGTGTTCAAGGCTATGTTCACACATAGTACTTCTGTCAGTATTTTGGTGAATGCAAATCTTTCCATTCTAATTTTGCTCTGTCAGTTCCGCTCCTGATTTTGGTCGAAAAAATACTGACCAAAAGACTGATCAAAATGCTGTCTGAACATAGCCCAATACCTTTTTCACCAACTGTACATATAAAAAAATCTAAAGGAAACAACTCAAACACTGAAGCTGGAAAATCTTTGACAGATGTTTTTTTGGGCGGGACGGCTGGGGGCAGATCAGTGGAAGGGGCATGGTATTCCCAGTCTCAGTGCACCAAAATGACTTATTAGCATAGGTATGAAGCTCCTAATATCACAAAAATGGGGCTGAGGATCAAGGTAAGAAATTTGCCTTCATCCTCAGCGCCCTTTGTGCTATAGGGAGATCTCAGCAGGATAAACACGTCTTACCTGCTGATTGTTTCCATTAAAACTGTGTTGTGTTTCTGTAAGGAATATAATGGAAGCAGATGATAGAACGTTTCTTCAAAGTGACTCTGTACCTACAATCTGCCCCCGACAAACCACTTGTACTTCTTATAGTTGCTTTTAATCCAAGATCTGTCCTGGGGTCCGTTCGGCAGGTGATACAGTTATTGTCCTAAAAAAAAACTTTTAAACTTGCAGACCTGTGTCAAATTGCCGTGGCCTAGAGTGTCTGTGCATTAGACTTGCACCAGCCCTCCAGCCCTCCTCCCCACCCTCTTCATCATTAGGAATGCCCCAGGCAGGTATTCTCCTAATTATCACCTGTGATAACTCTGTACATGTGTTGGATCGTTAAGGCACCTGTGCAGTTTTCAGACATATGATGAATAGAAGAAAAAACCTGCCCAGGGGCATTCCTAATGGTGAAGAGGGCAGGGAGGAGGGACAGAGAAGCGGTGCAAGCCAGGGCACAGGCACTCTAGGCCACACCAGTTTGACACAGGGCTGCAAGTTTAAAAGTATTTTTCTAGGACAATAACTGCATCACCTGTTGAACGGACCCCAGGAGAGATCTTGGATTAAAAGCAGCTATCCGAAGGTACAAGCAGTTAGGAGGAAGCAGATTGTGGGTACAAAGTCGCTTTAAGTGCACTTTTTTGGAGGGGGGAGATGTTTGCTAATGTGCAGTAATATCTATGTTCAACACTAGAGGGCAGCAGAACTGCACTTTACATATCTATTCGAATTCTGTGAGCTAGAGGCACATATTGTTTTCTGATATTTTCCCATCCATGGGGCTGTTGTTATTTTATATTTTAGGTTACTGTCAAAACAAGCCATTTACTAAAGATTTTATATAATACAATAGGGGACTGCCTGACAGAATAAAAAGCTACAAAACTGGGTCAACATCAGAGCTTACAAGCTGCACCATGTTTATCAAAACTGAAATTACATTTTCCATGTTTAGTGCAATCATTCTTCTTCAGTTCTATGGTTAGAAGATTGATCTGTAAACCTCCCTCTCCTTGTGTCTTAGCGCCCGCTGATCCCTTGTGCTCTGTGAAATGCTGTTTCTTTTTTCTTCTGGACTATTTTAACCATCATTATTTATTATTATCTCTTATTTATAAAGAACCAATATATTATGTCGCCTTCCAAAGGCCTGAATTACAGTCTGATAGAAAATGCCAAAGACATAGGCAAGAGGACAAAAGCAGAGACTACTCTGCCCCAAACAACAGAAAAAAGCTAAGTAAATTTTATTTTCTCATACCCTTCAGCATTTAAAAAATGCTGAAAAAACAAACTTTTTTTTCCCCTAACAGTATTTTTAGACCCAATGGGGGAGATTTATCAAACATGGTGTAAAGTGAAACTGGCTCAGTTGCCCCTAGCAACCAATCAGATTCCACCTTTTATTTTCCAAAGAGTCTGTGAGGAATGAAAGGTGGAATCTGATTGGTTGCTAGGGGCAACTGAGACAGTTTTACTTTACACTATGTTTGATAAAACTCCCCCAATATTCTTAAAGGGGTTTTCTAAAGAAAACAACACTTGTTGATATGCCCTTCAGATTGTTGTTGTACATATATCCTCTACATTATTACGGTTGTCTAGCAAATTTTTAATTGTAAACGAGCAAAAAGAAAAGCGAATGTTTTACAGAATGGATTGCACACACAACAATGAATCACCTAATACACATTTTTATTGATTACAACAAACACCAAAAGTAGGTTAAAAACATTTAAAAAAATCACCACATAGGGTCAATACCAAATCTCATGCACCCCCACAATCACTGGGGTAACAGAAAAGTACCAGGTAGACAGGGTCAATAATACATACATTAATGGCCAACACAGGAGTATACCCCAAAATGGACAATATAGTCAGGGCCGTATTTGGCACTAGGCACCCGTGGTCCGGCACCCGCAGGGAACACTTTTTTTATTATTAAAAAAAAAAACAACCCTCGGGTGCCTAGTCCGCGCGGGGGGGGGGGGGGGGATTGACGGAGCGGCCGGGAGCAGGATGGGCAGGCAGGCTGGTTCCCTCCCCCCATGCAGGGTCCGGGGTGCGAGGCAGGGGGTGAGCTTCCGGCACACACAGTCTGACAGAGGCCGGAAACTCACAGCTGCAGCCCCGCGGTCCCGGATATTCTCTCCTGCTCGGCGGAGCTCACGTGATGTGACGTCATCGCCGAGCAGGAGAGAAGATCCGGGACCGCGGGACTGCAGCTGGGAGCTTCCGGCCTCTGTCAGACTGTGTGTGCCGGAAGCTCAACACCTGCCCCGCACCCCGGACCTCGGTGCTGCATGAAGGGAGGGAACCAGCCTGCCTGCCCATTCTGCTCATGCTCCCGGCCGCTCCGTCTCCTCCCCCAGTCTCTCCCCTGCATCCTCAGCTGCTCCCCTGCTGGGGGGCAGCCTCTCCCCTGCCCCCCTAGCCTCTCCCCTGCCCCCCCAGCCTCTCCCCTGCCCCCCCAGCCTCTCCCCTGCCCCCAGCCTCTCCCCTGCCCCCCAGACTCTCCCCTGCCCCCCAGACTCTCCCCTGCCCCCCAGACTCTCCCCTGCCCCCAGCCTCTCCCCTGCCCCCCCTGACTCTCCCCTGCCCCCCCAGTCTCTCCCCTCTGCCCCCAGCGTCTGCCCGCCCCCCAGCCCCCCTGCATCCTCAGCTGCTCCCCTGCTGTGGGGCAGCCTCTCCCCCTACCCCCAGCCTCTCCCCTGCCCCCCCAGCCTCTCCCCTGCCCCCCCCAGCCTCTCCCCCTGCCCCCAGACTCTCTCCCTGCCCCCAGCCTCTCCCCCTGCCCCCCCAGACTCTCCCCCTACCCCCAGCCTCTCCCCTGCCCCCCCAGACTCTCCCCTGCCCCCCCAGACTCTCCCATGCCCCCCAGCCTCTCCCCCTGCCCCCAGCTCCCAGCCTCTCCCCCTGCATTCTCAGCCTCTCCCCTGACCTCCCAGCCTCTCCCCTGCCCCCCCAGCCTCTCACTCTGCCCCCCAGCCTCTCCCCTGACCCCAGCCTCTCCCCCCTGCATTCTCAGCCTCTCCCCTGACCCCCCAACATCTCCCCTGCCCCCCCAGCCTCTCCGCTGCCCCCCAGCCTCTCCCCTGCCCTCCCAGCCTCTCCCCATGCCCCCAGCCTCCCCCCTGCATTCTCAGCCTCTCTCCTGACCCCCCAGCCTCTCCCCTACCCCCCAGCCTCTCCCCCTGCCCCCCAGCCTCTCCCCTGCCCCCCAGCCTCTCCCCCTGCCCCCCAGCCTCTCCCCCTGGCCCCCCAGTCTCTCCCCCTGCCCCCAGCCTCTCCCCTGGTCCCCAGCCTCTCTCCCCTGCATTCTCAGCTGCTCCCCTGCCTCCCAGCCCCTCCCCCTGACCCGCAGCTTCTCCCTCTGACCCCCAGCCTCTCCCCCTGCCCCCAGCCTCTCCCCCTGAATCCCAGCTTCTCCCCTGCCCCCTACCGCTCCCCCAGCCTCTCCCCCTGAACCCCAGCTTCACCCCTGAGCCCCAGCCCCCCCTGAACCCCAGCTTCTCCCCTGCCACCCTAGCTGCCCCTCCCTGCTGCTCCCCTGCCCCCCAGCTGCTCTCCCTTTCCCCCAGCTGCTCTCCATTTCCCCCAGGTGCTCTCCCTGTCAATCTCAGCTGCCTCCCTTCCCCAGTCACCCCCAGCTGCCTCCCTTCCCCAGTCACCCCCAGCTGCCTCCCTTCCCCAGTCACCCCCAGCTGCCCACACTGCAGACGAGTTGTGGTCGGAGAAGTCTTCATGATGCTGCGCCAGATAGAGAAGAAAGCAAAAAGTTAGCGACGGCAATTCTAGAAGACGTCACCTGTGAGTCATTAGTAACTGCACTGTAATCACTTCTATAGTGTGCAGAGCCTGTGTATCATTGGGGTCTCAATGGGTCAGTATATTGTTTGCGGTAGTGTACTGACACAGCCCTGCGGTCACTACAGTACACTAAGCCAAACTTTTAAACTAGGACCCAACTACAAGAGCTGCAGGCACTACAACTCCCAGCATATACTGAGGGCTGTAGACTGTAAGTAAATGCTGGGAGTTGTAGTGCCTGCAGCTGTTGTAGTTGGGTCCTAGGTGCATTATACACTGGATGCTTTGTGGAAGATCAGAATACAGAGATCTGTGGGGGCTCAGTGTGTGGAAGTGACCCCAGAACATCACTAATAAGGGGGGGGGAGATGTTTTTGTTCTTTCCCTATTAGTGATGTTCTAGGGTCACGTCCCTGCACTGAGCCCCCACAGATCTATGTATTCTGATCTCCCACAACGCCTCCAGGACCCAACTACAACAGCTGCAGGCACTACAACTCCCAGAACAGTCTGCAGCCCTCAGGATATGCTGGGAG
The DNA here is from genome assembly GCF_027789765.1 of Dendropsophus ebraccatus. Classification (NCBI taxonomy): domain Eukaryota; kingdom Metazoa; phylum Chordata; class Amphibia; order Anura; family Hylidae; genus Dendropsophus; species Dendropsophus ebraccatus. Next base: position 175,941,986 of record NC_091454.1, on the reverse strand, counting down.
TTGTAGTGCCTGCAGCTGCTGTAGTTGGGTCCTAGGTGCATCATACACTGAATGATTTGTGTCATATAAGAATACATAGATCTGTGGGGGCTCAGTGTAGGGAAGTGACCCCAGAACATCACTAATAGGGATAGGGGGAGATGTTTTTGTTCTATCCCCTATTAGTGCTGTTCTGGGGTCACTTCCCTGCACTGAGCCCCCACAGATCTATGTATTCTTATATGACACAAAGCATTCAGTGTATAGGACCCAACTACAACAGCTGCAGGCACTACAACTCCCAGCATGTACTGACAGTTTGCAGCCCTCAGGATATGCTGGTAGTTGTAGTAAAGTAGTACAATCCTCTGATAACTGCTGCTGTAGACAGATGGGGCGCCTCAGCGTGCAAAGTGCCTAGGGCAGCATGAACTCTAAATACAGGCCTGAATATAGTGATAATAACAATGAAAGTCACACTAGACAAAAAAACATCACATAATCCAAAAGTACTGTGTGCCAAAAAAATATATTGCCATGAACAAAAGGGGGTTTACATGGTATTGTACCAGGATGTACATTTATTTGAGATCATGGCATTATATTTTTTTGGCACATGGTACTTTTGGATTATGTGATGTTTTTGGTCTATATCATACAGCATGTGGCACAATTGCGTCACCATATAGTCATGGCAATGCCTGTGGAAAAGGGAAGCCTATAGACAGGGCTGTTACAAAGCATAGGCGGGGTAGGTGACGGCCTAGGGCTCCATCTAGTGGTCCAAGATGGGAAGCACGATTTCTGCAGGCGCCAACTTCAAACAGCCGCTGTACCTGCTGCTTGGGACACCGCCACCAGCATAACAAAGCTCAGGGAACAACTCTCAGGCTACCGACGATTTATTGCCTTTTGGCCCCAGCCACCACCTGCTCATCAGCCCACTGACTGTGTCGCTGGCCATAGAACAGGCAAAATGACGGATGTCATTGTTTGCAATAACGGAGAGGGTAAAATGTTGTGGCAACATAGCCTGTTCACACATAGTAAATAAAATACGACCGTAATCTTAAGTGAAAATAAAATGTATGAATAGATGCAGCCCAAGGCTATGTTGCCACTTGTGGATTTTAGCGCAAAATCGAAACCATATATTGATATTGATATTGACAGCTGCAAATAATGTTTATAAACGTTATTTGCGTTCATCATTATAAATGGACGGTCGCTATTTGGTGCTAAAATCCTGTCCCTATTTTTTTGCAACAAGCATAAAAAAAATCTGAGAAATACATTTAAGACAAAGAAAGCATCTGTCTCAAAAGGGAGGGGAGAGGAGGGCAAGATGGAGAGAAAGGCTCACACAAAGACTTTTTGCAGAAAGCAGCAGCTAAGAACTGGCAGAAGGAGACTGAAAAAATAAGGACATGTATGCAGGGCCGATTCTGGGGTCTCTGCTGCCTGAGGCAAACCTCAGGCGGCTGCCCCCTCAGTGACGGCCAGCATTAAGTGAAACTTAACAAAATGACAGCGGGGAGGACATAATGCCACCCCCTGCCGGACCGCAGAATCTGCCGCCTAAGGCGGAATGCTCATTCTGCCTCATGGCAGAAACGGCCCTGCATGTATGGAATGCATTGTTTGAGTCCAGGAGGGGGTGATTCAGCATGGGTTTTACCTAATCAGATAACCCCTTTAATGCAACATTTTTTCTGACCGCAGGGGTGAGGAAATATCTTTTTAGATCTGCCAGCTACACATTTTAAGTTCAGCTGAGGAGGTGTGCTGTTCTTTATTATGAAAACTAGCAGTGATTTTTGCCAGGGCTTGTACATGTCTCTGATTATACTCAATATGTGACCGCAGATGTGTCTTTCTTCATTAATATGATAGCGATTGCTGTCTCCTTTTATTAATGACATCTGTAGGATGAATGAGGGCACCAATGCTTTCAGGATTATTACATTTTTAGTAATAAATTTCATTCATTTCTAATAATTGTGACTAATTGTGGTAATCTTGAGATGAATCGTGCAGCATGTTAGGCTTTATGTATGTATATGATCTAGTAATTTCTGTAAGTTTCATGGCCTCATTTTTGCTTTTTCTCTTTATTGTGCTTCTGGCTTATCTTGTGACATTTTTATTACATATATTTTTCTATATAATTGTTGATCTTATTGCTGTGGGTTTTCACATTCTATTCATATTTTTAATTATTTTTCATGACTTTTCATTTTCCATATTAAATATTAAATCTAAACTTTATTTCAACTGTAAATATATTTGACTCCATTTTTCAGTAGTATATTTTTCATTTGCTTACTAAGAATGCAGTTTCGACTATATTTATTTTTATATATTCTAGAGCTAACAAAGAAACAGTGTTCTCTTCCTCATCATAACACTTTTATTTTTTAATTTAAAGGGCTGGTTGGTGGCTCATTTTTTGCATCATGATCCATAGTGTTTATTGGTGCAAATGGGAGTTTTTGATCATTTTATTAGGAAAAAAAATCAGCAATCCTTTTGTATTTTATTTTTTTTCCCCATTTTTCATTTTAGACTGTTCACCATACCAAACAGTATTGTTATATTTTAATAGACTGGACAATTCATTTTTTCCCCCTACATATTTTATTTGTAAAATAGGAATGGGGTGATTTAAACTATTATTGAGGAAATGGTTTTGCCATGTTTTTTTAAAACTTTTTTTTTTTTTTTGTAAAATTACTATTGCATATATTGATCATATACATATACTGACTGTGTGACTGTGGGGGCCCTAATCAGTTACTGAAAGATACTTCTCCTCACACTAACTCCCTTAAAAGCAGCGATAGCTATAGATTAAGGGGCTTAAGGGGTCATTATGCCCAGCTCCTGTGACATCCATGTGTACAAGGCTTGTGAGAGCTCATTTGTGTGCTACAATCTGTTTTTTTTTTTCCTCTATCAATACCACAGTTGCTTATATACCACTTTTTGATTACTTTTTTTAAAATTTTTCTTCTGGGATGTGATGTGACCAAATATCTGCAATTTTAATACTACATGACAGTGATTTTAATACTACATGACAATACCAAATATGTATTATTATTATTATTATTATTATTATTATTATTATTTTAAAAATAGGAAATAGGGGCAATTAAAGTTTTTTATTTAACTGGTTTATTTATAAATTAAGTAGCTCATAGGGATCAATGCAGTATATACAGTGGGGGAAATAAATATTTCATACACATCAACAAAGAATTGAGATGTCTGTAAATCTTATTGTAGGTACACTTCAACTGTGAGAGACAGAATCTACAGTATATATATATTTTTTTACACAATAGAAAAATAGAACTTAATATTTGGTACAGAAACCTTTGTTTGCAATTACAGAGGTCAGACATGTAGTTCTGTAGTTCTTCTATTCAGGGCCAGGACAATGAGTTTTGGTGCCCTAGGCAGAGAAGGCAAATGGCGTCCCCCCCCCCACACACAGGAGCATGCTGGGAGCTGTAGTTCTACCTCTATCACACAGGAGCATGCTGGGTGCTGTAGTTCTACCTTAGTCACACAGGTGCATGCTGGGAGTTGTTGTCCTACCTCAGCCACACAGGTCATGCTGGGAGTTGTTGTCCTACCTCTGCCACACAGGTCATGCTGGGAGTTGTTGTCCTACCTCAGCCACACAGGTTATGCTAGGAGTTGTCCTACCTCAGCCACGCCCAGTTATGCTGGGACTTGTTGTCCTACCTCAGCCACACCCAGTTATGCTGGGACTTGTTGTCCAACCTCAGTCACACAGGTCATGCTGGGAGTTGTTGTCCTACCTTAGTCATACAGGTCATGCTGGGAGTTGTTGTCCTACCTTAGTCATAAGGTCATGCTGGGAGTTGTTGTCCTACCTTAGTCATACAGGTCATGCTGGGAGTTGTTGTCCTATCTCAGTCACAAATTTCACTAACACACACACACACTCCATTAGTACACACACCATTAGTACACACACACACACACACACACACACACTATTAGTACACATACACACAAACACACACACACTCCATTAGTACACACACACACACACACACACACACACACTCTCTATTAGTGTACACACACACACTATTAGTGTACACACACACACACTATTAGTGTACACACACACACTATTAGTGTACACACACACACACACACACACACACACACACACACACTATTAGTGTACACACACACACTATTAGTGTACACACACACACACACTATTAGTGTACACACACACACACACTATTAGTGTACACACACTATTAGTGTACACACACACTATTAGTGTACACACACACACACACTCACTCTCTATTAGTGTACACACACGCACACACTCTCTATTAGTGTACACACACACACACTCTATTAGTGTACACACACACACTATTAGTGTACACACACACACACTATTAGTGTACACACACACACACACACACACACACACACACTCCATTAGTACACACACACTCACTCCATCAGTACACAAATACTCACCCACCCACACAGCAGTAGCAGTGGAGGAGGACACTGAGGATGTTTCTGAGGATGCCAAATAGTCTCCTCATCGTTTTCTGTCGGGAGGGGGGCGGGGGTTGGGGCATCTGCCATTACACTTGTCCCTGCACTTCCTACCTCTCCTGATTGGCTCCAGAGGTCATGTGACATTAATTAGAAGCTTTTCTTCTGCTCCGGAGCCAAGCAGAAGAGAGGAGGAGCAGCGCAGGTCCTGCCGTTGCGGAGCTGGAGCAGAGTGGAGAAGGGATTCTGCTGTGTGAGGTCAGGTGGGGGGATTTTTACGTGAAGCTACATTGCGCCCCCTGTAATTCACCAGGAGATGGCGCCCTAGGCCATCGCCTACCCTGGCCTACCCTTTGTCCCGGCCCTGCTTCTATTGATTACAATGCAGCCGCATCATAGAGGGGTGGAGGTTTCCTACCACTTGGGCAGGCCAGCCCACCTCCAGTGCTTCATCCCCAGTCAATGCCCGGGAATAGATTGGTGCCATACGTGGGAACTAGGCCACAGTTTAAAAAAAAGCACCGTGGCACCAGCTTCCTCATGGCGGCGCCGTTCTATCCATGTGAAAATCTTAAATTAAATGTATTGATGTACCTCCTCATTCTTTGTAGATGGAAAATTGGGAGTGTATCAAATACTAATTTTTCTCACTGTATGTACTGCATTTATCCGTGATTATACTCTCCATTTCTACAGGCTAATAAAGGCAGCTCAGGAGGCCTCATCGAGGCCTTGGTCTGCACTGACAACAGATCCGTTCCCCTCGGTCTCAATGCAAGGAGCTGATTCCCTTACCAGACCACCAATGCAAGTATTATGTGTGACCAAAAGCAGTGTCATTGGTCTTCTGTGTCCTCAATAATTTAATTTAATTTAATTTAAATTAACTGGTGTCAGAAAGTTAAATAAATGACTTATATGATGTTTTCATATGAGGATGTTTTTCTGTCCTGTACAATTTAGATGGAAGATGCCTTGGTGATGATTCTCCAATTGCTACGAGACTGGCTTTTCTAGCCATCAGTGATCAGCAGGAATAGCTCTATGCAGCATCCTGTGCAGTACTACAATGCATCCATTCTTATCATTTGTCAGAGCAGGTGGTCTTCAGAAGCTTTCCACTCTACCTCATAGAGATAGAAAGCGTCTGTCCAGGTAAAGTCTCTGGCTCCTCCTTTCAATCTCAGTGTGAAGATGTAGTCTATAGGGCTTACTTATAACTATATGTAAGCCATCTGTTCTCTATGCCTTATGATATATTGTTTATTCTGAAAAGGAACATAATTATTGATATGAGTCATTATTTATTGACCAACCTGCATATGATTCCCATGAAATAAAATATATTACAAAGATATCAGATATGAGAAGTACTAACCAGGTATTTAACAAATGTATTTAATAAACAGCTATTATGAAATGTTATAATGAAATATGAATACTTGAGGCAAGGTTGATCTTTGTCCCACTATAAATAAATTGAATGGAATACTGGACCATATTTTACATTGCATCTAATATATACCATGTAAAGCCATGATCACACAATGTATATTTTCGTAAAAGTACGGCCGTTGTTGCCGATTGCAACAACGGCCGTGATTAATACAAAAATATAAGTTACCTTGCCGTCTATGGAATCCTGTCTGCAGCGTATACGCATAGTATACGCTCCGGCCAGGAACCCTAGCGGCACCATAGAAAACTGCCTTGTCAGTTTTCTGCGGCCGCTATTCATTGATTGGCGGCTGCAGAAAACCCTGCCAGTGCACACTATGAAGCGAGTGGCTCCGGCCGCACACTCTATAGTGTGCAGTGGGGAGTTCTGAAGTTGGCATGCACAGATGCAGTACCGGCCGCGCACGGATGCGGGCTCACAAGGATGAGACCGGCTGTTCCGTAACCCTGTCGGGTCACGGAATGGCTGGTCTCGTACAGCACCTGAACAGAGCCTAATGAAGCATGATATGAGTAGTGTGTTAGTACTAAAAACCTCTCTATAAACTTGCCAGGTATCTTGCCTTTAGCTTAATAAAATGGACTATAGAGCAGTGCTTCTCAAACTGTGAGGCGGGCCTCACCAGTGAGGCACCCCTTAGTTCTTGGTGAGGCCCAGCTGGGGAGCCAGTTTTCACAAAAGTAACTATGATCTGCACAGTCCTTTTGCTGTTTGCAAAAATCTCCATTTTAGCAACATTACTAATTTATTTTGTATTTAGCATATATGCCTTATTAGCATATAGAGCTTGAGAGACAAGTGAAAGGTAGCCTAGCATTATTTTCAGCTTTTGAATGGACTTTCACCACATATGGTGAGGCCCAGGCACCCTCTTGGTCAGTCTGATGAGGCCCAGGCATTGCCTTGGTCTGTTGGGTGAGGCTCCAGTAGAAAAAGTTTGAGAAGCACTGGTATAGAGTGTAGAGTGTAAGTGGATCAAATAAAGTTTCAGCATAAAAACTTTGGATGTCTGCTGAACTTGTCAGATCTATAAGGATAATTGACTTCAGGAATATATTGCACACAAATGAGTGTCATTGTGTTCAGTCTGCGAAGGACTCAATTTATAACTCTGTAGGAGACTTACAAGAACACTAACGTAATATGTTAAATCAGTGGGTAGGCATGATCAGGCAAAGTATTTAATCTAGTAATGTGTATACACATTTATATACATTTCCCATTCCAAGATTAACTTGTTTATTTAGTTGTGATTAATTTACATAAGATGGAATGGCGCATTAGTATGCTCTTGTATAGTACAGTTTTCAAGGTAGTTTTGGAGCCGTAACCAGGTGTGGATAATAATAATTTACATAGAATAAAGAACAGATGCTGCTTCTTCTCTTTTTTTTCTTTGTTAACAAGCTGACGACAAAAGTGTGTAACAATTCTTTAATCTTTATTGCTTCTCCAAGAATAAAAGCACTTGATGTTTACAAGAGTCAATGGATTGTGACCACTCATGGTGATCTTATTCATGGTCATACTACCATTACACCTTGTGCTTCATTTAACCCCTTAACGACAAAGGGCGTATAGGTACGCCCTATTGCCGGTAAGGGCGTTCAGAGCGGGGCCGCACGGCGACCCCGCTCTGAACCGCGGCGGTCCCGGGTGCCGCTTGTAGCCCGGGACCGTAGGTATTAGCGGGCACGGTCCGATCGCCGTGCCCGCTAATACAGTAATCAGATGCAGCTGTCAAACATGACAGCTGCATCCGATTACCGGATCCAGCGTCTCCCTGGTGTCTAGTGGTGGAGATCGCTCCTCCGGGATGTTATTCCAGAGGAGCGATCTCCGTTTCTGAAGCCGGCCGGGGACCGCTCCAAGATGGCACCGTCCCCGACTCGGCACTCGTTTACTTCCGGCTGCAGCAGCCGAAAGCAAACGAGTGCCGATCTCATGGATCTCTGCAGCATATCTATGCTGCAGAGATCTCAATGAGAGATCAAAGTGTATATACTAGAAGTCCCCCAGGGGGGCTTCTAGTATATGTGTAAAAAAAAATATATATAGTGTTGTTGTCAATAAAAAGCCCCCTCCCCTAATAAAAGTCTGAATCACCCCCCTTTTCCCAGGTTATAAATAAAAGTAAACAAATAAATAAATAAACAAACATGTTTGCTATCGCCGCGTGCGTAATCGACCGAACTATTAATTAATCACATTCCTGATCTCGTACGGTGAACGGCGTAAGCGCCAAAAAATCACAAAGTGCAAAATTGCGCATTTTTGGTCGCATCAAATCCAGAAGAATTGTAATAAAAAGCGATCAAAAAGTCGTATATGCGCAATCAAGGTACCAATAGAAAGTACACATCATGGCGCAAAAAATGACACCTGACACAGCCCCATAGACCAAAGGATAAAAGCGCTATAAGCCTGGGAATGGAGTGGTTTTAAGGAACGTATATTTGTTGACAATGGTTTGAATTTTTTACAGGCCATCAGATACAATATAAGTTATACATGTTACATATCGTTTTAATCGTAATGACTTGAGGAACGTGCATAACAAGTCAATTTTACCCCAGGGCGAATGGCGTAAAAACACATTTCCCCCAAATAAACAAAATGCTTTTTTTTTTCAATTTCACCACACTTTGAATTTTTTTCTGATTTCGCAGTGTACTTTATGCAAAAATTCAGCCTGTCATTGCAAAGTACAATTAGTGACGCAAAAAATAAGGGCTCATGTGGGTTTCTAGGTGGAAAAATCCAAGTGCTATGGCCTTTGATGCACAAGGAGGAAAAAACGAAAACGCAAAAATCGAAATTGGCTCTGTCCTTAAGGGGTTAAAGGGGCAGTGATCACTTGTAGTGTAGAGATGTCTGACGCATATAACAATATCTGCACAGTGTTTGCAGTCCTGACTTCCTTACATTCTATTTCTGTGTCCAGTTATCATTTGCGGGTCACAGGGTCAATGAAGTCAGTGGTGTGTAACAGACAGTAGAAATTATGGCCCCTCCATAAAACATGGCGCCCCTCAGAGACTCTACAAACTCATTTGGCCTCATGGCAGAAGTTGTTAACTGTACTGACTTGAGGAATATAGCTAACATCTCACATGGCAAATGACATAAAGACACCCCTTCCCCCCCCCAAAAAAAAAAAACAAAAAAAAAAACCAAAAAAACTTTTTTTGTTCAACTTCACCGTCCAAATAATTTATTTTTTGTTTTTGCAGCATATTATATGGAAAAATAGTAAAAAAAAATAAGTATGTCATTACAAAGAACATTTAGTGGTGAAAGAAGAAAAGACCTCATATAGTTCTGTAGATTAAAAAAAACAGAGGGTTAAAACATGAAAAGCCTTAAAACCTTTTAAACATGAAAAATCAATGGCATGCTAGGAGTACATTCAAAATAGAGATGTAGATTTGACCATAAGGCTGTTCACACACCGTTGAAATGACGGCCATTTTTATTGGATGGCCGTTATTTTATGACAGCTGTTATTTGTATAATAATGCGTGTTATAAAAAAAGGACAAAACTGCATTGTGTAAATGGATCCTTAATCAATACAGTCAATAGAAAGTGTATTGCCCAGATGGCCACATCAATCTTTGTATTTGATATTGCTAGGTGTTTTTTATGTAGGTACCTGTGGGCAAAAACTGTATTCTGATTTTGGATTAAATGATTTAGGACACCTGTACAGTTCACCATTATGCTTGTATGGACAATAAAAAAAACATTCTCAGATATTAAATTCTAATTTTATAAGAGATGTATACAACCTTTCTTTCTAAAGCTGAAGGGGAGGGTATGTCCATATGTCCTTTTAACAAGATATTATAAAATAACTAAAAGCAAGAAAAGCACTTTGTCTGTAAATCTTTCTAATGATAATGATAAGATTTTTATTCACCCTACAGTATGATTTCTTAGTAGTCTTGGAATATCTGCATTTAGAGGGACATTTATAAAGACCGGCGTACAAGTACACAGGTCTTAAATGAAAACCCTGTTCCCTTATTCCTGGCAAAAATTACTAAGAGGCACACACCTCCAAGTAAATCCGGCTTGGCCTGCGCACGACGCAAGCTCTGCGTAACAAATCTACACCAATCAGGACTACCTGATTCCAATGTTCCAATGTTGCCCTTCATATAAATATATATATATATATATATATATATATATATATATATATATAATCTCAAAGATTTAAACTGGTTTAATGAATCCTAATGCTGGGAGTTCTGCATGACTTTTAGAGGCTTCTGGGTTCAGGTATATGATGTAGCAGGCTTGCTTAATAGAGATCATCGTTAGGCATTTGATTAGCGGTGGCTGCTGAAGTTGGATAAAGCCCTAAGGCTATGTGGAAAACATGGATATAGTCATTGGCTGTATCCATGTTTTCCAGACAACCTTAGAGCTTTATCCAAGTTCAGCAGCTACCGCTAATCAAATGCCAAACGTTCGGGTTCGGATGGACTCGAGCATGCTCAAGGTTTGCTCATCTTTATTGCTTACCCATTTAATGGCAGAGCCAGGACACTAATATGCACCTGGAAGCATCAACACAATGGGGACCAAAGCAGTGGAGTACAGGCAGCAGTGCAGGAGCCATAGGCAACCCCTATAATAAAAATATTTTTTTAAGAATTTAAAAACACAGAAAGGATCTGTTCACACAATGTTGAAATTGAGTGGATGGCCATCATTTAATGGCAAATATTTGCTGTTATCTTAAAACAACAGCTGTTGTATTGAAATAATGGCAGTTATTTACCGTTATATGGCGGCCATCCACTCAATTTCAACAGTATGTGAACAGATCCTTTCTGTGTTTTTAATCCACTCCTGGCTTTGGTTGCTATGAGGACCTGACATGAGGACCAAATACTGCCTGAAATATACTGTGTGTGAACCCAGCATTACAGTGAAAGGTGACACCAGTAGCATCAGATAATAGTAGTTCCTTGTGGAATAACTATTTAACCCTTTAAGGACCGGGGCAATTTTTATTTTTGCGATTTTGTTTTTTCCTCCTTGTGCATAAAAGGCCATAGCAGTTGCATTTTTTCACCTAGAAACCCACATAAGCCCTTATTTTTTGCGCCACTAATTGTACTTTGCAATGACAGGCTGAATTTTTGCATAAAGTACACTGCAAAAGCAGGAAAAAATTCAATGTGTGGTGAAATTGAAAAAAAAAAAACACATTTTGTGTTTTTAGTGGATGTGTGTTTTTACACTGTTCGCCCTGGGGTAAAACTGACTTGTTATATATGTTCCACACGTCGTTACGATTAAAACAATATATAACATGTATAACTTTTCTTGTATCTGATGGCCTGTAAAAAATTAAAACCATTGTTTACAAATATACGTTCCTTAACCCCTTAACGACATCGGGCGTAAATTTACGCCCTGATGCCGGTAAGGGAGTTCAGAGCGGGGCCGCGCGGCGGCCCCGCTCTGAACCGCGCCGGTCCCGGGTGCCGCGTGTAGCCCGGGACCGTAGGTATTAGCGGGCACGGTCCGATCGCCGTGCCCGCTAATACAGTAATCGGATGCAGCTGTCAAAGTTGACAGCTGCATCCGATTACCGGACGCAGCGTCATCCCTGGTGTCTAGTGGGGAGATCGCTCCTCCGGGATGTTGTCCCGGAGGAGCGATCTCCGCAAATGAAGCCGGCCGGGGACCGCTCCAAGATGGCGCCGTCCCCGGCTCGGCACTCGTTTACTTCCGGCTGCAGCAGCCGGAAGTAAACGAGTGCCTATCTCATGGATCTCTGCAGCATATCTATGCTGCAGAGATCTCTATGAGAGATCAAAGCACTTATACTAGAAGTCCCCCAGGGGGGCTTCTAGTATAAGTGTAAAAGTAAAAAAAAAAGTGTTGTTAATAGTGAAAAGCCCCCTCCCCTAATAAAAGTCTGAATCACCCCCCTTTTCCCAGGTTATAAATAAAAGTAAATAAATAAATACATAAACAAACATGTTTGCTATCGCCGCGTGCGTAATCGCCCGAACTATTAATTAATCACATTCCTGATCTCGCACGGTAAATGGCGTCAGCGCAAAAAAATCCCAAAGTGCAAAATTGCGCATTTTTGGTCGCATCAAATCCAGAAAAATTGTAATAAAAAGCGATCAAAAAGTCGTATATGCGCAATCAAGGTACCGATAGAAAGAACACATCATGGCGCAAAAAATGACACCTCGCACAGCCCCATAGACCAAAGGATAAAAGCGCTATAAGCCTGGGAATGGAGCGATTTTAAGTGTTGTATATTTGTTGACAATGGTTTAAATTTTTTACAGGCCATCAGATACAATATAAGTTATACATGTTATATATCGTTTTAATCGTAACGACTTGAGGAACATATATAACAAGTCAGTTTTACCCCAGGGCGAATGGCGTAAAAACACATTTCCCCCAAATAAACAAAATGCGTTTTTTTTTTCAATTTCACCACACTTTAAATTTTTTTCTGGTTTCGCAGTGTACTTTATGGAAAAATTCAGCCTGTCATTGCAAAGTACAATTAGTGACGCAAAAAATAAGGGCTCATGTGGGTCTCTAGGTGGAAAAATGCAAGTGCTATGGCCTTTTATGCACAAGGAGGAAAAAACGAAAACGCAAAAATCGAAATTTGCTCTGTCCTTAAAGGGTTAAAATCGCTCCATTCCCAGGCTTATAGCGCTTTTATCCTTTGGTCTATGGGGCTGTGTCAGGTGTCATTTTTTGCGCCATGACATGTTCTTTCTATTGGTACCTTGATTGCGCATATACGACTTTTTGATCGCTTTTTATTAACATTTTTCTGGATTTGATGCGACCAAAAATGCGCAATTTTGCACTTTGGGATTTTTTTGCGCTTAAGCAGTTTACCGTACGAGATCAGGAATGTGATTAATTAATAGTTTGGGCGATTATGCACGCGGCGATAGCAAACATGTTTGTTTATTTATTTATTTACTTTTATTAATAACCTGGGAAAAGGGGGGTGATTCTGACTTTTATTAGGGGAGGGGGCTTTTTATTAATAGCAACACTTTTTTTTTTTTACTTTTACACTTATACTAGAAGCCCCCCTAGGGGACTTCTAGTATAAGTGCTCTGATCTCTCATTGAGATCTCTGCAGCATAGATATGCTGCAGAGATCCATGAGATAGGCACTCGTTTGCTTTCGGCTGCTGCAGCCGGAAGTAAACGAGTGCCGAGCCGGGGACGGCGCCATCTTGGAGCGGTCCCCGGCCGGCTTCAGTTATGGAGATCGCTCCTCCGGGATAACATCCCGGAGGAGCGATCTGCCCACTAGACACCAGGGATGACGCTGCGTCCGGTAATCGGATGCAGCTGTCAATTTTGACAGCTGCATCCGATTACTGTATTAGCAGGCACGGCAATCGGACCGTGCCCGCTAATAACGGCGGTCCCGGGCTACAAGCGGCACCCGGGACTGCCGCGGTTCAGAGCGGGGTCGCCGCGCGGCCCCACTCTGAACGTCCTTACCGACCGCAGGGCGTAAATATACGCCCGCGGTCGTTAAGGGGTTAAGAGCCTACTCAGTAAGGTTTCACATTCACCTTAATATGACAGGTCCTGCATATTGTGATATATGTCTATGAAGCTTGTTGTAAAGCATATCACTAATTTCTGTTAAAAACCACTCTAGCAAAATCGCAATAAATAGGGACAGATTAGAAAATAATTTTTTTAGTATTTGGCTATGTTCACACGTTTTCCCAGCTCCGTTTAAAATGATGTCCGTCATTTTCAATCTAAAATAAAGGACGTCATTTAGCTGTCTGGCCTCTCCGTGCAATGACTGGTGTTTGCCCTTTTGGTGCGTCTTAATTTAAAAGTCCATTAAATTAAATAGTGAAAACGGAGAAAGAACAAGGACAAAAGAAAAACTGTGTGTGAACTACTAATAAAAAACATCCGCTGTTTGCAAAAGACGTCAAAAAATAATGATCATGTTCATTATTTTGACGTCCATGGTAAAAAACCGTCCGGTATTCAATACATTAGACATCCATCTTCCCATTGATTTCAATGCATTGCCATTGCAGTCAGTAAAATTGTGGCAATAACGGACGTTTTTTTTTTAATATTAAAATCGTCCACCTTTTCTCTATTTTTGACGTTGTGTGAACATAGCCTTTGGATAAAATAAGAAAAATTAAATCTGAAAGATTTTTCCAAACTTAACGGAGAAGTCAGGCAAAATTTTTTGTTAAGGCATTTTATTGCCCCCCAAAAGTCATACAAATCCCCAATATACACTTATTACGGGAAATGCACATAAAGTGCTTTTTTTCCTGCCCTTACTACTGCATCAAGGCTTCACTTCCTGGATAAAGTGGTGATGTCACGACCCGACTCCCAGAGCTGTGCGGACTGTGGCTGCTGGAGAGGATGATGGCAGAGGGACACTGAGGGACACAGGGCACTGGAGGGACACTGAGCATCCCTCTGCCATCATCCTCTCCAGCAGCCATAGCCCACACAGCTCTGGGAGTCGGGTCATGACATCACTATTTTATCCAGGAAGTGAAGCCTTGATGCAGTAGAAAGTGCAGGTAAAAAAGCACTTTATAAGCACTTCCCGTAATAAGTGTATATTGGCGATTTGTATAACTTTTGGGGGCAATAACAATAATTTAATAAAAATTTCCGCCGGTCTTCTCTTTTAATCCCTAGACGACCCAGACGACGCAGTGTGACTGCGGGGGTCCCGATGGTTGAAACGGACGGCCGGAGGTCTTTCACCTGCCTCCGTGCGGTCCGAAAAAATAAAACTGTTATAAGTGTCACAATAGGCCCATTTTATTAATATTTAATTGCCAAAAAAAAGGATTTCATAAAAAAAAAAAAAAAAATATATATATATATATATATATATATATATATATATAACATTAGAGAATCTGTGTAAACTGCATGTGGTTGTGTTCGGGCTGACCTATAGAGTAATGGTATCATGTCGCTGTTACCATATAGTGTATTACGTAGACACAGGAACCCCCCAAACGTTACCATATTGCATTCTTTTTTTACGATTTCACCTATTTATATCTTCATAAATAATATATTTGGAATTCCATCATACATGTTATGGTAGAATGAATGACGCCATTACAAAGTACAACTATTCCTGTAACAAACAAGCACTTACATGGGTTGTAGATAGAAAACTGAGAGTGCTAGAGCTCTTAGAAGGGGAGCAGGGAAAAACGAAAACACTAAGATCAAAATTTGTGCGGGCCACTGGGTCATTTTGGGCCTGGTCCTCAAAGGGTTAATACCCCAAATTGTACTACATTCAGGAGCTCCGAAAAAAAATAATTATTGTAATACAATCTTCCCAAAATAAAACCATCTTTCCTGTTTATGCAACATGAGAAAATCACCTAGAAAGACCGGCTTTACTCTTCATACAGAACACTAGCCAGTATGTTCAGAGAAATCCTTCACAATGTAATAATACACAGTAAGAAACTCTTTCACAGTTCTCAGACTAACCTCATGTCATTCCAACCTCAGCTGTAGGAAAACTCTGCCCATTGTTAGGCACTCCCTTCATTGACAATATTTTTTCATTTCCGGTAACATTTTATTTCCAGTGATGACCTCCATCTAACGTATAAAATAACTGGGAAAAATACTGTTAGAAGAGGTTAGAGGGATATCACAGAGATTAATATCACTACATTACATTCATTTTTTCTAAGCGTATTTTATGTCACATAGTACTGAATATATCAGCAATGTACCAGGAAAACAATGCATTCTCATAATCAATTACCAGTCAACATGGACTTCTAAGAATTAAAGGAAAATATAATACATGATCCCAACAGCAGATGAGCATAGAGAGCTATTCTTACATGATAAATAAATATAAATCATAATTCCATTCCTCTAAAGAAGCTGAATCTATAGAATATGATATACATATTAGTCTGATTAGTCTGAGTTCTATCACCAATTTTTTGAGTTGCATTTAAAGGCAACTATACATTTACTGCCAGCGCTGTTCTGGACCCGGCCCTGCCCCCACTTGATGTCTGCCTTGGTCCTGCCTGCTCCTCTACCTCACTCCTTGCTGGCCCCGGAGCCACTGGTGTCGTCCGCCAGCATCCTTGCTCCTTACAGTCTCTGCTGCTTTCTTACAGCCACTACTGCCTTTTCCTCTTTGCCTGAGTGTTGTTGGATCCTTGTCTTCCTGAGAAAAGGTGTGCTCCTATGTTGCTATCCCACTTCTATTTTTTGGATCCTGACCAATTTCTATTCCTTGGATTAAACCTGCCTGCATTACCCATTCTGTACCATTTTCTTCTCCTGTAGCTAATCCTGACTGTCTGATCTGCATTTGAAGTCTTCTGCCCTGATTCTGCACCTGACTGACCACTGTCTCATCCCTGATACCGTGCTGATTCTCTCATTAATGACCTGGCTTGCTGACTACACTTATTTGGCCTGTTCTCCAATGCATTGCACCAGCACCTTCTGGTTTGAGGGACAAGCTGCTACCCACACCACTCTTTACAAATATGGAAATCAACTGTAGGAAAATTACAGATAAGATGACAGTGCCAAATGAAGATATACATCGAAAAACTACCTAAGGGTATGTTCACACTGAGTAAATCTGGCGGAATTCCGTTGCGGAACTCTGCCTCCGTTTGTCAAAGCCTGTCTATGGGAGAGCTTGTGCACCTCTGCTGCTCTCTGGCAGCGGGGGCTCGCAAGCTCTCCCATAGACAGGGTATGGCACACTGAGGCAGGTGTGATTCTGCTGTGGAATTTTGCCTGATTTACTTAGTGTGAACATACCCTTACAGTAGAAAATACATCTTAAATTCTTTCCATTATAGTAGAAATTTTTTTTTTCGCACTTTAGAAAATTCTAAGTCTTATTGTTAGTCATGTCCATGCAGCCCTTGCTTTTCACATAAAAAATTATAACGTTTATACTTACCTATTCTCCCTGCAACTTTTTGGACATGTTCCCTACTCACCGCTGATGCTTCTGGCTCCGTCTCTTCAGTGACAGGCTGCTCGGCCAACCACTCGCTGAGACAGGCCAGAGCTGTGGTCAGTTATTGGCTGAGCGGCCTGTCACTGAAGAGATAGGGCTAAACGTTGGCGGTGATCAGGGAACACAAGAAAAAGGCTGCAGGACAACAGGGAAGAATAAGTATTTGTAAATCTTTTTATTTTTACCTCAGTGGTCGGCCATGTACCATTACACAAAGCGATGCACACCTGGCGGCCACTGTTTTTTAAACCTGCTAAAAGACGATTAGCCGATGATTGGCTCTTTTTGCAATAGGGCCCTTAAACTAAACAGGCCTGAGAGTTTTTGTGATGCCCCCTACTTCTATTCTAGTGAGATACAAGTCAGTTTAGTAAAATGGTACTTATTGTATTAGACTAGTCTCTAGTTATGTGGTGAGATTGCTATAGATTATTGATTAGAAACAACAATTAATTGAAATTCTACAGCCAATAGACTCTGCAGTTATGTAAATAGCATTTCAGACAAGCTCTGCTTAACGTGAATGAAGAAGTGTGGTTAAGGAGTATTGTCTCATGACTTGATGATGGAATAACATGGGCGATGTATCCTCTGTGCTTGTGGGTCAAGAGTCCAGGCATTTTATTAGACCGTCTTGTGAGTTCTTGTGCTGCATCTATGATTTTGTTTTTTTCCCTTCTATCTTGTTGATTCACAATTATTAGCCTGTTCTCAGTTAGGCGCTGTAAGAAGCTTTATTGTACATGCATAGACCTCAGCCCATATGCTGGCAAGTGATAAATAGTTTCTTTGGAGTAGATGCAAGACATGAAATATCAGAAGAAAAATGACTCTGTTGGATATTGATCTTGATATTGGTATTTGATAGAGAGGGATTAAAGAAAAAATGTTGGCGGCAATGTGGATTTTCACTTGAAAACTAAATACCCTTTGGGCTTTAATTTAAAAAAGCAATTTATGGTATCTATACTGAATATATGGCATACATCAAGACTGCATCAATTACAAACAGCCAAGTTAGTGTGTGTGCACCTATGGCATGGTATAAAAATCAATCAGATTGTTTGTATATATTGATGCCTTTGAACATTTCTAGACCCCCATATTTAGTTTTTGCTGAAGTTTTTATTTGCTGAAGTTTTATTATTATTATTATTATTATTATTATTATTATTATTATTATTGACAGAGCCATGTGAGGGCATATATGTATTAAGACACACAAAAAAAAACATAAAATAAAAATTTAACTGCTCAATTTTGTGAGCAAAATTGTTTTTATTATCCCCATGATATGGTAAAACTGTTACCTAAAGTCTAAGAAGCTAGTGTATCCATACTTGTTATTATCTATTCAGTCTCCTTCCCCCAGTTCTGAGCTACAGCTTTCTGCTGAAGACACAAAAATTGTGTGAGCTGTTCAGTTCATCTCCCCCTTCTCCCTCTCCCTTTAGAGACTGCTAATGTAAACAAGTCCATGGGAAGCTTTAGTTGGAATTGTTTAGCTTCCTTGTAATGCTGGAAGGGTTAATCTGAGGTCAAGTTGCTGATGAACCCACTGTGATTAATCCTCCTGGCATTACAAAGAAGCTACAATGATGCAGATAGGGATTTGTTTACATCAGCCGTCTCAAAAGGGACGGGATAAGAGGGGTTTAAGAGCAGATTCGGACTGAACAGCTGAGATACAGTTTTCTATGTCTTTAGCAGAAAGTAGCATGCTCAGACCTGAGGGAAGGAGATAGAAGGGGGGATGATTCAACATATTTTTTACCTAACCAGATAACCTCTTTAAGGAGTCTGATAGACCTGGTTCTGAGTAACTACAAGTATCGATAACAAAACTGTTCATCTAGTTTGACAGTACTGTTTTTGTTTTACCGAAACAGCAAGACAATCATCAAAAAGGGACTTAATGACTGACTTATTGGTGAAATGTTCTTTAATTGTAATCCCTTATGCTTATAGGAGAATGTGAGAGCTGCACTCACATGAAATGAAAGTTGTAGTCACCACAGCAATGATAGGAAAATGCATTATGTAAATTGATCTTTATTTGTTGCTATAGTGTGGAAATACAATTTCCTGACTTCACAGTGCAATTAGCATTTCTTCTCCATAATGTGTCTCTGTCACATACATCTCATCTCTGTAAGTGTCAGACTCATTGATGAAAGCAGGGGAGCTTTGTTCTGCTGATCAGCGCTGGCCTCGGTGACTCTAGCTCATCTCACATGCGCTTCTCACTGTCACGGATTAAGGTGGTGGGGCTGTGCCGTGTCTGATGCTCCTGCTTTATGCAGTGGAAAGATAGGAAAAGGCTGAGAATTTTATCCAGAACAGAAAATAGAAAGCCAGTAATTGAAAATCACCCATGCACTAAGCAGACTGTCTATAACTCCCACTAAACGCTTCTGATTTCATAAGCTGCAGGTGGAAAGACATGGGAGGAATTTGATACCATTTTAACTAGGAGGTTTCAAAAAAAGCAAAATGAAAATATTATTGTTAGTCACTTCATTCGGAAAGTTCCTGCTGCCAGAATTCTAACGCTGCTCTCCAGAGACTCTATCTTCTTCATTGACCGACTCCGTTTTGATGTCTCTGTTTGAGAAATAGTCTATGTACACTCAGAACAGAACACCACGTTACTATCACCCATGGAATGACAGAGACGCGGTAGAAACATCTGTTATTTATGGACAATCTGTGTTTAATTTGTACACCCCCCCTTCCAAAGTCACAATATTTCACATAATGTTTATGCTTTTATTCATCTAACATAAAAATGTGACTTGTAAGTAGTCTGAATTTTATCATCTCAGTCTTGTGTGCTGTAAACAGCTCCTATGAAGAACTGAGTGCCTCCATGTTAACAGACTACAGAAAACCCTGCGTAATCTGAGCCTGCAGTGATACTTCTATTTATATGTTTATTCACTTTTATTTTTCAAACCACAATCTGGGTGCAAAAATACTATTGCTACAATATGCTGCATATGGAGAAACTGCCACTGCTAAGACTTGGGGACATCCGAGCCACTCACCTGCCAACAACTCTGTGGATTGATACCATAAGGGAGGTGCCAAGCAGTAGCAGGAGCAGGTTCAGATACACTCCATTGACCATCCTTAATTTTTTCTAAGTTGAGGCTTCACACTAATAATCCTCAGTTGTTCATTAGTCTGCTTCCCGGCAGCCATAGTCACAATAGTTCATTCTCAGTGGCTCCTAACACTCCTTGTCTGTGTTTACTTTCAAGGGTTTAGCTAGAGTAAGAACAGAAGGAGATGGAGTGCCCCTCCCCCCCAGCAGGGGGCATTGGCCAGGGTTTGCAGAGTTGTGTTGCCAGTTTAGCAACTACATTTTCCACTAAAACAATTTTTTTTATTATTAGGTTCTTGGTCTTTAATGGACCAGAAGAAGGAGGCAATTGCCCTTTAGAACACATTGCGCATGTCATATATTAACCATTTCCCGATCCATGAATACTCTTATGACACGTATGATTGTGTTCATTGATCACCTTTTGCTACATGCGAGATGTGGGCTAGAGCAAAGTCAGTATTGTGCCACAGACATAATCAAAGTCATAGTTGCCAACACTAACCCATCTCTAAAAATGTATCACTAAACACTGGCATATTCCCTTTATCATTTTGAAGAGAATCTGTCAGGTCCACACCAGTCACAGAGCAGCAGACACAAGCAGGTAGCTGATAAGAAGATACAATATACAATATCTTTGTCTTTGCCGGTGACCATTTGCAGAGATATAAAACAGCCTTTTTCCCTGGAAGCTGAAGTGCCACAGAAGTGATGCTAAGCCACAGCATGCACACCTCCTCCCTCTCACACCCTCTCTGTCTGGAGCATTCAGCCCTGTACATCTATTAGTCAAAGTAGGAAGAGGTGGGGGGAGATGGTGAGCATGCTGTGGCTCAACATCACTTCTGTGGCTCTTTCCTTCCAAGAAAAAATGTAATTTACTACCTCTGCAAATGGCCATCGGTAAATACAAAAGAATCATGTGTTTTATCTCCCTATCACCTATCTGCCTGTGTCTGCAGCTGTGTACCTGGTACGAACCTGACAGATTCCCTTTAAACACACAACCATCCCACCCATCTTTGAAAAGCCTTCCCTTGACTCATTCTCTTTGTCTAGCTACCATACTTTGCTTCAAAGTTTCTTTAACAACATTTCTACCTTGAAATGTCCTCCTACCTCACATCCAGCTCCCTCTTTATTACCTTCAGTCTAGTTTCTATATCCACCACTTTACTGAGACCTCCCTAACCAAAGGAGCCGTTGACTGTCAAAGCCTCATGCTAATTCTCTATTTCTTGTACGTGATACAGTAGACCAGCTTGAGGTTACCTTTGATTCTTCTCTTTCTTTAAAACTGCACACCAAGGCCCTTGCCACTTCTTGTAGCTTTGTTCTGCTCATTTCTCATCTTTTATCCACCTCAATTACTGGTAGATGCCCTTATATCTCTGCTTGGACTTCTACAACATCCTCTTCTGCGGCCTACACTCTTGGTCCCTCAACTCTGCTGCCAGATTAATCAGTTCCTCTCAGTAGTGGATCATAATAGGTCCCTTTCGGATGGTAGCTGGGGCCCCGAGCTCCTGGAGGCCCCATGGTCACCCAAACAGACTTATACTTTCAGTGGAGTATTGTCCCTGGCTACAGTTCTGCCATGATTAGCAAAAAATTTATGCTTTTTTTTTACCACAATTTTGCACAGATCAGGGCAGTATGACATTGTCTATCTTGTACTATGAACACCATGCTAATGCTGCCATAGTTACAGTAGGGTGTGTGTGTGTGTGTGTGTGTGTGTGGGGGGGGGGGGGGGGGGGCAGGACTGGTGAACAGCCCGGGGCCTACGGTAGAGTTTATCTGCCCCTAGTTCCTCTCTCTGCACTTACCATCTGACAATCTTTTTGTTGACTACCCTAGCCCAACAAATTTAGTTTAAACTGTTAACCATATCATACAAGGCCATCCACAACCTGTCCCCTCCACATAGCTCTGACCTGATCTCTTGATACAGTTCCTCATGTAATCTCCAATCCTCTCTAGGCCGCCACTTGTGCTGTCCCATTATATTAGAAGGCGTATTCACATTACTTGACAGCAGCTCCCTTTGTACCTCATAGAGCTAAAATCATACCCCCCTCCTCCAGGCTGAGCTGCCCTGCTCTGTGGTGAAGCTGTCTATAAGATGGCCAAGCATGGAGGAGCATGTGACCTGTGTCCTCCACAGACATATACAGGCTCAGTGGAAGACGGAACAGCCTGGAAGAAGGAAGTCTGATTTTAGCTGTATGAGGAACACAGGGAGCTGCTGCCAGTATATACAGTGGGTACACTTACTAATACTGTACACTGAACTATTTTACTATAATGCGGCCAACCCCTTTAACTAGAAGCTTGTATATGTCCACGTCTTTATCAGATTTATTTTTAGTTTTGTATCATTAACAAAATTTTTTTAATCATTATGTATATTTGTCTGTTTTTACTTGTTTTAATATATCTATTTTATAGCGCAAATTTTTTTTTGTACTGTGTAATGGACCTGATTGTTATAGTGTTCCAGGTTTATTGACAGAAAAAATCTATCTTTTATTCTGAAACATTCTATCAATGCTCTAACTTATGAGTAAGAGCCTCTGTTTGGAACAGATTCCATTATATCTGATGGGAAAAATAGCATAACACGATTTACTCTTCTTTCCATCAAAACAACAGAAACCACTATGGAACTTGACTGACCATATTATCAGCCACTGGTATCTGTTATGTGATGGACCCGTCAGAGCTTGTATTCCAGTTTTCTGTTTTTTTGATGAGACAAGAAAGCAGAATTAAAAACTAATATGTGAACAAAGTCTAAATTTTTAGTCCCAATTGACACTCACATGATGAGTCATACAAGCACCTAATAAGTGATCCTATAAAAAGGCTAAAATATATTCATTCTTATTAACCCCTTTACGACACAGGGCGTATATTTACGCCCTGTGGCCACCTCTGGGAGTTCAGAAGGGGGCCGCGCGGCGACCCCGCTCAGAACCGCCGCGGTCCCAGGTGCCGCATGTAGCCCAGGACCGCGGCTATTAGCGGGCACGGTCCGATCGCCGTGCCCGCTAATAAAGTAATCAGATGCAGCTGTCAAAGTTGACAGCTGCATCTGATTACTTATGCAGCCCGATGGGTGGTGGTATAGTGGCGGAGATCGCCACCCCCGGCCAGTCTGCGCCGTAATGGTGCTGATCCCGGCTCGGCACTAGGTTGCTTCCGGCTGCAGCAGACAAAAGCAATTGAGTGCCTATCTCATTGATCTATGCTGTATTACTATACAGCATAGATCTCAATGAGAGATCAGTGTGCTTATACTAGAAGTCCCCTAGGGGGGCTTCTAGTATATGTGTAAAAGGAAAAAAAAAGTGTTATTAGTAAAAAAAAAACCTCCCCTAATAAAAGTTTGAATCACCCCCCTTTTCCCATGTTCTAAAAAAAAATAATAAATAAATAAATAAACAAACATGTTTGGTATCGCCGCATGCGTAATCGCCCAAACTATTAATTTATCATATTCCTGATCTCACACGGTAAACGGCATAAGCGCAAAAAATTCCCAAAATGCAAATTTGCGCATTTTTTGGTCGCATCAAATCCAGAAAAATTGTAATATAAAGCGATCAAAAAGTCGCATATGCGCAGTCAAGGTACCAATAGGAAGAACACATCATGGTGCAAAAAATGACATCTCACAGCCCCCTAGACTAAAGGATAAAAGCGCTATAAGCCTGAGAATGAAGCGATTTTAAGGAACATATATTTGTTAACAATGGTTTGAATTTTTTACAAGCCATCTCATAATATAGTCAGTTTTACCCCAGACAGAACGGAGCAAAACAAATTCCCCCCAAATAAACAAAATGTAAATTTTTTTTGCAATTTCACCACACATTGAATTTTTTGGGTTTTGCAGTGTACTTTATGAAAAAATTCAGTCTGTTATTGAAAAGTACAATAAGTGGCACAAAAAATAAGGGCTCATGTGGGTCTCTAGGTGAAAAAAGTGCTATTGCCTTTTAAGCACAAGGAGGAAAAAAACCAAAGTGCAAAAATGCAAGTTGGCTCTGTCCTTAAGGGGTTAAAAGAAAGCAGCAAAAAAGACCAGATCCATTAAATGCATGCAAAGAACTGTAAATCTACTATTATACTAGTGTTTGTTTTCCATATGCACTGGGAAAAGTTCCATGTGTCAAATGTATCCGTAGCTTCTAGTTACCAAATGGAGACCGAGACAATGTCTTTTTGACCTCTGTCTAGAACAATCAATATAATTTTTATAGTGTTTGAAAAAGCACTATACTGTAATCCGTATTCTTCTTCTTCCGTTTCTTCTTCCGTTCTTCTTCCAGCCATTCTTCTGTGATTAATACAGCCCGAACCGCTTTGTGTACAGACTCTGTTCAAACTGCATTTTGAAGCCCTCAGCGGTGACAAGTGTGCTATCTATTTCGGTTCTGTTTGAATTTGTCGTTTTTAAGAAATTTACGTATAAAACCCCCTAATTTCCTATAGGAAATAATGGCCCATTGGAAATAAACACTGTAAACGCTAACAGCCAATCACAGCACGTATGCAAATAGCTGAAATATAGCAGCCAATGGAAATTCTAAGGTCTTGTCAGTCAATGCCTCACAACATCCAGACAGTCACATGTCCACTATTGGCCAATAGAAGATGTAGAAGATAAAAGGTCCTTAACGATTTTGTCTTACTGACATAAGTAAGATTGTCATGGTAACCGAGCAATGATCTTTACCAATAAAAGTAGCAGAGTTCAGTCAGTAAAGTAGCAGAGCTGAGCCAGCTGTGTAGCAGAGCCGATACCCACACTACGTAGCAGAACTGAGCCAGCCGTGTAGCAGAGGCGATACCCGTGCTAGGTATTGTAGAATTTAGATCTTTAAAGACCCCCTTAGTTAAAAGCTACACCACAACCTTAAAAGTATTATTACATGGATTTTTTTGTATTTTCCCTGATAAGAAAGACAATTGCAACTATTGGGTGTAATTTTTATTTTATTTTTCCGTGGTTTAGATTTAGTATTTAGGTATTGACTTGCTTACTTTTATACAGGTGTGATGCTTTCTGTATAGGATCCTGGTTTCTATGCTACTTCCTGTATTTCTGTGTAGACCTGGCTTCTTTCTCCATTCTGGAAAGCCCCATAGCATGTTAGACAGTAATTGTAGTGATGTCCTAAGATGTGGGGCCTCTTTGCTCTGTGCTCCAGTCTTTTTGGAGACCTCTTCTGTTACAGCAAGATCAAGGATTACTTAAGAATAGTAACTGAGCCTCAGGAGCCAACTCACTACTGCTTTGACAATTGGAATGAAAGCTATAAGGGAAAAAACACAAGCGTCTTATCTAAACTCAAGCAGAATTAATATAGAAATCATCAATCAGCTGGAGCAGATGGGCCTGTGACAGCAGAATTTAATTTACTGTCACTGTCTCTGGCGACTTTAATCATGGGGCTGTTTGCATAGGGATTCTCAGCTCCCAGTGTCATTGGTAATTAAATTATAAGCCTTTCCAGTATTGGGGATTTGGCATTTATTTTCTTTATGTTATTTTTATTTTATTTTGCACATTTATCAGGAATGCAAGCAAAATGAGGATTGCCTTGAAAGCTGAAGGCTAACTTGCCTTGCATTACTAGTTACTTTTTAAATGTCAATTTACCGTAATAAGTTTGGACCAAAGTTGTGTCTTTGCTGTGACCCTTTGTACCTTTGTACTGTCCTCAGCCGTACCTGTCAATAGTGGTCCATGTAAGGTACAGCAATGTGCTGCTGGCAACCTTGGGTCATTGATGTACCTGGATGTGAATCAACTGTTCCTGTCAAACTGATGTGACATCTGCTGGGAGTAGAACAGTTGATAACTTTTGCAAGTAAGCCATACATACCTATAATAGTAATAATATTACTAGCAAAAAAAAATAAAATGGAACTTAGACTATCCACTTATAGTTTATCTGAGCGGTTCCTCTGAAAAGTGACAGAAATGACAGATTGGGAATTTTATGGAACTGTCTGTTCCAAGTGTTCCATTCTAAGTGTTCCAAGTGTTCCATTCTAAGGGTGGGTTCACATTAAGAAATTCACAAAGAGAAGTTCCCACAGATTCTGATGCTCGCCCCTGTTTGTGGCAGCGTGCATTTCTGCCCATCCTATAGACTCCATTCTATGGTCGGGCGAATTCCACCGTCCACCGAAAGAATTGACATGTCATTTCTCTTGGCAGATTGCGGAATATGCCTGTGCATAGAATGGAGTCTATAGGATGGGCGGAAATGCACGCTGCCACAAACAGGGGCGAGCATCAGAATCTGTGGGAACTTCTCTTTGTGGATTTCTGAGTGTGAATCCACTCTAAGGATATATGCACACTGATAAATGTGGCGGATAACCACACTGATTCTGCCGCTCGTCCCTACACGCTCCCACTTGGCTCTCTGCCCATTCCATAGACTTCATTCTATGGTCAGGTGGATTCCACTGTCCACCCAAAGAATTGTTTGCTGCCCCAGTAGTATAGACCCCTCGTGTGCTGCTCCAGTAATATAGACCCCTTGTTTGCTGGCCTATGGGTATAGATCTTTTGTGTGCTGCCCCATTAGTACATTTTTTTTTAAAGTATAATGTAATAAAAATCATCAATCCTGGTGTTTATTTCCTCTTTTCATTTACGCTGTTCATCTTGCAGGAACAATATTGTTATATTTTAATAGATTAAACAATTCTGCATGCTACTACAAAATATAATATATATATATATATATATATATATATTTTATTTTTTTTTACATATTTTTATAATGGAAAGGAGGTCATTTAAACTTTTTGGCTAGGTTCACACAACATCCTAAAAAGGAAAAAAGGTGCCCGCTTTTTGCGTTTAAAAAGACGTCCGTTATTGCATCATTTTAACATGCGTGACTAAAATGCATTGAAGCCTATGGAAAAAACGGACTTCTTTTTCACACATTGTATTGAATAATGGATGTTTTTTTGAGGCGGACACATTCAATACAATGTATGAAAAAGAAGTCCGTTATTCCATAGACCTTAATGCATTTTAGTCAAGCATATTGTCAAGCACACGTACAGGATCTGCAGCAGATCTGCAGCAGATTTGATGGCGCAGATTTATAGCTGCAGATTCAAAGCAAATCAATTATAGGCCATCAAATCTGCTGCAGATTCAAATCTGCGCCATCAAATCTGCTGCAGATCCTGTATATGTGAATGCACCCTTAATATGCTTGACTAAAATTCATTGAAGTCTGTGGAATAACGGACGTCTATGTTGTGTGAACATAGCCTTATTTGGGACTTATTTCATAAGGTTTTTTAAATATTTTAAAACTTTTTAGATAGATCGTAAATGTTTAAGGGATTAATGACAAGCGTCTGCCAGTCATCACCTCCAGCGCCAGTGCCAGCGCCACTGCTGTGTGTGGGACATTGGAGTGACCTCGCACACATCAAAAGTGCTTCAGTGCAGGAACATATATAAAGGTTACTACTGCACGGGGCATGTGTAATAGGAAGGTATATATACGTAATATGGACGCAAAGGGTCTAAGCCCAAAATTAGTCAGATCCTGAAAGGGTTAATCTACTTTAGTGCTTCTCAAGTCCAGTCCTCATGGACCACCAACAGATCTTGTTTTGAGGATTTCCTTAGCATTTCCTTAGAGATATAATTATACTCAGTGCCTCAATTACTATCACAGGTTCTCTTTGTATGGGATATCCTCAAAACATGACCTGTTGGCGGGCCATAAGGACTGGAATTGAGAAGCACTGATCTACTTGATGTCAAATGTAAACAAAAGTAAAACCCAATTCTCAATATTTTTTGCATAAATGATAAGCCTCAGCAGGTGGAGCTGTAGTTTTCACCACGTTCAAAAGAATTCTGAATGCACATGTGGAAATACTGAGTTTTTTTGCGGCTTTTCTCTTTTTTTAAGCATTACTACAATGCAAGTGTCAGACATTTATGAACTCTCATATGCATATAAGCAATTAATCCAAATATATAAGCCGGTGTTAGAAATAAACAAAAGTTACACAGTTTAATATATTTAGGAGCTGTGCACTCTTTCTAATTTGGATTGCTGAATTGGCGCTGCTATTTCATTTGTGAGACGTACCAGTCAGTAATATGAAGAAACAGCAAAGATTTTCTTTAAAAAAAAAGAAGTAAAAAATAACAACACAAAAAACAAAAAAAAACAGTCTCTTTAAATCCTAGCACTAGGATAGACAGATGACTGCTGTTACTTCTGTTTATTTTTTGTTGCCTTTTAAAATGATTTTTAAGGGATGGCTAGAAAGAAACGTGCAGAGAACTCTGTTTCCTTACTTTATTTTTTGTAGCACACATTGCCAGTAACCAGTAAGCCTTCCTGATCAAAACCGGTAAGTAAACACAACACATTGGAGATACAGAACTGGTTTTATAAAGGCAAACAAGATTATATGCTTAGTGTCATGGCAGCTGGTATATGTGGGACTGTTTGCAGGACACAAGTCGATGGAGCTGCTAGAAATCAATTGAATTTTCCTTGGTTCCCCTTACTATAGATCTGGATAGAGGAAGACAGTGTGTGTGATTTTTTAAACTCCCAATTTCACTTTGCCCAGCATGCACTGCACATATTGATGTGAGAAGTTGCACTGTTTCCAACATTGTTTTGATATATATATATATATATATATATATATATATATATATATATATTCTTCTTTTTTTCCTCGGATGTATTAAATTTTTTTTTATTGATCTGCTCACAATTCTATCCTATTGTTCATCCATCCCACACAAATAACTGCAGTGATTACTTTATATTGGAGGAAGAAAAAAAGATAAAGAGATAGTCCTTAGTTTTCTGTTTCCATCCGCAGAACAAAGTACAGTGAAAGTAAGTCAATGTATAGTAATTTGCTGTAATTTATGTTTCTTGCTTTTGAAAAGCATTGACTGTTGGAATTTGCAGGCTGCAAAGCAATGGTTGTAATCAATGACTGCAGCTATAGACTGATTTGTATACACAGGAGGGCAGGCCATTTGTCTAAGTTCCTATTAGTATAAAACTAGCTTACAAAACTCTGTCACTTGCAGTCCGTTATGTTTCTCTTTCTTAAACGCTTAACAGCCATAGCTAGATAGCTGATGACACTAACACAGGTTAGCCCTAGCACACAAATCCTTCCAACCAGCATAATATATCACTTCCAGCCCTTAGTGAAGAATAGCAGAGCACCATGATCTTCAAAAAAATTCAGCAGTATTTGATCACATCTGTTTACCACTTCATAAACCAAGCCAAACAATATTCACAGGATGGAAAATAAGTACATCATATAGACCCATGATCACATGGTCTGAGGCAGACATACCCTCAATTTTCAATTGGGATATGGTACCATTATGCAAGTATGGTGAGCTGAAGGGTCTGCAGAACTTGTGGTAATGCAAGCTAGCTAGGTGTTTTAGTGCTGGTTCACAGCTTGAGGTATGGGCCAGAGTAGTACGCTGGCACATCCTCAGATCCACATTCACTTTTACCAAAAACAGTTATCACAGTCATGCAGTTGGTTTGTGCAGGATGGAAGACATCACATCAATCACACAATTTTTTGAGATAACTGGAAAACTTTACTGAACAGTCTTTGAAATATAATCCAATTCTATATAATTACTTGTTCACAAGGTACAGAAAAGGTTGTTAGCTTGAGAGTTAACCCTTTGAGGACCAGGCCCAAAATGACCCAGTGGACCGCGCAAATTTTGATCTTAGTGCTTTCGTTTTTCCCTCCTCCCCTTCTAAGAGCTCTAGCACTCTCAGTTTTCTATCTACAAGCCATGTAAGTGCTTGTTTTTTACAGGAATAGTTGTACTTTGTAATGGCGTCATTCATTTTACCATAACATGTATGATGGAATTCCAAATATATTATTTATGAAGATATAAATAGGTGAAATCGTAAGAAAGAATGCAATATGGTAACGTTTGGGGGGTTCCTGTGTCTACGTAATGCACTATATGGTAACAGCGACATGACACTATTACTCTATAGGTCAGTCCGAACACAACCATATGCAGGTTACACAGATTCTCTAATGTTATATATATATTTTTTTTTATGAAATCCTTTTTTTTGGCAATTAAATATTAATAAAATGGGCCTATTGTGACGCTTATAACGGTTTTATTTTTTCACCTATGGGGCTGTATGGGGTGTCATTTTTTCCGCCATGATCTCTAGTTTTTATTAATACCATATTTGTGAAGATCGGACGTTTTGATCACTTTTTATTGATTTTTTTTAATATATAATGTAACATAAAATCGGTAATCTGCGCACTTTTTCCCCTCTTTTCGTGTACGCCGTTCACCGTTCGCAATGACGCTTGTTATATTTTAATAGATCGGACAATTACGCACGCTACTGTATATTATATGTTTATCTATTTATTTATTTTTATATGTTTTATTTATATAATGGGAAAGGGGGGTGATTTAGACTTTTATTGGGGGAGGGGTTTTGGGGTAGTGTGTTAGTGTTTTGAACTTTTTTTTTTTACACTTTTGAAGTCCCTTTGGGGGACTTGTACATATATTAGTTTGATTTATACACTGATGATTGCTATGCCATAGGCATAGCATTGATCAGTGTTATCGGCGCTCTGCTCATTGAGCCTGCCTGTGCAGGCTCAGTGTAGCAGATCGCCGATCGGACCGCATGGAGGCAGGTGAGAGACCTCCTGCAGTCCGTTTCAACGATCGGGACCCCCGCAGTCACACTGCGGGGGTCCCGATCGGTAAGTGACAGGGGACTCCCCCTGTCACTTACACTTAAACGCTGCGGTCGCGCCGCGATCGCGGCGTTTAAGGGGTTAATGACACGCGGCAGCGCGATCGCTGCAGCGTGTCATTACCGGTGAGGTCCCGGCTGCTCACTGCAGCCGGCCCCCACCTCCTATGAAGCGCGCTCCGCTCCGGAGCGCGCTTCATAGCGGGAATACCACCCATGACGTAAGGTTACGTCATGGGTCGTCTGGGGACAGACTTCCATGACGTAACCCTACGTCCAGGGTCGTCTAGGGGTTAATATGCTGGTCACTTTTTTTCTTTAAATACTACTTCTGCTACTAGCAGGTAAACTGAGAACTTGGCAGAATTTGGCAGAATTTGGATCGGAAAGGCGTCACTTGAGGTGAGATGACATACCTTTGTACAGGTGAATAGAGATAGATTACTTGACCTGAGATGGGCAACTACATAAAGAGTGTTCTGTCCAATTAGAAAAAGACTTTGCTGCCAAGGCACAACCATCAAAGTGATAGCTGGTATATGCTATCTTTGATCAGAGCCCTGAAGGAAGAAAGAAGGCCAGGGAGCACATAGGCAAGAAGCAATTTTTCCAACCCTGGACAAAGACGTGAAAAGACTTAAAGGACTGCAGTGTAGTCTGGCGAAACCTTATTGGTAGTTGCACCTTAAGTAGAAACACATGTGCAGAAACACATGAACACTGGAACACAGGTACACTGGAAAACAGGAAAAGGTCAGTGTCAGTGTCCAGGCTTCTGGAAAATACTTTACTCGTGGATTTTTGTTCTATCTTCTTCTGTAGAAACATTTTGGAGAAGACCCCTAGGCCTGAACTATCCCCAAAAGTTTTAAAGACAATTGGCCATGAGAGAAAAACTGTCCCCATGGAGTCGATTCCTGGGGTCCACGTTCCATATTTACCCTTCCCTGGGGGGGTCTCAACCGCACTATTTTAGTGGGGTAGGGTGCACCATTCCCGGGTAGAGGTGAGTGGTTTGTCTTGGTTCTCCTTTTCTATGCTACTGGGGTGACTTTGGGGGCCCACGAAGGCAGCGTCCAAAGTAGCAGGTAAGCGGTTGATGGCTCATCTTGTAGCTAAGAGTCAGTGCTGTCCAATAAGGGTATGTAGGAGTCTGTAGCCCATGGGGTCCCCGAGATAATTCTCCCCAAAGTCGAAGTACCGATCCCTATGGGATTTCCCATTTTGACTTTTGCTGTGTCGACCTAGTATTCAGAAGAACCTTAGTTTGAAGGGATTGACGGTCGACTGTTTGACCAACTGTGGATGAGTGATTTGCATGTGACCCTGAAGAGTTGTGGCCTTGGCCTTTTGTGCACATACTGCCCCACTTGTGGAGAGCCTCTACACAGACAGTGGGCCCTCAGAACTCGGGGGAACTCTAGGTAAAAAAGTGGGGTTCCAAGACCCGACTTTTTGAAAGTGTCCTTCTCGGCCGCCTTAAGAGCTAGGAGCCTGAAATTTGGCATGGTTGTAGAGGAGGTCAGGAGGTTTGGGCCCTTGTGGCCCCCGGGCTACACCCGCCTGAAGTGGCCGACTTTGTTGATCCCTCCCGGGCATGCCTTTTGTGCAGGAGCCCCAAGATTGCTGGTGCATGTAACCCTAATCTGGAACTTTTGATTGAGCCCTCAACCATCCTCAGTTTTTCTAACTGCAGGAACAGGGGGAAACATAACAAACAATGCCAATTCATCTCTCCCCTTGCCCCGCCAGGCTCCATGATCTCCTGCACAATCTGGTTTATGGACAGCCTACTCTGCCAGTCAATGACTGGGGCGGGACGCCGCTCCAGTCACTGTTTGGCTGAGCAGGCTGTCCATCAGGTGGGGCATTTTCTCCCGAGTCGTGATGTCATCACAGCTCAGGGGAAAATGTACCTGCATTTGCTTACTATATATGAATAGCTTTAAACCAAATCAAATCTACAGTGGAAGGTAATAGGAAACTAAGTTGCACAAAAGATGTAAATGTTTAATTTACCAGAATTAGTTATTATTTTCAGAGGATTGCATTTAGAAAACTTAGTCCTTTCCATATAGAAGACATTTGCCATAATTGTACTTGTTAACTTAGAGTAGTTATAATTTTCTTAATAAGCTGTAGCTTTTGCCTTTTTTAGCTATAGATTTGATCTCCGTTGCTTGTGATAACAACCTTGGAAGTTTTACGTCTCCTGTAATCCTCCTAGTATGGAGAGACGGACATAGCAATAAACAGATTGTCACAAGCAGGACAATATTTAATCCAGTTGCCCAAGGAAACATTTTTATATGTTTGATTTACACACGCTGTGTGACTACTTAACACTGGGTTTAAGAGCATTTGATTTTTCTTAAATGGCCTGACATTTTTATGACCTAATTCAGAGAGGACGGAGATAAAGAGCCTGTTGTGCAAGTGTGTTAACTATTCCATTTCTTCTCTTCTTCCTATAGTCAACAGTGGATCTGCGCCAGTATGTAATATTTGTTCTTTAATTTTCTCATTTACTTAGAAAGAGATCACACTATTATCATATATCACATGCAAAAACATTTTTTCTAAAGTTGACCATAAAATGAATATATTTTACATTGTGTAACCAATATTAAGCTGGTCTACCATTAGCATTCATTTTAAGGTCAGATTCCCAGATATCTGGCAGTGCTACCCTCTGGTACCAGGTCAAAAAATGTTTCATGCTGTGTTTTTCAGTCTGGTGAGTTGATATGTCTGTAGCCACATTACAGCGTATGGAAAGCTTGATGAGATTTTAGGCATGGCACATCTATCTTATTGCATCCAGTGTTCCCATTTGGGAGGTCCCTGTAAATGTCCGAACCCTGCCTTATTGTTACATGCGTTTGTTGGTAAATTACTTCGTGGTGAAGATCCCAGTACGGGATTGAAACATCTTGTTGACTTACACATGTACATGACGGTGGAGGGCTATTTTCATAAAAAAAATAATGTTGCATAGTACATACATACATACATTCATACAAATATAACATAGTAGATCAATTATTTCAACTCCAGTAATCTATCTACCCATCTGCTAATCAGGTTAATGCACTGTAGCCATTTTTACCATGGAAGCCTAAACTTTGCCCCTGAAATTTGTTAAGAGGACCCTGGAATTCATTTAAATACACATGACCCTTAAAATTCATTATTTAACACAAAAGACACCTTGAAATTCATTGTTATATACACTGTACCCTCTGAAGTTCATTATAATACACACTGTATAATAGAAATCCATTATGGTGCACACCATACAACTTGAGTTTCATTATAACAAACATGGTACCCCCTGAAGTTCATTGCACTGTACCCCCTTGAATTCGTTCTAATAACCTCCACACCCCCTTTAAAATTCATTATAGTTTACACTGACTGCCCCCCCCCCTCATACACACATGACATTCATTATATACTCAGAATTTACGGTGATTAAATATCACTTCTATACACCTACTAAACAAAATGCCCTATACACAGATATATATATTACCAGTAATACCCTGCAGGAGACTGAGAGACCATCTTTTACTGCAAGAGCATCCCATGGATACTCTTACAGGTAAATTAGGTGTTTCTAGGAGGGAGCCCTGTTGAACCCCCCGCCCAATGCTATCCAGTCACTGAAGGCCAAATGTTTTAGCCAGAAACAGATGATAGTTGAGAGAACAGTACATTGTGTGATTCCCTTTTTGGCACTTCTTACATTATCATTATCTTTTACAAATGATACATTTTAGCATGTACTTTGTACAGTACTGGATAGAGTTTTTTAGATCTTTAAAGTTGTTTTAGTTTAAAAATTGGAAATCTCATGAGCTCACTATACTGTAGCAATATAGTCATTAGCCTAGACTAATATGTGACCATACATCATATCTGGGGTCACATGTATTTTTAGACTTTCCATTCCTATCTTTAGCTTTATTACTATATATTTCTTAGTATCATCAGGAGTAGTAAGCACTTGCCCAAAGGCTAACACTCTGCAGGATTTGTCCTCGGAGACCTGAAGTAATGGTAGATTCATGAGGAGCATCCATTCACTGTGATGCCCTTAGTAAACAGCTGAGAAGAATGTCCTCCTGGAGAATGACCTCTCCTTCAGATGTAACACAGCTTTGTTTGACTATGGGAGAAGCTTGTAGAGGTAAAAAGTGATGTATTTTTTTTTTTTTTTTACAATGATGTGAAAGAAAGAGAGAACATCCTATTGATCTTGGAACGCTAGCTTGGGCTTTGTTAGTGTTTGAGTCGCTCAATCTCTGTCTGTGCTTCTGGCAGGGAGTTAGAAGTCAGAATTTGTATGACTTAAAGGAGAAGTCCGGCAATTTTTTTTTTTTTTTAAGTATTGTACTGCCCTCGAAAAGTTATACAAATCATCAATATACACTTATTACAGGAAATGCACATAAAGTGCTTTTTCCCCTGTGCTTACTACGGCATCAAGGCTTCACTTTCTGGATAACATGGTGATGTCACTTCCTGGATAACATGGTGATGTCACTTCTTGGATAACATGGTGATGTCACGACCTGACACCCAGAGCTGTGCGGGCTGTGGCTGCAAGAGAAGATGATGGCAGAGGGATGCTTAGTGTCCCTCCACTGCCCTGTGCCCCTCAGTGTCCCCCTGCCATCATCCTCTCCAGCAGCCACAGCCCGCACAGCTCTAGGAGTTGGGTCGTGACATCACTATGTTATCCAGGAAGTGAAGCCTTGATGCAGTAGTAAGTGCAGGGAAAAAAGCACTTTATAAGCATTTCCCGTAATAAGTGTATATTGGTGATTTGTATAACTTATGGGGGGGCATTACAATACTTTAATAAAATTTTTTGCTGGACTTCTCCTTTAAGGCATTCAGATAAGTTAGTCAATGAAGCTTAAATTGTGTAGGTGCCTTTGCATTTAATTGATATATAAAACGGAATAATCTTGTAGGACAATGCAAGCTTTGCAAAAAAAACTAAATAAAAAAAGAATCAGTCATGAATAAGACCATTACCCAATGTGGTACTAAGTGCTGCATTTTAAAAAAAGGAAAAAAGAAAAGAGTTTGCTACTTTTTAACTTATTGGCAACATTTATCATATAAGGAGCTGAAAAGGCGCTCTAGTCAAGATGGGTGCTTTGCTATCTTCTATTAGCAGCTGTTATATCCCTTAGATGCTGTGCTCAATAGCGGCTGTGGAATCTAGGTGGTTGAGAGCCATGTGACAGTCCCATTGACTTCTAAAAAAGGGATCTGTGGCTGCCATGACAGGCTTCTATTAAGAACTGCAAAATTTTAATTATTTTTCTTTGTCTAATCCTTATACAAACTTTACATTACATTAAAAAAAGGAAAACTTATTTCCCTCTGCAGCCAACTGGATAAAAAAGAAAACAAAAAAACAAAAATTCACATTGTACATTGATCCACTGCTTTGAAGCAAAATTAAAAACATTACTGTTATCTAAATGTTTGACATGTCATACAATCATGTCAAAAATAGAGCTCAATCACAATCTCCCTGCTAAGACCTCTGGCAATCATAAGAGGGCTCAATTCTCAATCTGTCTCATTGGAGGAGTCAGACTCTATAGACTTGTAATGGAGACAATCTCCTGCATTGAGAAGGATCAAGTGCTATGCTGGGAAGTGAAACATGCTGCTATGTTTTTCTTCCAGGTATATTATAAATCAGAGGGAGTTTCATGACGTGTTAGGCCCGCTCAGCCAGTCAGCGGCTGAGGCTGGACCCCATTACAGTTGGGGGCCTAGGGCACTGGAACGGCGGTATGCTGCATTAGCAATGGTGATTAAAAGGTTGAGAATCACAACTGTTTGGGTGGAGTTTAATGTATTGCGCGATGTTGCAGAATATTTAGAAATGTTCCAATGCTTAACCCTTTCAAGACCAAGCCTATTTGCACCTAAAAGACCAGGCTCATTTTTCAAAATCTGACCTGTCTCACTTTATGCTCTTATAGCTCAGTGATGCTTTAACGTATGTTAGCGATTCTGAGACTGTTTTTTCGTCACATATGGCACTTTATATTAGTGGCAAAATTTGGTCACTACTTTGTGTTTTTTTTGTGAAAAACATCAAAATATCATGAAAAATGTTAAAAAATTAGCATTTTATGAACTTTGAAATTCTCTGCTTCTAAAAAAAGAAAGTCGTATCACATAAATTAGTTACTAAGTCACATTACCGATATGTCCTCTTTATTCTGGCTTCATTTCATAAACATATTTTACTTTTTTAGGGTGTTACGGGGCTTAGAAATTTATCAGCAAATTACCACATTTTCGTGAAAATTTCCAAAACTGATTTTATTAGGGACCAGTTCTTTTTTTAAGTTGATTTAGGAGGTTTGTATACTGGAAACCCCCATAAGTGACCCAATTTTGGAAACTACACACATTAAAGAATTAATCTAGGGGTATAACGAGCATTTTGACCCTACAGGGGCTGGAGGAAAGTATTCACCATTAGGCTATGTTCACACTACGTAAGTTTCCGGCATTAGCGCGTTCCATGAATAAGCGGCCAGAGACTTACGTAGTTTGCGTATAATGTAAAGTATACGATGTACGGCGGCACAGTTCACACTACGTACGAACTTACGCCCGGATCGTACGCGGCGCTGTAAAAAATGAACCAGACCATTGTTTGCGGACGAAAATGCTGTAACTTACGCCCGTAGCGTTACATGCGGTCCCGTACGTAGTGGTGATTTCTTCATTTTTGCAGCTTTTTGTGCCGATCCAAAAGGTTCTGTGGGGTGTCCGGGGCTAGGCGAAGCTTTCCAAGTAAAAGACCGCTCTCAGATCGCTACGTAGGGCGCTCGGGAAGCATAAGTAGACTACAGGCGTAAGTTCGTGGTCCGTACATAGCCGGCCACAAGTAGCGTAAATCTCCAGCCGGAGTTTACCGCGTATATGTCCGGCCGCGAAAATATGTGGCCGGACATATACGCAGTGTGAACATAGCCTTAGGCCGTAAAAAAATGAAAAATTTAAATGTTCCAATAATATATACGTTTAGATTAAAGTTTCTCATTTTCAAAAGGAGGTTTGGCGGCATCCCAGGAGAGCAGTGTACTGATTATGGGTATGTAGAACACTTGGCGTTTGCTGTTTACATTGTGCACCAGTCACTTTATTTACATTAGTATATATGGGGCTGTTAGCCCAGTAGATTATTGTTTACATGGTTATTTCCCTTAATGTCAATACTGGTGGATTTGTTTACTTATGGTTTACAGCGCACGTGCTCACTTTATTATGAGGTCGCCCTAATATGCTCTACCTGAGGTGTCGTCTTCCATGTGTGGATTTTTGACATTTCTTACTGCTTATTTTTAACCAATAAAGTATTGATTTAGACACATGTCAAGTTTTGATTCTTCATATTTGCAGTACATTGCACATAAGGTCTTGGTGGAAAATCTTTTTTGGATTTTGGTATTGAGTTTGAGACTGTGCTTGTTTTTTTCATATTGTTAGCAATAGAGAGGTATTTATAATATTTTTGTATTTCCTTTTTGGATGTTTCTAAAATAAGAAAGTCGTATCACATAAATTAGTTACTAAGTCACATTACCGATATGTCCTCTTTATTCTGGCTTCATTTCATAAACATATTTTACTTTTTTAGGGTGTTATGTGGCTTAGAAATTTATTAGCAGATTACCACATTTTCGTGAAAGTTTCCAAAACTGATTTTTTTAGGGACCAGTTCTTTTTTTAAGTTGATTTAGGAGGTTTGTATACTGGAAACCCCCATAAGTGACCACATTTTGGAAACTACACACATTAAAGAATTGATCTAGGGGTATAATGAGCATTTTAACCCTACAGGGGCTGGAGAAAAGTATTCACCATTAGGCCGTAAAAAAATGAAAAATTAAAAATTTCCAATAATTTATACGTTTAGATTAAAGTTTCTAATTTTCAAAAGGAACATGAGAGAAAAAGCACCCCAAAATTTGTAACGCAGGTTCTCTTGAGTACTACGGTACCCCATATGTGGGCGTAAATCACTGTATGGGCACACAGCAGGGCTCAGAAGGAAGGGAGCGCCAATTAGCTTTTTTAATGCAGATTTTGCTGAAGAAGTTTCCGAGCGCCAGGTGCATTTGCAGAGCCCATGTAGTGTCAGCAGAGAGAAAACCCCCATAAGTCACCCCATTTTGGAAAGTGCACCCCTCAAAGAATTCATTTTGGGGTAGGATGAGCATTTTGACCCCACAGGTGTTAGAGGAAAGTATTCAAAATTAGACAGTAAAAATGAAAAAAAATGTTTTTTCCAATAATATGTTCGTTTAGTTTGAAATTTCTCAATTTCACGAGGAACAAGAGAAAAAAAGTACCTCAAAATTTGTAACGCAGGTTCTCTTGAGTAAAAAGGTACCTCATATGTGGGCATAAACCACTGCATGGGCACACAGCGGGGCTCAGAAGGGAAGGAGCGCCAATTAGCTTTTTCAATGCAGATTTTGCTGAAGAAGTTTCTGAGCGCCAGGTGCGTTTGCAGTGCCCCTGTAGTGCCAGCGGAGTAAAATATCGCCATAAGTCACCCCATTTTGGAAAGTGCACCTCTCAAAGAATTCATTTTGGTGTGTGGTGAGCATTTTGACCCCATAGGTATTAGAGGAAAGTATTCAAAAGTAGACAGTAAAAATGAAAAACCCGAATTTTTCCAATAATATGTTCCTTTAGTTTGAAATTTCTCAATTTCACAAGGAACAGGAGAGAAAACTCACCTCAATATATGTAACGCAGGTTCTCCTGAGTAGAACGGTACCCCAGATGTGGGCATAAATCCCTGTATGGGCACACAGCCGGGCTCAGAAGGGAAGGAGCGCCAATTAGCATTTTCCGTGCAGATTTTTCTGAAGAAGTTTCTGAGCGCCAGGTGCGTTTGCAGCGCCCCTGTAATGTCTACAGAATAGAACCCCCCCCAAAAGTCACCCCATTTTGGAAAGTAAACCCCTCAAAAAATTCATCTTTGGGTCGGATGAGCATTTTGGCCCCACAGGTATTAGAGGAAAGTATTCAAAATTGGCCAATAATATGTTGGTTTAGTTTAAAATTCCTAAATTTCACTGGGAACAGGAGAAAAAATGTACCACAAAATCTGTAACGCAGGTTCTCCTGAGTATAAACCATACACCACTGTATGGGCACACAGCAGGGCTCAGAAGGGAACGAGTGCCAATTTGCTGGAGCAAAACCGCAGCTAGTAATAGTTATTAGAATAGGGCAGTTACTAAAATAAAATAAAAAAATGAGATTACAGGTAATGTGGGGTGGTTACGGACAGTCTGGGGTGGTTCCGGGTAATCTGGAGGTGGTTACGGGCAACCTGGGGTGGTCACGGACAACCTGCTGTGGTTACGGGCAACGTGGGATGGATGCGGACAACCTGGGGTGGTTACAGGCAACCTAGGGTGGTTACGGGCAACGTAGGGTGGATACCGACAACCTGCTGTGGTTACAG
Source organism: Dendropsophus ebraccatus (assembly GCF_027789765.1). Lineage (NCBI taxonomy): Eukaryota > Metazoa > Chordata > Amphibia > Anura > Hylidae > Dendropsophus > Dendropsophus ebraccatus. The sequence goes on along the minus strand of NC_091454.1, from coordinate 175,901,459 downwards.
ACAATCTAGGGTGGTTACAGGCAACCTGCTGTAGTTACTGGCAACGTGGGCTGGTTACAGAAAATCTGGGGTGGTTACCGACAATCTGGGGTGGTTACAGACAATCTGGGGTGGTTACAGACAATCTGGGGTGGTTACGGATAAACTGAAGTGCTTATAGGTAATCTGAGGTTGGTACCTGTAATCTAGCGTGGTAATGGGCAATCTGGAGGGGGTCACTGGCAATTTGGGGTGGTTAGAGGCAAGGTGCGGTGGTCAAAGGCAAGGTGCGGTGGTCAGTGGCAACGTGCGGTGGTCAGTGGCAAGGTGCGGTGGTCAGAGGCAAGGTGCGGTGGTCAGAGGCAAGGTGCGGTGGTCAGAGGCAAGGTGCGGTGGTCAGAGGCGACGTGCGGTGGTCAGAGGCAACCTGCGGTGGTTGCGTGCAATCTGGGCGGTTACATGTATTCTGGCATGATTACGGTCAACCTGGGGTGGTTATGCGCAACCTGCTGTGTTTACGGGCAACCTGGAGGGGTTACAGACAATCTAGAATTGTTACGGATAGACTGAAGTGCTTATAGGTAATCTGGGGTGGGTACATGTAATTTGGGGTGGTTACAGGCAATCTGGGGTGATTACGGACAATCTGGAGGGGGTCAATGTCAACGTACGGTGGTTACGGGCAACAAGCGGTGGTTAAGGGCAACGTGCGGTGGTTACGTGTAATCTGGGGGGTTACGTGCAATCTGACGTGATTACGGACAACCTGGGGTGCTTACGGGCAACCTGCGGTGGTTACGAGTAATCTGGGGGGGGGGGGGTTAGGGGTAATTTGGGAGTAAACTGCAATTATTACTATAATAAAAAGTGTGTGTTTTTTTTGTGTATGTTTTTCACTTTTTGCACTTTTACACATTTAGTTTCACTATATTACTATGATTACTGTGATATTTTCTATCACAGTAATCATAGTTCAGTGACAGAGACCAAATTGGTCTCTGTCACTTTAAATTTTCAGAGCTGGCTGGTTCTGGAGCGCATGCGCACTTCATAACCAGCCAGGACCTCCCAGGATCAGGTGAGTATATGGGTAAGGGGGGGAGGGGTGACTGGGGGACGGGGTGACTGGGGGACGGGGTGACTGGGGGGGGGGGCTTTGGGGGGGCACAGTATCACTTTTTATCCCCTGTCAACAATCACTGCCCCATGCTTGGAGCATGGGGCTTTTATTCATTTTTACTTTAAATCATTGTGAACAGACATTAGTCTGTTCACAGTGATGGCGGCGGCCATCTTGGATCTGATGGCCGCCGCAGGGAGGGGGAATTAGTGATCGGGGCACTAGGGGGGCTGATCTGGGGTCTTATTTTACTTATTTCATTTTCCCCCACATTGGATTCACGGTGGGGGGAGATGAAATACAGCGGCGGCACCGGCCCATTAGTGACCGCCATATCGACGGTCACTAAGGGGCTAATGGGGGTCAGCTGCGGGATCGCAGCTGATTCTCATTATCTCCGGTGCTGTACTCAGATGAGAGCGGGATCGCTGCAGGGATAGCTCTCATCATAAAGCCCCCTGAAGTCAGGAACGTATATATACATTCCTTCTGCACGAGGTATGTGCAATAGGAACGTATATATACATGTTACTGACGTGAAGGGGTTAAATCTGTTGCACCCCCCCCCCCCATAAAAAATAAATAAAATAAAATAAAAAAATCTGATAAATAATATAAATGATACTCTATTCTTGGACCACACAGGTCAAACATTTGAATACATGATTTTGTATGTTTCTTTTGCTTGGTTGCCTTGTATTCATCTCTTTTTACTGAGCACAGAATAACTACATTTGCTGTTGTTCTTTAGTTTGAAGAGGTTTATGGAAGGCCATAGTAATGATGATGTAATTGCTTTTGTTTGTACTATAAAATGTCACCATATTTGCTGCAGAGTAACCTAGACACCATCTTGATGTGAAAGAAAACATGATTCACAAGACACATGAATCACATACTACCTTCTACCATTGTTCTAGCATTGTTTCATAATTTTGTTTTTAACTGCAGTGCTGTCAGTGGGCTGGAGGATGCCGAAGAGGACACGGAGGGAACGCTAAAAGGTGAGTGATCTGAAGGTAACTGTACTAAAACAGCTAAACAATTCTTAAGCTGTTTTAGTGCAGTTCGTTAAGATTCGAATTTTTGATTGGATATTCGATGGAAAATGAATCTATTGAATAGAACAATACGCAATTGAATAGCTACTGTACTTGATTAAGTAGTGCTGGCTCATCTCTAATAATTAGGTATTATTTTCTGTATCAAAGTTTAGGATCACAGTGCTAAGAATCTCTCTCCTTGAGACATATTTTCCTTTCAAACTTGATTTATCTTTATATCAAATGCCTTCCTTTGTATTGCTATCAATTCCTTTAAGCATCACCACAATCTTAAAGTGTCACTGTCGTGAAATCAATAGTCCAGGCGATTTTAAGAAACTTTGTCATTGGGTTTATTAGCCGAAAAATGCTTTTTTATCATGAAAAAGCAGTTTGAAGCTCTCCCCACTGTCGTCATTGTTCTCCTATGGAGAGAGCTAAATAAAAGACCAAAACAGGACAACAAAGAGTTAATCTACAAATAACTCACCCTTTATCTCCTCTGACAGTCACCACTGACCTCTCTGAGCTCTGATTACCGCTGTCACCGAGCTCCTTGCCTGTAATCCTCTGTTATCTGCTTTCTGCTGTCGGCTAACTCCCTCCTCCCCCCTCCCCTCTCTATAGGAACAGACAGCATTGTGTCTGATGCAACAAGTCACAATTTCCTGATTTTTTGCAGTGGATGGAAAAGAGGAAGCAGGGGGGGGGGGGGACCTGGAAAAAAAAGGCTTTTTAAATGCAGATAATGGCATATTTGGCTAATAAACCCAATTACAAAGTTTCTTAAAATCGCTTGGACTATTGATTTCTGCAAAAAAAATAAATAAATACGACAGTGACTCTTTAACCCCTAGATGACCCTGGACGTAGGGTTACGTCATGGAAGCCTGTCCCCAGACGACCCATTACGTAACCTTACGTCCTGGGTGTTTCTCCCGCTATGAAGCGTGCTCCGGAGCGGAGCGCGCTTCATAGCAGGTGGGGGCCGGCTGCAGTGAGCAGCCGGGACCTCATCGGTAATGACGGGACCTCACCGGTAAGCGACCGCAGCGTTTAAGTGTAAGTGACAGGGGGAGTCCCCTGTCACTTACCGATCGGGACCCCCGCAGTGTGACTGCGGGGGTCCCGATCGTTGAAACGGACCACCGGAGGTCTCTTACCTGCCTCCGTGCGGTCCGATCGGCGATCTGCTACACTGAGCCTGCACAGGCAGGCTCAATGTGCAGATCGCCGATAACACTGATCAATGCTATGCCTATGGTATAGCAATGGTCAGTGTATAAATCAAAGTACTGTATGTAAAAGTCCCCCAAAGGGACTTCAAAAGTGTAAAAAAAAAAAAAGTTCAAAACACTATTACACTACCCCAAAACCCCTCCCCCAATAAAAGTCTAAATCACCCCCCTTTCCCATTATATAAATAAAACATATAAAAATAAATAAATAGATAAACATATAATATACCGTAGCGTGCGTAATTGTCCGATCTATTAAAATATAACAAGCGTTATTGTGATCTGTAAACGGCGTACACGAAAAGAGGGGAAAAAGTGCACAGATTACCGATTTTGTTACATTATATATATAAAAAAATCAATAAAAAGTGATCAAAACGTCCGATCTTCACAAATATGGTATTAATAAAAACTAGAGATCATGGCAGAAAAAATGACACCCCATACAGCCTCGTAGGTGAAAAAATAAAACCGTTATAAGCGTCACAATAGGCCCATTTTATTAATATTTAATTGCCAAAAAAAAGGATTTCATAAAAAAAATACATATATAACATTAGAGAATCTGTGTAACCTGCATATGGTTGTGTTCGGACTGACCTATAGAATAATAGTGTCATGTCGCTGTTACCATATAGTGCATTACGTAGACACAGGAACCCCCCAAACGTTACCATATTGCATTCTTTTTTACGATTTCACCTATTTATAACTTCATAAATAATATATTTGGAATTCCATCATACATGTTATGGTAAAATGAATGACGCCATTACAAAGTACAACTATTCCTGTAACAAATAAGCCCTTACATGGCCTGTAGATAAAAAACTGAGAGTGCTAGAGCTCTTAGAAGGGGAGGAGGGAAAAACTAAAACACTAAGATCAAAATTTGCGTGGTCCACTGGGTCATTTTGGGCCTGGTCCTCAAAGGGTTAATAATTAATACACTATTTTGATTTACACACATGATTTTTTTTCTCTTATTATTATTATTATTATTATTATTATTTTTTATTTATTTATTTTTTTAACGGCAGGTAAAAATATTTTACAACATCTGCACATAATTTAAAAGGCCAAAAGTCTAAAGCAGATTTTGGAAACTTTCTTGTTGGAAAGAAAAACAATAATTAATCTCTTCATGCACCTTCAAGAAAATTATATGGATAGATGAGTTTCTATTAACAGCTCATGTTTAATACCTTAAGACTTCATATAAATGTTTAAATGTTTAAGGGTCCTTTAACCGGCCGGTCTCCCCCCCCCCCCCCCCCCCCATTAAATTATCTAACACAGTAGCAATAGATGAAAGGTACACAAAATGGTTAACTGTGTTCTTACTATGCCTGCTTTCTTAAGGCTTTATTACACAAAGTGATTATCAGCCGTATTTGACCGATTATCAGCCACTATGGCTGATAATTACTTAGTGTAAAAAAAAGGCAATAATCAGCCATCATGCATGATGTCGGCTGATCGTTGTCTTTTAACATGTTGAAATACTAACAATCTGATGCCGCTGCTCCGTGTAATAGGAGTGGCGGCAATTAGACCGCCGCTATCTCTTATGGGCTTTAGATCATCCAGTGAGCCCCTCCTGCATCTCCCTGTGGCCCCCTCTGCACTCACCCACTCACTGTGGGCACGTTTAATAGCTCTGGCAGCAAGCAGGGAATGAGGAGCAAGTGAGTGCCTGACAGGTCGGTGCTCGCTTGCTCCTGCTGAACGCCCCCTTTAATCTCCATTGCTGTCTCCCTCCTTATCTTGGTCTAATGTTTATGTTATTCGTCTGCTGGATATTTTATTACTTAGGTCCCAGTTGGGAATTGGTTGGATGGTTTATAACTTTCAATATGTACTTAGGGGTTAAAGAACTACATTCTCTACCAGACCACATTAAGCTGGTCTGTGCCTGCTCAAATCTGAAGGGGAAGGGAAAGGCTCTTTCTGGAAGAGTTTAGAAGGGATGGAGAGCCCTTTGATCCATACAATAGAGGGCCTTCCCCTGGACAGCTGTACTTTGTATTCAAAGCTAAGTATATCTTGTTCTTGTTTATTTCTTTGTATTTGTCTTTACTACTACAGTAATCTGTGTTTTTTCACTTAGCTACTGTGTCCAGGCCTATTTATTCACACATCATAGAATCCTGTAAAACATCTGGTAAAGTAAAATACACACTTCTGTCATACACACTCATGTGGTTTGCTCTACAAGAAGAAATTGTATCCACATAACAGATTCTAGGAATTATGCATTACCGTGAGACAACTGGATACACTCCAATTACATACCCATTAATGGAGATAACCTTATAGCTGACATCTGAGTCATCTCAACATGTCTTAACCACATGTAGGGGCTCCGCCTAATCTAAATAAGATTACAACCAATCTGTATGACACATAATTGGTCATTGCCTGTCATAGCTTTTTGTAATCTTTCCTATAGTTCCATTTAAAAGGAAGTGTTATTTCTCTGTATAGTATTTAGTAATACTGGAATAGAAGGACATACACCATTCAGAAATGGATGGAGAACGTATATCAGATTATAATCTCCAATATCCATATATTTTGTAGAAGTAAATGGCCAAAGCTATGATTTGTAGAATGTTTTCCATATTAAAGATTATTATAATACCGGGTAAGAGTTTTCAATTTAAACCATGGTTTATAGAAAATAGATGTTACTACTGCAGGAAGCTGGACTGGATTGTTGAAAGAAACAATTATTGAATGCTACATCTGGCTGAACCATCAAATTTTTTTGTTCCCATGTATCTAAATGAAAATTGAAGCAACATTAAAATTGTGTACCGTTTCTAGACAGACTTATATATCTCCACAGTCATAGGCAAAAAAATACAATCTTTATTGCTCAAAAATGGGCATCTAAAAAGTGCCAGGACTAGCACAGGGCACGATACATATTATACCATATGGAACATAGATAACAGATGGAAAAGTAGAATCCTCACCTATCTCAAATACACAGAATACCAAATCATATCAAGATGTAGTGGGAGATTTATCAAAGGGTGTAAAATTTAGACTGGTGCAAACTGGCCACAGCAACCAATCACAGCTCAGCTTCCAGCTCTGGTGAAAGGAAAGAGGAGCTGTGATTGGTTGCAGTGGCCAGTTTGCACCAGTCTAAACTTTACACCCTTTGATAAATCTCCCCCATAGGGTATAAAAAGTTACAAAGGGTATAACACTTTAGTATAACAAGTACAAAGAATATCAAACCTAAGTAGGTCAGAGGCAGAGAGGTGGAAAGGAGCTATTTTACACCCGACATGCATTTCACCCAAAATGGCTTCCTCAGGGGAAGAATGAAACTTATGGGAAGGAGTCGTTGGTAAAACATATTTTGGATGTGTCTCCTCTCTATCTCTGACCCATGGGGGTCTATGGTCCCCCCTCTCTCGCAGACTTACTTACATGGTTCCCCCTTTCCCCCAACAGAATAATCTGAGAGAAAAATATGTTTCATTTTTGTGCCAGACAACTATTAGTCACAGTTGTATTCAGCAGGTGTCACACAATATAACAGGTATTAAAATGGCTTTTTAGGTGTTTTGTAAAAAACAATTCATAGAAGTTGTCACTAATCTCAGAGCATTTCAGTTATAGGAAGGCAGAAAATTGCAGGACTCTGATTGCAAAAACACTGAGTTATGTGACGCTATGTGCCAGTAAGCAGCTGGATTGTAGGATAAAGTGTGTGACACTGCTAAATATCTGCAAGGATGTTGTTGCAATTCTCTCTCTTTCCTACTTTGTTATTTTTTTGTTGTTGTTTTAGGTACATTCAAATGTTCAATAGTTTTTCAGGAACATATATTCTGTCTGCAATCATTGTCCGCAAAAAAATTGTCCAGAGTGCATCTGTAATCCATATATTTTGTAGATCCACAAAAAAAGGAAGGTGATAGTTAAATAAGATGATCTATAGTTTTTGCAGACGTTACAGGTGTTTATTCACAAAAATTACAAAACACTTCTATGGGTCAATGCATGCCACAATCACGGCCCGTAATAGGACAAGTCCTGTCTTTTTGCGGCACTGATGGTGGATCTGTAAAACTACGGACCGTGTATATAGCCCAATACTCTGAGTGTTTTCATGTTCTATTCTGTGTGGTTGTAGCTAAAGAAAACAAGCTACACATAGAGTACAAGTATTTTGTCATTCTTTTTTGATTAGCTATTTAATGACTGCAAAACCTCATCTGTGCCTTAATTACTAGTTCATTTAAGCAAATGAAGCAAGCTGGCTGCAGACTTTGTGTGCTTCGTAATGGCATGTCTGTATGAAGTGAGTTTTGCAGGGAAGCAAATGGATGCCAGTATTTCTGACTTGTAAAGACGCTAACACACCAGATACAAAGGTACAGCAATTTGTGTGATCCATACTCAGCTTGGTTTTCGACTGTGAAAGCTTAAAGTGTACCTGTCATGACGGTCCGTTGCTGTTACCCTCCTCTGTCCCTTCACTCCCCTTCTATGGTCCCCTCACCTTTTACCTGTTGACTCACCCAACACTTATAGACACTTTCCAATTCTTTGGGCGGACTCTCGAGCTTAAAAGTTATATCTATCTTGTGCTGTAAGAGACTGTATGTTTATTGGATTTTACACAAGAACACAAGGAATCTTAGTATCAGAAGCCATGCACCTGAACTTTGTATTACTGAAAGCTCATTTAAAAAGGAGTGTGCATGGTACCTGGTGAACTCTAGCTTCATCACTCTGCCAATTGACGTAGACCGCACACTACTGCACTAGATCTCCAGTGCAATACTTTCCAGGCAGATTGAATTTGTCTTTGTACTGTAAGCAGAACCTTACATCAAGAAGCTACCTTATTTTCCGGCGTATAAGACAACTTTTCAACCCAAAAATTTTCGTAGGAGTCGGGGGTCGTCTTATACCTCCGGTATGGTTGCCCCATACGGTGGGGGAGCTAAAAAATAGCCGCATCCCCACTGTATGGAGCGACCACTATAAAAAACCAAACAGTTAAAGCAACTCTGTACCCACAATCTGACGCCCCCCAAACCACTTGTACCTTTAGATAGCTGCTTTTAATCCAAGATCTGTCCTGGTGTCTGTTCGGCAGATGATGCAGTTGTTGTCATAAAAACAACTTTTACTCCGGCAGCGCTGTGTCTAACGGCCGGGGCTTACATTTGTATATGCATTAGGCTGGCACCACCTCTCCGTCCTTCCTCCCCACCCTCCTCATCATTAGGAATGCTCCAGGCAGATTGCTTCCTATCCCCCACCTGTGGCAGCCCGGCACATGGGCTGGATTGTTAATACACCTGTGCAAAGCTCAGACAGCAGTAAATGTTCCTGGATCATTCCTAATAATGAGGAGGGTGGGGAGGAAGGACATAGAGGTGTTGCCAGCCTAATGCATATATGTAAATATGCATAAATGTAATTCCCGGCCGTTAGACACAGTGCTGCCGGATTAAAAGTTGTTTTCATGACAATAACTGCATCCCCTGCCAAACGGACTCCAGGACAGATCTTGGATTAAAAGCAGCTATCCGAAGGTACAAGTGGTTTGGGGGGGACAGATTGTGGGTATGAAGTCGCTTTAACTCACCTGTGGCCGCCTCCGGCAGCCGCGCATCTGACAGAAGCGCTGGAAGTTCCTGAAGCCTCTGTCATTCTGCCGAAGATCTCCTGGCAGCCGAGCATCTCTGAGCTTTTCCGATGAGACGCTCGACTGCCCGGGAGAGCTGGGAACGGGACAGAAGACGTGCGGCTGCCGGAACAGATCACAGGTGAGTTAACAATTTTTTTTTTCTTTTAGCAGCAGTTAACCCCTGCCTGACTGCAGCAGGGCTGCGGTCAGGCAAGGGTTAACATTTTCCAGCACATAAGGCCAACCCCTTACAATCTTCTTAAAAGTCAGGGGTCGTCTTATTCACCCAGTTGCCTTTTATGACGAAAAATACGGTACCTACTTAATCCTCGGCATATATGTCATTTTTCCTTCTCCTTGTTATCCACTATTTAGACCAGAGGTCTCAAACTCACGGCCCTCCAGCTGTTGCCAAACTACAATTCCCATCATGCCTGGACAGCCAAAGCTAAAGCTTTGGCTGTCCAGGCATGATGGGAATTGTAGTTTGGCAACAGCTGGAGGGCCGCGAGTTTGAGACCCATGATTTAGACAAATATCAAAGATTTGGAGAGGAGAAAGACCCTGCTTATGTCTGAAAAGCGACCTAGTGTAGAAGAAACCTAATCATGCTTCTCCACAAAGATGATACTGTAAGCTCGGAATTAGGCCATTGCATAAAGGTTCTCTTTCTTCCATGCCTTTATAGGGCATATAACCAGTCAGTAACAGATCAAACCAAAGTTGTCCTTAGTGGTTCAGACTTTCATATTTTGGACATATCACAAGAAGATACAAATGGTTAGAGAAAGACATCATCCTTAGGCTGGGTTCACACTAGCGTTTTCCTTTTTTTGCTAACGGATCCATTCATATTAATTAAACGGATAAGCATAAACTGATGAGCAAACTAATGCAACTGTTTGCAAAATGTTCATTTTTTAAATGGTTTGTTTGTATTTTGGCTTTAGAAAACTGACGTTTGTACATCAGTTTCATCAGTCAGCATCTGTTTTCATATCAGTTTATTTTTCTTCTTTGGTTTCTTGCTTCTTCTGTGCATGCTCAGTGAAAAAACTGATGAAAACTGTTAACTTGCAAACGAATGTGAACGGAAACACCTTCTGTTTAGATCCGTCCTCATTGACTATAATGCAAAAAAAAAAAACGGAAGTGCACCTTCCGTTCGTGATCCGTTTTTTTTAAATGGAATAAAAAATACTGCAAACACAATTTTTTTCTCAGTTCATAAAAATGGAACTTGAACGGATTGCATGTGAACGGAGCACAATTAGGTCAAACGGAGCACACTTATATACCATTAAAAATCTATGGGGATTTTAACAGCTCTGCCAGTTTCCGTTTTGCTTACTTCAAAACAGAAAAGGTTAATGGAATGGTGCCGGATGGTCAAACATTGATGTGAACGTAGCCTTAGATACAAAGGGAAAAGACAAGAAAGGCAGAGCTACAATGCATTGGCATAATTTGGCATAATTACCGATGACAATATAAAGCTATCAACACCCAGTGAACCAACATCAGGCAGAACTCACTACAGAAAAGCTAAGCAATAGGTTACTATTTGCTGACTTGACGACACTTAAAGGGGTTGCCCGGGATAATTTGATACTTGTAGATCCTGCCAGGGCTGTGGGGGTCGTAAGAATGAAATATATACCTTTCTGTCCTGTTCGGCCGCAGCTGCTTTATCTTGGGCCGCCCTCTCTGTGCCACTGTCATTGTTTTGCAAACATCCTGTAATGTCCCTCTGGAAATAGCCGGTTAGTATAGATCCTATACTGCCTATGCTGACCAGCCATTTCCCAAAGGGGCGCGATGTCACCAAATGTTTCCAAAATAGCTGACAGCAGGGGAGAAAAGACGTGCCAAGATCCAGTAGCAGCAGAGGAACAGAACAGGTAAGTATACATTAAAAGTATACACAAATCCCCCACAGCCCCTCTGATAGCAAAAACTTAGTTGGAGATTTATCAAACATAGTGTAAAGTGAAACTGGTTCAGTTGCCCCTAGCAACCAATCAGATTCCACCTTTCATTCCTCACAGTCTCTTTAGAAAATGAAAGGTGGAATCTGATTGATTGGGATCCAATAATAAAAAAAAATTATATTGAAAATATCAATGATCAGCAAATAATTCAACCCTGATTTAATGATAACAACACATTATATTTCCAGATTTAGTATCCCTACAATATAAACCTATACAATAAATGTAGAGCATCATTTATGATGATTGATATATGCTATAAAAATGCTGTGGAATTAGTTGACTATACATTATATGCTAGTGTATATCTACCTGAAGAAAGTAAATCACGTCCTCAAAGCAAACAATGGCTTATACTGCTAGCTTGTTCCAATCGTAAAAAAAAAACTAGTAATAAAGAAAATTTTTTTTTCAGGTTTTCAAGGAGTTAATGATCTCGCAGTCTACATTAAAGGTGTTTTCTATGAATATCTGGATATCTGGATATGGCAGTACCTTTCTGCAGAATAGAAAGTGATTGCTGGTCCGTATCTATTTTTATTTTTTGTTTAATGCTACTACCTGAGTTACATAATTAAAGATTAGGTCTGCTTTTCTTAATACCAGGATTTACAAATTATAACCCTCTGCTGCCCATAATATCAGGTTTTGTAGATGGCATGTATAAAGAAAAAGGACAGTAGTGAAATGTGATGAAAGAGATGGCTGAAATGAAGCAACCCTTTATAATTAGGGCTTTTTATCTCCGACATAGTAGGAAATAGTTATAGCTAATGAAGCTTTAGAAAAAGCCTTTAGAGATCATAGACATACATTTCACAGCAAAATGGCCCTATACAGATAATTCTCTTTATCTGCGCTCTGGAGAATGTTCCACCACAGGAATGTAATATTCTTCCCTTCCTTATAATCTTCATTCAGCATAAACATTAACACATGATTTTACATCAACCTTGTGCTGTCTGTAGCGTGCATATGCATAGAAAGATAGGGGTCCCATTGTTTTTAATGGCCCAAACATAATCAATAGAGATGAGCAAACCGAACTTGTCAAACCCAGATTTGTTTCGAACTTTGCCAAAAATTTGTTTAGTCAAGTAACCGAATTTTTGGCCGAGTTCGATCGAACCTTTTTAAAAAAAATGTTTTAAGATGTTTTAGGACAGTGGCTGGAGCATGGGATTATACCACCCCCTATTCATGGCTACAGCCCTTTAATCCGGGGCATAGTTAGGATTCATGGGGCCCCATAGCAAGAAACTGTACGGAGCCACCACCCCCCAATGTCTGTGTACTGGTCCCCACATCACAGGACTCTACTGTCAACTTTCTTCCTAAGAGGTACAGGAGTTGAGTGCAGGTGGCCATGGATGATAGTGGCCGTGGCTGAATCACTTGTGCAGGGAAGATGTGCAGGCGGTGGCTGTGGACACTGTTTGGGTGTGTGCAGGCGGTGGCTTTGAGCCACGACCCCAATAACAGTTGCTTGGTCTGCCTCCATGGTAGCTATGCCACTGCCTTCAATATAGTGTAGCATGTTTGTGAAGCATGGGAAGAAGTATGACCTGCCTCTCCTCAAGGGAACAAAAGTTTATTTAGCCTGGAACAGAACCTCTCTACTAACTGCCATTCGGGGTCAACTTTTTACTGATGCATTGTTATAATTTTTCTTTCCTGACGTTATTGTTTACATCTAAGACTGGCAATATATGCCACTTGTGATGGATAGCACATGTTGAAAGCACTTTGGTATCCCACACCTGCATTGATACTGCACTTTTTGCTTAATGTGATTAGACTGGTCTATAGGTAGCTTTCAATCTATTTGTATGTTGGGGTGTTTGGGTGCGCATTGAGTCCTACAAGGCTCTGTGCATGAACTTGGTTTTAAATGTTTTTAAATGTCTTATCATTGAGTGTTTATGCATAATAAAGGATTTATATATATTTTCACAGTATATTTTAAAGGTTTAATTATTTTATTCCCCTTCTTGTTGTTATGTGTCATGTTTTTTTGAGCTTAGGGGCTAGCACTCAGGTGTTTTGATTATTAGTGGTGCCGCAAGGTTCTCTATTGACTTCTTCCCCTCATAATCTAGTCTACTGCAGCTTACCCCTCCAGGTCTTTGTGCTAGGCCCTTTTGGGTAAATAAAAGGGCCAATTCTGGGATGCCACTTCCAGGTGTCTGTTCTAAGCCCCTAATTGTTGTCAGGATCAGCAGACGTGAGTCCACTGTGCCACATGCCCATCTATCCCTAAGGGTGTTGTCTAAGCCTATTCTCTGTTCTTCACAAGATACTTCTGATGATGGAGATAGGCTTTCCCAAAGCATCTGCCAGGTCACTACCTCTTGAGATAGATGAAACACTTGCTCCAGCTGCTCCAGGCAGACCAGGTGGCAAGGGTGAACCACCCGAGTTGACAGACAGACAGTACAGGCACATTTTTGGACACAGGACACGTTTGATACAAGCAACAGGTACAATTGACAGATACTGGGGAAAAAAACACAGGCGCAGGTGATAAAATGCTTTTTTAAAGAAATGTTCACACACATCGTATTTTGGCAGTGTTTCTGTCAGTGTTTTGGCCGGTATTTGTAGGCAAAATCAAAAGTGGAAGTGACAGGGCAAAGTTTTAATGGAAAGATTTTAACAGTTTTCAATCCACTCTTGGTTTTGGTTGAAAAAAGTAATGACCAAACGACTGAAGAAAACTCTGTGTGAACATAGGCTTTTAATGTGTTTTTGCTTTTATTTTATTCTTTGTGAACATAGCCTTAGAGCATGTAGCTGATATGCTAAATTTTTCAGGATATGTAAAATGTAATTTTCTTAAAATGGCTGTGTTTTGTGCCAAAATGCAGTCTGGCCAAAAAAAAACATAGTTTTGGCCTCATTGTATGTGTAGTTAGGGATAACACTGAATTGATTGTTAGCACTATTAGCAAAGTATAGTGGCATTGGCCCAAGTGAAGATAGGCTATGCTCACACTACATTCAAAAAAGAGAAAAGTCAACGCAGTGACGGACGTCCAATGCACACAAAGTAAAATAATGGGTGTTGTCTGCACAGACATCAAAATAATGATCGGGACAATTATTTTCGGACGTCTTTTGCAAACACATTATTCTTTAGTTATTTATACACAGTTTTTCTTTTTTTTAACATTCTTTCACAGTTTTAAGTATTAAATTCAATGGCCTTTTCAATTAAAGTCACACCGAAAGGGCAATTAGTCCACCTGAACTAGAATGATGCACCAATAGCTGCCAGTGCACTGATGGGCAGCCAAAGGCTATTCTCACGCAACGTCAAAAAACGAGAAAAGGCGGCCACTTTTGTAAATTGAAAAGTTTTTGCCGCGAATTAACTGACTGCAATGGAATGCATTGAAGTCGAAAAGATTACGGACTTCCAATCCTCACAATGTATTGAATAACAGACGTTTTCACCGCAGACGTCAAAATAATGATCATGACAATTATTTTTGGACATCTTTTGCAAACAGCGGACGTTTTTTATTAGTTGTTCACACAGAGTTTTTCTTTTGTCACCGTTCTTTCTCCGTTTTTCCTATTAAATTCAATGGACTTTTCAATTAAGCCACATCCAAAGTCCAATTAGTAAACCCAAACTAGAATAATGTACAAACACCAGTCATTGCACTAAGGGAAGGCCAGACAGCTAAATGACGTCCGTTATTTTAGACTTAAAATGACAGACGTCATTTTAACCCTTAGGCGACCCTGGACGCTCTGAACCGCCATGGTCCCGGGTGCCGCATGTAGCCTGGGACCGCGGCTATTAGCGGGCACGGTCCGATCGACTTGCCCGCTAATTAGATAATCGGATGCAGCTGTCTAGTGGCGGAGATCACCCCCCTGGGGACGTTGTCCCGGAGGAGCGATTCCCGTGTCTTCACCCGACTGGGGTCTGCGCCGTAATGGCGCTGATCCCGACTCGGCATTCGGTTGCTTCCGGCTGCAGCAGCCGGAAGCAATCGAGTGCCTATCTCATCAATCTATGCTGTATTACTATGCAGCATAGATCAATGAGAGATCAGAGTGCTTATACTAGAAGTCCTCCATGGAGGCTTCTCGTATAAGTGTAAAAGTAAAAAAAAAGTGTCATTAATAATAAAAAGCCCCCTCCCCTAATAAAAGTGTGAATCACCCCCCTTTTCCCATGTTATAAATAAAAGTAAATATATAAATAAATAAACATGTTTGGTATCGCCGGGTGCGTAATCGCCCGAACTATTAATTAATCACATTCCTAATCTCGCACGGTAAATGGCGTAAGCGCCAAAACATCCCAAAGTGCAAAATTGTGCATTTTTCTTTGCATCAAATCCGGAAATTTTTTTTATAAAAAGCAATCAAAAAGTCGCATATGCGCAATCAAGGTATTGATAGAAAGAACACCTCTAACTTCCCCACAGACCAAATGATAAAAGCGTGATAAGCCTGGGAATGGGCGATTTTAAGGAACATATATTTGTTAACAATGGTTTGAATTTTTTACAAGCCATCACATAATATAAAAGTTATACTTGTTATATATCGTTGTAATCGTGACGACTTGAGGGACATATGTAACAAGTCAGTTTTACCCCAGGGCGAATGGCATAAAAAAATACCCTCCAAATAGAAGAAATGTGTTTTGTTTTTGTTTTTTTCCAATTTAACACACATTAAATTTTTTTCTGGTTTCTGTACTTTATGTAACAATTCAGCCTGTCATTGCAAAACACAATTAGTGATGCAAAAAATAACAGTTTCTGTGGGTTTCTAGATGAAAAAATGCAACTGCTATGGCCTTTTAAGCACAAGGAGGAAAAAACGAAAATGCAAAAAGTTAAATTGGTCCGATCCTCTAAGGGTTAAACAGAGCTGAAAAAAACGGTGTGAACATGGCCAAGCAGCGAAATGCCGGACGTAATTTTTTCTTTTCAAAAACTGAGAGGAAAAAACATAGTGGGAACATAACCATATTGTCAGTGTAAACTTTCTTTCTTTTTTTTAACCCCTTCACGTCAGCAATCTGTATATATACGTTCCTATTACACATGCCTCGTGCAGTAGGAATGTATATATAGGTTCCTGCTTTGACGGGGGGTTTGTGATGAGAACGGGATGGCTGCAGAGACAGCGAACCCGCTCTCATCTAAGTGAGGGACCGGAGATAATAAGAATCAGCTGCGATCCCGCAGCTGACCCCCATTAACCCCTTAGTGACCGCCGAAACGGCGGTAACTAATGGGCTGGTGCCGCAGCTGTAAGTAAATCAGACCCCAGATCAGCCCCCCTAGTGCCCCGATCACTATCCCCCCTCCCCGCGGCGGCCATCAGATCCAAGATGGCCGCCGCCATCACTGTGAACAGAGTATATCTGTTCACAGTGATCTTTTTGTACAAATGAATGAAAGCCCGATGCTCTCCGCCACCGGAGGTAGCGGAGAGCATGGGGCAGAGATCGGGGACCCCCCTGTGGGGTCCCGATACAAGCGATCAGCAGTATATACTATATACCGCTGATTGCTTGTACCATGTGCTCCAGGCAATTTTTATCCCCTGTCACCAAAAATGATTGGTGACAGGGGATAAAAAGTGATGTGCCCCCACCCCCCAAATCACCCCCCACCCCATCTGTCACCCCCGTCCCCCAGTCACCCTCCCTAGCCCTTATACATTACCTGATCCTGGAGCTCCTTCCTCTTCGGCGTCCTGGCTGGTTATGAAGTGCGCATGCGCTCCACAACCAGCCAGCTCTGAAAATTTAAAGTGACAGAGACCAATTTGGTCTCTGTCACCAAACTATGATTACTGTGATAGAAAATATCACAGTAATCATAGTAATACAGTGAAAATGAATGTATAAAGTACAAAAAGTGACAAACATACAAAAAAATAAAACACACACTTTTTATTATAGTAATAATTGCAGTTTACTCCCAAATTACCCCTAACCCCCCCAGATTACCCGGAACTACTGCAGGTTGCCCGTAACCACCCCAGGTTGTCCGTAATCACGTCAGATTGCACGTAACCCCCCAGATTACCCGTAACCACTGCACGTTGCCCGTAACCACCGCACGTTGCCCGTAACCACCGCACGTTGCCCGTAACCACCGCACGTTGCCCTTAACCACCGCACGTTGCCCGTAACCACCGCACGTGGCCAGTGACCCACTCCAGATTGTCCGTAATCACCCCAGATTGCCTGTAACCACCCCAAATTACATGTACCCACCGCAGATTACCTATAAACACTTCAGTCTATCCGTAACAATTCTAGATTGTGTCTAACCCCTCCAGGTTGCCCGTAACCACCGCAGGTTGCCTGTAATCATGCCAGATTACATGTAACCCCCCAGATTGCGCGCAACCACCGCAGGTAGCTTCTGACCACCGCACCTTGCCTCTGACCACCGCACGTCACCTCTGACCACCGCACCTTGCCTCTGACCACCGCACCTCGCCTCTGACCACCGCACGTCACCTCTGACCACCGCACGTCGCCTCTGACCACCGCACCTTGCCTCTGGCCACCGTACCTTGCCTCTGACCACTGCACCTTGCCTCTGACCACTGCACCTTGCCTCTAACCACCCCAAATTGCCAGTGACCCCCTCCAGATTGCCCGTAACCACGCCAGATTACAGGTACCCACCTCAGATTACCTATTAGCACTTCAGTTTATACGTAACCACAGCAGGTTGCCTGTAACCACCCCCGATTGTCTTTAACCACCCCAGATTGTCTGTACCCACCCCACGTTGCCCGTAACCACAGCAGGTTGCCTGTAACCACCCTAGATTGTCTGTAACCAGAGCAGGTTGTCCGTATTCACCCCACGTTGCCCGTAACCACCCCAGGTTGCCTGTAACCACCCCAGGTTGCCTGTAACCACCCCAGATTGCCTGTAACCACCCCAGATTGTCTGTTACCACCCCAGATTGTCTGTTACCACCCCAGATTGTCCGTAACCACCACGGATTGTCCGTAACCACCCCGGATTGTCCGTAACCACCCCAGATTGTCTGTAACCACCCCAGATTGTCTGTAACCACCCCAGATTGTCCGTAACCACCCCAGATTGTCCGTAACCACCCCAGATTGTCCGTAACCACCCAAGATTGTGTGTAACCACCCCACTTTGCCTCTAACCACAGCAGGTTGCCTGTAACCACCCCAGATTGTCTGTAACCACAGCAGGTTGTCCGTATCCACCCCACGTTGCCTGTAACCACCCCAGTTTGCCTCTAACCACCCCAGGTTGCCTGTAACCACCCCAGGTTGCCGTAACCACAGCAGGTTGCCCGTGACCACCCCATGTTGACCGTATCCACCCCAGATTACCCGTAACCACCCCAGATTATCCGTAACCACCTCAGACTGCCTGTAACCACCTCAGATTACCCGTAACCACCTCAGACTGCCCGTAACCACCTCCAGATTACCCGGAACCACCCCACATTACCTGTAATCTAATTTTTTTAATTTTATTTTAGTAACTGCGCTATTCTAATAACTATTACTAGCTGCGGTTTTGCTCCAGCAAATTGGCGCTCCTTCCCTTCTGAGCCCTGCTGTGTGCCCATACAGTGGTTTATGCCCACATATGGGGTACCGTTGTACTCAGGAGAACCTGCGTTACAGATTTTGGGGTGAATTTTCTCTCCTGTTCCTCATGAAATTGAGAAATTTCAAACTAAAGGAACATATTATTGGAAAAATTCGAGTTTTTCATTTTTACTGTCTACTTTTGAATACTTTCCTCTAATACCTGTGGGGTCAAAATGCTCACCACACACCAAGATGAATTCTTTGAGGGGTGCACTTTCCAAAATAGGGTGACTTATGGCGAGATTTTACTCCGCTGGCACTACAGGGGCACTGCAAACGCACCTGGCGCTCAGAAACTTCTTTAGCAAAATCTGCATTGAAAAAGCTAATTGGCGCTCCTTTCCTTCTGAGCCCTGCTGTGTGCCCATACAGTGGTTTATACCAACATATGAGGTACCTTTTTACTCAGGAGAACCTGCGTTACAAATTTTGAGGTACTTTTTTTTCTCTTGTTCCTCGTGAAATTGAGAAATTTCAAACTAAAGGACCATATTATTGGAAAAATTCGAGTTTTTCATTTTTACTGTCTATTTTGAATACTTTCCTCTAATACCTGTGGGGTCAAAATGCTCACCACACCCCAAAATGAATTCTTTGAGGGGTGCACTTTCCAAAATGGGGTGACTTATGGCGAGATTTTACTCCACTGGCACTACAGGGGCACTGCAAACACACCTGGCGCTCAGAAACTTCTTCAACAAAATCTGCATTGAAAAAGCTAATTAGCGCTAATTTCCTTCTGAGCCCTGCTGTGTGCCCATGCAGTGGTTATGCCCACATATGAGGTACCTTTTTACTCAAAAGAACCTGCGAAAGAAACTAAAGGAACATATTATTGGAAAAATTAGAGTTTTTCATTTTTACTGTCTAATTTTGAATACTTTCCTCTAACACCTGTGGGGTCAAAATGCTCATCCTACCCCAAGATGAATTCTTTGAGGGGTGTACTTTCCAAAATGGGGTGACTTATGGTTTTTTTCTCTCTGCTGACACTACAGGGGCTCTGCAAATGTACCTGGCGCTCGGAAACTTCTTCAGCAAAATCTGGAAAATGGAAAAGCTAATTGGCGCTCCCTTCCTTCTGATCCCTGCTGTGTGCCCATACAGGGGTTTACGCCCACATATGGGGTACCGTAGTACTCAAGAAACCTGCGTTACAAATTTTGGGATGCTTTTTCTCTCATGTTCCTTTTGAAAATGAGAAACTTTTATCTAAACGTATATATTATTGGAAAATGTTAATTTTTCATTTTTTTACGGCCTAATGGTGAATACTTTTCTCCAGCCCCTGTAGGGTTAAAATGCTCATTATACCCCTAGATCAATTCTTTAATGTGTGTAGTTTCCAAAATGCGGTCACTTATGGGGGTTTCCAGTATACAAACCTCCTAAATCAACTTAAAAAAAGAACTGGTCCCTAAAAAAATCAGTTTTGGAAACTTTCATGAAAATGTGGTAATCTGCTGATAAATTTCTAAGCCACATAACACCCTAAAAAAGTAAAATATGTTTATGAAATGAAGCCAGAATAAAGAGGACATATCGGTAATGTGACTTAGTAACTAATTTATGTGATACGACTTTCTTTTTTTAGAAACATCCAAAAAGGAAATACAAAAATATTATAAATACCTCTCTATTGCTAACAATATGAAAAAAACAAGCACAGTCTCAAACTCAATACCAAAATCCAAAAAAGATTTTCCACCAAGACCTTATGTGAAACTTTTATCTAAACGTATATATTATTGGAAAATGTTAATTTTTCATTTTTTTACGGCCTAATTGTGAATACTTTCCTCCAGCCCCTGTAGAGTTAAAATGCTCATTATACCCCTAGATTAATTCTTTAAGGTGTCTCAGAATCGCTAGCATACGTTAAAGCATCACTGAGCTATAAGAGCATAAAGTGAGACAGGTCAGATTTTGAAAAATGAGCCTGGTCTTTTAGGTGCAAATAGGCTTGGTTTTGAAGGGGTTAAAGTAGAATAGTTGGTAGTCACGTTCTTCCTATAGTGTACTGAGTTAGTAGCCCCTATAGAAAAGACTGAATGTGTAGGTGGAGTACTCGTCTCATAGCATGCTATGTTAAAGTGCACAATTTGTGCAACAATTAAGTAAAATGATGAAATAATAATTTTCAATTATGAAAAATTAGAAAAGTCAGGCTAAAATTCACATTGTGTGGTTAGTTTTGAATGCTAGATAAATAAATAGATCTGTTGTGGGTTCTTTTCGTGGCTGTATCCTGTTGCTAGTCATACAGACACATTTTGTACTGTTCCTGATCTTGGTTGCAGCCTTTCCAGATCCAGATGCGTCCCCTCCTCTATTCCTGACTTGCAGCCTGTTTAAGGTGCAGTCTGCCTCTACTACACTTATTTCAATGCCATCATCCTGACATGAGGCTGAATATAAAACATAGAAATTAGTGATACCTGTGGAGGTGTTACTATGACCTCTGTATGGGAACTTTTACTTCTAAGTGAAGTCAGAAAGAGACCGATATCTCATTTCTGTTTAATAACGGCTTCATCTCACATTCTCAAGACATTAGAAATTATAAGAATAATATATGCCTTATTATTTAGTATTCTTGACCATGAACAAACACCTCCGTGGCTTTCTAGAGAATTATTGATCTAACATAAACTTCAATGCCAACCTTGTTTGACTAAGTGCATTTTTAATAGAAAGATTCGCTGCCAGCGACCATTTGGAAAGAGAAGTCCCCCCCCAATACATGGTAGCCACGGTTTGACCTACATAGGGGTCTTTGTCAAGTACAATTTTTATTTTCTATTTAGAGTCATTTTTTTTTAAATTACCATGTAGATTAGATAAATATAAGTAAGTATGCAATAGATGAAAAATGATAATTTTTCTAATTTATTTATTTATTTATTTTTAAACTTACAGACGTATTTTCGCCTCAAGAAACCTAGTGTGAACATACCCTATATTACTTGAAAGAACTTGAGAGGGCTGCATTATCTAAGATCAAGTATTTATTCCTAGCCCACTTAAAGGGGTTTTCCAGGCTGAAATGTTTTATGGCTTGAACTCAGGATAGCCTGAGAATTCTGAACAGGGCCATTTTTTCAAAAGTGGCGGGGAAGGGGTGGAAAATCACATGCACTTTCCTCCCAGCTCCAGCACTAGTGGCCACTTACTGCCGCTCCAGTCCCCTAATCCCTGGCCGCTTCTTGGTTGTACAGCTATATGGTAAGGAGATTTTATCAAACAAACTGTCAAACTGTAAAATATTAGAGATTACCGAACTTTGAGGATGCTCAAATCTAATTCTTTTGCATTTGAATGTTGGTGGCTGAAGAAGTTGGATGCAGCCCTATAAAGTCCTGGAAAACATGGATACAGCTATAGGCTTCTTGACTCCCCTAGTGCTGCATCCAATTCCTTCAGCTACCGATCTTCAAATACTGAACAGTGGGATTCGAGCATGCTTGAGTTGTGCTCATCTTTATAAAATTTTCTTGACTCATGAAAATAGCATGGATGTACTTGTTGCAAGTGGTTGAGATAGTGGTTTTGTCAAGCAGCTCCTGAAGGGGGTTTTGGTTAAGCTTTTTGGCCCTCCTTTCTATATGTATCTCACTGCTTGCTAAATGCACAACTTTATAACAGGTAAAGATCTTACGCAGTGTGAAGTCTTTGCACACAAGGGCCCATGGGTGTTTTGAAAAAGGTGTTTTCTGCTATATATTTTTTTTATCTGGATCGCTATGGCACTGTCAGAATGCATTAATGAACTTTAAGAGATGAAATAAACAGATGTAAGGTTATGTGCTAGAATTATGTTCTGCTAAAGTTCATTGCAAGTCCATGGCTTTTGTCAGCTTGAGTTGCATCTTGCACGGGTCAGTGAGCCTTCTGCATGTTGCCTGATGTCCCTAGTTTGACACACACACAGCCCTTATGTTTTCTCCTTCCTCTGGATGGTGTCACAGCTCATTTATTTCCTCCACTTTCTGTACAGCTGTTGCTTTTTCACCATCCCTTAAGTCCAGTTTTAAAGCTGCCACATCAGAAGGCACAGCAGTGTGAGAGCTGCTGCAAATGATTAAAGGAGTACTCCAGTGCCTCCCCCCCCAAAAAAAAACACAGACACACACAGAATATATACTTACCATCCCTCCAGTGACAATCGCCGTTGGAATTTCCCGCCGGCTGCGTCCCTGCCATCTTCCGCTGCTGTCCTCACTTCCGGGTTCAGGTGCAGTGAATGGAAGAGATAAAGCTGCTTGTGTGCATGCGCACTGGCAGTGTTTTCATTGGCTGGAGCACATCACAAGGCTTCCAGCAAGCTCAGCCAATCAGGGCTGAGCAAGCTGGAAGCCATGTGATGCACTTTAGCCAATGAAAAGGCTGCTGGTGCGCATGTGCTCCAGCAGCCTTTTCCTCTCTCATTCACTGCTGTTGAAGCGAGCGAAGAGGAAGGAGACCAGGCCCTGCTGTGACGACATTGACCCAAGATGGCGCCTGGGAGAAGAGGACAGGGGTCGACAGTGATTTGGTATGTATACTTTATTTAACTTACAGAGGAAAGGGGGGAGTTGGGAAGGGGGTAACGGGTAATTTGTAAGTTATACAAATCACCAATATACAGTTATTATGGTAAATGCTTATAAAGTGTTTTTTCCCCTGTCATGACCCGACTCCCGGAGCTGTGCGGGCTGTGGAGAGGATGATGGCAGGGGGACACTGAGGGACACAGGGCACTGGAGGGACACTGAGCATCCCTCTGCCACCATCCTCTCCAGCAGCCACAGCCTGCACAGCTCTGAGAGTCGGGTCGTGACATCACCATGTTATCCAGGAAGTGAAGCCTTGATGCAGTAGTAAGTGCAGGGAAAAAAGCACTTTATAAGCATTTCCCGTAATAAGTGTATATTGCGGATTTGTATAATACAATACTTTAATAAAATTTTTTGCTGGACTTCTCCTTTAAGACTCTAAATAAAGTGATGAAGCTTTTAAGATATGACTCTAAGAAAACATATTTTGTAACATACTTAGATTCACCTTCTGGTGCATCCTATTTTTCTTTTTAGCTTCTGCTTTGAATAGAGAAGGCAGATAGTCTGGAGGTTCGCAGCTTTCTCTTTCTAGTCTCTCTTCCCCTGCATGAGTATATGGTATGCCTCAACCCCTGGTTTTAGCTATCAACAAGGTTCTCAGCAGCCGCACCCCAACCGATATACCCTTCTGACATGCTGCTATGACATGTCGGAAGTTTTTTTTAAATGGTAGTTACACTTAAAGCTGTTTTTTTTTTTTTTTGAGTAAGGAGTCTTTTTTGTTAAATGAAGGTATTAACAAAAATATTAGACATCACCATTGGCTATCTCATAGAAAAGAGTGTTTTAAAATGGAATTGACCACTTAACGAGTTATATTTATCAGTGTGAAGCCAAACTTGCCATTTTTTTGACCAAGCCTTCAACTTGTCCAAATCCGCGTAGAACCCTGTACCATCCTGTCTTAATGGTGTTAATACCATTACACAGATGACATCTACACACAATCCATCTACACTTAGGGTGGTATTCCACGGGCCGATGGGGCCCGATAAACGAGCGCCGAATGTGCTCCCATTTATACCACTTGTAGAATACCTTTTGTTATGTTAATCTTACCAAGAGCAAAATCTATGTGCAGTTTGTATGTTTTCCTCCTTTGATTGCATTGCTTTTCTTTAGGTAGTGCTATTTCCTCCCACAATCATAAAACATACCAAAAGGTTAAAGTTGTTCTGTATACAGTATTAAGCTATGTTCACACTATGTATCTGTGCGGCTGTATTGCTCGCTGTAAGTCATCGGCCGTATTTTTCCGGTTCATGCGTACGCTGGAAAGTATACGATATACGGCTGCACAGTGCACACTATGTATGAACCTACGGCCCGATTGTAAGCGGACCCGTAAAAAAAGAACAAGACCATTGTTTGCGGCTGGAACTGTGCAAATTCACGGCTGTGGATTGACAGGTGGTCCGTACGGACTACTTCAAAAATAGCCGGCAATAATGCCGAATGCCGATGCCTCTAATAGTTAATATATTAAATTAATTATAACACATTTTCTTTGTAATAAAGTCCCTTTCGTTGTTCAATAATTTAATTCTAATGAATCCATCATTGTGCAATTAAATATACTGTTAAAATAAATATATATATAAATAAATGTATATTTATATATATATATATATTTTTTGACAGTATATTTAATTGCACAATGATGGATTCCTTAGAATAAAATTATTGAACAACGAAACTGATTTTATTACAACAAAAATGTGTTTTATTAATTAAATATTAATTAGTACAGGAAGCTCCAGTAAGCCGTTAATTCATATTCCCGGTAAATAGAGCATTCTGTACTAATCATCACTTTACTTTAATTAAAACATCAAATGTTTCTTCTAATTATGTTATCACAATAGCATTATTAGAAGAAACATTTTGAATTATATGTGCGCTCAGCTGATTGGCTGATCGGCTGAGCGCACATATAAAGAGCCGGTCCGCAGTACAGTGACTTCATTTTGCTGCGGACCAGCGAAGAGGACACATCGGGGTGAGTATACAGATCTCCCCACCCCCTCCCCAGCACTGCACCCATCCCAGTAAGGAAGGGGGGTCACTTAACCCCTTCCTTGCTGGGATGGGTGCAGTCTGACATCAGTCTGGCCCCCAAGGGGTTAAGGGGGATGCAATACATCCTCCCTTAACCCCTTGGGGGCCAGACTGTAAGCAGCGATCTGTAAAGATGCTGCATACTGTAAGGTGCACAACACCGCTCACAATGATGGGTGTTGTGCTCCTGTTTGTGTGTTTTTTGTGTGTTTCTCCCTTTTTGTTTTTCAGATATCGGTATCCTGTGGATTACGTCGGATTCGGTGGACTACGTCGATGACCAGCGGTTGTTGGTGTTTTTTTTTATAAAAAGGTCAATGAGGGGTGTTTTTATTTGAATAAAAAAAAAATTTCCACTTGTCTCTTGTCTTTATTTCTTTACTTTATAGACTTAGTAGTGGAAGCCGTCTAATAGACGTAATCCATTACTAAGTCGGGGCCTAGTGTTAGCCGGTATAAAATGGCTAACACTAACCCCCCATTATTACCCCAGTACCCAATGCCACCAGGGGTACTGGGAAGAGCCAGGTGCCAGTGGTCCCGGAGCGTCAAAATTGGCGCTCCTGGACTGGGGCGGCAGCAGGCTGGTAAGATTTAGGCTGGGGAGGGCCTAAACCAATGGCTCTTCCCACCCTGGTGTTACCAGGCTGCTGTCGCTTGGTTTTTAACCCGGCTGGTTATAAAAATAGGGGGGACCCTGTGCGGGTTTTTTTAAAATAAATAAATAATTAAAAAAAAACCGCATAGGGTCCCCCCTATTTTTATAACCAGCCGGGTTAAAAACCAAGGGACAGCAGCCTGGTAACACCAGGGTGGGAAGAGCCATTGGTTTAGGCCCTCCCCAGCCTAAATCTTACCAGCCTGCTGCCGCCCCAGTCCAGGAGCGCCAATTTTGACGCTCCGGGACCACTGGCACCCGTCTCTTCCCAGTACCCCTGGTGGCATTGGGTACTGGGGTAATAATGGGGGGTTAGTGTTAGCCATTTTATACCGGCTAACACTAGGCCCTGACTTAGTAATGGATTCCGTCTATTAGACGGCTTCCACTACTAAGTCTATAAAGTAAAGAAATAAAGACAAGAGACAAGTGGAATTTTTTTTTATTCAAATAAAAACACCCCCACACCCCTCATTGACCATTTTATTAAAAAAAACACCAACAACCGCTGGTCATTGACGTAGTCCACCGAATCTGACGTAATCCACAGGATACCGATATTTGAAAAACAAAAAGGGAGAAACACACAAAAAAATATAGATATAAATATACATTTATTTATATATATTTATTTTAACAGTATATTTAATTGCAAAATGATGAATTCGTTTAAATTTAATTATTGAACAACGAAAGGGACTTTATTACAACGAAAATGTGTTTTATTAATTAAAAATATTAACCATGAGAGGCATCGGCATTACTGCAGAGGATCGCAAACCCCTGTAATAGCGATTCATGTAAACTGTCTCCCTGCTTTCCCAGATGCATCCAGAGGTGTTTGCATCACTTTCTAAAGAATTTATTTGTTATTTTTAGTTGAACCAGATTTCCAAGTAATCCCGTACTGGGCCGCAAATAATTGACATGTCAGTTTTCTGTGGCCGCAATTCAGGGAATTGCGGCCGCAGAAAGACCTGTTAGTTCACACAATAAAGTGAACGGCTCCGGACGCTTGCTTCATTGTGTGCTGTGGAAGTTCTGTTGCGGGTGCACGCTGATGCGTCCGCATTATAACCCTTCGGCAGGAAAGATCATCCGGCTGGTACTTAAGTCGGGATGATCTGGGCACAGACCGCCCGTTCCGTGAACCGGCCGGGGTCACGGAACAGCCGGTCTCTTACGTTGTGTGAACATTAGTAAGTGTACTCACAGCAGGTCCCTGTGTACCTCATAGAGCTTAAATCAGCCTCCTATCCTCCAGGCTGTGCTGCCCTGCTCTATGGTGAGTCTTTTCATAAGAAAGCCGACATGGAGGTGCATGTGACCATGGGGGGACACCATATGTTCCCTTCCTCTTTGTTCTTTATAGGCATATACAGCCTTAGTGGTGGACAAAGCGTGCCCCCTCCATTCTCAGCCATCTTATGGATAGGATAACCAGAGAGCAGGATTACACAGTCTGGAGTAGGGTAGTCTGATTTGAGCTCTATGGGGTACCCAGAGAGCTGATGTCAGTAAGTGTAGCAAAAACACTTACTAAGGCTATGTTCACACATCGTAAGAGACCGACCGTTCCGTGACCCGGCCGGGTCACAGAACGAACGGTCTCTGAAAAGATTATGCCGGCCGGTACGGCCAGCCAGAGCCGCTCGCTCCATAGTTTGCACTGACAGGATCCTCTGCGGCCGCTGTTCACTGAACAGCGCCCGCAGATTCAGTGACAGTTTTCTACGGTGCCGCGAGAGATCCTGGCCGGAGCGTATACTATGTGTATATGCTACAGCTGGGATCCCATAGAAGACAAGGCAACGTATATTTTTGTACAAAGTACGGCCGTTGTTGCTGGTTGAAACAACGGACGTACTTTGGCGAAAAGATATGTTGTGTGAACATAGCCTAATATTGTACATTGAAAAAATTTACCAAGCCCTTTAAAGGGAGTGAAAAAAATGTTGATAGACTCAAGGTCTCACAAATAAGTTTAGTGCACCCTGAAATGTGTTGGTTTGTTAAAAATATTGTGTAGGAGAAGTTCAAGCACTCACCGATATCGTCTTCCAAATCTTTATTACACAGAAGTCGTAGTTGCAGGGAGGTGAGGGTGGATCAGTGGAGGTGCAGGTGCATCACCTGGGATAGCTATTTCGGGACTCCTCCCTTCCTCTAGCCAGGTCAGATACGTCACACCCGGGGAGGTGTTTTATACATACAGTGAACAGTGATAACATGTGAAAATAAAAAGTAATGCCAAATAACGTTACAAAAATACACTTAAATTATTGCGCTCCTGTGGCATCTAGCCTAGAAATCCATAACGATTCCCTCTGTAGCAAAAGTCGGTGGCGATCACCGCCATCTGCTGGTTGATTGACCCTTTCCAGACCGATGAAGCGAAGCACCCCTGCGTCCCCGGCGTGAATGGATTTGACATGCTCGATAAGTCTAGGGACACCTTTGTTGGACTTTATCGAGTAGCAGTGTTCCTTATACCGAGTCCACAGGGGCCGCTTCGTCTTACCAATGTAAAACCGTTTGCAGGTGCATACAATCGCATACACCACAAACGGAGTCTTACAAGTAATAAGATCTTTTATTCTGCAATCATTACCATTGATGTTGATATAAGACAAATTCAACATTTTAGCGCAGTATTTACACTGACCGCACCGTTTATTGGCGGTGATAGGTGCTTGGGTCAGCCAGGTACCAGAGGAGGTGCTTTTATCAGTTTTACTGAGCGCATCTCCTATTGTACCATTTTTGCGAAAAACAGGTTGCTGGATGGTAAGCTTAGCAAGATCAGAATCCTGTTGTAGCAGGTGCCAATATTTACATATGGCTTTTCTGATTATGTTGTTTTGGGGAGAGTTGTGGAAGGCAAAAGAAAAAGTTGGCTGTTCTGTCTGATTTTCTTTCTTATTTTTATAGACCAGTTGCTGTCTATTGAGCTCAGAGGCTCGTTGAAAAACTGTCTGGACTAAAGGTCTTGGGTATGCACGGGCTACGAGTCTTTCCTCGAGTTCTTGGGCTTGGGAGTTAAATGAGGTATCAGTACTGTTCAGTCGCCGTAGCCGGACCATTTGGCCGTAGGGAATGGCATTGCGTACGTGTACTGGGTGAGAGCTCGCGTAATGCAATAATAAGTTGCACGCTGTTGGCTTTCTATACACTGACGTGCAGAACACTCCGTCTACTACGTCTACCTGCACGTCTAAGAATTCCAGTGATTTGCCTCCTATTTTGTGAGTGAACAGCATATTTACATTATTGGCTTAATTAAGATACTGTACAAACCCTTCGAACATATCTACAGTGCCGTTCCAGACAATGAACACGCCGTCCACAAACCTAAGGTAAGTGACGATGTGTCGTATGTAGGGATTACGGACCGTAAAAACAGTGTCGTTTTCCAATTTGGAAAGAAAGAGATTGGCATAGGTGCAGGAGACCGTCGTGCCCATCGCTGTGCCGATCTCCTGCCCGTACCAATCTCCCTCAAACATGAACACATTGTTAGTGAGGATGAAACGTAAGGCTTCACAAACAAAGCTTCTATAAGCATTATTCTTATCACACCGCAGCATGAACCAGTTAATGGCCTCTACACCCACATCATGGGGGATGCGGGTGTAGAGACTCTCCACATCTATAGATGCTAGAATGTAGTCGTCTGACCACTGGATCGTATCCAGGGCTTTAATGAAGTCCCCTGAATCCTTAATGTAGCCAATCGTCCCAGGCAGTAACGGTCTAAGTACCCAGTCTAAATATTGAGAGAGGGCTTCAGTTGCAGATCCTATTGCCGAAACGATCGGACGCCCAGGTGGTCGTTCCGAGGATTTGTGGACCTTGGGAAGGAAATACCACCTGGGCGACCTAGGCTCAGTGGGTAGCAACCTCTCAGCAGCTTTCTTGTCCAAAGCTCCCATTTGACAATGTTTATTCAAAAGACTCCGAATTTGTTCTTGAATTCTCGGAACTGGGTTCTTGTGCAGTCTCACATAGGTGGTTGGATCACTGAGCTTGCGGCTGCCTTCTTGGAGATAATAACTCCAGGACATGACCAAGGTTGCACCGCCTTTGTCAGCCCTTTATATCGTCAGATCAGACCTTTTCTTGAGCCATGCGAGCGCCCTGGGGGCAAAATGTTGACCTGTTACCCCCTGTAAATGCATCACTGGTGGAGAATTGTGATTCTATGTCCCCTATGCTGATATCTGCCAAGGCCCTTACACATTCACCTTCTAGATGACTAAATTCAGTGGGTATTTGAAAGCCCAAAAGGGCCGATGACACATCTAGAAGCAGTGGAAATGGATTCATGCTCATTGGAATTTTTATTCAAGAAAATTTTTTTTAGATTTATTATGCGAACAGCCTTAAACATATCCACCAAATTTAGTCATCTAGAAGGTTAATGTGTAAGGGCCTTGGCAGATATCAGCATAGGGGACATAGAATCACAATTCTCCACCAGTGATGCATTTACAGGGGGCAGCAGGTCAACGTTTTGTCCCCAGGTAACACCCGGAAGTCCCCTTGACCTGTTTCACAAACTCGTGACCCAGGAGGTCAAATCACTGATTTACCCCCACGCAGTTAGCAACTTAACCCCGTCTGAACATAGGGCGCTCGCATGGCTCAAGAAAAGGTCTGATCTGATGATAAAAAGGGCCGACAAAGGCGGAGCAACCGTGGTCATGTCCTGGAGTTATTATCTCCAAGAAGCCAGCCGCCAGCTCAGCGATCTGACCACCTATGTGAGACTGCCCAAGAACCCAGTTCCTAGAATTCAAGAACAAATTCGGAGTCTTTTGAATAAACATTGTCAAACGGGAGCTTTGGACAAGAAAGCTGCTGAGAGGTTGCTACCCACTGAGCCTAGGTCGCCCAGGTGGTATTTCCTTCCCAAGGTCCACAAATCCTCGGAACGACCACCTGGGCGTCCGATCGTTTCGGCAATAGGATCTGCAACTGAAGCCCTCTCTCAATATTTAGACTGGGTACTTAGACCGTTACTGCCTGGGACGATTGGCTACATTAAGGATTCAGGGGACTTCATTAAAGCCCTGGATACGATCCAGTGGTCAGACGACTACATTCTAGCATCTATAGATGTGGAGAGTCTCTACACCCGCATCCCCCATGATGTGGGTGTAGAGGCCATTAACTGGTTCATGCTGCGGTGTGATAAGACTAATGCTTATAGAAGCTTTGTTTGTGAAGCCTTACGTTTCATCCTCACTAACAATGTGTTCATGTTTGAGGGAGATTGGTACGGGCAGGAGATCGGCACAGCGATGGGCACGACGGTCTCCTGCACCTATGCCAATCTCTTTCTTTCCAAATTGGAAAACGACACTGTTTTTACAGTCCGTAATCCCTACATACGACACGTCGTCACTTACCTTAGGTTTGTGGACGGCGTGTTCATTGTCTGGAACGGCACTGTAGATATGTTCGAAGGGTTTGTACAGTATCTTAATTAAGCCAATAATGTAAATATGCTGTTCACTCACAAAATAGG
Source organism: Dendropsophus ebraccatus (assembly GCF_027789765.1). Lineage (NCBI taxonomy): Eukaryota > Metazoa > Chordata > Amphibia > Anura > Hylidae > Dendropsophus > Dendropsophus ebraccatus. The sequence continues at coordinate 175,869,947 of NC_091454.1, read as the reverse complement.
AGGCAAATCACTGGAATTCTTAGACGTGCAGGTAGACGTAGTAGACGGAGTGTTCTGCACGTCAGTGTATAGAAAGCCAACAGCGTGCAACTTATTATTGCATTACGCGAGCTCTCACCCAGTACACGTCCGCAATGCCATTCCCTACGGCCAAATGGTCCGGCTACGGCGACTGAACAGTACTGATACCTCATTTAACTCCCAAGCCCAAGAACTCGAGGAAAGACTCGTAGCCCGTGCATACCCAAGACCTTTAGTCCAGACAGTTTTTCAACGAGCCTCTGAGCTCAATAGACAGCAACTGGTCTATAAAAATAAGAAAGAAAATCAGACAGAACAGCCAACTTTTTCTTTTGCCTTCCACAACTCTCCCCAAAACAACATAATCAGAAAAGCCATATGTAAATATTGGCACCTGCTACAACAGGATTCTGATCTTGCTAAGCTTACCATCCAGCAACCTGTTGTCACTTTTTTCGCAAAAATGGTACAATAGGAGATGCGCTCAGTAAAACTGATAGAAGCACCTCCTCTGGTACCTGGCTGACCCAAGCACCTATCACCGCCAATAAACGGTGCGGTCAGTGTAAATACTGCGCTAAAATGTTGAATTTGTCTTATATCAACATCAATGGTAATGATTGCAGAATAAAAGATCTTATTACTTGTAAGACTCCGTTTGTGGTGTATGCGATTGTATGCACCTGCAAACAGTTTTACATTGGTAAGACGAAGCGGCCCCTGTGGACTCGGTATAAGGAACAAAGGTGTCCCTAGACTTATCGAGCATGTCAAATCCATTCACGCCGGGGACGTAGGGGTGCTTCGCTTCATCAGCCTGGAAAGGGTCAATCAACCAGCAGATGGCGGTGATCGCCACCGACTTTTGCTACAGAGGGAATCGTTATGGATTTCTAGGCTAGATGCCACAGGAGCGGGAGGCTTAAATGAACGCAATGATTTAAGTGTATTTTTGCAACGTTATTTGGCATTACTTTTTGTTTTCACATGTTATCACTGTTCACTGTGTGTATAAAACACCTCTCCGGGTGTGACGTATCTAACCTGGCTAGAGGAAGGGTGGAGTCCCGAAATAGCTATCCCAGGTGATGCGCCTGCACCTCCACTGATCCACCATCCCCTCCCTGCAACTACTTCTGTGTAATAAAGATTTGGAAGACGATATCGGTGAGTGCTTGAATTTCTCCTACACATTGTTTTGCATCTACCTTTTCTTTTGAGCACCCCGTTGTCTCCATACAAGATACACCATATGCTCCACCTTATCCACCAGGGGTTTATGTTGTAAGCAGTGCGGGCTAGCTATACCTGCTACCAGTATTCCTTGTTAAAAATATATTTCCCATCTGATCTTTATTGCCCATTGTTACGGGTGGAATCACTTTTATGGATGTATTTAAAATTATTTGAATACCCTTAATCGGAATGTTGCTTCTATTACTTTACAGATGAGAGACTCTTGAGCACCTGGAGGTAAAGGGGACCTGTCACCCTGGCTGCCAGGGTGAGGCCCGCCCAACCCCCCGGTGGAGCCCCTTTTACTTACCCCTTCCTCGAACTCCAGGACCCTGTCCCGCTGAGAAATCCCCATCGGAAGCCGCGTGCAAGCTCACCAGAGTCAGATGACAGACAGTTGAGTCTGTCGCCCATAGAGAATGACTACTCCAGTTATTCTCTATGGGCTTTGGACTCATCTCTGGAGAGCGCGCGTACAGCTTCAGACAGGGATTTCTCGGTAGTGGGACAAGGTCTGGGACCGGTACTTCAAGAGGGTATAAGTATAAGGGGCTCCACCGGGGGTCGGGCAGGCTTTATCTGTCACCTGTCAGCCGGGGTGACAGGTCCCCTTTAAGGTGCAATGATTTATTTTGTTTCTACTGCATACTGATAGGTTAACTGGTTTCCTATGAAAGTTAACCTATTATAAATGGGGAGAAAATTAACTGTGAGCCCTATTGAGGGCAAGAGTTGATGTAAATAGTAACAATCTACATAATTCAGTAAATAATGGGAAATAAAATGTCATGTTAAGTCCATATACTGAACCAAATACAGACCCTTAAAAACCAAATACAGTTTTTATGTGAATTAAAATGTGACATTCCATAATTGTTAGTGAAAGTGTAGGTGGTTTATTTGCAACCCATTGCTTTCACACAGTTGCTCACTACTGCTGACAATGCATGTAAGAACTATTTTATCCTTAGGAGAGCGTCTATATAAAGTATCTCATTGTTATAAATAGCCAGATGGTGCAGAGCTTTGCAAAAATATGAAAGGCCTCTAAAACAAAAAGAGATTTTGACAAGTGACTTGCAGACCAATCAACAATTAAATGGTGTTCTTTATGTAGACTTGGTGTTTGGTAGAAGTTAAAAAGCTTAAAGGAGAAGTCCCATGACATAAAAAAATGAATGGGGTGGGGATTTGTTTGCGGGAACATAATAAACAAAGTATACTTAGCTACCCCCATACTGACAGCTGATAGCCTCCTGCAGCTCTTCCAGCTGCAACGTCAGGAACCTTGCTGAGTGATTGCCCTCTCAGCCAATCACTGGTGGCTAAGCGGTCAATCCATTAGCCCTGTTGTGACTTGTCAGTTCCGGAGATCCTGAAACCCGGCAGGGGTCCCACGTCTGGCCCCGCCACTCTCCACGGGCATGGGGGGAGCTGAGTTAGTACTGGTTATCAATTTTTCCTTCAAGTTGATACCTGGCTGATGGATTTCCTGCCCAGTCAATCAGTGACTGGAGTGGTGTCATCTCCCCCATATCACTGACTGGCTGAGCAGGCAATATATCAGCCAAGTCATGATGTTCCTTCAGAAGCAGATCCAGGAGCCTGGCGGGAGTCCCGGAGCCACCGCTACAGAAGCATCAGGAGAGGTAAGTAGAGCTTGTTTACTATCTTCCTCCCTGCCCCTGCCTCCTGGAAAATTTAGATTTTTGCCGGACTTCTCCGGCAAGAGCTGTATCGTTACCATGACAGACCATAATAATAATAAAATAATAACATGACAGACCTTAATAAAAATTGGTGTGCTAGGTGTACTACATAAACCAAAGAGTATAGTAGGAAAGGCTCCACAGAGATACTGTATATAAAGAACTGTGAAATTTTTCATTTTTTTAATCAGCGATGCCGAGATGATTCTCCCACAGGGCTTATACATGTCTCCATGGACAATCCTAATCCTAGAAATGTTTGTAAGCTCAGTGGGAGTAAGTACATTGCAGCCCAGCCACCGGAAATTAGGCCCTTGCTGTTAACACTACAGGGACACCAGGGGGCCAAACTTCAAAAGAAAGCAATTTCCATACAAAGTTAGCTATGCAATAAGGTGCAGTTGAGTTTATATTGTTTTATGGGTACTGTATATCTGAGAAATGGTGTTCATTTTTCTGTTAGCGGAGACGTCAAGGGTCAATATTCCACAATTTGAGAATACAGTGCATCCATCTTCTACTGCCTTGGATACAAAAATAGGAGATTTACAGTAAAATGTCTGATGCACCATAAGTTTGTGTTTTGTAGACACCAAGGCTGGCTTCATGCAAGCGTATTGCTAAGGGAAAAAACATATCTCCATTATGAGCGCAAGCATGGCCTGACTGGGGGTCTGATGACCGTTCAGGTCATCGGTCATCAGACCCTTGGTCAGGCCAGGACTTGCACTTGTAATATGAATGCCTATACACATTTATAAAATACTGTATGTGAAGTCTGCCTTAACTGAATTCAGGATATTATTAGTATTATTATGCTGTGCAGGTAAATATGCCATTAACTACTGCATAGCACTAATACAGCAAATTAAAGCAAAATATAATCTCTAGAAAATATTTTTACTGTAATAACTACTTGAACCAGCTCTGCGCCAAGAAAACACTCCTGAACATTTTAAGAAACACAAAGGTCTTTTGATGTCAATGTCTGCCATTCTGTACGACAATCCATTGACTTTCAGTGCCAAGATTAGTAGTGACAGGAACATGCCATCCATATCACTAAGGACAATGCAATTTTCTTTCATGACAAAGCAAGTATTTCCAAGAGGGACAAATATCCAGCATGAGGAACAGTAAATAAGATACTTAGTCATTATAAAGTACAGATTCTAGTTGTTTCAGTCTTCCGCCTTCAGCGTTTTTGTGGTTTACGTGCTCGGAGAGCTACCACTGTGCTGTATTTGTAATTATGTGAAGTGTTTGCAGCTTAGCAGCAGTAGTCTGATCCCTGCCAGGTATAACTGGAAACTGCAACAGCTTAACTGATAAAAATAATAAGCATTTTGTACCCTTCAGGATCTCCACATATAACATTCTCAGTTTTTAGTCGACGATAGTTCAATAATACAAAAGACTAATATGAATCCACTGTCCAAAAAAAAAATAAACATCCCGCAAAATGTACAGAAAAAGCGACGTAAATTCAATTACACTCTTATTGGTAATGGAAATGAAAGCAGTAGAGCTTAATTGTTAGCTTATGTAGGGCTCATACATGGTTTATTTTCTTAACACATTGAATACAACTACAAATGCTTAGCAGTCCATAAAAGTCCCAGCCAGCGGTCTGGAGTCCTCCAAAAAAAAAAATTGAAATTTAAAGCCCTTATAAAGGCTGTTGGGTTCTTTCTCTAGTATCACTGCCTACAGGAAAGCTAATTCCCTCCCTAACGCTCTCCCTGACAATCAGCAGCTCTGTCCCTAATCTCTTTCAGCATGCATGTGAGGTGAGCACCGCAGGCCCAGATTTTTGTATGCCTGGATCATCTGATCTGGCCAACCAATCGCTGCTATCGACATGTATGGGTCCCACATCATCACATGATGTACCAAAGAGTCTCCTGCATGTTGATTGGCTCAGAAATTGCACAGGAAAAGGATGATGCCATTTTCTCGAGTATCGCAAGATGCTCGTGTGAGCAACGAGTACCTTAATTCTCAAACGAGTACCAAGCTCGGACGAGCATGCTTGCTCATCACTAGAACTACTCTTTACCTATAAACTTTTTAAAATACCAAACACTAATCCCACCAGAACAGGTCAGTAGTGTTGCTGGCACTATGACGTGGATTCAAATAGCTGTCCATCTGCTGCATCAGAAATTTACAGCATAATGGAAGGTGACAAATTAAGTGGTGTTCAACAAAGATATTTTGAAGCTGTAAAATATGCCTAAGATATACAGCAAGAAAGACTAAAGTAAACTCTTCTGGACAGGGCCAGCACATCCTCCAGGCTGACATATGATTTTTTTTTTTTTTTTTAAAGAAAAATCTTACAACCAGATTTAGCATATGTCCCATACAAAGAGAAACTCTGTAGATTTCAGTTTTCTATGGTTTTATTGTTAACCCTTTCACAACCATGGGTCATTGATTCCTCAATGCCCAGGTTGTTTTTTCGACATCAGCTTTTGGCATCATAATGATCCCATAAGCTGACGGCCCTATGTCTGCCCCCTCTCTACTGTCCCCTGCCGCTGTCACAATCTCGGTTTCCATGGCTGCAATCACTTTGCAGAGCCCCAATGGACACCGGACAGAGAATTCTCCCTCTGTAGAGTAAGAATTCTCTGTCAGGAGCCCTATAGATGCTGCGGTCATGCTTACTGCAGTATCTATAGGGTTAACTCTCAGCACCGGAGGGTTAACTCTCAGCACCGGGGCGCTGCTCTGGTGCTGAGAGTTACGACGGGTCCCCAGCTATCACTGACCTGCTACAGATGACACAGGCGCAGCTTCTACACCTGTGTCATCCTACAGCATAAATTAACATAGCTGCAGCATCAGGCATAGGCTGCAGCGACATTAATGTACTGTGCAGCGGCGTTAGGGGGTTAACATTAGAGATGAGCGAACTTTAGAGATTTGATCATCTCTAATATACATCAATCCACTCAGCTCCTCCTGGTCTATAACATGATGCCGATAGCTTAGGTAGCATTTTCATGGTGACAGGTTCCCTTTATAAAAAACATCAATAAAATAAAACAATAAGACATTATCTGTGATCTATTTCCTGCTTACCTTACATAAAAGAAGTCATAGTATTTTACTATGATATAGTATAGTATCTATTTTTCTGGGTACCTAGTTAAGTATAAATATCTAGATAAAAAAATGTGTACCAAAACAAATTAGCTAGATTGAAGATAAATTATCACAATAATTTGGCCACCTACACATGTACATTTCTATGTTCAGGTGCATGGAATGGAGCTACTGTCAATGGTGCACTCCAGCACATGATACCACCATGCTGTTTTATCATGTTGCATTGCCACAATATTTATGTCATATGTAAATGTAAAGTGTTTATTTGTGACATGACCATCACCTCCTTCTCCCATAAGCTGTGCCCCAAATCTATGTGCTAAATTAAAAATCATGTTAAGACATGTACTGTATAGACAACAGCCTACAACTGGGCAAAAGATCATGAAGGAAAAAGAAGGAAGATTCTGTGGAATAACTATTGCAATAGTCTATTCTTTATATCAATATTCGCCTTGCAATTGTATTATCTATACTGAGAAATGAAAGGATCTGAAAGGTTAAATGCCCATATGATTTTTAGTATTTGGTCTTCTCTATACTGTTATTTATTTGTAGAGTTGCATCAGTTATATCTCATAGACAGTATCTGCTAGCAGATATTTACATGGAGATTACCAATCACTGTCAGTTTGTGTGGAGAATTCCGATCATTCAGTGAGTTATTACTACTGCTCAGCTATCTTTGGCAGCTGCCATAGAAAATGAATGAAATGGCAATGCCCACGTAGGATTGACGCTAAATTCTGACAGGACACTCGGTGACAGCCATCACTAAACAGAATCATAAGCAAACTCAACATGATATATTAATGAGCGGAGAAGCCTGGCCATACCAATGTTAGGAAGATCCCATAACCAACATAAATAAATGTAGGTAAATGAAGTAAAATACTCTCTTCAACATGGTGGTGTGGGATGAAAGTATTGCTTGTCATATTTGCAAACATTTGTTTTATGCTATTCCTCCCAGATATTGAATTTGTTAATTGAATAGTTCATTGAATAGCAGCCGCACAACCCTGTTAGGGCACACAATGGAGAGTGCAGCTCCGGACGAACTTTTGATTGTGTGTAATGGTAAATTTGGGATGCACGCACAGGGATGCAGCTGCATCCGAATTCAACAGATATGGAGTTTATCCAGCCGGTACTGAAGTTCTGTCACAGAACGTCCGGTCTCATACATTGTGTGAACGTGGCCTAAAAGAGTATGCTCCCATCATTTTCCAGGGTAAGGCGATTGGGCCCATAGACTATGTTAACTGAAATGGCTATGACTGATTAATAAGACCATGAGACTGTTCCATCAGCAATTCCCCATAATTTCATAATATGGGTCTCATTTGGAGACTGAGCCCACTTTACTAAATTTGTCTAATAATTAGAAAGTGTAAACTTGTATCAAAATGTCTCAAACTGATAAATCTGACGAATCTTTGGACTTCCTAGGGTAACGTGAGATGAGCTACTAGTGGCTTAAACTGTGACCAGTCCTTGTGTTATAGCTGTTATTAAAACAAGTCTGTACTCACTGCCCCCCCCAATCTACTGATATTGTTTCTTAGATTCAAAATTCTGATGGTGCCGTCTATAAGGTGAAAAATATTCTTTTATTCCTCAGTAGAGGTGTCAATAAAGTGGGCTTAGAGCATTCCTTCCCTAGGCCTAAGCTCCCTAGGCCTGCTAAATGGTTGCCGATGCCTCTGCTACCAGGGACCAATAGAACAAAACTAAAATCGTGCCTCTTATCACTTTGGTGCAGTCTGGCAGAGCCAGAAGAGAAGTACTATATAGCTAGTGCAAGTATTCTGCTGCATGCTCTGTTCTCAACAGTTCCATCCCCAATGTTTAGAAAATGATAAAGAATTGCTGAAAAATTAAACATAAAAAACATTTTTTAAACTAGGTATATAGGTATCTATAAGCTGTGAAGACCATGGGGAGATTTATCAAAAATGTACACCTTTTTTTTGGAGTGGAAAAGTCGCAGAATTTTAAGCAACCGCATAGCTGCGCAAAATTTTGCGAATTTTCCCCAACATAGACTGATCATGCCTACTTCAGCTTACTGCTGAAAGTAGACATGATTTATCATGTGTGACTATCTAAAATAGTCGCACATCTGTGGCAAACTCACTCCACACTAGAGGTGGTCTATTTCACCACCTATAATGTGAAGCCAGTTCGCTCTGTGGGTCTGGTGCAGTGCACCCGGTCCACGGAGTGTAAGGGGTTAAGTAGTGATGCAGGAGCATCACTACTAACCCCCTGTGGCTGTACAGTAAGGAGGGGTGCTTAGAACACCCCTCCTTACAGTACAGGAGCAGGGAATCACCTTAATTAAGCTGGGATTCCCTGCCCTACGGGTTTTCCACCCAGAAGCAGAAAACGGTCTGCTTCTGGGCGGGAAATTTGAAATCTCAGCACAGCAGTAACATTCTGGCTCCCAGGGGCTTAAGCTCCTGGGAACCAGACTGTTCTGGCACTGCACCTGCACCAGCAAGGAACGGGGTTAAGTGCCCCCTTCCTTGCTGGGGCAGATGCAGTGCGATCTCCATGGGGAAGGGGGGGTTGATGCTAGGGGCTGGGGGTTACCTGCTGAGTCTTCTTCAGCAGTTGGCAGCAGTCTCCGAATGTCCCGGTAAGCTCCGCCACCGCTACGATAAGCCCCGCCCCAAAAATAATCGCCACTGTAATTTTGGGGGCGGGGCTTGTCATCGCGGGGGTGGAGCTTACCGGGACATTCGGGGACTGCTGCCAACTGCTGAAGAAGACTCAGCAGGTAACCCCCAGCCCCTAGCATCAACCCCCCCCTTCCCCATGGAGATCGCACTGCATCTGCCCCAGGAAGGAAGGGGGCACTTAACCCCCTTCCTTGCTGGTGCAGTGCCAGAACAGTCTGGTCCCCAGGGAGTTAAGTCCCTGGGAGCCAGACTGTAACTCCCATGCCCATGCTGAAGGTCACCCAGTTTTCCCAGGATCCTGTAAGGGTTAACCTTACAGGATGCTGGGAAAGCTGGGTGACCTCCAGCATAGGCATGGGAGTTACAGTCTGACTCCCTGGGACTTAACCCCTGACGTAATCCTCTGCATGCTGAAAAATAAAGGGAGAAGAAAATGCTCATTACCTAGGAGGCAAACCAGGGCCAATGAGACTGTTTAGAGACAATTCTGAGACTATTTAACCCCTTAAGGACAGAGCCTAAAAAATGGCCTTAATGACAGAGACAAATTTTATGAATATGACCAGTGTCACTTTATTCATTAATAACTTCGGGATGCTTTTACCTATCCGGCTGATTCTGAGATTGTTTTCTCGTGACATATTGTACTTTACATTTCTGGTAAATTGGAGTCGATACTCATAACAAATCTTTATAAAAAAAACCCAAATAATGTGAAAAAATGTGAAAAAATGCATTTTTCCAATTTTGAAACTTTTTTGCGTATACAGAAAGTGGTTATACCACAAAAATTATATATTAAATAGCATTAGCAACATGTCTACTTTATGTTGGCGGCATTTATTAAACTATCTTTCATTTTTTTTAGACAATAGGAAGCTTAAAACATTAGCAGCAAATTTCCAAATTTTCAGTAAAATTTCAAAATCAGATATTTTTAGGGACCTGTTCATGTTTAAAGTGTATTTGAGGGGCCTATATGTTAGAAAGCCCCACAACGCACCCCATTTCAGAAACTGCACCCCCCAAACTCTGCAAAAGCACATCCAGAAAGTGTTTTAACCCTTTAGGGGAGTCACAGAAATAAAAGCTAAGTGTGTAAGGAATTTGAAAATTTTAATTTTCTGTGCAGAGATTTTATTGTAATCCAATATTTTTCATAATTATAAACCTATTACCAGAGAAATGCACCCCAATAATTATTGTCCCGTTTCTGCAGTTTATAGAAATACCCCATATGTGGCCCTATTGCGCTATTTGACGCAACCACAAGCCTCAGATATAAGGGAGCGCCTAGTGAATTTCAACGCCTCCGTTATATTTGGTCATTTCTGACTGTACCACTTCAGGTTGGCAGAGGCTCTGGGGTGCCAAAACCTAAAAAACACCCCTAAAGGGACACCATTTAGAAAACTACACCCCTCAAGGAATGTAACAAGGGGTGCGGTGAGCATCTGGACCCCACAGGTGCTTCACAGATTTTCAGAACAATATGGCTTGAAAAAAGAAAAAAAAAATTTTTACACTAAAATGTTGTTCTAGCCTTCAATTTTTCATTTTCTTAAAAGGATAAGTGGGAAAAAAAGACAAAAAATGTGTAGCGCAGTTTCTCCCGAGTACGGAAATACCCCACATGTGGCGATAAAGTGCCAAGGGGGCGCAGGACGAGCCTGCAAAGGGAAGGAGCGCCAATTGGCTTTTGGAAGCTGAATTTCACTGAAAAGGATTTCAAGGGCCATGTCGCATTTACAGAGCCCCCATGCTGCCAAGACACTGGAAACCCCCCACAAGTGACCCCATTCTGGAAACTACACCCCTCAAGGAATCTAACAAGGGGTTCAGTGAGCATATGGACCCCACTGGTGACGGGCACAAATGTGGAACAATGTGACGTGAAAGGGAAAAATTTCATTTTTTTTAACTTTCATGGCACAAATGTGCCCGTCATCAAGGGGTCCATATCCTCACTGCACCCCTTGTTAGATTCCCTGAGGGGTGCAGTTTCCAGAATGGGGTCACTTGTGGGGGGTTTCCAGTGTTTTGGCAGCACGAGGGCTCTGTAAATGCGACATGGCGTTCATCATCCATTCTAGCCAAATCCAACCTCCAAAATCCCAATGGCGCTCCTTCCCTTCGGAGGCTTGCCTTGCGCCCACATGGCGCTTTATGTCCACATGTGGGGTATTTACGGACTCGGGGGAAATTGCTCTACACATTTTGTTTTTTTCCCTCTTTTAACCCCTTGTGAAAATGATAAATTCAAGGCTAAACCAACATTATAGTGTAAAAAATTTAATATTTCATTTTCACGCCACATTGTTCCACATTTGTGTCCGTCACCAGTGGGGTCCATATGCTCACTACACCCCTTGTTACATTCCTTGAGGGGTGCAGTTTCCATAATGGGGTCATTTGTGGGGGGTTTCAACTGTCTTGGCAACACAGGGGCCTTTTGAATGCAACATGGCCCCTCGAAATCCATTCCATCCAAATCCAGCCTTCAAAAACCAAATGGCGCTCCTTCCCTTCGGAGGCTTACCCTGCACCCGCATGGCGCTTTATGTCCACATGTGGGGTATTTCCGTACTCAGGGGAAATTGCGCTACACATTAAATGTTTTTTTTTTATCTTTTAACCCCTTGTGAAAATGAAAAAATCATGACAAGATTAATGATTTAGAGTAAAAATTTTACAAAAATTACACTAAATGTTGGTCTAGCCTTGATTTTTTTCCATTTCCACAAGGGGTTAAAAAAGAAAATGAACACAAAACGTGTAGGGTAGTTTCCCCTGAGTACGAAAATATCCCACATGTGGACATAATGTGCCATATGGGCACAGGGCAAGCCACCAAAGGGACAGAGCGCCATTTAGAGGCTTGAATGGAGGATGGAGGCCACGTCGCAATTACAAAGCTCCTGTGCTGCCAGGTCAGTAGAAACCCCCGACAAATGACCCCATTCTGGAAACTACACCCCATAAGGAATCTAACGAGGGGTGCAGTGAGCATATGGACCCCACTGGTGACGGGCACTTACGTAGAACATGTGCCGAGAAAATAAAAAATACAATTTTTTTCATTTTCACGTCCCAAATGTGGCCGTCACCAGGGTTGGGTGTAGTTTCCAGAATGGGGTCACTTGTGGGGGGTTTCTACTATCCTGGCCGCACAGAGGCTTTGTAATTGCATCATGGCCTCCTCTAATGGGAATGGCGGACATACCTACTTAGCTGGGGAATAGGGACAATTCTAATTTATTTGGGGGTATTAGGCCAATTATTAGTTTATAAGGTTGGAAATGACAAGTGTCCATCAAATTCAACCTGTGTTGATCCAGAGGAAGGCAAAAACCCCTCGTGAGGCAGACGACAGTAGCCTCATCACAGGGGAAAAATTCCTTCCCGACTCCATAATGGCGATCAGAATAATCCCTGGACCAACGTGACCCCTGAAATAGGAATAAGGGACAGAATTTAGATAATGTAGAACCCCAGTGACGTGTGGTACGCCTTGGAGCGATCCAGTATGCAGAGGCCGGGGGGATCAGGACAGGTGTCATACTGGAAAATGGCGTCCTTCCTGATCCCCCTGTTACGCCACACTCTGCACTTCTTCTGGGGTCTCCCGTTCTCCAGTGTGGGGGACGTCACCTGGAAAATGTTGCCCTGGTGCGATCCGGGGTCCTTCATATCCAGAAGCGCTGGGTCCGCTCCATGGCTGCTAAATATTAGGGCTCTATTACTACTTCTGATATGTTCGGATCGTGCCGCAAGCCACAGGGCAGCGAGGGACTGGAAGAGGGGGCGCTGGTATAAAAGTTATCCCCGTACAGGTGGTGACCTTTATCCAGCAGTGGGAAGATCAGTTCCCGGACGATCTTTCCACTTGTTCCGAGGATGGGGGGGGGGGGCATCTGGGGGCATCTGGGGCTGGATTCAGGTGTCCCTTCCTACATACACTCTAAGGGTACGTGCACACTGCGGAATCGCGACAGATAACCCTTCGTGCATTCCACAGCTGGCACCCACCGGCGGAGTGATGCAGGCGCACGTCTCCGTCCGTGTCATAGACTCCATTCTATGCACGGGCGGATTCCGCTCTCCGTCCAACGTGTTCATTCTTTGGATGGATGATGGAATCCGCCCGTGCATAACATGGAGTCTATGACACGGGTAGAGACATGCGCCCGCATCAGTCCGCCGGCGGGTGCCAGCTGCGGAATGCACAAAGGGTTATCCTTCGCCATTCCACAGTGTGCACGTACCCTAAATCTGTAAGTGCACCCTGAGGTACTCTCACAGAGTTAGTAGAATTTAACGCCATACCGTCATCTCTTATTGGGATGATACTGGCGAAAAAGACGTGTCTGGGGGTCAGTGTACGCTATGCTACCCCCAGATACGTCACTGGATGATGAGGACGATGAGGATGAATGGAGGAAAGAAGGATCCCCCCATTCATCCTCACTGGCTGTTTCGGTGTCGGAGGCAATAATAACGTATCCCTCTGACGCCGAAAACACCCTGGGGGCCATCTTTATATGGGGATTGGTATATGGGGTATGTAGTGGTGTAGTGTCAAACTTTATTCAATGTAGTGTGGTGTAATGTAGTGTTTTTTACGTGTTTTTTTTACAGTAAGTGTAAAAAAAAAACCTACGCCAACAAAGGAGTTGCTGATAAATGCCGCACTTATGTGCGGCACTTATCAGCAGACCGTGGCAGTAGAATATAGAAAAAAAACATCCTACGCCAAAAAGGAGTTGCTGATTAGCAGCACACTTTCGTGCGATGCTGATCAACACTCAGCGGCGATAGGGTGCCAAAAATAGAAAAAAAAAATTTGGAAAAAAAAAAAAAAAACTTTCCACATTCTGAACATCCCTGTAGCTGCTGATAAGTGTATTACACATATCAGCCGCTAGAGGGCAGCAGAGCGCAAAATACGGAAAAAGCCGACGCTGGAGCCGAAAATAGCCGAGAGAAGCCGAACGTGACGTCACGGAGGAAGCCGAAGACCCGAACGAAGATGAGGACGGCGCGAACCCGGAAGACGCCGATCAGGAGCCCGGGACAGGTGAGTAATGTACAAATACCTGCTCTGGACCCCTCGGCTACCTAGGTATTTACTATTTTGTGGGACTCTGATCGCCGTGCTACCGGCCCGATCGCCGTGAACGGCCGGCCGTTCACGGCGATCGGGCCGGTGGCACGGCGATCACCATTACTTTTTACAGTAATGGCGGTCGGTGCCGTCCTCGGACAGCACCTACCGCCATTTTTTTCCGGGTCATCGGGTCGCCGATGACCCGGAAAGGTTCCGATCGCCGCTATTGGCTGATCTGAATTGATCAGCCTATAGCGGCGATCGTAAGCACGGGGGGTGTTAACCACCCCCCGTGCCGTGAAGCTAAGATGGCCTGCTATGATTTATAGCAGGCCATCTTCCCCGATCGCTGTGTGCGAACACGCAGCGATCGGGGAAACATCGGGCGTAAATTTACGCCCTGATGCGCCAAGTACCAGGGCGCGAGGGCGTAAGTTTACGCCCGATGTCGTTAAGGGTTTAAAGACAATTCTGAGCCAAACAAATCTGCACCACAAAAAATAGACTAGGCTTATCCCTGATAGTAAATTGCACTTTAAATAGACCAGTCTATTCTTGCCTAAGCAGAAATAGACCACATCTAGAAAAATCCCCTGTTGATAAATTTCCCCCCATATATTTAAATTGCTATATGTTTTTGCTTGTGTCTTTTCTTTTTCAGATTCGTTTGGACTACGTCAATCACCGGCGGACTTTACTGTTCAATAAAATGGTCAACGAGGGGTGTGGGGGTGTTTTTATTTGAATAAAAAAATTTTTTCTAGGTGTGTTGTGTTTTCTTTCATTACTTTACAGACTTAGTAGTGGAAGCTGTCTGATAGACGGAATCTATTACTAAGTCAGGGCTTATGCGTTTTTTTTTTTTAAATAAATAAATAAATAATTTAAAAAAATGCATAGGGTACCCCCTATTTTCATAACCAGCCAGGTAAATAACCAAACAACAGCAGCCTGGTAACACCAGGGTGGGAAGAGCCATTGGTTTAGGCCCTTCCCAGCCTTAATATTACCAGCCTGCTGCCGCCCGATCCAGGAACGCCAATTTTGACGCTCCGGGACCACTGGCACCCGGCTCTTCCCAGTACCCCTGGTGGCATTGGGTACTCAGGTAATAATGGGGGGTTAGTGTTAGCCATTTTATACCGGCTAACACTAGGCCCCAACTTAGTAATGGATTCCGTCTATCAGACAGCTTCCACTACTAAGCCTGTAAAGTAATGAAAGAAAACACAACACACCGAGAAAATGTTTTTATTCAAATAAAAACACCCCCACACCCCTCGTTGACCATTTTATTAAACAGTAAAGTCTGCCGGTCATCGACGTAGTCCAAACGAATCTGACATAATCCTCTGCATGCTGAAAAATAAAGGGAGAAGAAAATGCTCATTACCTAGGAGGCAAACCAGGGCCAATGAGACTGTTTAGAGACAATTCTGAGACTATTTAAAGACAATTCTGAGCCAAACAAATCTGCACCACAGAAAATAGACTAGGCTTATCCCTGATAGTAAATTGCATTTTAAATAGACCAGTCTATTCTTGCCTAAGCAGAAATAGACCACATCTAGAAAAATCCCCTGTTGATAAATTTCCCCCCATATATTTAAATCGGTATGTATATGTTGCCCTTGCAAAAACTATATAAAATGTATAAAAAAATCACTTTAATAGGCTGTTTGTTCCTGTCTATGAGCAAATTAATAAAGTCCTGACCTTGTCCAAACAGCCATTGGGATTCTAAAACTACCTATTATGGTGTGAAGTATCAAATCACTCAATAAAAATGCAGCAAGAAATGCATTTGTATTTCAGGCAATGTGTTTAGCAATTTCCATACATGAACCTTGTGAGTCATATACCAGATATTAATTAAATTGACAGTGATCCTTTGTCCTATGCTTGAAATACTTTTAAATGTCAGTATAGATTCCTCGTTCAGCCTGTAGGTGACAGCATTGGTCGGTGACAATGTTACATACTTCAAAATGCATTGTTAGTACTAAAAAAGGAAGGTTATTAGAACTAATATTTACAGACTTATTGTGACAAATTTTGTGTTACACAAAGACGTATTTTAATTTAAAACAATTATTGCTGTTAAACATTTTATACCTTTAAATGGGTAATATTAGGAATTATACATTATTTCCAGTTAAAATACAGTTTTTTCTGTATGCTTTTATGCAATTTACCTTACTCATCTGAAGAGTTGTCGCCACATACTTTAGATCAGAAGTTTAAGACATGCTCAGCCAGTGTCAGACTGGCCCACCAGAGGGGGCCCGGTGGGCCACCAGCTTTAGAACCTGCACAAACAGTGACTAAAATGTCGTTTCCCACTGGTTCTTCATTGGTGGGCCCTCAAGATCATTTCTCTGGAGGGCCCCAGATACCCCAGTCCGACACTGTGCTCAGCACTATTACATCAGTCCTATAATCTTTAGCATGTGTGTGTTTATGTCTGCACTGTTTACTGGCCATGCTGGGAACTGCATTCTGCACAGTGGGACTCTGTATGGGTTTGTTTTGTATTAGCTCTATGTATGGAGAGTTCTCAGTAAGACATAAAAATTGAGGTATTCTTTAGCAGTCAGTGTGCAGTACACTGTTCAGCCACACTACATAGGAGGCAAAGTACACAATATAAACCACAGGCCTATACCAACCATAGAACCCTGTCTAAACCCTACCTGCCTCACACCACAATAAACAGTGGCAAGACCGCACCCTGGCAGATCAGCCATATTTGTGGTAACTCAGGGTTGCCAGGTTTTGTTAGTAAGAGATGATGTTGCAGTACCACTGCTACACTTGTCATGGGGCTCGGAGTGGTATAAGCTCTTCCTGGGTCCCACAACATGCCCCTTTGTCCCTGCGGTGTACAGGATAAGGAGTCCAGAGTACTTAAACAGGATTCCACTCTTTTTGAGGTTTCAGTAAATACATAATTCTTGTACACAAGGTGTAGTATACTAGCTCGAGTAATTGGCTGGCTAGGGTCCCTGGTAATACTTGGAATCACTGCTGGATGAGACTTTAAACGCTTTAGCAATTGAGTAACTGAAGAATAGCTTCGAAAACTTGGTTACGTGAAAGAACAGACAGACTACCTTAACCTGTACACATAGCTATGATCTGTCTACTGCTGGGCTAGGGCACAGAGTGACATGTCCAGTAATACAGGCACCAGTTAAGGGTGAGCCAGCCATTGGAGCTTCCTTTTAGGTTTGGGCGCTTTGCAGTATGGTACGTTGGCGTAGTTGCTCTTCTACAATCCACTGACGGAAGCTTTTGGAGATTTCCGGAGCTCGGAAAGAACAGGATAGTCCCTCAGCTTGGATAGGCTGTGGATCCCCTGTTGCGAAGCCGCACTTGAGGCATACTAGCCCAACATGGCTAGCAGTCAGGAACACTTGGAATCAAAAGATCAGCTTTCTTGTGGGAACCAGCAGTGGGATATGGCTGGATGGCCAGACCCTGTTAGGATGCTCAGCAGGAACCAACTTATACTTTCTCTGACTAGATCAGACTTAGTTTAACCCCTTCCCGCATGAGGGCGTAACTGTATGTCCTCACGCGGGTGGAGGAGTTCAGAGCACTCTGAACACCCGCGGTCCCGGGTGCGGCATGTAGCCCGGGACCGTGGCTATTAAGTCTTCAGATGCAGCTTCAAAGTTGACAGCTGCATCTGAAGACTTACTGCAGCCCAAACCTGGTGGTCTAGTGGGGAGATCGCCCCCCCGTGACGTTGTAACGGAGGGGAAATCCCTGCTTCTGCTGCCGGCCTGAGTCTGCGCAGTAATGGCTCTGATCCCGGCTCTGCATTCTATTGCTTTTGGCTGCAGCAGCCAAAAGCAATAGAACACTGATCTCATCAATCTATGTTGTATAACTATACAGCATAGATCTCTATGAGAGATCAGTGTGCATATACTAGAAGTCCCCCGGGGGTCTTCTAGTATATGTGTAAAAAAAAAAAAAAAAAAAAAAAGTTTTATTATTAATAAATAATCCCCTCCCCTAATAAAAGTTTGAATCACCCCCTTTTCCCATTTTATAAATATAAATAAATACTGTAAATAAACATGTTTTGTATTGCCACGTGCGTAATTGCCCAAAATATTAATTTATCACATTCCTGATCTCGCACGGTAAACGGCGTAAGCGCAAAAAAATCCCAAAGTGCAAAATTGCACATTTTTGGCCGCATCAAATCCAGAAACATTGTAATAAAAAGCTATCAAAAAGTTACATATGCGCAATCAAGGTACCGATAGAAAGAACACATCATGGCACAAAAAATGACACCTCACACAGCCCCATAGACCAAAGGATAAAAGCGTTATAAGCCTGGGAATGGAGCGATTTTAAGGAACATATATTTGTTAACAATGGTTTGAATTTTTTACAAGCCATCAAATAAAAAAAAAGTTATGCAAGTTGTATATCGTTTTAATTGTACCCACTTGAGGAACATATATAACAGTTTTTTCATAGGACACACGGCGTAAAAACGAAGCCCCCCTCAAAGAAAAAGAATGGCGTTTCTTTTTCAATTTCACTGCACATATAATTTTTTTCCGGTTTCGCAGAATATTTAATGCAAAAATTCAGCCTGTCATTGCAAAGTACAATTGGTGATGCAAAAAATAAGGGGTCATGTGGGTCTGTAGGTGTAAAAATGCAACTGCTATGGCCTTTTAAGCACAAGGAGGAAAAAACGAAAACGCAAAAAACGAAAATTAGCCCAGTCCAGAAGGGGTTAAGCACATAGTCCCCTCCACCTCTACTTATAGGCTTAGGGCAAGTTTCCAATTGGTGGAGAAGGACCTGGTTAGATAGGAAAGTTTCCTTTCCGGGTGACTTTTATAGGGATTGGTCAACAAGCCAGCTTTCAGCTGGTGGCAGAAGTGTCACATATACCATTAACCCTTTCTTACAGTTCCTTCAGCATGTACTTACAGTACTGGAAAATACAGAATAAAATCTAGTGACCAAAAAGACTCCATACTATTAACAGAATACCCAACACTACATATACCTTTAGGGGGGCATTTATTACGCCCAGGGTTTTCTTAAAAATGTCCCCGTAACTCTGGTACTACGGACATGTTTGTAGAGGTGGATTGCCTCCACATGAATCCTGTGCGCGCGGAAGGAAACCTACGCCAGCTCAGAGCTGGAGTAGGTTTCCTGCTTATTTTTACGATAAAGCAAATGATGAATCACGCGGATTCTGAGTCCGCACCCCCTGTACAGATATGGCCAATAAACGGTTGGTGTAATAGGGCCTTAAGGAATTTTATAGATTATTTTATTACTGATTTCACTTCTCTGCCTGATATAGTCCCTGATGCAAAAGTATGAAGCCACTCTGCCCCCTTATAACTAGAAGGTAGAGCTACTATACATCAGTTCAATTTTACAATGTCCATACTACCACTAGAGATGAGCAAACCGATTTGGCCGGTATGGGATCCGGTTCGGATTTTTCCAAAAGTCCGAGTTCGGTCGGATTCGGATTTTTGGAAGTCCGCTCCGGATTTTTTTTTTTCTTGCTTTCTAAAATGGCAGCCGCCATTTTAGAAAGCAGGAAGTGTTCTGGGCGGGAAAAGCGCTTTCCCATGATGCCCGGAACACATCCAATCAGCAGGGATGTTGCACTACCCCATCCCCTGTGTGACGTCAGTATTGCGCATGACGCATTCTGCAGAGAGAAAGGAATGAGACTGTTAGCAGTGCACAGAGCTCGCCAGTGACAAAGTGCTGCTGCTGCTGTACTGAGAATATATTGTACAAAAGAAAAGACAAAAAGATTATTAGGAAAGCGAAGAGGAGAAACATATAGTGATTAAGAGAGAAAAATAGAGAGGGCAAAAGATAGATAGGTAGATAGATTAGGCATAGGATAGCAAAGGGTGAACAGAACAAAAACGTGCTATACAGATATACAAGTACTATAGTTGGAATCTTGGAAGAGTGTATATGACATAGGTGTTTCCGTGAGGCACAAATATATACCTTGTACATGTGTGTAGAATAAAACTCTAAAAACTATGGCTGGACCTCCACTGGCCTCCAATGACTACTGCTGCTCTTTCACTGCATTTGTGACCCTTTTTCCTGCATAGACCCTGTAAAAAAATGACTTTGAGATATGGAAAAGATAATGATGTTACTGACATGTAGAGCCCTAAATTCAACCAAATACACTACCCCCGTATCATATAGATGCTTTAAACTATGAAATCTGTAGAAATGTGGAATTCGGTTGAACCAAACTCTTCAAAAAAATCCGGAAGTCCGGTCGGAACGAACTTTTGAAAAGTTCGCTCATCTCTACTTTAAAAAAGTATGTAAACATGGCCTTAGGGTACAGATCCTATATAAAACTGTTCCAGTTGTCATCAGCTGAAGTATTTTGAAAGGATAACCCGTTTTTTATTACTTTGAAGCTATGTTCACACGCTATTTAAATAATGGCCATTCTGCATGAATGGCTGTTGTTTATTGCTACCTACGGCCAGAATTACGGATCATGATCATTAATTCCAGTTGTAGGTAGCATTTAACAACAGCTGTTCACATGGAACAACCATTGTTTCTTAAAAGTGTGAATATAGCCTAAATGCCATCTAAGCATTTCTTTGCATAATAATAACTGTTTAAAATTCTAAATGCATGACATGCAAATCTTTTTTACTACTAGAAGATAAATGAGTGTCCGATGAGATATAGTTCAACCCCTTGAAACCTAATATTCTGTTATAACCTAGAACCCCTGAAAAATGATGACTCGGACCCTATTGAAAGTTATAATAACGAGGAAGAGATATCGGTCTTGAATTAAGCTGTTATTATAGCTTGTGCATAAAAGATAAGTAAATAACCCCATTAAAGGATATATAATGGAGACACTGCAGTAGCTTCTGCTGTTACAATAGAAGCAATTATAGCTAATGTTGTACCTTTAACATTTTATGCCTGAAATGTAAAACGACAAATATAGATACATAAAAAAATAGAATGACTAATATACAGTTGTGCTCAGTAATAACTGTTATTATGGAGAGCGCTATAACCTTCTGCCCATAAAAGTTGATGCACGTAAGTGTGTTGTTTGCATTTTTATAGAGACATTTATTTATATATCCTTACTTTTCCCTGTTTCACCTCTTATAGACAGATGCGGCACAGATGTTTGCATCTTACGTTCATGTTTGCACTATACATGTAATATTCGAATTTCCAAACAAATCTATAATACTTTAATAATAATAAATTGCAGATTGTAAGCCCTCGTGGGCAGGTTCCTTACTCCCTATGTACCAGTCTGCCATTTACCTTATTTATGTAATGTGTTTTGATTTTGTAATGTTTAGTTTGTCAACCTCATCACTTGTATAGCGCTCTGTAATAAAGGGCGCTTAAAAATAAATAAATAACTAAATAATTATTCAAATGAGAAGAACATTTTGCCTTTGTGAATATGGAAATATGTGTACCAATCTGTAAAATTTCCTACAGAATAGGCATAGAGTACCTTTACGTAACTCCTTTATATAACAAGCTTTCCTGCTATTCATGAAACCCTCTGATCACAGAAAGAACCGTATAGCCATACAGTCGCTGTATAGCTATCTCAATATTTCAGGCTTGGGATATATCCCTAGTCAATTGCTTTAAAACTCCTAGAAGGAGTGCAGCATTGACTTGAAGGAACACCACCTTCCCATGGAAGCGTGAGAGCTATTTTGCATATCCTATCCATACCCTCAAAGCACTAATTTCCATGATCAGTGGTGGGTGATAACTGGAACTTAATTACCTCCAAGCAGTGGCATAGCTACCATAAAGGCAGACCATGCCACTGCTACAGGGCCTGTGCACTAAGGGTGCCCACAGGCCCGGTCTGACATTTAGCCCTTTAACTGTGGGCATTTGAGATGAACACTTACAGTTAAATGCTGTGATGCTCTGACTGACAGACCAAGAAGCCATTGGCTTCCCACCCTGCAAGTATGTCAAGCTGTAACACCTCCATACTCCCCTATCACACCTGACCCTGCTTAGGACTCAACTTTCAGGTGTCAATCAAGAAGGGAGGGAGGAGACAGAAGGTATTCCAACCTGCAGCAGATAAGAAGCTTAGAAAAACATCTGTGTATCTTTATACCATAGAATAAAATTAGTTTTTTTTCCTGAAAGCACGAAAGCATGTATATGAAGCATTCCATGTGTCTTCTTGACCTACGTGTAACAGCTATTCAATAGTGTCTGCAGTGTTGACCTAACTTCTGTCCAATAGTCCAGCTCCAATGCTTGCAGCATACATGATATTTTGGCATAATGCAAACTTCAAGACAAAGTTAAAGTCATGGAAATCACTTTTTTTCTGCTGGACATTATGGGATGGCAGAAAAAACATCAGTTTTTATGGGCTTTGTGTACTGTGAATTTATGGATAGTTGGCAACCAGACATCCATCTATGGGCAGATCAGGGTTTTTTGCCCATTGCCAGCACAGAATAGTGATCTACTACAACAGGAAGGCTAATCACTTTATTGAAAGATGTCAAATGTTTTAACAACTATTTGAACAATGGATTTCTGCACAGAATATATTAGGTTTCCAGCTCCATCTATGTACAGTGCCAAGATTATTATTATTATTATTAATAATAATAATAATAATAATAATAATAATAATAATAATAATAATAATAATAATTCTGTGTCTGTGTCTAGCCTAGAGTTGGAGCTGAGATCCATGCAGAATTACTGCCAGCAGTATTCTTTAGTATTCAAATTAGAATAGGCTCTTGACTGAGTAATGCAAAAGCGTAAAAATAGTAGAGGGCCAGCCAGCGTTCACATTTGAATTTGGAACTTTATTAAATCTAATTAAAATTCATAGGTGCATTAGAGCACCACCTCCTACCCAGCCCTGGCAGGGGGTCTGGGGTATTGGCTGACAATTGCTAGTATTAGAAATCCCCAGGCTAATAAGTGCTGCTTTCAACTCCTAACTATCCTTAGGAGTGAAGAGCCCCTGGCTGCTGCTAACTACTAGAGGATGATAGCAGCTGAAGGCATGTATGATGATGTTCCTCATGTGTGTCTGTCTGAGTACTGCACAACTGGAAGTTTTGTAGTTTCATAATTCACGGTTTTACATGTAATAAATCTTGACACATACTTGAATGCTTGACCTTAGTGCTCGAGGGAGGTGCTTGAGAGAAGTAGAAGAGGTAGTTGCAGTAGGCTTGTGGAGAGTAGAGGAGTTTGCCAGAGAATCCCCAACCCAGTGTAGCTTTGTACTCTGCCGGAACTTTTAGTAGAACTTTTGAAGTAATACTCATACTCGTACTCGTACTCACGTTTTGACCGTGTCTGACTGTCTTCTGGTCTCTGGTAGCATAGAACCCATCCCAGTAGGGTAGTACGAGCCCCAGCCGTGGTTATGTGGAAGTAGCTAGGTGTCTGAGTTTTCCCAGTTACCTGCACTGTGCAGTATGATACGTAGACTTTTGTATACTGGTTGCTTTGTCCTACTTAGGCTAGTTCCTATCTTTTTAGGATACTACCCTCCTCTTTTGATGCGTGTTCCTGGCATGGGTCAGGGTGTTCCTTGGTGACTACTCTTCCTTGTTGGTGCTTAATACTGCATAGTGAATATAGTAGTTTGGCTGAAAGAACTGTTGGTCTCTATCTGCATCTGCTCACTTTGGTGATCCTAGACTCAACTGAACCTAATGTCCCTGACAATGGTCCTGGCATCAGCCAGGCCCTGGTTTAACTTCTGCAGGAACTCGGTTTGGTGTGTCCTCTCTCACTGGGAATCTGTATAGAACTCACTGTACTTCCTTCACCAGTGAAACTCCTTGTGTACCTGCCTGTGAGTGGTGGGGATGATTGTGTGCAGGAGAAAGAAGATCGAGAAGAAAAGAGCACCTCCTAATTGTAAAAGCACATAACACATGGTGTAAAATCCTTAACCCATGACGTCCATCAGCTGTGCATAGAATTAAGTACACAAACATTTAAGAAACACTGGCACCTAGTGGGGAAACTTAATACTTCATCCACCAGTGAAAAACACCAGTGAATACAGATGAATACGACAAATAGATTTTTAGGAATTTAGAATTTTTTAGCAGAAAATTGCAGAAGAAATAAATAAAAATTTGATGGTTCAAATATATCAGTCAGAGAGACAAACAGAAAAACTACATGTCTATTTCTCAGGGATTTTTTTACATTACAAAATGAAGAAGGCTTGGATTTATAGTGGATCTTCCCAGGAGTGGCATCCCTGAGCTGTCCACTCTACTGTATGTGCTGAAGTTATTGCAGTAGCAGCAGCAGCACTGCATTGTTAACATAGTAAAATTTATTTTATACAGATATGATCAAGAAAGCGTTAACAAATTTTCTTAGAAAACAGTGACCTGGGAATGGATTTATAAATACATTATATAGCTGTGAAAGTAGGGCATTTATAAAAAGTGTGACCTACATTCCCCGGTTTTGGGAATAGAAGATTACATTTGTCATGGCTCCTTACTGTATTCTCCATAGGGAATAAACTTGGGGGAAAAAAAATCACCCTGAGGTATACCATTTAGAAAGGTACTGTGTGACCTCCAGGCTTTACTATAACACTAGAAATGTGGGCCTAGGTTTCCATTACCCTTCCGTTACCATTTTTTGTTCATTTATAACACCAGTAGCGATACTAAGAGGACCAATGCAGATATTTAGCAAAGGTCCCTAGGTCTGGTGGCACCAAACAATGCAATGCCTCAAAGGGAAACAGAAATCACCACTGTAGTTCATACTAATAAATCACTCAGATTGACTGGTCCAAAAAACTCATCCTAGAACTAGTGGGGGGGGGGGAGAACCAGTTTTTATACACCACATGCTTTCAGAGGGATTCCTAGGAGCATGCAGATTCAATAGGAACAACAAAGTGTTCAGGCGTGGGTCTGCCCTTTCTGTGCCTCTCTTACTCTTCCATGCTCTTTTCACGAGTCCTCTTCATTGGCACGCATGTCCCCAACTTCAGTGCACCCTGAATGTCAGATAGACACATAAAAACCTGCCACTTTCTGGAACCCTTGCTGACTCTATTAGTTCCCTAGCCCATTTGTTGGCCCATTTGTTTCTGACCAGAGCAAACTAAGGTAGCATTTGTCATCAGTTTTCTTTCTGGGAAGGTGTTGGTGTGGGCTAATTCTCTCTGGGACAGGGATGATACCGCCAATCTTCAAGCCTTTCTGTCTGAGTTCAAAGTGTATTTGAGGAGATTACAGCATCTGTGGAGACTGCCCTTCTGGATCTTTGTCCAAGGAACTCTTCTGTTGGAGAAAACATGGTCCAATTACATACTTTGGCTATTGAACTTCATTGGAACAATGCTGCCCTAGTTGCCACCTTTAGAATGGTCTCACCAGTTGTGTTAAGGATGTGCTATCCAGTCGAGATCTGTCCACCTCCTTGAATCCACTTGGCCACTCTGATTAATGTCAGTTTCTCTGAAACAGAAAAAGAGGGTCCCCTGCAGGATCCTCTACGCTCATTACATTTTCCATTAGCATTTCAAAGGCCACCCTATCCCTTGCACCCATGCAAATAAACAGAATCCATCTCACACAAGGGGAGAGAACAGGCTGCCAGGAGCAGAATCTATACTTCTATTGTGCCAGTCCTAAGCATTTTTGCTTGAATCACCCACAGTGTCCTTAGTAACCAGGAAACTCCTAGGCTTCCCTAGGTGTTAACGCTTCTTCTCCACAATTGTCTTTGACAATTTTTATTTTCCACTTGTCAGGATCTCGGTATCTGATCTCTGTCTTCCCCTAACTCTGGAGCTGAGGGAAATTTTGTGAAAGCCTCCTTGGCTCAAAAATGGCATCTCCCTGTACACTGCCTTGCCAAGCCACTGGGAATTTCATCAGTTACTGGGAAACCCTTAGGCATAACTATCCAGTATTAGGGCACGTTGACTCTACGGAATCCGCACAAATAACATTCTATGCTCGGGCAGATTCAGCCATCCGCCTAAATAATTGACATGTCAATTCTTTGGGCAGACGACGGAATCTGCCTGAGGATAGAATATAGTCTATGGCACGGACAGAGAGTCAATGGGTAGTGTGAGGAGGCAAGTGTCTAAAGTGGTCTGATGGTTTTACTTGTTGCCTGCTAATTCTTTGTGCTGGACTCTCCTCCTCTTCTCAGACTCCTTCCAAGCCTCCACCAGGTCTCCCAGCTCTGTATTACGACTTTGCAGATGACTTCTTTGAAAAGGAGGCTGAGACCCTACCACCTCATTACCCTTAGTGTCCTCATTGACTTTCTTCCTGGCACCTCTCCCCCCTAAGAAAGAGTTTATCCATTCTTCGTACTAGAGATTAAAGCCATGTCGGCCTTTATCAAGGAAAATCTGCAGAAAGGGTTTATTCGCAAATCATCTTCTTCTGCTGGAGCCAGGTTCTTCTTTGTTTAGAAGAAAGATGATCACTATGCCCATGGATTGATTATTGATATCTCAAAAAGGTCACCTTAAAGAATGGGGATACCTAGTCTATGATCTCAGAACTCCTTGACTGCCTTCGGGTGTTTGCATTTTTACCAAGCTTGATTGGCGGAGCACCTGTAACTTGATGAGAATTTGGGAGGACGATAAGTGGAAGACGGCATTTAATGCTTGCGATGGGCATTTTGAGTATCTAGTAATGCCCTTTGAGTTATACAAAGCCACAGATGTTTTTCAAGAATTTGTCAATGACAATATTCCAAGACTTTTTCTATTCCAGTGTCATTATGTATCTGGATGATATTTTGATCTTCTCCCCCAATGAGATGCTTGAGAACTAATCACCTCTATGCCAAGCTGGAGAAGTGTATCTAACATCAGACCAGTCTTCTTTTCCTCGACTACACAATCTCTGACACTGGTCTGCATATGGACCCTACTAAGCTCACAGCAGTTTTTCAGTGGCCTCCTCCTTTTGGCCTTCAAGCTATTCTACTTTCTGGGCTTTGCCAATAATCAGCAATTTTTCCCACACTTCTCCACTTTGATTTCACCTATTGTGGCGCTTACTAAGAAAGGTTAAAATCTCAGGCACTGTCCACCCAAAGTGGAGGAGGCCTTCTACAGACTGAAATTTGCCTTAGCATCTGCTCTTGTCTCGTCCAGACCCTGCAAGACTTGATGCCTTTTCAGTAGGAGTATGGGCGGTTCTTACCCAGAAAAATTCTACAGGAAGAACTAGGACTTGTGGCTTCTTCTCCAAGACCTTTTTATTATTGGAGATTGGGAGTTGTTAGCCATTGAATTGGCACTGGATGAATGGTGTCATCTCTTGAAAGGAGCAAACCATCCTATTAACATCTATTCAGATTATAACAATCTCTTTTATCTTCAGACAGCAAAGGGCCTTAAACCGAGGCAAGCCAGGTGGATTCTTTTCTTTTCCCAGTTTAATTTCTAAATTCATTTCTTACAGGTGGAAAAGAACATTAAGGCTGACACACTCTCGGGCCTCCGATTACCTCAACCAGGAGACCACTCCTCAACATATAATTCCACCTGAGTGTTTAACCTCTGTTGCCTCTACAGTTCTACAATGTGTTCTTCCTGGGAAAACCTGTACATCCTGTGATTAGGAAGAGGATCTTGAAATGGGGCCATTCTTCATTAGTGGGTGGACATTAAGGAATTTGCAAGACTGGGCAACTAATTTCACGTCATTACTGGTGGCCAAGTCTCCAAGACATTGCTGTCTTTTGTATGACTTGTACTCACTTCATAGCCCTACCTAGTCTGCCTTCTGCTCCACGTCTTGCCAGTCTCTTCCTCCTGCACATCTTCCATCTACATGGAATACCTCTGCACATCATTTCCAATCAAGGTCCCAAGTTCATCTTAAAATTTTCACGTGCTGTCTGCTTCCATCTACAAGTTAAATTACATTTTTCCTCGGATGTCAGTTTTCTGCGCCCGGTATTCATTAAAGTGGGGAGTTCTGATGCGGGCGTTCACAGCACCAGGCGGGATGATCTTCTCTGAGACTGGCCGTTCCATGACCTGGTTGGGCCAAGGAACGTCCAGTCTCTTACAAGGTGTGAACATAGCCAAAGACTGCAAGGACTTCAGGCTAAGATCCCCTACGGCATTAGGCGCGATTACATGATGTCATTCCACCTGCCTAGGGATCCCATCCCTGAGCCCACAGGCTGGAAGCCTAAGGGCCAGTGTAAACTGTAATTCCGCCTGCTTGTGTCAAACAGTGTCTCTATGGGAGGGCTTGTGTGCCTTCATTCTCCTCCACTCTCCGCTCAAAGAATTGACATTCGAAATTCTGCCGGATTTACTTAGTGTGAACTGGCCCTAAATGGGCTGCTTCTCATTAATGGAGCTGATGCTAAATCCATCACATACAAGAAAAATATAGTAAAGATGACAACCAGAGACCAATGAGCATACCATCTGTGGTAGTAAATCTATGGAATGTTTCCTGAAAAATAACTTGCTAGACCCAAATCAGTAAGACTTGTAAACAGGGATGGTGACTAAGTTACAAAAACTTTGACTAATAGAGGAGCTGTGGACCTAGCCCAAATACCAACAACAGCTTCCTGCAAAGAACTTATAAGTAATATGGGACTTAATAGGAAAAACTTTAAACTGTTGTTGCTAAGGGTTTATGTTCTGATGCAATGGCTTACCTCCTGGCTTGGCTCTAAAACCTGCCTTGTTTCATTTGTTTGAACAGTTGAAGTCATAAGTTTACATACACTTAGGTTGAAGTCATTAAAGCTCATATTTATCTCATCCACTATAACTTTACCAAGTTTTACAAAATATATCTACTTTGAATATAAAGTATCTTTTCCAGGAAATAATGCTGACTATTTAATTTATCATTTACCATATGTAAAATTCACAATTTTACATACAAGTTGATTATGCCTTTCAATTAATTACTAAATGCCAGAAAATAATGTCATGGCTTTAGAAGTTTCTGGCTAACTTACTTAGGATATTTACAATAATAGTTATAATAAGTGCTAGTTGTGACTGTTATATTCTAAATAGACAATGGACCAAAATTTGCTTCTAACCTTGTGGCAAAATAACATAATGGCTACAAAGTGAAGCTAACATAGCAATTAGTGATGAGCGAACATCCTAATGTTCAGTTCAGATCATAAACATTAAAAAGGTTTGTTAGAGGTTTGTGTTCGCCAAACATTCATGAACAAATAACGAACGTACAGAGGAAGTGTACTTTTTGGTCTAGCGTTACACACATGCGTACAGTCCCTAACAGAAGTTCTATCCTGCTGCAAAATTTGACGACTTTTAAGATTGGGAATGTAAGAGGTAGCTAATACTTCTTGATATTTTAGGCTATTGATATTACCTTCCACCTTGCAAATTTTTTGCACACCCCATACTGAGTGTAACCCTATCATCCTCAGACAATCCTAATGGACAAGTCAAGAGTTTCAATGAAATTCTTGGAAATGACCTTAGTCACTTTGTCTCTGCCCATCATGATGATTTGTCCAACCTACTACCTTGGGCTGAGTTTTCTAACAACCATTTGGACTCTGACTCTAAGTGCCCCAAGTTGGCCCATGAGTGTCTTGCAGGGGTTAAAAATTTAAACGTTTCGAATTTATGATAAATAACATAGAAGTAACATTGACCAGCAAGAGCATTAACCCCTTCATGTCAGCCATATAGCTATATATGTTCCTGCTGCATATACCCTGTGCAACAGAAACGTATATAAATGTTCCCTGCTGTGGATGGGTTTAAATGTGTGCAGTACCATTTCAATGCCATTAGCCCTGCACACATTACAGTCCCTAGACCCGGTAAGTACAGACAGTCGCGGTCCTGCAGCCGCCTGTCATTAACCCCCTTAGACACCACGATGCACAGCAATTGCAGTGTTTAAGGTAGTCAGTGACAGGACAAGGACCTGTCACTGACTGATCCAGACCCCCATGGTCCCAATCACTTGTATCGGCAGGCGGGGATAAGCCACTTATCTCCGCCCTGTTGGATTAGCGATCTATTCATAGAGTCTGCTCTCAGGCATACTCTATGTACAGATCGGCGATAATACTGATGAATGCTATGCTATGGCATAGCATTCATCAGTATATGCAATCAGAGCATTGCATATATAAGTCCCTTAATGGACTTATATTTGCAATACAAAATTTGTACAGAAAAATAAAAAAGTTAAAACATATAAAAAAAAAACACTAATAAAAATGCCCCAATAAAGATTTATATTATCCCTTTCCCTATTATAAAAAAGTAAGCATGTTACATATCGTAGAATTATTTGATCAATTAAAATATAACATGATTGTTCCTGCACGGTGAACAGTGTAAATGAAAATCGAAAAATAAACTAAACAAACAGAATTGCTGATTTTTTAAAAAACTTTTTTTTTCTTACACCAATAGGATACTAATAAACACTAGAGATCATGGGGGGGCGTGGTTAGCGGCGCATGTCGACGCTTGAAAGAGCAGCTCCGTCTAGACCTTAGGCCAAAGCGGCACAAACCGGCAAACAACCCGCCGAAATTCACGGACCTGCTGCCTTCGGATACACCGGAGCTCACCCTCACCTCCATGATGGCCGTGAAAAAGAAGAAGAAGAGCCCGGTAAAGCTTACTCAGTTCTTCCCGGCCCTGGAAGGCTCTCAAGATGGCGCCGGCGGCTGTTCTGACGGGAGACAATCTAGCGCTCAGCAAGGACTGGCACACTCTCCGAGCACTGGCAGCGCCTCTCCAGCCTCGGATTTCCCAGGTACCGGCAGTCAGGGGTCCCCCTCTGCCCCATCCTCGCTTACCCCTAGTAGCCACAACCGAGGCACTCCAGCTCCTGTGACACGGAGCTGCATGCCACCTCATGTATCACTGTCTCTAGCAGCAGCTCCGCACTACACAGGGCAGCATGGAGGCCCACCTGACACGGCACCGCTTACAGAGACGTTTATGTGGGGCCTTATAACGGACCTAAAAACCTCCCTGCAAGCCGAAATTAGAGCTGCGGTAGCCTCATTGCATAAGGAGGTTTCTGATCTTGGAGGCCGCACGTCCCACATTGAAGGGAAAATGACGGAATACGCTGTGGCGCACAATGAAATTGTGGATGCTACTACTGACATGGATGACAGGCTTGCTGCACTACAACTTAAGATAGCTGATATGGAGGATCGCTCCAGACGTAATAACTTATGTTTCCGTGGCATTCCTGAAGCGGTCAAACCTGAAGACCTGTATACTTTTCTGACTGATTACTTTGCAGCCCTCCTCCCACATGCTGAACCTCTTGACCTCACCATTGACAGGGCTCACAGGCTGCCTAAGCCCAAGAACCTGGCGGCATCCATCCCCAGGGACGTCATAGCCCGCATACACTTCTTCAAAGTTAAGGAACAGATATCGGAGGCAGCAAACCCAACCTTCCTGAGAGGTTCCAAGATATTCTTATTTTCACTGATCTGTCTGCAGCTACTCTGGCGAGACGGAGGGAATTTGCCCCAGGAACTAAGCTTCTGAGAGACCATGACATCTCCTACAAGTGGGGTTTCTCCGTAAAGCTCATCATTACCTATCATGGCTCCAAATATGTGGTGAATACCCCGAAGGAACTTCGCCAACTTTGTGCGGAATGGCTTCTTCATCCACAGGATGACCCTTCTTCCTCCCCGTCCGCCCCTGGTGTTCGCCTCCTCGAGGAAGAATGGATTACAGTGGCCGGCAAGAAGAAACGTAAGACTAAATGAAGGATTTGCTCCCCATACTTTCACAACTCCTCCGGGTGCCTGATCCGGTATTGGACCGTGGATGTTCCCTGCTGATCGGTACTTTTGTTCGCATGGACCATGGGTTGTATAGGTTGCATTAGTGGCCTTAACCACATGATTGTTTGATGCCTTTTTGTGTTTAACTTTTTTCCCCCTTGTACATTTTCGTACACAATTCTTCTACACTTATAATTCAATTTCTGCAATGGTTAGAGTTTTACTTAGATTGTTTGTATGTTTTTATGTTTTATGCTACACCCATTCCTAATAGCACTATCATTTAGTGCCTCTATGCTACTGTCTAATATGCTGATACACCTCCCCTTGCCTGTGCGAGGTCCTCCCAGTCTGGCATCCACTTCCCATTTTATTATGGGTATCAAGATTTTATCAGTTAATGCACATGGATTGAACTCTCCATATAAGCGCTCCAGATTGTGGAATGAAGCTCGTACATCCAACGCAGATATAATATGTGTCCAGGAAACACATTTGTTGGAGGCAGATGTGTGTCGCCTTAATCATAAAAAGTTTCCTCATATATTTGCTGCCCCTGCGCCTAACAAAAAAGGCGGTGTGGCAGTTGCAATTAAGGATACTGTCGCCTTCTCTATCAAAAGCGTAGAGGTGGATGCCAATGGGAGATCCCTCATAATGGTCTGCTCTCTTAACAATGTTACATACACCCTGGTAGTACTGTATAGCCCTAATCGCAAGCAACTTCCTTTTCTCCGCTCCGCCCTGAAAAAAACAAAAAGTGTTAGCGAGGGTCACCTTCTGATAGTGGGCAACTTTAACTGCACGTTATGGCCTTTGCATAAGGAGGTTTCTGATCTTGGAGGCCGCACGTCCCACATTGAAGGGAAAATGACGGAATACGCTGTGGCGCACAATGAAATTGTGGATGCTACTACTGACATGGATGACAGGCTTGCTGCACTACAACTTAAGATAGCTGATATGGAGGATCGCTCCAGACGTAATAACTTATGTTTCCGTGGCATTCCTGAAGCGGTCAAACCTGAAGACCTGTATACTTTTCTGACTGATTACTTTGCAGCCCTCCTCCCACATGCTGAACCTCTTGACCTCACCATTGACAGGGCTCACAGGCTGCCTAAGCCCAAGAACCTGGCGGCATCCATCCCCAGGGACGTCATAGCCCGCATACACTTCTTCAAAGTTAAGGAACAGATATCGGTGGCAGTTGCAATTAAGGATACTGTCGCCTTCTCTATCAAAAGCGTAGAGGTGGATGCCAATGGGAGATCCCTCATAATGGTCTGCTCTCTTAACAATGTTACATACACCCTGGTAGTACTGTATAGCCCTAATCGCAAGCAACTTCCTTTTCTCCGCTCCGCCCTGAAAAAAACAAAAAGTGTTAGCGAGGGTCACCTTCTGATAGTGGGCAACTTTAACTGCACGTTATGGCCTTCTGTTGACTCCACTTCTGCCACTGCTGTCGCTGAGCCAACTAAATTCTTTTCCCTGATCTCCAAATCGGATCTTTATGATGTCTGGAGGGTCTTAAATCCGACTGCTCGAGACTTTACCTTCTATTCTTCACCACACCAGATATACACCCGTATCGATTATTTTTTGGTAGGTAAATCACTGCTTCCCCCTGTTGATAAAGCCGATATAGGGATTATGTCCTGGACTGACCACGCCCCTATCTCCCTTATGCTCAAGGAACAATATCCCCACCACCCAGCTACCTTATGGAGGCTCAACAATTATATCTTTCAGCACCCTGAATACCGTACCCGAATAGCAGCCAATATTGAGGATTATGTTAGCACTAATGACACGGGTGCAGTGGCTAATGATGTACTGTGGTGCGCCTTTAAAGCTGTGCTCCGAGGACAATTTATTAGCCAAACCTCTTATGACAGGAGGATTAAACAGCGGCAGCAGTTGGCATTACAGCTGGAGTTGGCATACCTCCATAGGCAAAATATGATATCATTTTCCAGTAGTAGAGCCTCCGCCATTTCTGAGGTACACGCTAAACTCCACACTCTTAATTTGCATAATTATGATATGGCACTAAGGAAATTGAAAATGACATACTATGCTCAGGGGAACAGAGCAGGAGCGCTCTTGGCCAGACAATTGAAGCAACGTGAAGCTAAAGCTCGCATACCTTTCTTGTCTGGAGGAGACGGCACGAAGGTGTATGACCCACAAGGCATAGCTAATAGATTCGCTGAGTATTATGCAAAATTGTATAATTTGGGAGAGGATAGCACTACACCCCAGCCGTCTAATGAAGCCATTTCCGCCTTCTTGCGGGAGGCAAGACTTCTCTCACGAACTGGAACAATCCCTCACGGCTGAATTCACAGGATGAAGTATTGTCCATTATAAAAACCCTCAAGGCTCATAAATCCCCTGGGCCTGATGGCCTGCCAAATGAATTCTACAAGACCCATGGTAATCTAATAACCCCCGTGTTAGAAAAACTTTTTAATGATTTTGCAGCGGGAATGCGACCCAGGGAGGAGATGGTGGAGGCGGTAGTGATCACTTTACTTAAGCCTGGGAAGGCCCCGGTGACACTTTCCAATTTTAGGCCTATATCCCTACTTAACAGTGACCTGAAGATATATGTCAAATTGTTAGCACACAGGCTAAGGGACGTCTTACCCGGCTTAATAGCGGCAGATCAGGTGGGTTTCGTGTGGGGTCGTCAGACCCTTGACGGAACGCGCCGTTTCTTAAATATTATATCCCGGACTTGTGCTGGTCAAACGCCTTCTCTGCTCCTTTCCCTGGATGCGGAGAAGGCGTTCGACAGGGTGCACTGGGGGTATCTCCACTCGGTCCTGGAACACTTTGGATTTCCCCCTAGAATTATTGCTGCTATAATGGCCCTATACACTGGCCCTACCGCCAAGGTATTCACTTCTGGTGCACTATCCTCCTCGTTTACTATCACCAATGGCACTCGCCAGGGGTGCCCTCTATCCCCTTTAATATTCGCCCTAGTTATGGAGCCCTTTGCCCAACACATTCACCTATCTCCAAATCTTAAAGGTATAACCATTAATTATCACGAGCATCGTATCGGCTTATTTGCCGACGATGTCATTATCTCTCTAACTGACCCGTCCACCTCATTGCTGGCAGTTATGTCCATAATTGAATCCTTTAGCCGAGTTAGTTATTACAAACTGAATGTTACGAAGTCCACAGTATTGGATATTAACCCCTTCACGTCAGCCATCTGTATATATATGTTCCTATTGCACATGCCCCGTGCAGTAGGAATGTACATATACGTTCCTGCTTTGACGGGGGTTTGTGATGAGAACGGGATCGCTGCAGGGACAGCGATCCTGCTCTCATCTGAGTGAGGCACCGGAGATAATGAGAATCAGCTGCGATCCCGCAGCTGACCCCCATTAACCCCTTAGTGACCGCCGAAATGGCGGTCACTAATGGGCCAGTGCCGCCGCTATATTTCATCTCCCCCCACCGTGAATCCACGGTGGGGGGAGATGAAATAGTTAAAATCAGACCCCAGACCAGCCCCCCTAGTGCCCCGGTATCTAACTCCCCCTCCCCGCGGCGGCCATCAGATCCAAGATGGCCGCCGCGATCACTGTGAACAGACTAATGTCTGTTCACAGTGATCTCTTTGTAAAAATGAATGAAAACCCCATGCTCTCCGCCACCGGAGGTAGCGGAGAGCATGGGGCAGTCATCGGGGACCCCCCCTGTGGGGTCCCGGTACAAGCGATCAGCGGTATATACCGCTGATCGCTTGTGCCATGGGCCGCCGAACATTTTATCCCCTGTCACCATGAATGATTGGTGACAGGGGATAAAAAGTGATGTTACCCCACACCCCCAGTCGCCCCCCACCCCCCCAGTCACCCCCGTCCCCGAGTCACCCTCCCCTACCCAATTTACTCACCTGATCCTGGAGCTCCGTCCTCCTCGACGTCCTGGCTGGTTATGAAGTGCGCATGCGCTCCACAACCAGCCAGCTTTGAAAATTTTAAGTGACAGAGACCAATTTGGTCTCTGTCACTAAACTATGATTACTGTGATAGAAAATATCACAGTAATCATAGTAATACAGTGAAAAAGAATGTGAAAAGTACAAAAAGTGACAAACATACAAAAAAATAAAACACACACTTTCTATTATAGTAATAATTACAGTTTACTCCCAAATTACCCCTAACCCCCCCCAGATTACCCGCAGCTAGCCCGTAACTATCGCAGCTAGCCCGTAACCACCCCAGGTTGTCCGTAATCACGTCAGATTGCACGTAACCCCCCAGATTACCCGTAACCACCGCACGTTGACCGCAACCACCGCACTTGGACCGTAACCACCGCACGTTGCCCGTAACCACCGCACGTTGCCCGTAACCACCGCACACTGCCCGTAACCACCGCACGTTGCCAGTGACCCCCTCCAGATTGTCCGTAATCACCCCAGATTGCCTGTAACCACCCCAAATTACATGTACCCATCCCAGATTACCTATAAGCACTTCAGCCTATCTGTAACAATTCTAGATTGTCTGTAACCCCTCCAGGTTGCCCGTAACCACCGCAGGTTGCGCATAACCACCCCAGGTTGCCCGTAATCATGCCAGATTACATGTAACCCCCCCAGATTGCACGCAACCACCGCAGGTCGCGTCTGACCACCGCACGTCGCATCTGACCACCGCACCTTGCCTCTGACCACCGCACGTCGCCTCTGACCACCGCAAGTCGCCTCTGACCACCGCACGTCGCCTCTGACCACCGCACGTCGCCACTGACCACCGCACGTCGCCACTGACCACCGCACGTCGCCACTGACCACCGCACGTCACCTCTGACCACCTCACCTTGCCTCTGACCACCGCACCTTGCCTCTGACCACCGCACCTTGCCTCTAACCCCCCCAAATTGCCAGTGACCCCCTCCAGATTGCCCGCAACCATGCCAGATTACAGGTACCCACCTCAGATTACCTATTAGCATTTCAGTTTATCCGTAACCACAGAAGGTTGCCTGTAACCACCCCAGATTGTCTGTAACCACCCCAGATTGTCTGTAACCACCCCAGACTGTCTGTAACCACCCCACGTTGCCCGTAACCACAGCAGGTTGCCTGTAACCACCCTAGATTGTCTGTAACCACAGTAGGTTGTCCGTAACTACAGCAGGTTGTCCGTATTCACCCCAGGTTGTCTGTAACCACCCCAGGTTGCCTGTAACCACCCCAGGTTGCCTGTAACCACCCCAGGTTGCCGTAACCACAGCAGGTTGCCCGTGACCTCCCCATGTTGACGGTATCCACCCCAGATTACCCGTAACCACCCCAGATTACCCGAAACCACCTCAGACTGCCCGTAACCACCCCAGACTGCCCGTAACCACCTCCAAATTACCCGGAACCACCCCACATTACCTGTAATCTAATTTTTTTTATTTTATTTTAGTAACTGCGCTATTCTAATAACTATTACTAGCTACTGTTTTGCTCCAGCAAATTGGCACTCCTTCCCTTCTGAGCCCTGCTGTGTGCCCATACAGTGGTTTATGCCCACATATGGGGTACCGTTGTACTCGGGAGAACCTGCGTTACAGATATTGGGGTACGTTTTCTCTCATGTTCCTTGTGAAATTTAGAAATTTCAAACTAAACCAACATATTATTGGAAAAATTCAAGTTTTTCATTTTTACTGGCCAATTTTGAATACTTTCCTCTAATACTTGTGGGGCCAAAATGCTCATCCTACCCCAAGATGAATTCTTTGAGGGGTGTACTTTCCAAAATGGGGTGACTTTTGGGGGGGGTCTATTCTGTAGACATTACAGGGGCGCTGCAAATGCACCTGGCGCTCAGAAACTTCTTCAGAAAAATCTGCACGGAAAATGCTAATTGGCGCTCCTTCCCTTCTGAGCCCTGCTTTGTGCCCATACAGTGGTTTATACCCACATATGCGGTACCGTTCTACTCAGGAGAACCTGCGTTACAGATTTTGGGGTGAATTTTCTCTCCTGTTCCTTGTGAAATTGAGAAATTTCAAACTAAAGGAACAAATTATTGGAAAAATTTGAGTTTTTCATTTTTACTGTCTACTTTTGAATACTTTCCTCTTATACCGGTGGGGTCAAAATGCTCACCACACCCCAAAATGAATTCTTTGAGGGGTGCACTTTCCAAAATGGGGTGACTTATGGTGAGATTTTACTCCGCTGGCACTACAGGGGCTCTGCAAATGCACCTGGCACTCAGAAACTTCTGCAGCAAAATCTGCATTGAAAAAGCTAATTGGCGCTCCTTCCCTTCTGAGCCTGGCTGTGTGCCCATACAGTGGTTTATACCGACATATGAGGTACCTTTTTACTCAGGAGAACCTGTGTTACAAATTTTGGGGTACTTTTTTCTCTTGTTCCTCGTGAAATTGAGAAATTTTAAACTAAAGGAACATATTATTGGATAAATTTGAGTTTTTCATTTTTACTGTCTACTTTTGAATACTTTCCTCTAATACCTGTGGGGTCAAAATGCTCACCACACCCCAAAATGAATTATTTGAGGGGTGTACTTTCCAAAATGGGGTGACTATGGGCGAGATTTTACTCCGCTGGCACTACAGGGGCACTGCAAACGCACCTGGCGCTCAGAAACTTCTTCAGCAAAATCTGCATTGAAAAAGTTAATTGGCACTCCTTCCGTTCTGAGCCCAGGAGAACCTGATTTACAGATTTTATAGTGAATTTTCTCTCTTGTTCCTCGTGAAATGGAGAAAATTCAAACTAAAGGAACATATTATTGGAAAAATTCGAGTTTTTCATTTTTACTGTCTAATTTTGAATACTTTCCTCTAACACCTGTGGGGTCAAAATGCTCATCCTACCACAAGATGAATTCTTTGAGGGGTGTTCTTTCCAAAATGGGGTGACTTATGGGGGGTTTTCTCTCTGCTGACACTACAGGGGCACTACAAATGCACCTGGCGCTCGGAAACTTCTTCAGCAAAATCTGCAATGGAAAAGCTAGATGGCGCTCCCTTCCTTCTGAGCCCCGCTGTGTGCCCATACAGTGGTTTACGCCCACATATGGGGTACCGTAGTACTCAAGAGAGCCTGCGTTACAAATTTTGGGGTGCGTTTTCTCTCATGTTCCTTTTGAAAATGAGAAACTTTAATCTAAACGTATATATTATTGGAAAATTGTAATTTTTCATTTTTTTACTGCCTAATGGTGAATACTTTCCTCTAGCCCCTGTAGGGTTAAAATGCTCATTATGCCCCTAGATTAATTCTTTAAGGTGTCTAGTTTCCAAAATGGGGTCACTTATGGGGGTTTCCAGTATACAAGCCTCCTAAATCAACTTAAGAAAAGAACTGGTCCCTAAAAAAATCAGTTTTGGAAACTTTTACGAAAATGTGGTAATTTGCTGATAAATTTCTAAGCCCCGTAACACCCTAAAAAAGTTAAATATGTTTATGAAATGAAGCCAGAATAAAGAGGACATATCGGTAATGTGACTTAGTAACTAATTTATGTGATACGACTTTCTTTTTTAGAAGCAGAGAATTTCAAAGTTCATAAAATGCTAATTTTTTCAATTTTTCATGATATTTTGATGTTTTTCACAAAAAACACACAAAGTAGTGACCAAATTTTGCCACTAATATAAAGTGCCATATGTGACGAAAAAACAATCTCAGAATCGCTAGCATACGTTAAAGCATCACTGAGCTATAAGAGCATAAAGTGAGACAGGTCAGATTTTGAAAAATGAGCCTGGTCTTTTAGGTGCAAATAGGCTTGGTCTTAATGTCCCCCTTAATGTCCCCCTTGAGCTGAAAGAGTCCCTCCAAAGGCTTTTCCCCTTCCAGTGGTCCACAGGGGAAATAACGTATTTAGGCATCATCCTTACTAGGTCCCCCAATAAGCTAATATCCCTTAACTTCTCTTCGTTAATGGCCCATATCTCTAAGGACATTGCTAATTATAAATCCCTTCCCATCTCATGGCTTGGCCGTATAGCCGCTGCAAAAATGATATTACTCCCCAAAATTTTATACTTATTTAGAAATCTACCAGTACTTATTCCCCTCCCAATTATTCGCAAATTGCAATCCACCCTCATGTCCTTCATTTGGCAACACGCTAGGCCCAGGGTCCCGGCATCAGTACTTTATCTACCAAAACACCTAGGAGGCCTTGGTTTCCCCTGTTTACTCTCCTATTATAGAGCGTCCATTCTGGATCAACGTAAACAATGGTGGTGGCAAGCTGACACCTCGCCCCAATGGGTAGGCATAGAAGCGCAAATAGTGAATAATCCCAATATGCGTAACTGGCTGTGGTCTTTACACCTATCAGCACCACTCCCCAAGAAGCACATTTCTCCTTCCATCTCTGCTAGTGCCAAACTATGGGTGTCAGCTAACCCGACCCAGCTCCTGTGCCCCTTGCGTCTTAAAGACCTGCCCCTTATGGCCATCCAAGCAGTAATCAAGAATATTGTTTTCCATAATTGGGTAGCTGCTGGTATACATACCTTAAAGGATATATATGATACAGATGTTCTCCTCCCATTTGACTCTATAGCATCTAAATATTCCCTTTCGAGGAATGACTTCTTTAAATATCTGCAATAACGCCACCTCCTGTCCACCCTCAAGTGGACATGGGATTCTCCCTCTACCGCTTATGAAAAGTACTTTAACGACCCAACCCAAACCACTTAGGGGATTTCTCAGGCCTACAGTAACTTAATTGCACTTATGACACCTATGAAATTCCTCTTTCAAACTAAATGGAAATCTGACTTGGGGAAGTCATTCACAACTTCACAATGGAAATTTATATTTCAGCTCCCCTACAAAGTCTCTTAATGTGTCAACCACCTAGAAGCGTCCCGTAAGCTTCTCTATAGGTGGTATTATACCCCCTATAGACTCTCCAAAATTTATCCCCAATCATCACCAGTGTGCCGGAGATGTGGTAAACAAGTTGGAACTTTGCTCCACATTTGGTGGACATGCCCCATCTTACAGCCCCTGTGGACTCAAATCCACTCCAAACTCTCGGCAATCTTACCCTTCCCGGTTGGGTGGGGACCAGAGGTTGCACTTCTCTCCCCGGGTTTGGAGGACTTCACTATGCCTCATTTAACCATTACCTTTCATATCTTAACGGCTGCCAGAACAGCTATAGCTCGGCATTGGAAGTAATCTAAACTACCAGATGTTAGGTCTATTATGACTACTGTGAATTATAACAGAACTATGGAGGGTCTCGTAGCACGCCGGACAGGCGTATATGAGGAATATTTGAAAAAATGGGAACCATGGCCGGTGGATGCTTCGGTCCCAGCACTGTGACCTTGAAATGTACTGATCTCAGGTATAGATGTTGGTGTATCACCATTAGGATTTCTGTCACTGGCGCCATACTTTTCCTTATTATTATACTTTGGTTTGGGTATAAGTAGCTGATTGTTTACTAGTTCTGTTCCCCCGCCCTCTCCTTTCCCTGGCCATCGGTCAACCTCTGCCCACTACCCCTTCCATCCTCCCTCTCTCCCCCCCTTCCCCCCCTCCCTTTCCTTTCCCTGGCTACCTATTAACCCCTGCCCTATACCTTTCCCCCCACCCCCCTCCTCCTTTTTCCCTTATCCCCACCCTTGTTATTGCAGTATGCACTGTTACACATTGGAATTTGAATTGTTCATTTTATTGGCTAAGTGTCGGTAGCGGATGATTGATATGCATCACGTATGTAACTTCTATGTTTCTCCTGTCTCTTTTACAAAAACAATAAATAAAATGTATTAAAAAAAAACCTAGAGATCATGGCGCAAATAATGACACCCAACCAGCCCTGTAGGTGGAAAATTAAAAGCGCTATGGCTCTTAGAAGGCAGGAAGGAACATTACATTAAAGGGGTTATCCAGTGCTACTAAAACATGGCCACAACACGACTCTTGTCTCCAGTTCAGGTGCAGTTTGCAACGAAACTCCATTCACTTCAATGAAACGGAGCAGCAAAACCCTGCCCAAGCTGGAGACAAGAGTGGGGCTGTCTGTGGAAGAAAGTGGCCATGTTTTTGTAGCGCTGGATTACCCCTTTAAATTGACCCGAACATCTGGACACTAATGACCTCGGTCTTGAAGAGGTTAAACTGACAATTAACTAAATGAATTGTCCAATAATTCCTATGGCTTGTTAGCTGAGAGATTTATGCCAAGTTCAACATGAACAAAAGATATTGGTGACAATGAAAATCAAAAGCTGGTATACGTGTATGAGCATGGTTCTGTTAATCTCCTCGCTGTTAATGTTTAATGTTATATATTGGCATAAAGGAATGTGGAACTTGAAAATGATAAAAACAGGAAGAGATTAAGCCTTTCTGGCCTTACTATCGAGCTTTGATAGTAAGGCCAGGTTCTCCTGTGTGAATGCATAGGAGCATAGTCTCGGCTGTATGCATTCATCAGCATATGGGATTGTGGCCCAATAAAAACGGTTTGGTAGCAATTATACACGTTTTCCTCTTTTGTGTTGCATTGTGTGTTTCTGTGGCTGAACTACCACATCATAGTTATACTGTGTTATTAGGATTACATCCCAGCAATATAGAGCAATTTACAACAGAGAGCTGTTTGATACATCAAGACTAAGTTGACCTGCTACAATAATTAAAATATTTATAGTCCATTATTTACTTTTATCATTAGCATATTAATAGGCTTTTTAGTTATTTCTTTATTGCATTAAGTTTATGTGAGGATTCATTTTAGGATCTGACATATGCTTTCAAACAGTTTCCACAATTTCTAGACTGGAAAGCATTTTCATTGTTCTACCTGTGCTGCCTGCACTATAGACTAATTCTGCTTTATATACTTTATGTTTTACATGATTTACCAGTTATTAACAAATGTTAAGAAATGAAAGTAAATGTTTTGTATAACAAAGGAGGAAGAACAATCAAATCACTGAAAATTATCATTTCAAATGATTCCTAAGTGGATATATCAAAGAGAAGGACAAACAATTTAGCCAAATTTGTCAAATAATAGAAAATGACATGAAATGACAAGAAAAGGAATGGGCAATTCCGAATGTATGACCTTTATTCTGCTTATGGTCTCTGTAGTGAAGTGGAAGCAAATTTAAATTAATTGAAGCCCAGCAGGTTTGTAATAAAAGACCTCCTTAAGATGAAATGTTAAACATTTAAAAAAAAAAGACATTTCTCCAAAATCCACATTTTTATGTATGAAAATAATTTCTGCTGAAATCTAATTTTCATGGATATACATTGTGCTGATGACATCCTGTGTGCTACTAATTAAGAGTTCCCCAATAATGATATCCGTACTTACTACCCCTTGTTTAAAGTATTTGCATCCTATCAATAATGAAAGGCAGAATCAACCAACTGACCATATCATGCAGCGTGCCCCCCACTAATAGTACAATCCAAAGTGTTCCAATATATCCTCCAAGTTGATGTTTTTTTTTTTTTTATATTTGGGTATACATATCTCTGTTGTTTATGTCAAAATCATATTCGGCTTATCTGGCCAATATGATATGATCAACCTTTTATTGCACACATGCTTAGTTGACTATGCCTTTCAATATTAAAAAATTCTGCTATAAAGTACTGTTTAGTATACGAACA
Organism: Dendropsophus ebraccatus; assembly: GCF_027789765.1. Classification (NCBI taxonomy): domain Eukaryota; kingdom Metazoa; phylum Chordata; class Amphibia; order Anura; family Hylidae; genus Dendropsophus; species Dendropsophus ebraccatus. The sequence goes on along the minus strand of NC_091454.1, from coordinate 175,826,534 downwards.
TTGTCCTTGGGCCATACAGCGCAATTAGTGTATGTCATCTACACCTTCTGATGCAGAATGTATGGAAAAAAACCATGAACAGAAGCTAACCTCCCCTTTACCTCTATTGGAATCACCCCTTTCCCCCTCTTTGTAGGGGCTCTTTGCTGCTGTTTCTTATTACTGCTTTCTTCCTGGTCGCCTTATCCAGCCCAACCACTGCTTTTAGGGTAGGGCAGTAATTGATAACCTAAACAAAAAGCTGTCAACAAGAAGGGAAAAAGAGTTAAGGCTATGTTCACACAGCTGTTGCATTTTTCTGTGTTTTTGTGTGTTAGTAATTTCATCCATAGCAACATGCTCCTGCCTAGTGTGAATGGTGTTCTAGGAGAGCTGACCAAATTTGTCTTTTTTTCTGTGTTCCAGATTGGAGGAGTGGCTGTCTCTACTTGGTCGTGCACTCCACCAATCCCACCCAGGTGGTGTATTTACTTTTGCCGTTATAAGATGGATCTTGCATGCCCAGAGCATAGGCGTATTACATGCCATGGAGGGGCCATAGTACAGTGTAGGATCTGCCCCGAACATAAGGCCACCTTATTGTGGTGGCATGGCTTACACTTTTTTCAAATGGTAATCAAGAGCCCCATTATTTGTGTGGGAATTTTTTTTAGCAGTTGTGGGGGCTGCTTTTAACTATTTTCATGTCTTTAGCGGGTCTGTATCTTGCCATTGTGGTGAGCTGTTGCATTGTTCTGTGTTTTTGTGTATGTTCACACAACATCTTTTTCTGCAAAATTACATTCATCAATAATGTTCATGATCATTATTTACGGCCGTTATTATCTAACAACCTGTATGTTGCCTAAAAAAGACATCGTTTGAACATAGCCTTAAGCTGTCCTTATCCTATAAATAGGCTGATCGCTATCCTTTCTAAATCCCCCATACATATACATGCTCAACCAGCAGTAAATGGATTTCTGTTAGCGAGAAGGACAATTACATCTCTGACAGTGGCTTATAGTCCATTGAACAAAGGGATTGTTTGTTCGCCCAAACATATTATACAGATGTATGTTTACAAACTACAAAAAACATGACATATTTGGGAGAGGTATTGCAAATTTCATAAGATTGTTAGGTGGTTGGTGATTGTTAGGTGGTTGTTAAAATTATAATTTTTGGTTGCTGTGGTTTACAATTTGTACTGTACAGCTGTACTTGAGCAGTATAGTCTACAATCTTACCAACACGGATCATAAAGCAAGGATATGAGATGTTAGTACATAATCTACTTCTCTTTGAACTCAACTTCATTTTCTTTATTGCTAAGACTGCTGTGTGGACAGCATTAATGTCATTTTTTATACATTGGTGATCTGTGTATAAACGTTGCTGTACTATTTTATTTTTTTCTCAATAACCAAGCAAATACAAGAAATGCAACTAAATCCTTCAGGATACTTAAGAGGGTTATCCAGTGCTACAAAAACATGGTCATTTTATTCCAGAGAAAGCACCACTCTTGTCTCCAGTTTGGGTGGAGTTTTGTTACTTAGTTCCATTAAAGTGAATGGAGCCTAATTACAAATCCCACCTGAACTGGAGACAAGAGTCATGTTAGCACTAGATAACTCCTTTAATATTATTTTGGGGTTAATGTTCCTCATACCATTATTTATGGGCTGCACTGATGTCTAGTGATGGTCCATCAACTCATTAAAAAGAATATGTGAATGCCTACGCCACCACTTCCGAGGTGGACTTGTCTCAGCAGTGATGACCCGTTAAGCCAATCACTGGCCATAGCGCTGTCCCTCCTCAGTGACAAGTCCATCTTGAAAGTGGTGGTAAGAGCATTCAGTGTGGTAGCTGAAGACCTTGGGGGAGCATGGGTAAGGGTAAGAATAGTATGATTATTATTAGTGATGAGCGAGTACTAAAATGCTCGGACGCTCGTTACTTGAGACGAATATCTCCCCATACTCGAGTGCTCATTTCGAGTAACAAACCCCATTGAAGTCAATGGGAAACTCGAGCATTTTTGCAGGGGACCCAAGTTCGGTAGAGGGAAAGTCGTGTGAAAACCTGTCAACCTCAGAAATTGATGGAAACACCA